>NC_135726.1:7540893-8140893 GCF_964656455.1 Halichoerus grypus
GGACACTTGGGCTGCTTCCCTAGTTTGGCTATTGTAGATAGTGCTGCTATAAACATTGGGGTGCATGTATCCCTTTAAATCAATGTTTTTGTATTCTTTGGCTAAATACCCAGTAGTGTGATTGCTGGTGGTAGGGTAGTTCTATTTTTAATTTTGGGGGGGATGTAAGAAAGCATATTTATGACAGGATTTGGATAAGGACAGGCAAGTGGCTTCCATGCTACAGAGTCATCTGCATGTAAGTAAGAGAAGGTTTGCACTAGTGGAGGCTCCTCCATTCTTACACTCAACACATCCAGCAACAGCACCCTCTCTCCATCTCTTTGTCAGACTCACATCTTGTTATAGCAGGGCCATCACCCTCTTTCTCTAGTTACTGATTCCTCTGCTTGGCAGGTGCTTCATGGGTGGGATTTATTCATTCATGCATTCGTTCTACGAATATGTGCTACACGACCATTTAGTGCTGGATACACACAGGCAACAGCAATGTCTTGTGTTAGCTGCACAAGGGGAGGTCTGCGCAGGATTGTGTGAGAGCTGGGGAGAGAGGCTGTGTACCAGGTGAGGTGGTTCAGGACAGGCATCAAGGACAGCTTTTGTTTGTGTCTCTCCCTGCAGGTAACAGCCCTCCTTCTAGAGGGGAATAAATCCTGTTCCACGTGGGACTGATTTAGCAAACCCTGGCATGTGACCCAGACAAATAATTGTTTCCCCTAGGAATTTTCCCATACAGCCATTGGTAGAGATTCATTTTCTCAGGGTTGATAATCTGATGGGGTATAAATTTGGAGTGGCCACTGGTCATCTTTTCTATCATTTGGAGAAAGTTTGTCAGTGAATGGAACATATATTAAGACAGCTGAAGAGATACGCCTCCATCCCCCAGTCAATTGAAGGTAATTAAAATTTGGCTACAAAGATTTGTATTAAAATCAGAAAATACACCCTTAAATTTTAGAATGTTCCTGTCCTGTTCCAGTGATGACATTGTCTGGAACTATGGGGGCATCTGCCTAAGAACGAAACAAAAGAACTGAGGAAAGCAGGCCCAGGAGAAGGAGGGAATGACAAAGCCTAATATCATCCAAACTCCTGGATCCAACCATGCCTGAAGCTAGGCATTAAGCCTGTCCATCTTATTATATGACCCAATGAATTGCTTCCCTCCTCCACCTTTTCCCCCCTAAGTTAGTTTAAGATAGATTTCTATTGTCTGCAAGTACAAAGGCTTTCTAGAATATATAATGCCTGAGCTGAGTCATATGGATGAATAGGAATTGATCAGGTAAAATGGGGATGGCAGCTGAGGTGGGTAAGATTTTCCAGGCAGAAGGAACATATAAAAAAAGGCTTGTGGAGACAATTTCTAAGGAAACTACCTCTGCAAAGTAACTATACAGTGGGCATTGTGATTGGCCCAGGCTCTTCTATTGGAAAAATACTGCCCTGGAGTGGCCAGAATTAATTTGGAAACAGTACCCACAAGACTGTGGCCGTCTGAGTAAACTCTACAAAGCAAAAATTACTGGGAAAGTTCTAGCTCATAAGAATCACTTAACAGCCTTCTGGGATGAAGTTATAAGTGTGATAGACACAGAAGAAGTGACAGAAGAAAATACCCCTAATCAGAAGTTCAATTTAATCTATTAGCGCACACTCACAGAAGCTGGGGGAAATCAATCACATTTACTGTATGCTCTTCTTCATTTTGCATGGCTGAAAAAGATATTTCTCTGTAATTGCTTTTGAGTAACAGAATTGTTTTCACCTGAATTCTGCCATTTTACAAAATTACCAGACTTAATACAGTTAATAATTAAAATGAGTCCTCTACATGGCTTGCTCATTGAGAGTAAAGCCATAAGCAATCTGAGCGTATCGTTCTGTCGCTTGAAATGAGTCTTTGTCTCCTCCTCCTTTCCCCTACTACCTAGATTAACCTATCCTTTAATACTTAATTTCAAATTCTATTTCCTTCAAGTAGTTGTTTCTGAATACTACAACAGAATCAAGCCCATCCTCTTCTGAATACATGTCTAAGTTTACCACTTGGTCTATATACTACTTATTGTCTCTTTATGAAATTAATTGGAGTTACAACTTGACTTTGGGTTATGGGTCTACTTGGATATAGCATCTGGGACTAAGGAGCTTAATACCCATTCCTGACATTTTTTTTTTTTTTGGTTTACAAAGTAGATTCTGTATATAACTCTCTAGGAATTCCACCAACATACCTCTGCCTTTTATGAAAGATGTCTCCAGGAATTGTAGTTTCATGGGATACTAGTAAGTGTTACGAAATGTGGCTCTATGACAAAACATATTTGGTTATTTCATGCATCAGATGAAATAGTCTAAATTCAGTAAGTATAGTGCAGGACTTATCAGAGCCTTTAATATGCTTCTATTATTCTTCCAAGGGAGGATATAGTATATAGCTTCATATATTATCTTGTTTAACCTGTTTTCCATAGACTTTATTCCGGAATACTGGACTCCTTGGTTTTCTAGAGGAAGATATGTTACTCTTCCGTTGTTGCTTGATAAATGACTTCTAGAAACATCTTTTCTTCCCAGATATCTGTTTCACTTGGGAGGCAGAATATCTCAAGCTTCTCATTTTATAATAAGAGACAATCTTGGCTTGGCCCAAGACACAATGAGGTGTGTGCCATGGTCTTCCAGTTCTTACTTCTCATTTAGGATGAGTCAGCAATTAACATTGAAAGAACTTATTTCACTAAATGCTGAATTTTATAACCTCCATCACTTACCAGATGGATTCTTCTCTCAAACCTTAGCTCAGAAGGAGGCTAACTTTTTTTTTCTGCTGAACCCTTTCAATCATATTCGAATGTAGGAATAGTTTTAAACACAGTAATTCACCACACCTACCTCAGCTTCTATTTATGGTGTGTTAGAGTTGGGCTTGTAAGCTGATTTCACGAACAGTGGTTTCTGTCCCTGTTTTTGGAAATGCCTGGAAAGACTGTTCATTTCTTCCTTTCATCCTTAAAATTGGCAGCTCGAGGAGTCGCGATGTAGAAAGGGTGGGGTGAGGAACAAACGGAGCTCTATTTCTTACTAACTCTGTGGGTTTGGGAAAAGATTTCACTTTCCTGAACCCCAGTTTCTCTACCTGCAAAATTAGAATGTTAGTGTATACCTACCTCATTGGGATGTTGTGACCTTTCTCTCTCTCTTGTCTTTGCAAGCTGAGATGCAAGAAGATCCAAAGCCAGGTTATGACCCTGCATCCCTCTGTTGCTCATGTCGCTTGCTTTCCTCTATAGATCACACTTGTTCCCATACCAGCCGGTGGTGGCTGTTCACTTCAGTTTAGCGCACTGCCCTATTGCCACTTTGTCTGAACATGTGATGTCCACAAACAGTAGGTACCATTTGACTATTTCAGAATATCTTTGGTCAGTCATCACCTGAGATAAACTCTTGAGTTATTTTACTCAAATGCATCAAGATTGCCCCAGATTGAGTCTTATATGCCTAATATCCTTTTTAAAAAAATTTTATTATGTTATGTTAGTTACCATACAATACATCATTAGTTTTTGATGTGGTGATCCACGATCCATTGCTTTCGTATAACACCCAGTGCTTCATGCAGTACATGCCCTCCTTAATACCCATCACCGGGCTAACTAATCTCCCCTCCCCCCATGGTTCATCTCTCCCTCCGATTCCCGCCCCCCCCATTTTTCCCTTCCTTCTCTTAATGTCCTCCATGTTATTCCTTATGTTCCACAAATAAGTGAAACCATATGATAATTGACTTTCTCTGCTTGACTTATTTCGCTTAGCATAATCTCCTCCAGTCCCATCCATGTTGATGTAAAAGTTGGGTATTCATCTTTTCTGATGGCTGAGTAATATTCCATTGTATATATGGACCACATCTTCTTTATCCATTCATCTGTTGAAGGGCATCTCGGCTCTTTCCACAGTTTGGCTATTGCAGACATTGCTGCTATGAACATTGGGGTGCATATGGCCCTTCTTTTCACTACATCTTTGACTTTGGGGTAAATACCCAGGAGTGCAATTGCTGGGTCATAGGGTAGCTCTATTTTTAAATTTTTGAGGAAACTCCACACTGTTTTCCAAAGTGGCTGTACCAACTTGCATTCCCACCAACAGTGGAAGAGGGTTCCCCTTTCTCCACAACCTCTCCAACATTTGTTGTTTCTTTCCCTGTCCATTTTGGCCATTCTAACTGGTGTAAGGTGGTATCTCAATGTGGTTTTTATTTGAATTTCCCTGATGGCTAATGATGATGAACATTTTTTCATGTGTCTGTTAGCCATTTGTATGTCTTCTTCAGAGAAGTGTCTGTTCATCTCTTCTGCCCACTTTTTGACTTGATGATTTGTTTTTTGGGTGTTGAGTTTGAGAAGTTCTTTATAGATCTTGGATACCAGCCCTTTATCTGTAGTGTCATTTGCAAATATCTTCTCCCATTCTGTGGGTTGCCTCTTTGTTTTGTTGACTGTTTCCTTTGCTGTGCAGAAGCTTTTTATCTTGATGAAGTCCCAAAAGTTCATTTTTGCTTTTGTTTCACTAGCTTTTGGAGATGTATCTTGAAAGAGGTTGCTGTGGGCGATGTCAAAGAGGTTACTGCCTATGTTCTTCTCTAGGATTTTGATGGATTCCTGTCTCACACTGAGGTCTTTCATCCACTTTGAGTTTATCTTTGTGAATGGTGTTAGAGAATGGTCGAGTTTCATTCTTCTGCATGTGACTGTCCAATTTTCCCAGCACCATTTATTGAAGAGATTGTCTTTTTTCCGTTGCATGTTTTTTCCTGCTTTGTCAAGGATTACTTGACCAGAGAGGTGAGGGTCCATATCTGGGTTCTCTATTCTGTTCCATTGGTCTATATGTCTGTTTTTGTGCCAGTACCATGCTGTCTTGGTGATCACAGCTTTGTAGTATAGCTTGAAATCGGGCAACGTGATGCCCCCAGCTTTGTTTTTCTTTTTCAACATTTCCTTGGTGATTTGGGGTCTTTTCTGATTCCATACAAATTTTAGATTGTTTGTTCCAGCACTTTGAAAAATGTCATTGAAAATTTTGATCGGGATGGCATTGAAGGTATACATTGCTCTGGGTAGCATAGACATTTTAACAATGTTTATTCTTCCTATCCATGAGCATGGAATATTTTCCATCTTTTTGTGTCTTCTTCAGTTTCTTTCGTGAGTGTTCTGTAGTTCCTAGAGTATAGATCTTTTACCTCTTTGGTTAGGTTTATTCCGAGGTATCTTATGGTTTTTGGTGCTATTGTAAATGGAATCGTTTCTCTAATTTCTCTTTCTACAGTTGCGTTGTTAGTGTATAAGAAAGCAACTGATTTCTGTGCATTGATTTTGTATCCTGCCACATTACTGAATTGCTGGATGAGTTCTAGTAATTTGGGGGTGGAGTCTTTTGGGTTTTCCACATAAAGTATCATGTCATCTGCGAAAAGAGAGAGTTTGACTTCTTCTTTGCCAATTTGAATACATTTTATTTCTTTTTGTTGTCTGATTGCTGTTGCTAGGACTTCTAGTACTATGTTGAACAATAGTGGTGAGAGTGGGCATCCTTGACGTGTTCTTGATCTTAAGGGAAAGGCTCTCAGCTTTTCCCCATTGAGGATGATATTCGCTGTGGGTTTTTCATAGATGGATTTTATGAGCTTGAGGAATGTTCCCTCTATCCCTATACTCTGAAGAGTTTTAATCAGGAAAGGATGCTGTATTTTGTCAAATGCTTTTTCTGCATCAATTGAGAGGACCATATGGTTCTTCTCCCTCCTCTTATTAACGTGTTCATTAATGTGTTCTATCACATTGATTGATTTGCAAATGTTGAACCACCCTTGCATCCCGGGGATAAATCCCACTTGGTCGTGGAGGATGATCCTTTTAATGTATTGTTGGATCCTATTAGCTAGGATTTTGTTGAGGATTTTGGAATCCATATTCATCAGGGATATCGGTCTGAAATTCTCCTTTTTGATGGGGTCTTTGCCTGGTTTGGGGATTAAGGTAATGCTGGCCTCATAGAATGAGTTTGGAAGTTTTCCTTCTGTTTCTATTTTTTTTTTTAATTTTTTTATTGTTATGTTAATCCCCATACATTACATCATTAGTTTTAGATATAGTGTTCCATGATTCATTGTTTGTGCATAACACCCAGTGCTCCATGCAGAACGTGCCCTCCTCAATACCCATCACCAGGCTAACCCATCCTCCCACCCCCCTCCCCTCTAGAACCCTCAGTTTGTTTTTCAGAGTCCATCGTCTCTCATGGTTCTTCTCCCCCTCCAATTTCCCCCCCTTCATTCTTCCCCTCCTGCTACATTCTTCTTCTTCTTTTTTTCTTTCTTAACATATATTGCATTATTTGTTTCAGAGGTACAGAGCTGAGATTCAACAGTCTTGCACAATTCACAGCGCTTACCAGAACACATACCCTCCCCAGTGTCCATTACCCAGTCACCCCATCCCTCCCACCCCACCCCCCACTCCAGCAACCCTCAGTTTGTTTCCTGAGATTAAGAATTCCTCATATCAGTGACGTCATATGATACATGTCTTTCTCTGTTTGACTTATTTCGCTCAGCATAATACCCTCCAGTTCCATCCACGTCGTTGCAAATGGCAAGATCTCATTCCTTTTGATGGCTGCATAATATTCCATTGTATATATATACCACCTCTTCTTTATCCATTCATCTGTTGATGGACATCTTGGCTCTTTCCACAGTTTGGCTATTGTGGACATTGCTGCTATAAACATCGGGGTGCACGTACCCTTTTGGGTCCCTACTTTTGTATCTTTGGGGTAAATACCCAGGAGTGCAATTGCTGGATCATATGGTAGCTCTATTTTCAACTTTTTGAGGAACCTCCATACTGTTTTCCAGAGTGGCTGCACCAGCTTGCATTCCCACCAACAGTGTAGGAGGGTTCCCCTTTCTCCGCATCCCCGCCAACATCTGTCATTTCCTGACTTGTTAATTTTAGCCATTCTGACTGGTGTGAGGTGGTATCTCACTGAGGTTTTGATTTGGATTTCCCTGATGCCGAGCGATATTGAACACTTTTTCATGTGTCTGTTGGCCATTTGGATGTCTTCTTTGGAAAAATGTCTGTTCATGTCTTCTGCCCATTTCTTGGTTGGATTCTTTGTTCTTTTGGTGTTGAGTTTGATGAGTTCTTTATAGATTTTGGATACTAGCCCTTTATCTGATATGTCATTTGCAAATATCTTCTCCCATTCTGTGGGTTGTCTTTTGGTTTTGTTGACTGTTTCCTTTGCTTTGCAAAAGCTTTTTATCTTGATGAAGTCCCAATAGTTCATTTTTGCCCTTGCTTCCCTTGCCTTTGGCGATGTTTCTAGGAAGAAGTTGCTGCGGCTGAGGTCGAAGAGGTTGCTGCCTGTGTTCTCCTTTAGGATTTTGATGGACTCCTGTCTCACATTGAGGTCTTTCAACCATTTGGAGTCTATTTTTGTGTGTGGTGTAAGGAAATGGTCCAGTTTCATTCTTCTGCATGTGGCTGTCCAATTTTCCCAACACCATTTGTTGAAGAGACTGTCTTTTTTCCATTGGACATTCTTTCCTGCTTTGTCAAAGATTAGTTGACCATAGAGTTGAGGGTCCATTTCTGGGCTCTCTGTTCTGTTCCATTGATCTATGTGTCTGTTTTTGTGCCAGTACCATACTGTCTTGATGATGACAGCTTTGTAGTAGAGCTGGAAGTCCGGAATTGTGATGCCGCCAGCTTCGCTTTTCTTTTTCAACATTCCTCTGGCTATGCGGGGTCTTTTCTGGTTCCATACAAATTTTAGGATTATTTGTTCCATTTCTTTGAAGAAAGTGGATGGTATTTTGATGGGGATTGCATTGAATGTGTAGATTGCTCTAGGTAGGATTGACATCTTCACAATATTTGTTCTTCCAATCCATGAGCATGGAACGTTTTTCCATTTCTTTGTGTCTTCCTCAATTTCTTTCATGAGTATTTTATAGTTTTCTGAGTACAGATCCTTTGCCTCTTTGGTTAAATTTATTCCTAGGTATCTTATGGTTTTGGGTGCAACTGTAAAAGGGATCAACTCCTTAATTTCTCTTTCTTCTGACTTGTTGTTGGTGTATAGGAATGCCACTGACTTCTGTGCATTGATTTTATATCCTGCCACTTTACTGAATTCCTGTATGAGTTCTAGCAGTTTTGGGGTGGAGTCTTTGGGATTTTCCACATAAAGTATCATATCATCTGCAAAGAGTGAGAGTTTGACTTCTTCTTTGCCAATTTGGATGCCTTTGATTTCTTTTTGTTGTCTGATTGCTGTGGCTAGGACTTCCAATACTATGTTGAATAGCAGTGGTGATAGTGGACATCCCTGCTGCGTTCCTGACCTTAGGGGGAAAGCTCTCAGTTTTTCCCCATTGAGAATGATATTCGCTGTAGGTTTTTCATAGATGGCTTTTATGATATTGAGGTATGTACCCTCTATCCCTACACTCTGAAGAGTTTTGATCAAGAAAGGATGCTGTACTTTGTCAAATGCTTTTTCTGCATCTATTGAGAGGATCTTATGATTCTTGTTCTTTCTTTTGTTAATGTATTGTATCACGTTGATTGATTTGCGGATGTTGAACCAACCTTGCAGCCCAGGGATGAATCCCACTTGGTCGTGGTGAATAATCCTTTTAATGTACTGTTGGATCCTATCGGCTAGCATTTTGGTGAGAATTTTTGCATCCATGTTCATCAGGGATATTGGTCTGTAATTCTCCTTTTTGATGGGGTCTTTGTCTGGTTTTGGGATCAAGGTAATGCTGACCTCATAAAATGAGTTTGGAAGTTTTCCTTCCATTTCTATTTTTTGGAACAGTTTCAGAAGGATAGGTATTAATTCTTCTTGAAATGTTTGGTAGAATTCCCCTGGGAAGCCATCTGGCCCTGGGCTTTTGTGTTTTGGGAGATTTTTGATGACTGCTTCTATTTCCTTAGTGGTTATAGGTCTGTTCAGGTTTTCTATTTCTTCCTGGTTCAGTTTTGGTAGTTGATACATCTCTAGGAATGCATCCATTTCTTCCAGGTTATCTAATTTGCTGGCATAGAGTTGCTCATAATATGTTCTTATAATTGTTTGTATTTCTTTGGTGGTGGTTGTGATCTCTCCTCTTTCATTCATGATTTTGTTGATTTGGGTCATTTCTCTTTTCTTTTTGATAAGTCTGGCCAGGGGCTTATCAATCTTGTTAATTCTTTCAAAGAACCAGCTCCTAGTTTCGTTGATCTGTTCTACTGTTCTTTTGGTTTCTATTTCATTGATTTCTGCTCTGATCTTGATTATTTCTCTTCTCCTGCTGGGTTTAGGCTTTATTTGCTGTTCTTTCTCCAGCTCCTTTAGGTGTAGGGTTAGGTTGTGTACTTGAGACCTTTCTTGTTTCTTGAGAAAGGCTTGTATTGCTATATACTTTCCTCTTAGGACTGCCTTTGCTGTATCCCAAAGATTTTGAATAGTTGTGTTTTCATTTTCTTTGGTTTCCATGAATTTTTTTAATTCTTCTTTAATTTCCTGGTTGACCCATTCATTCTTCAGTAGGATGCTCTTTAGCCTCCATGTATTTGAGTTCTTTCCGACTTTCCTCTTGTGATTGAGTTCTAGTTTCAAAGCATTGTGGTCTGAAAATATGCAGGGGATGATCCCAATCTTCTGGTACCGGTTGAGACCTGATTTAATGACCTAGGATGTGATCTATTCTGGAGAATGTTCCATGGGCACTAGAGAAGAATGTGTATTCCGTTGCTTTGGGATGGAATGTTCTGAATAGATCTGTGAAGTCCATTTGGTCCAGTGTGTCATTTAAAGTCTTTATTTCCTTGTTGATCTTTTGCTTAGACGATCTGTCCATTTCAGTGAGGGGGGTGTTAAAGTCCCCCACTATTATTGTATTGTTGTCAATGTGTTTCTTTGCTTTTGTTATTAATTGCCTTATATAATTGGCCGCTCCCATGTTAGGGGCATAGATATTTACAATTGTTAGATCTTCTTGTTGGATAGACCCTTTAAGTATGATATAGTGTCCTTCCTCATCTCTTATTACAGTCTTTGGTTTAAAATCTAATTTGTCTGATATAAGGATTGCCACCCCAGCTTTCTTTTGGTGTCCATTAGCATGGTAAATGGTTTTCCACCCCCTCACTTTAAATCTGGGGGTGTCTTTGGGTCTAAAATGAGTCTCTTGCAGACAGCATATCGATGGGTCTTGTTTTTTAATCCAATCTGATAGCCTGTGTCTTTTGATTGGGGCATTTAGCCCATTTACATTCAGGGTAACTATTGAAAGATAGGAATTTAGTGCCATTGTATTGCCTGTAAAGTGACTGTTACTGTATATTGTTTGTGTTCCTTTCTGGTCTATGTTGCTTTTAGGCTCTCTCTTTGCTTAGAGGACCCCTTTCAATATTTCTTGAAGGGCTGGTTTCGTGTTTGCAAATTCCTTTAGTTTTTGTTTGTCCTGGAAGCTTTTTATCTCTCCTTCAATTTTCAATGACAGCCTAGCTGGATATAGTATTCTTGGCTGCATATTTTTCTCATTTAGTGCTCTGAATATGTCCTGCCAGTCCTTTCTGGCCTGCCAGGTCTCTGTGGATAAGTCTGTTGCCAATCTAATGTTTCTACCATTGTAGGTTACATATCTCTTCTCCCGAGCTGCTTTCAGGATTTTCTCTTTGTCTCTGAGCTCGTAAGTTTTACTATTAGATGTCGGGGTGTTGACCTATTTTTATTGATTTTGAGAGGGGTTCTCTGTGCTTCCTGGATTTTGATGCCTGTTTCCTTCCCCAAATTAGGGAAGTTCTCTGCTATAATTTGCTCCAGTATACCTTCTGCCCCTCTCTCTCTTTCTTCTTCTTCTGGGATCCCAATTATTCTAATGTTGTTTCGTCTTATGGTATCGTTTATCTCTCGAATTCTGCCCTTGTGATCCAGTAGTTGTTTATCTCTCTTTTTCTCAGCTTCTTTATTTTCCATCATTTGGTCTTCTATCTCACTGATTCTTTCTTCTGCCTCATTTATCCTAGCAGTTAGCGCCCCCATATTTGATTGCACCTCATTAATAGCCTTTTTGATTTCGACTTGGTTAGATTTTAGTTCTTTTACTTCTCCAGAAAGGGTTTCTCTAATAACTTCCATGCTTTTTTCAAGCCCATCTAGTATCTTTAAAGTGATGATTCTGAACTCTAGATCTGACATCGTACTAATGTCCGTATTGAGTAGGTCCCTGGCAGTCGGTACTACCTCTTGTTCTTTTTGTTGAGGTGATTTTTTCCGTCTTGTCATTTTGTGCAGAGGAGAATAGATTAATGAGAGAACAAAATGCTAGCAGGGTAACAACGTCCCTAGAAAATATACTCTAAACAAATCAGAAAAGACCTGAAGCAGTGGGAAAGGAAAGGGAAAGAGAGAAAAAAGAAAAAGAAAGAAAAAAGAAAAAAGAAAAAGATAAAGATAAAAACAAACAAAAGCAGAACAAAACAAAACAAAACAAAAACAGAATGTGATCAAATATGATCAGGCTGGTTTATAGATCAGTGCCACACACTAGATTTTGGGTGTATTTTGGTCTGTTAAAAGAAAGTCCCTCCCAAAATTTTAAAGAAAGAAAAACTTATATATGTACAAAAATAAGGGTTGATATGATGAAGGGATGGAATATGACTGTAAAGATGGAAATTATAAAAAATTTTAAAAAAGGATTTGATAAGTTGTTTGAAAAAAGAAAGAAGAGGATTAAAAAAAAAAAGAAAGAAAAAAGGGAGAGAATGTGATCAGGCAGGGGAGTAGAAAACCATACACTAGAGATTTAGAGTATATTTTGATCTGTTAGAAGAAACTATCTCAAGATTTTAAAGAGAGAACAACTTATATATATATGCCAAAAATACGGGTAACTACTATGAAGGGATAGAATATGACTTTAAAAATGAAAAATAAAAATGTTTTTTTTTAAAAAAGGGATTGATAAGATGTTGGTTGAAAAAGGGAAAAAGAAAAATTCAAAAAAAAGAAAAAAGAAAAAAGAAAAAAAGACAGTTAAAAAAAATAATTAACTTTGAAAGACTAAAGAATCATGGTAAAAAAGCCATGAATTCTATGTGCAGTATTCCCCTAGCGCTGGAGTTCTGCCGTTCTCATTGATGGGTAAACTTGGTCTTGGCTGGCTGTTCTCGCTGATCTTCTGGGGGAGGGGCCTGTTGCCGTGGTTCCCAAATGTCTTTGCCGGAGGCAAAATTGCCCCGCCCTTGCCCGGTCCAGGCTAAGTAATCTGCTCGGGTTTGCTCTCGGGAGCTTTTGTTCCCTGCAAGCTTTCCGTACAGCTTTGGAGGCGGAGAGTGAAAATGGCGGCCTCCCAGTCTCCGCCCCGGAGGAGCCGAGAACTCGGGGTCCCGCTCCTCAGCGAGCCCCCAGAGAAAAGCAGTCAGTCACTCCCGTCTCCCTGGTCTCCGGCCACACTCCGCGCTCACCCGGCCTGTGACTGCGCCTTTCTATCTGGCACCTGACCCCGGGTGGAGTCTCCAAACCCAGCAGATCCCCGCGGTGCGCTCCCGCACCTCTCCTCCTGGGGAAGAAGGTGAGTCTCCCCGGATCTGCCGCTTGTTGGGTCCCTGCTGGAGGAGCAGTGGCCCGACTGTGCCGCGGATCACGGTTTATGGCAACCCCGAGCTGAGAGCCCGCGCCTCCGCTCCCTCTCTGCAGCCGGCTTCCCTGCTCCGATACCTGGGAGCTCTGCCACACTCAGGCACCCCTGGTCTTTCTGTGACCCCGAGGGTCCTGAGACCACACTGTCCCGCGAGGGTTCCACCCCCCACTTCGCCACCAGAGTGAAGTCCCTCAGCGGAGCAGACTTCTAAAAGTTCCGATTTTGTGCTCCGTGGCTCTATCACTTGCCAGAAGCGGCCGACGGAGGCCCCTCCCCCGCCGTCTATCCTCCCGAATAACGCCTCGGATTCACTTCTCAGCACGTCCTACCTTCCAGAAAGTGGTCGCTTTTCTGTTCAGAGAGTTGTTGCTATTCTTTTCTTCGATCTCCTATTGAGTTTGTAGGTGTTCAGAATGGTTTGATCCCTATCCAGCTGAATTCCTGAGAGGAGACGAAATCCAGGTCTCCTACTCCTCCGCCATCTTGCTCCGCCCCCCCCCATTTCTATTTTTTGAAACAGCTTCAGTAGAATAGGTATTATTTCTTCTTTGAATGTTTGGTAGAATTCCCCAGGGAATCCATCAGGCCCTGGACTCTTGTTTTTTGGGAGGTTTTTGATCACTCCTTCAATCTCGTTACTGGTTATTGGTCTATTCAGGTTGTCAATTTCTTCCTGTTTCAGTCTTGGCAGCTTATAGGTTTCCAGGAAGGCCTCCATTTCATCCAGATTGCTCAGTTTATTGGCATATAGTTGTTGATAATAATTTCTAATAATTGTTTCTATTTCCTTGGTGTTAGTCGTGTTCTCTCCCCTTTCATTCATAATTTTATTAATTTGGGTCCTTTCTCTCTTCTTTTGGATAAGTCTGGCCAGTGGTTTATCAATCTTATTAATTCTTTCAACGAACCAACTTCTAGTTTCATTGATCTGATCTACTGTGTTTCTGGTTTCTAATTCATTGATTTCTGCTCTAATTTTAATTATTTCTCTTCTAATGCGTGGCTTAGGTGTTGTTTGTTGCTTTTTCTCTAATTCTTTAAGGTGTAGAGTTAGTTGGTGAATTCGGGATTTTTCTGTTTTTTTGAGTGAGGCTTGGATGGCTATGTATTTCCCCCTTAGGACTGCCTTTGCAGTATCCCATAGGTTTTGGACCGATGTGTTTTCGTTCTCATTGATTTCCATGAATTGTTTAAGTTCTTCTTTGATTTCTTGGTTGACCCAAACATTCTTGAGCAGAGTGGTCTTTAGCTTCCAAGTGTTTGAATTTCTGCCAAATTTTTTCTTGTGATTGAGTTCCAGTTTTAGAGCATTGTGGTCTGAGAATATGCAGGGAATAATCTCAATCTTTTGGTATCGGTTGAGACCTGATTTGTGACCCAGTATGTGGTCTATTCTGGAGAAAGTTCCATGTGCACTCAAGAAGAATGAGTAGTCTGTTGTTTTAGGGTGGAATGTTCTGTAAATATCTATGAGGTCCATCTGGTCCAATGTATCATTCAAAGCTCTTGTTTCCTTGTTGATTTTCTGCTTAGATGATCTGTCCATTGCTGAGAGTGGAGTATTGAGGTCTCCTACAATTAACATATTGTTATCAATATGACTCTTTATTTTGGTTAACAGTTGGCTTATGTAGATGGCTGCTCCCATGTTGGGGGCATAGATATTTACAATTGTTAGATCTTCTTGTTGGATAGACCCTTTAAGAATGATATAGTGTCCTCCTGTGTCTCTTTTTACAGACTTTAGTTTAAAATCTAATTTGTCTGTTATAAGAATTGCTACCCCAGCTTTCTTTTGAGGTCCGCTGGCATGGAAGATAGATCTCCATCCCTTCACTTTCAGTCTGGATGTATCTTTAGGTTCAAAATGAGTCTCTTGTAGACAGCATATGGATGGGTCCTGTCTTTTTATCCAATCTGCAACCCTGTGCCGTTTTATGGGAGCTTTTAGGCCATTCACGTTGAGAGTGATTATTGAAAGATATGAATTAATTGTCATCATGTTGCCTGTGAAGACGTTGTTTTTATAGATTGTCCCTGTACATTTCTGTTGTAGATCACTTTTGGGGTCTTTCTCCTTTTATAGAACCCCCCTTAATACTTCTTGCAGGGCCAGCTTAGTGGTCACATATTCTTTCAACTTCTGCCGGTGTGGAAGCTCTGCATCTCTCCATCCATTCTAAATGAAAGCCTTGCCGGATAAAGTATTCTTGGCTGCGTGTTCTTCTCATTTAGTACTCTGAATATGTCTTGCCAGGCCTTTCTGGCTTGCCAGGTCTCTGTGGATAGGTCTGACGTTATTCTGATATTCCTCCCTCTGTACGTAAGGAATCTCTTCCCCCTAACTGCCCTTAAGATGGTTTCCTTGGTTCTAAGATTTGCAAGTTTTACTATTACATGCCGGGGTGTTGGCCTGTTTTCCTTGATCTTAGGAGGGGTCCTCTCTGCCTCTAGGACTCGAATGTTTGTTTCATTCCCTAGATTAGGGAAATTCTCAGCTAGGATTTGCTCAAATACATCTTCTAGCCCTCTCTCTCTCTCCACTCCCTCCGGGATTCCAATTATTCTGACATTGGAACGCCTCATGGTGTCACTTATTTCTCTGATTCTATTTTCATGGATTCTGAGTTGTTTTTCCCTGGCCTCCTCTTTTCCCTTTTTATCTATTATACTGTCTTCCAGATCGCTTATTCTCTCTTCTGTCTCAGTTACCCTAGCTGTTAGATTATCTAGATTGGATTGGATCTCACTGATAGCATTTTTAAGTTCTGCCAATTCACCTTTTATTTCTGCCCTTAGAGACTCTATGTTGTCATTAATTGATTTCTCCATTCTAGCCATTGTCTTCACAATTGCTAGCCTGAATTCCATCTCTGACATCTTGGTTATGTCTGCATCCATTTGTAAATCTGCAGCATAAGTCATAATCTCTGAGTCTTTTCTGTTTTGGGGGCTCCTCCTCCTAGTCATTCTGTTGATGGGTGTTTGAGGGAATGTATAGAGTCGAAATTATTGACCAGAACCCAAGCAAGATGCACCTGTTTTCTTGGGACCTTAGGGTTGCTAGCCTCTTGTTTTCCCAGCCTGTCTTCTGCGGGAGGGGCCTGCCGCGCTGTTACTCAGGCAACCCTGTTTGGGCGGAGTTGCCCTGTGCCCCTGTGGCAGGGGATGGGCTCAGTGGGAATCAGTCTTTGGGGCTTTTGTTCTCTGGCACCTTTCCCTGGCGGCTTTCTGCGTCTCTTCCGCGAGTCAGAGCAGAAGAGACCGTTTCCAACCCTCTGCCTCAGAGCAGAGAGACCTCAGTCTGTTCTTCAGTGAGCTCTCCAGGCCACACTGTCTCCGTTTCTGTCCGTGCTGCTATAAACTGCAGCATCCTGGGTTGTGCGCCCCTTCGCAGCGCCCCCAGTCCTGCTTCCAGGTCGGGGCATGTCTCTGCCTTTTGTGCTTCTAAAACCGCCAGCTGCTCCCAATTCGCGCGCGCGCAACTCTGCTGCTTGGGGTTTCCACCCCCGGGGGTTGCAGTTCACCAGCACGACGCCGGCACACCAGGTTTCCGCCTCGGAGGCTGCAGTTCGCGTGCGCGCGACCGTCGCTCCAGTTTCTGTCCAGGGGGGCTGCAGTTCATGTGCGCGCGACCCCGCCGGTCTGGTTTTCCACCCTGGGGGCTGCCCTAAAGTTCTTTCCCGACGCTACTGGTCTGCGAGTCTGTGCCCCGTCCACAGTGCGCCAGGCTGTCACTCACCGGCGGTGTAGGATCCCCACGTCCAGGCACCCTCCTGCCGCCGTTTATCCTCCGATATCTGCCCGCAGGATCACGGCTCTCCGCTTCGTACCTCAAAACCAACTGCCTGCGATATTCTGTTTGTAGAGATCCAGATCTTCTTACATCTCAGGCTGGTTTCGTGGGTGCTCAGAGTGGTCTGGTAGATATCCAGCTCAATTCCGGGGACCAGTTGAAATAGGGTCCCCTACTCCTCTGCCATCTTTCCCCTCTCCCCTTTGGGAATCCAATTATTCTGACATTGGAATGCTTCATGGTGTCACTTATTTCTCTGATTCTATTTTCATGGATTCTAAGTTGTTTTTCCCTGGCCTCCTCTTTTCCCTTTTTATCTATTAAATTGTCTTCCAGGTCGCTTATTCGTTCTTCTGCCTCACTTACCCTAGCTGTTAGATTATCTAGATTAGATTGGATCTCATTGATAGCATTTTTAAGTTCTGCCAATTCAGCTTTCATTTCTGCCCTTAGAGACTCTATGTTGCCATTAATTGATTTCTCCATTCTAGCTATTGTCTTCACAATTGCTAGCCTGAATTCCATCTCCAACATCTTGGTTGTATCTGTATCCATTTGTAAATCTGCGGCGTAAGTCATAATCTCTGAGTGTTTTCTATTTTGGGGGTTCCTCCTCCTAGTCATTCTCAAAACCACCTGCCTGCAATATTCTGTTTGTAGAGATCCAAATCTATTTTATTACATCTCAGGCTGATTTTGTGGGTGCTCAGAGTGGTCTGGTAGATATCCAGCTCAATTCCAGGGACCAATTGAAATAGGGTCCCCTACTCCTCTGCCATCTTTTCTTCTCTCTCCTATGCCTAATATTCTTTTCTGAGATACACCTTGGAACAATCTTGACTATAAAATAAATCACCCTAAATTTATTCCATCAATCTTTATCCAAAGCATCACAATCAAATTCTTGATCCTCTCTCCTTCTCTGTCTCTCTCTCTCTCTCATTTTTTTTTGAGCTGATGAATTTGTTTTAACTTTTCATTATGAAAAACTTCAAACATGCAGAAAAAGAAATAATATATATCGAAGTGTCATGTACTCCACACCCAGCTTCAATAATTGCCAGTTTATGGACCATCTCGTTTGATCTGTATCTTCTATTTTCTCTTAACTGTTAGATGATTCAGGGACAAGTCCAAGACATCTTGCCATTTCATCTATGAATATTTCACTATGTATATTTCAAAAATGTTAAAGGCACTTTGTAGAAATCTAACTACAATGCAATGGTCGCATTTAAAAATTTTTAAAATAATTTTAAATATGCCGATTATTTTGAATGGGGGAAAGGGCAAACTGGTAGAGATTGTAGAGATTGACTACTGGGCCGTTGCAGACTGAGAAATTATGACTTGCTAAGCCTGAGCACTTTGTGATCTTGGCCTCTACCCCAATCTGCAGATTAAAAGAATTTGGCAAATTCTAAAATCATGAAAAGGAGAAAAGTAAAGTCCATGGAGTGACCACATAGTATTTCTGAATTTCCACCCCACAGGATTACTTACAGGGAGCTAAAAGTTTCTGGAGACTTGTAGTCATGTTTGCTGGGCTGCAATTTTTGACCCTCTCACCAGTTGTTAGTAATCATTGTATCATTAATAAAAGGTGATTTCTTCTATTTTAGAATCGAAAGGGTTTGCTGCCGTATGGATTTTGGACCCAACTGGGAGAATCAGTATTTATGATATTATTATACCTCTCAGGAACTAACAATAAGGAAGAAAAATAATATCCCAGATAGGTCCTAAGTATGCTGAGGACCAGAAAGTATCCCCAAGTGGCAACATTTCCTATCAAAGTGTGACAGAGTTCTTTTTTTTTTTTAGAAAGGTGCCAAGTTAATTAGCACCTTATAGGACCTTGTTATAGCTCAGAACGACTTTCCATCTGCTGATAATTTAATCATTATACATGTGACACAAGGAAATCGAGCTTCACATTCCATTACATAGTGTAAATCGACAGTTGGTGAGTGCCGCTCAATAGCTTGATGTCATTAATAAGGCTTGTTTCTTAAACTCATAACAACTATCAAGTTGTTTTCTTGTGGGTTAAAAAAAAAAATAGACCCAACACATGTGACAGTTTTGTGACGTGAAACAGCCCAGGCACATCTGCTATGCTTCCCAGAAGTTGTGGGCTGCCAATGGGGAAGATTGTGTGGGCATTGATCTTTGTTTGAAGTCAAGAAGTTTCCAGAAGTTCAGACTGCAGGGCGGGGCAAATGGCTGTACAGCCACTGCTCTCCCAGGTTGTCTTTGCCTATTTCCGAGGGGGTGAGGGTGGGTCCTGTCCTGCTGTAGAGGTCTTCTGCCTGGCCAGTGTGGAGCTGTGGCAGAGGCAGCACCACGTTGCAATGAGGGAAAGAGAGCTTTGTGAACAGATGCTGGCAGACAGGCTTCCTCTGATGCTTCTGTAGCCTTTCAGAATTGGGTCCAGGGATGCTCTCTGGTCAGAACATTCTTGTTGCTTCAGTGCTGGTGCCCCAGCAGAGCAGCCCAGGGAGTAACCATACAATTTGGGGACAGTAGGAACCATGTCCCTACTCTGACCACCAGCCCAGGCCGCTGGAGCAAGTTCACACAGTCAGCCTGCACGGTTGGCCCTGTGTTGCTTTGGGAGGGGGCTTTCTCTCCAACTTGCCCCATAATGCTGTCCTAATCCTTAATGTTGCCTGGAGTTTCTCCACGTGACTTAGTTATAGTTTCTTCTCAAACATCCCATTGTAGGTAAACAATAGAAGCCTTTCCACATCTTTCACGTGGGGAAGGGTTAGGTTCAGAGTTAAGAAACTTTCAAAACCAAAGCAAACCCCAAACCAAAGCAAAGAGGCAAACTAAAGGCAAGACTGGGACAAAAACAAAGAGGGAGGGGGCAGGGGCTTCGGGCTAGCAGCAAGAATCTTAACTGGGAAAGGATTGGGCTGGCAAAGCAAAAAGGCTGAAGATACTCTTAGGCTGCTCCGGGACAGGGCTTGCAGACAGCAGGATTCTGGAAGATCTGAGGGAAAGGGCCCCACATGCGGAGGATTGGATTTGCAGAGGGGTGTCTGAGCCCTGATTCCTACCATTTTTGGAGAGTGGAGATTGGAGCAGCACCTACCCTCGAGGCTCCTGGGACAGAAAGCCCCAGAGGAGTGAGTTTGGGTAGCTGTCCTCAGGGAGGTGGGCCCACTCAGGCAAGTGCAAGGCAAGTGCAAGGCAAGGTGCAGCATCCAGCATGATTGTCAGACTGGCTGCCGGAGGGAGTCCTGGGCATCGGTCACCAGTGAAGTGTCCACAGCCTGGTTTGCAAAGTGTGAAGAATAAATCACATGGCGGAAGGTACGGTGGCTAAGTGGTCAAACTAAGTAAAATAGGCTCCAAATCTGGCTTGTTTTGTATCCTTAGAATAAGAAATTGCCTATCTTGAAACTTAAGAATTTCCCCCTCCTTCTTAGTAAATAAATCCATGGTAATTATAGAAAATCAGAAAATGTAGGTAATAAAAATAAAGAAAATATAGATAGACAACCCCCCAATACTCTGTTCTGTAGAGATAAATCACTATGATAAACTTGATAGAGTCTTTTTCTCTCTTCCTCCCTTCCTTCTCTTTGTTCATCTTCCCTCCTATATGTATGTGAGTCTATAAATGTGTATAAAATACTATGTATATAATACTCTATTTTGTATCATAAATTTTCCCCTTAAGATTGAAGGTAAATTTTCATGTGTCTACAGCATTATCTGTGATGGCTGAATAATATTCCACTGTGAGAGAGTATTCAGTCTCCTTGCCTAATGATTGACATGATGCTCTTGGTAGTATTTTCCTTTGGGGGGATTATATTCCCTGCACTGTACCTCTAACAGTGAAGTCTGTGGTTTTCTTGGGAGAAAAAATGAGGAATGCTCCTAGAGTCATGGACTCTCAGGGTGGGAAGAGAACTTAGTTGAGGTTTTGGAAAACCCCAACCTCACTTTATTTGGGCCATTTGTAACCACCTCACCCCTTGGGTGGTCCAGCCTCTTTATTGGACAGTGACTAGGAATTCACTATGTCACAAAGCCACTGATGAGCTGATTAAATATCCATCATAAAATGTTTTTCCACACAATGATCCAGAATCTGCTTTAGAACGTGGGGTCCAGGAGTCAGATAGATTGACTGTAGAGCCCTGGCCTCTCTACCTACCAGCTCTGTGACCTTTGGCAAAAGGCTTAACCTCTCTGGTCCTTACTTTCCTCGTGTAAAACGTGTACAATAAAAGAGAACACACATCAGACAGTTGTTAGAAATATTAAACAAGACAAGTAATGTGGAGTGCATAGTAAGAGCTCACTAAAAGTCAGCTCCAATTACGATAATGTCTGCACTTTATTGGAACAGAATTACTTGTCCCTGACACTGATAGTCTTGTGGCAGTTTAAAGCTGCTGCATGTGTCAGATCCCCTGTCCCAGTCTTCTCTTTTTTTTTTCTTTTGGGAGTGACTTCATAGGATAGCTACTCATGCCCCTTCACCCCATCCAGCTCGCTCTCTCCTGAATATACTAACATTTTTTTCCATTTTTAATGGGCTTTAGGTCTTCTCTTCGTCCTCTCCCTGCCTAACTTCCCTAGACAAAAACCTACCTTTGTGACTTGATACCCAGTGAGTTCTCCATTGAGTGCAGAGAGGTGGTCCCTTCTCAGAGCCTCCACCCCATTCCAGCCTCAGGAAATGGGGCAGAGGGACACCACTGCAAAGATGAAGGAGATGTGAAATATGAACTGTTTATATCTTCAATATCACTTACCCTTAAGGGGCAGACTTTGGTGGAATAATCAGTATGAAAACATTCTGCATTTGGAAGTAACACTGTGAACTTCTTGAGATCTGGGACCTTCCACTGTTCTTTTTTGTTCCCCTAGTTTGTGGGGAACATGCTATTAATAGTAATTGTGTACTGAGCACTTACTAGGTACCTGCTACTGTATTAAGTGGCTAAAATGCATTGTAATTCTTCCAACAACCCTATGAAAGAAGTATTCTACTATCACCACTTTGACAGTTGAGGAATCTAGAATTCAGAGAGATTAAGCAAAATATCCAAAGTAACACAGCTGTTAAGTTTGGGGATTTTTAGCAGGTCAATAAATAACAATATTTTCTTGCTCTCACAAATTCAGAACTAATTGATAGACACAAGAGTCAAACAGATAAAGATAAAATACTACCTTTAGTTCTTTAAAGCTGAATGAAAAATGTGGTTTGTAGACACCTTCTCTTTTCCTGAGTTAAGATGTTGGGAGAGCCCACTCAAGGGAAGATTAGGGATTAAAGAACAGTTTGCTGCCCCACATTGATCTGGGATCAAAGAGAAAATGAAAGGAGGTGAGGGAAAAGGACAGGGAAAGGAGGAGGGAGAGAAGAGAATATGAATTCCCAGAGCTTGCCTCTTTCAGTAGATTGACTACCCAGTCATCCAGCAGGGACAATGAACCCCCACCAATCCAAGTGACTTGTGTGGGCAGAGCAAGAAGGAAAGGAGGGCCCTCCGCTAATCCTCGCCCTGGATTTGAACCCAGACCCATCTGACTTTAGGGTGCTTTCAGTAGGCTTCCTTGCCTCTCAGTGGTTTGTTTACTGAACAAGTTTGATTTCCTTTCCAGAATATTTTAGGAAGAAAAAAAAATCTCGGGAGGCTTTTTCATGCATCAGTATTTTTAAGAAAAAATAAATACATACTATAGTTTTGGTTGGCAGAATTCCTGCTCTTGACACAATGGAGATCTCTGCTTGTGCCAACAACCCAAAGTGTTTCCACAACTCACGTGACTAGGAGCTGTTTGCTGCAAACCATTAAGTGACCAAGAAGGTTGACAGATTTTCCAGGTCTTCCCACCCTGACCAGACATCTTGGCCAGACTGATGTCTTTTTCCCATTAGAATAGATCAGAGAAAATGGTGTTTTGCCTCTAATTAAATTCTCATCTTTGCCCAACTGTTTGAAAGGGCAACTGTCTTAAACCTTTGAACTTTATTTGTAATACAAAACTTCAATTAGATAAAGGACAATAATTAGCAGATCTTTTATCTTTGGGCATAATTAAATCTTTAAGAAGGGACATTTTAATCAATGAATTGTAATGACAAGTTCATAAATTAATTAATCCCACCAATGGAGGCTTGGCAGTAATCAATGGATCTTTAAAGAGGTTCAGGGTGAAGGGACATGGCTGTAGGAACAC
The DNA here is from genome assembly GCF_964656455.1 of Halichoerus grypus. NCBI lineage: Eukaryota > Metazoa > Chordata > Mammalia > Carnivora > Phocidae > Halichoerus > Halichoerus grypus. The sequence goes on from NC_135726.1 coordinate 7,563,630, forward strand.
AGATGCTCACTCAGTTCAGTTTGGTGTAAAGATTCTAATTTGTTAAGGATTAGCTGGTTCAAAAGATTACCTATTTATTTAAGGGGAAAATCATTTAAAATATTAACTTTTAATGTGAAGAAAAACCTTCTTCTTGCAAGTTTTTGCTTTCAAAACTTTCTTCTTAGAGCTCTCAATTCAGACCATAGCTGCTGATGTACATTTGTACCCTCGTCCTGGAACTATTTGCCAATTTACTGATTTGATAGCTAGCTTGAATTAGAGAGAAATCAAAACTAAGATGGACTACCATTAGATATTTAAAGGTTTTTCTTCTAAAACAGGGGTCCACAGACTCTGGCCCACTTGCTAAATCTGGCCTACTGCCTGTTTTATAAAGTTTTATTGGAACACAGCCATGCCCAATTACGTCTATATTGCGCATGACCATTTCACACTACAAAGGCAAAGTTGAATAGTAAATGTAGAAACAATATCACCTCAAAGCTGAGAATATGTACTGTTTAATTCCTTTTACAAAAATGTTTGCCAGCCCTGGTTTTAAAACTTTATGTCCTTTTACCAAATGTTGAGGGTTTTGATGAAATTTAAACTCAATACAGCACTACATAGACAGTGTTTATTGTAAGAATGTAAATTAAATATTTTCAAATATGAGGTTCTGTGGCTTTAATGGCCTGTAAACCAGGTTCCTTGCATTTATCTGGGAAAAAAGCAAGGGAAAAATGATTTGGATGAGGGAGAGGAAAGTGGAGCATGCAAAGGTCCTGTGGCAGAAGGAAGCATGGCTCTTTCAAGGGGTGGAGGGAGGTCTAAATGGCTTAAAGGAGGGTGAGGGAGAACAGGTTGTGTGTAAAGGCCAGAGGTTAGGCATATTATCAAGGGCTGTAAAGGCCATTATAGTGATTTCATAGTGAAAAGTTCAGTCAGGTCCTCCTTTCCGCAAGTTAAAACTCCTCAAGTTAAAACTTCTCAAGGACTTCACAGCTTTCTATGATAAAATCCCTGAGCCTTATGTGGGTTTCAGATCAGGCTTGTTTGGGGTTGGGAAGGGGAGTTTGGAGGGTGATGGCAAGGGGAGCATAGAGACAGGGGAGCGCTAGTGGTATTAGCAGGGCTCTTCCTCTGAATCCTTCATCCTCTGGGAATCCCCTATGAGAGAAATGTCTATATTGACTTGTAATGGTCTCTGTCCCTATATTGTCCACAAATCAACTTAGCTTTTCCAGGGCAGGATCATTGTCTTGTTTAGCATCATAACCCCAAGGGGCCTGGTGCTTAGTGTCTCCTGCTTAGCCATAGGAACCTAGAGGAGAGGGGGTTTCCAAGATGAAACCTTGCATCATACCTCTCTAGAGTGGGATACTCCTAGTCAGTAAGATGTAGTGCCTGGCCTCAGCACTCCCTCCGGCTCTCACCTCTGTTAGTATTATTGCTTCTACTTCTGTCAGCTCTGTTTTACAGCCTTCACTGGAGGCATAGAAACAACTCATGTCTGGAAACAAATGGGGGCCTCTCTTCACACCACTCAGACACGTTATTTATTCCTAGAGGGCTTTTGGTTATAGAGAATATGTTGATGCATCATTCATTCCACACACCATCACTGAAGAAGCAGAAATAGAAAGGAGAGAGGAAATGTGGCCCCTCTGCCTTCATGCAATCCTCCAGTCCAAGTGAATTATCTCATTAAATCTTGACAGTGTCTCAGGGGGAGGGGAGGATCCTCCAGAGAAAGAGCACCAGGAGGAGATTATCTATCTATCTATCTATCTATCTATCTATCTATCTATCTATCTATCTGACTAACTCAGGGTAGCCCCCAAGGTAAGCTGGGCAAAGAAGGCCCCCTTGCTGGAGAAATATGAGCTGAAGCCTGAAGGATGAGATAGAGCAGCTCAGGGGAGAGGGTTGTTGAATGCTGTTGGTGCTATGGGCTGGAGGGCAGCACATGCACATGCCCTGAGGTGGGAGAGCTTGGTGTGTTCCATAAAAAGAAAGAAGGCCAGAGTCATGAGTGGTGTGGCAAAGGGGTGGGTGGTAGTGAGGCATAAATTGAGGTTGGGGCTGTTGTCAGGGGCCAAGCAAGAAGTTTGGAATTTACTCCGAGGGAAGGGAAGCCATGGAAAGATTCTAAGTTGGGTATATTCATTTCCTGGGGCTGCCACAAAAAAATCACCACAAACTTCATGGCTCAGACAACAGAAATGTATTCTCTCACAGTTCTGGAGGCCAGAGTCCTAAATCAAGGTGTTGTCAGGTCTTTGCTCTCTCTGAAGGCTCTAGGGGAGGATCCTCCCTTGCTTCTCCCAGTCGCTGGTGGCTCCATGGGTTCCTTGGCTTGGGCCTCATTACTCCCCAGGTGCCTGTGTCTTCACATGGCTGTCTTCCCTGAGTCTGTGTGTCATCTCCCTGCTTTTTCTCTAATGAGGCCAGCGGTCACTGGATTGCAGCCCATCTGATATCCAGGATGATCTCATCTCAAGATCCTTAATTACATCTGCAAAGACCTTTATTTCCAAAAAATGTTCCATTCACAGGTAGTGGGGATTAGGACATGGACATATCTTTTTGGGGGACACAATTCAACCCACCATATAGGAGATAACTTGATCTGCTTTTGAATTTTAGACTACTGCCTGCTTTCTTGGGATAGGAGATTGGGCTGAAGAGGCACAAGCATGGAATTGGAGCTAAGAGGCTGCTGGGGTGGGGTGCCTGGGTGGCTCAGTTGGTTGGGTGACTGCCTTTGGCTCAGGTCATGATCCTGGAGTCCCAGGATTGAGTCCCGTGTTGGGCTCCCCGCTCAGTGGGGAGTCTGCTTCTCCCTCTGACCCTCCCCCCCATGCTGTCTCTCTCTCTCTCATTCTGTCTCTCAAATAAATAAATAAAATCTTTAAAAAAATGTTTACAAGGCTGCTGGGAGCTTCCAGATGGGAGGTGACAGAGACTCCCAAACATGGTGGCCCCGTGGTAGGCAGGGGTTAGGGAGGTGCTGTGGGTGGGAGTTGCTTTCTCAGGGCTGATTTGTGGCCTGAAGGAAGTTACGTAAGGTGGGTCTTTTGCAAAGTCGGGTGATTTTTCCTGCCCTTCTCGGAGAGTGTGTGCAAAGAGAAGGGCTGAGAAGAGCAAGAAGATACTATTTCAGGGAAGGATCTGACCCAGTATGTAGAAGATGCTCAACATACCATCAGCATATGCTGGTAGAATAAGTACAAGCAGAAGATTATTCCAGAAGCATTCTTCTCTGAGTGTGTGTTGGCTTTGGGCAAGGATGCAGGTCTTCCCTTTCCAAGATGTTTAAAAAAAATAGCAAACTTGTTTGAACAGGGTTTAGAGTGCCTTGGCAGGGAGGCATTGGACACTTGGAAATATTACTATTATTTCTGGAGCTAAATTTAGCAAGGACAGCTCTGTCTTTAATTACTAGTTGGTGCTGAGTTGTACAGGCGAATGATTACATGCACAATTAGTTGTCCCCACAAGTAGCCAATTATGGGAATAATTATTTAAGAGAATTATGGCTCCTGCTAAAAGGACTTTACATTGTAGCTTCAAAATACATTTCTGTATAAAAATTCCTCTTATTTCATGTATTGTTATTTTTTTCCTATCTGCTGGGCTGCTAGAAAAAGTGATACTATAGTCTCATTTGTGGGGGAGAGAGTTGTGGAAACTCAGGTCTTTGTGGCACCATGAGATCCGGGAGAGAGTGAGGTCGAGAGCTGGAAGCTCTGCCAGGACCTGTCTCACTCCAGAGACCATGTCTGAACCCCAGAGGTGGAGTCTAGGGGAAGACATAGACCTCTGTATGGTTGATAAGGGGATCATTTGGAAGCACATGGAGCCCTATGGCCCGACCACATGCCACTGCAACTCATCAACAGTTTCCACTGCTTCCTCAGGACTGTGCTTCTTACCTAGGCCACTTCTGCGCCCAGAGCGTTACAGATCCCTCCATGCAGCCATGTCGTCATAAAATCATAAGCTCTCAGAACCAGAAGGGACATAAACATCATCTGGTCCATCTGTCTCATTTCAGAGATGATAAAACTAGGGCCAGACAGGCAAAGGGCTCACCCAACAGTCATAAGTCCAGCTGAAGTGTGACCCCATCTTGCTTGATTCTAAGCCCTTGGCTCTTTCTGCCATGCCATGCCTGCTGCTGGGGGTACTAGCTATGAGTCAGCGTGCTGTGACCATTATGATTGAGAGGCAGCCTAATGTCTGGCACACACTGGGAACCATGCCAAGTAGAGTTGGAAGGGGACTCCAGAGAACCTTCTAGTTTAGATCTCTAATTGCATATCTAAGTGGAACTTGGAAAATGTATTTATCTAAGATTTTTTTCTCCCTTTGAACATTTCTTATAATGTAGGCCTTGAAACCTCCATCATCAACCCTAACCTCACTCACGTAGTAGAAACCGCAAGTCCAAATGCCAGTGTTTGGGTTGGTCCATATAAACCCTGTTCCCTGTCCCCACATATAAAGTTAACATGTTACCATGTTAACTACTACTGATCAATAGTCAGGGGTTTTTTTGTTCTTCTTTTCATAGTGATATCCACTATTCTACCTTAATATGGTATATTATACATCTGGTCCCAATTCTTCAGTACTCTGCACTAGTATTTTATAGCCATATTCTTGCCAAGACCTCATGGTGGGTGAAATCTACTTTCCTGCTTCTTGAATTTAGGTTTGGCCATGCACTTTGTTTTGGCTAAAGAGTTGCTAGTATATGTGACATGAGCAGAGCTTTGGAAAATGGTTGCAACTGTAGGCATGCCCTTTTGTAAATAGGCTATATCCTTAGTCACCCCGCTCCTTGACCACCCTTTGAAATCTAGAATGAAGAAATGAATGGATAATTGGGACTTGGCGATTTTTACTCTTTGACTTTCACTTTCACACTTTCACTCTTGTAGTCTGACTGCAGATGTCTCTCTGTACAAGAAAAGGACTCCTTTATGTCATATTAGGAAAGAACAAACATACAAGTAGTTTTTAAATCCAGTGGTCTTATTTTCTTTCTCCCTCAGAATGAAAGAAACCGACTAGCAACGTTTTATAGGCTTCAACTGGCTGTCCGATAAACTCACCTCTGGCAAGATCTAACAGCATTTTTGTGTATCTTTCAAAGGCCACCCGGTGACCTTTGCTAAGTAAGCTGGAAGTAATAAATGGATCTGTTCACTACATATTTCTCTTGTTGGCTGCTCAGGTTCTTTGCCTTTTCTGGAATCAGGGGACCAGGCTCTGAAAAGATGCCAGTTTCACTTTACGAGAATGCAAATCCAGTTTGTTCTCTGGGGGATCATAACCTAAGCCTCCCTTCTCCTGGGACACCAAAACCTTTTGGTTCTAGACATAACATCTTTTGTGACCTTGGTACATTTGAAGATCAACCAGTCATTTTGTGGACCGTGTTTCAGTACGGGTTTCCCTGATGTTTGCTCACAATTACACTGAGGTTATGCATTTTTGGCAAGAAATCGCAGAGGTGATGCTGGGTCCTTCTTGGTGTATCATACCAGCAGGCACATGATATGGGTATGTCTCATTGCTGTGAGGTTAGTTTTGATTATTTGGTTAAAGTAGCATCTGCCAGATCTCTCCAGTTTAAAATTATTCTTTTACCCTTTGCAATTAATTATCCTGAAGGGAGAGTCTTTGAGATTATGCAAATATCCCGTTTTTGCATAATTCTTCCAGCCCACTAATTTCAGCATCCATTACTGATTCTCCACCTGCCTTTTAGGCTTGAGAGTTCTTTAAGGGTTGGCCCTAGGCCCTTTTGTCATTCTCCACATCCTACCTAGCACATCTCGTACACACCCTAGCTTCAGTTACATCTGAATACCACCAGCTCCTGTGGCTGCACCTCCAGGCTGGCTCTCCTCTTGAGACAATTCTGTGTGGCTGTATTCAGGGGCATCTCACCTAACCACCCCCATACCCATCTTGCCATCCTGGTGCATAGCACCTCCCAAATGGACCCGCCATGCTTCCCTACCTCATAAATTGTCATGGCCTGCACCCACTTACTCATGTTACAAAGCTGGGACAGTCCATCCTCATCCTCTCCATTTGATTAATCACTGATACCTGTTGATTCTGTCTCCTTCCTCTTTCCAATCCTTTCCATGTCCACAGCCAGAACCACAAATTGAAACCACAGTCATCTCTGCCCAGGACTATTGCTTTGCTCTTGTAACTGGTCCATTGGCTCTTAGTAGTTCTCTTATGTTATGCTCTCTCCATAACTCCCAGCGCAGCTCTGTTCATGCCTCTTTCCCATTATGTAGGAAATGCTAATGTAAATCTTGGTGACCCACACTTTGAGATACTATGTAGCCATTGCTAACAATGAGCTAGTCATGTACCAGGGGACTTAGGAGTACTGGATGAATGAATGCATGCATGTATGAGTGACAGTTGAAGAAAGGGAACAACTTTCTCCTTCCTCGTGTTGATGGCTCCAATGGAACATTGCCCAGGGCTGGAACTAGGGGGTGACAAATGAGGCATATACCTCGGATGCAAAATTTAAGAGAGTGCCAGAACACTCAGTAAGGAGGATAATTTTGCAATGCAATAAAAAAAAAATCAAAATTAATATAAAAAATCCATGATGAACAAAATGTCAAAATTGAAATATAGACAAGATCTTTATTTAAACATTACTCACCTTACCCCAGTCCTGTTCCTCCCATTGCCAATGGGGGTATTTAGCTCAGCAAATTATAATCACTTAGAACAGGAGTTCTCAAGGGGAGGGAGAGTGACTTTGCCCCCCCCCCAGGGGACAGATGGCAGTGTCTGGAGATGCTTTTGGGTGTCACACTGGGGTGGGAGGGGTGTGCTGCTGGCATCTGGTGGTAGAGCCCAGGGATGCTGCTAAATGTCCTACTATGCACAGGGCAGCCCCCACAATGAAGAACCATCTGTCTCCAAATGTCAATGGTGCCAAAAGTGATAAGCCTTGCCTTAGAGGTAACTTAAAAAATACTGTGTCCTTGTCTTTAAAAACTCTGCATGGGGGTGCCTGGGTAGCTCAATTGGTTAAGCATCTGTCTTTGGCTCAGGTCATGATCCCAGGGTCCTGGGATTGAGCCCCACATTGGGCTCCCTGCTCAGCGGGGAGTCTGCTTCTCCCTCTCCCTCTGGTGTTCTCCCTGCTTGTGTGCTCTCTCTCTCTCTCTCAAATAAGTAAATACAATCTTTTTTTAAAAAAATAAAAGCTCTGTGTAACTAGAAAGAATTTATCAAGGAAAGTCCGGCAGAGGTAAACAACCTCAGTAGTAGGGATACACTTTTCTTCCCCCTGTGTTAAAAAAGAATCCATTTCATCTGAATATAGATATAATGTTGTCTCAACTCTCAACCATTGAACTCTCTGCTTTGCACGGGGTGGGCTGGGCTCAAGGATGACCAGCATAGTAAGCCCGCATCATCCTGGTCACTAGACAGTGGGCTCCCAGTGCCCACTCCCAGGGTGACAGGCTGAGAATCAGACCCCCTTGGGGGTTCTCCCGTAAGGCCACCAGGTGACTTCTTAGAAACAGTGGGAAAATGAGGTGGCTGAGGCCAGAAGTGGTTCTTCAAAGACAGCCTCTATATTCGGTGTCCTTGATGTTTGTATTGTACATCCTGCCCCCCTCCTTAGTCTGGAACACTGCCTCCTCCTCCTCTTGCTTTATTAGTCTCAGGAGTGGGAGTGGTTTCACCCTATTGCCGATCCCAGGGGACACCACCATTCTGTGCTTGGTCCCTTGTCCCTGCCTACACCTTGTATGTCGTCTTTTCATAAAGGCCTTTTCCTTGTCATTTCAACTACTTGGGTTGAATGTCCTTGCTGCTAGTACCCTCATAGATAAACCCCCTTTCCATGCTATGTCGGCTGCTCTAATTTCATTCCTTGGTGACCTCAAGTTTTTCTCCTAGTTCATCTTCTGCCTTCTGGTTGAGCCAAGTTCCCACATTATTGGTGAGATGGCCATGGGCAAGGTCCCATGATTCCATCAGCTTTGGCTTTATCATCTGTTAAACTGAGATCATAATTATCTGGCCTCTGGACCTCACAGGGCAATTCCAACCATCTAAAGAAATAATGAATGTGAAAGTGCTTTGTAAATTATAAAGCACTACACAAAGTAAAGCTGCCATCAGAAGCCTTCCCCCCACCCCCATCCTTAGTGATACAGGAAGGATGCCTATTCTTGGTTTTGGAAGAAGACAGACTCCAGTAAGCATCACCTGGAAGTTGGAAAAGAGGCTAAATCATGGGAATTGTACACATACATCCTCAGCAAATCTCTTCTGAGGGCCAGAGCAGTGGGATATCCTGGCCATTAATTAATTTAACAGGCATCTATCAAGCATCTTGCATGAGATGGTGTAGGGAGATAGCCTAGTGTCTTAGTCAGCTCAGGCTGCCATAACAAAATACCACAGACAGCGTAGCTTAAAAAACAGAAATTTATTTGCCCACATTTCTGGAGGCTGGAAGTCCAAGATCAAGATGCCAGCATAGTGGGGTTCTGGTGAGAACTCTTTCTGACCTGCTGTATCCTTCATGCTCTATCCTTACATGGCAGAGACAGGAAGCTCTGGTGTCTCTTCCTTCTCTTACAAGGGCACGAATCCTATCATGGGGGCTCCACCCTCGTGAACTCATCTAAACCCAATTACCTTCCAAAAGCCCCATCTCCAAATACCATCATATTGTGGGGTTGGGAGGGCTTCAACATATTAATTTCCCGGGGAGGGGGGGGAACACAATTCATTCCATAGCACCTAGTATGCTGGTTATTTCATCACTTGGGAAACTTGTTAAAATACCAATTCACATCCTCCCCAGTATATCTGGGGTGAGGTCACAGATTCTGTGTTTTAATATCCAGGTGTGTCCAGAGCAGATGGTCTCTGGACCATCATGTGAGAAACTCAGGGGTTATTCTTAGGACCATGAGACTGTAAGTTCTGGCTTTAGTCCTTGACCTGAATGACAGAGACTAGATTATTCTCCATCATCTCTGTCTCTGAGGGATGTAGTTTGTTCATCTGTAAAATGGAGATGGTAATAACACATTGCCTCTTACAGGGATTCTGTGAGAGTTAGTTTTAAATGCTTGTTTAATTATTTGTTATTATTAAGTATTAATTTATTATTATTCATTAATGGCAGATCTTAGATGCTTTTTATTTGCAGCCACCATCACCAACATCATCAGGTTACTTTCTCTCCCCTCCACATGATCATCTAGTCTAGATCTTGTCCCCTTTTGGCCTTCCAAGCTTGCGTCAAGAGCACGCCCATCATCATGCCAACTGAGGAATGCATGGCTGTCCCCAGGAGTGCCCACATGTGGTGGGACTTCAACCATGGATGCCTTAAATTAGACTGTCATTTCTCTCTTTCATAGCCACCAATCAGACTGGGCCTGGGCCAGGTCTTACCTCCCATGCTGTCAACAAAGGCATGGTTGATCTTTGTTTTCCAAATGCTCCCAATGACTTTTTTCCTGCTGAAGTTAACTTTGTCCCTTCCCTAGACAATGGACAGGAATGTAGCTCATCTGTCATGGAGCCACCAGATGGCGGTATTTCCCTGTCATCACCCAGAGGCCCAGTGACTCTCCAGGTTTTAGCGCCCAAGCTTTCTGCTCCCGGGACCAGGTCTCCCTGCTGACTGTCATGATGTCCCCATGGTTCATCTTTGGGAGCTGGGCAGGACAACTCCCCCTTCTCTCAGTAGAAATCTCATGCCCCTGCAGGCACAGAGCTCATTCAGAGTTGGCCCAAGGAAAGCAACATTCCTTATTTCTAGATGGCCAAGCCATTGTTTGCTAACAGCTTTGATCCGATTTTGGAGAACCTTGTCCAGTGGCTCACAGGAGTCAAACAGTTGATTCTCTGGCTTTGGTTAGTTTTCATTTCTCTCTTCCTTATCTAAATGCCCCCATTTTTGATAAATGAAACCCCAACAATTAGCTTCCATAATATGAGTGTAAAACCACTTCCCACAGTTTGAGGTATAAGAGTTCCTAATAAACTGTGAATTGCCTGAGAACAGAAACATACTGCAGGCAAAATCCTCTGATTTGAAACTGAGAAAGGATGCTAGCCACCTTGGAGATAGTTTCCCTACAGCTTACATGATGCTGACATTGGGCTTCAGTTCCCCTCTGTAGCCACTCATTTTTCTGAGCTGTTCACGTCCACCTTTGCTTGTCATGTCTAGACCTGGACTACTTGTTCAGATACCCCAAACTGAGCCTTTCACCTCTTCTCTACTGTATTTACCTCCGTGTCCCCAGGTAGTTTACACCAGCAGGCAGCACAGTTAGTTAACATAAAATCAGGCATTGGCCATGGGTTTGAGTCTTGACATCATTATTTATTTCCTATGTGTTCTGGGTAGGTTACTCAGTCACTCTGATCTGAAGTTACCTCATCTGTAAAATGGGAATAAAAGCAATTACCTACTTGACAGTTTGTTGGGAAATGTAAATGAGATAAAATATGTGGGGCACTTGGAGCAGTGTCTGCATACTTAGTAGAGAATTTTATCGCATGACTTAGCCTTGTCAGAAGGTCCTGGGAAGGAAGAAACTCAAGGAAGGGATGGAGGAAGAAGAGACAAGAGGTCTGAGTGGCACCCTTGGGTTGGATCTCAGGATCATGGAAATAGACACCGTTTAGAGTAATGGAGTAAAGCAGTGGTAGTGAGCTTCATGAAGGCATCTGGACTGGAACCACGAGACAGGAGCTGCAGGCTGCTGGTCACTCAGTCTGACCTTAATACTGCTGATGAGCCATGGACACTGAGCCTATAATGAAAAGACTACTAGCTCTAAGATGTGTGTGTGCACAGTCATGTGTGTTTTTCTCTTTCTCCTTCCCATCCTCATCCTGTGTTCTGGACATTTGTAATCACTCATTGTTATTTCCAACACACTTGTGTTCCTGTTTGCCTAGTGCTCTCTCCTCTCTCAGGGAAAGCCCCCCTCCTCTGCAAGGCCTATCTCTGCGTCACTCGATCCTGAGGTCTTAACCAGGCCGCTGCCCTCCTGTACCCACCCTGTCCACCCCTATGACTCTAGGGTGATGCCTCCTGAGTTTTGTGCCCTGGCCCGTCATTCATTTCATCCCCTCCTGGCCTCCTGCGCTTAGAACATTTAAACATTACATTAAATTACATTGTAAGAGAAAGAATACCACTACCTTTTTGTAAAAGAAAAAAAAAAAGTCAAACATTAAATCTAAGTCTCAGATTCTCTGACAGCCTTCCTCACCTAATCCTGACTCCCCACATCCATTTTTGGAATGAGGTGGGGCAGGGCATCCAGTGTTACCTCTTTGAAGTGTATCCTTCCAGACTTTTTGCTATCACATTATTTTGTGCTTGTGTGTGCTTATCTTTAGCACTCTTTTATGTACCCTGATAACAGCGTTTATTGCATTATGTCTAATGGCTTGTTTCCATATCTGCCCCACCCAATAGGCTACACACTATTAAAGGGCACCCACTGTGTCTTTATTTTTATCTCCAGGACCCAGCACAAAGCCAGGCACACAAGGGGTGTGTTTCTGTAAGTAGCTGCCCAGCAAACAGGTTTGGTTGAGTGTGTGCTTGCTGGTGTGAGGTGGGGAGAAAGACAAGGCAGGGTGTGGAGGGAAAAACCACAAGAGGAAGGCATAATTGGAGTGTGACCTCCCCACGTTGCTAAAATTCCCAGAAGACGTCTTGGATCTCTACAGAAGCTGTAAGAAAGGGCAAGGTTGGAGTGCGCAGCTGAGCAGAACACTGAGTTAAGTGCAGGCGCTGATCCCTGAAAGACCCAGCTCAGCCAGAGAGAGAGGGCGACCAGAGGGGACAGGATGTACGTCGTGTCAGCAAAACCTCCCAGCCCCGTGGCTGCGTGTTAAGATTTGCTTGGTCATTAAGATTCAGAGGGGAGAAGCAGAGTCTCTCTGTCTTGAAGATGCCTATTGAGAATAGACTGTACAAGCACAGATCTGGACGGTGGAAGGACTCATGAATTATGTCTCAAAACCTATGGGAAAAAGTGGTGTGAAACGGCTTTTGTTATTAGAAATGTATTTTATTACCGTAGTTTGGAAGGCTGTTTGGAGACTGGAAATGCTTTCTCCAGGATTCTCCCCACAGGTGGAGGTTTTCTGTATTTGCAGCCTGTCTGCTTTCCTATTAATCATTCCGATTCTCTCCTCCTGTGCATGTGTCATGCGCCTCTCTATTTGAAGACTTTATCAGTATTTATCTTGTAGCCTTTAATAAATCATTTGCTGATTGCATGTGATCCAGGGTAGTTTACATGAATGGAACACTACCCTATCCCTAGTTTAGTACCTTGCTTTGACATGTCTGTGATAACTTCTGTTCTGGATCTCTCTGAAATGGGAGCTAGAGGACAGGCGGAATTGGCACTCTCATAATGCTTGTTTGGGGAGAAATGGGAATTTCACTTAATCTAATTATCTGTAGTCATTATTTTATTGGGGGATGTACTTTAAACCAGAAACATTTGTTAAAATAGAATAACATGGACCCCTGAAAATGAAGTTTGCCTTCCAATGGGCGGTGTGCTTTAATCCCTCACCCTTCTGAGGCCCTTCAGTTCATGGCATGTTCTAAGCCAGGAGTGGGCAAATTACAGCCCGCCTCCTGTTTTGTCAATAAAGCTTTATTGGAACATTTGCTTTACGCATGGTCTAGGGCTACTTTTTTTTCTTAATTTTATTTTTTTAAATTTTATTTTATTATGTTATGTTAGTCACCATTCATTACATTATTAGTTTTTGATATAGTGTTCCTTGATTCATTGCATATAACACCCAGCACTCCATTCAATACGTGTGTCTAGGGCTGCTTTTCATGTTACTGTGGCAGAGCTGAGTAGTTGCAACAGACACCTTCAGGCCCACAAAGCCTAAAACATTTATTCTCCCACCTTTTACAAAACAACTTTGCTGGTCTCTGTTGTAGACATGTCATGGATATCAGCAGGTGGTGGTGCCCCCGCTCTGCCCCTGGGGCCCTCTAACCCATGTCTCAACTCTGAAGACAGCTCTGGCAGGGACAGTACATATGAACGTGAATATGAACGTGCACACGTCTGTATATGTGTATGTGTGTGCGCGTGTGTGTGTATGTGTGTGTGTGTATGATGTAGAGCTGTGCACCCAGGTGCAAGGGGGAGTTCTTACAGGTTGTACACCAAGCATGGGAATAGTGGTCATCTGGGAGGCAGAATTTTATGTCGTCTCTCTCTCTCTCTCTCATTCTGTGTGTGTGTGTGTGTGAGTCTTTCTGCAGTTACTGTGTACTAGTTTTACAGCAACAGCGACAAAATCCTTTCTTCTTGTGTTGCCTAATTTTAGCTGCATGTTTTGTGGAAAAGTCCTGTAAGGGGACTGCGTAGGGGAAATGCCCTTGTGTCAGGGATTCGCGGTGTGCTGTGTGATACGTGAGCACGTGCTTGCAGCTGCCCTGATTCATGGAGAAGGAGCAATTATAGTTATCTTTTTTGCATGAAAACAAAAGAAAACAATAAAACAAGTTTATATGTATATATATATGTATGCACATATATGCAAATATATAAATACTTGAATGTAATTCTTTTTCTTCCATCTGTCCCCCTTTTCTGTGCACCCTTTCTTTGTTTTCTCTTTATGTATTGTTATCTTTTTTATTTTTAATTTTTTTTAGTAGGCTCCATGCCCAGCATGGACTCACAGCCCTGAGATTAAGACCTGCGCTGAGCTCAAGAGTTGGACACTTAACTGACTGAGCCACCACCAGGTGCCCCTATGTATTGTTATTTTTGATCAAAGTAATGAATGTGGAAAGCTTTAAGCAAGCCAAATGATACCTTTTTAGATTGATTAGTTCATCTTCTAATAGGTTCCCTGCCCAATGAGCTCTCATCAGTTTCTCTGTGTGCCCCGTTCTAGATCATGAGCCTTGATGACCATCTTTCCACAGAAGCCTGATTCCTTGAGGGCAAGGGCAGCATCTAGTTCTGTGCCTGGAAAGAGAAAGAGAGAAGAGCAGATCATGATGTTAGGCTCCTCGCAGGCATTTTCTCATTTAGTCCACAAAAGGGGCCTGGGATGAAGTCCTTCATACTCTGACAGATTGGGAGAGTCACAGAGATGTAAAACCATGTAGCCCAGAGTTATAGATGATGGGGCTGAGGTTAGACCAGCTCTGTCTGACTTCAGAGTTTATGGTCTTCCTATCATGTCATATTTTGCCCAGTGGTTAACAGAGAGAAGGAAGAAAGAAGGAAGGTCAGAGGGGCTTATAAATTAGGAGGAAATAGACACATAAAGACACGGTGATGCCACGGGATTATGTGCCCCACTAGAAGGACACAACATGGAAGCAGCATTCAACTCTGCCCACCGGGCCATGTGTGGAGTGGGTACAGAGGTGGGGGACTTAGGAGAGGGAGTAACTCAAACAGGGGAATTGCTTATATTTTTTTAAAAATTGAAAATGAAAAGACAGTTTAAAAAAAATCTGGAAATTTACTGAGAAAAAAATTAGCTTTGGTGTCCTCTCATTCCAAATTCTGAGTTTCTGAGGCAGGGCTAATGCTCCCTTGTGTTGGCAGCAGGGACACTGAAAGACCAGATACTGGTGTGAACTCCAGGCTCTAATAAAGATCTGCTCCCCTGTTTTCCTGCCATTTTCCAATTGAAAACATGCTGAATACTGACAGGTTTTTGGCAGGGGCCAAGTATTCACCAGGTTCAAGTCATTACATTGGAAACGGAAGAGTCAATATTCCTGTTTAAAGAGTTGAACTCAACTTGTCTTGGAAAGAACATTGCCTCATCCTCCACCCACCACTCCCCGAGGAGGACTCGATTCTCTCACCCGAAATAGTCATCTCTTTATCACACCAGGGTGCTTGTGAGGCCATTATGTGGGATTTCTGGAATGAAGTCCTTATTGGAAGCAGTGGCTTCCTCCCCCCTTCTCCCCCTGCAGGAACTTGTGGAATGTGATTTTCCATTTGGCTGGACTGGTTCTCTGTATTTGGCCTGGTCTCCATTCAGTTTTCTTAAGAAAGCCCGTGGCTGCTGTTGTTTTGGCTGTGTGGCCCAGCAAACAGAGTTGTGAATTGAGCCAATCTTCTGGAAAATGCAGACTCCAAAGATTTTAGCTCAGCGTATCTGGAAGACTGAGCCAATGATAAAATGCTGGAGGTGGGGGCTGTGTGTCCCTTATTCAGCTACCCTCTCCTGGAAGGGGCTGCTAAGGTCCAGGTACTTGGTCAGCATTTCAGAGAACATTGCTAGCAGATGCTATGCTAGAATCCCCACCTCTTTCGCCAAGTCCATTCCCACCCATCCCTTCTCTGTGTGTCCCTGTATCACTCCTGCAAATATTTTCTTTTCAGGTCTAAACCCAGTGAGTAGGAATGTGAGGTCCAAATAGTCTGGGATTTTGTCCTTTTCTGGCTAATTTTTGTGAGAGGGAATCACATGGAACACAACAAACCAGGCCAGACACTAGGTCCCAGGCACATTCACAAGATGCTGGGTGAGGGAGCTTGGGGTTCAGACCCAGGGCCAACTTTGTCACATGTGAACATCACCCAGTCACCTAGGACTGGGGGGCTGTGGCCAAGTCACTTCTTTTTCTAGCATCTTGGTTTCTTCATTGGTACATTGAGCCTAATACTAACCTTTCTCGTGGGATAGTTGTGAGGTACGAATGAGAGAATGTGGGAAACACTTTGTACCATCATGCTTGCTCACTACACATTGGCTGCCTCGCCTCTTCCTCCTCCTCCTCCACCTTAGGTGCAGATTTGTCATGTTAATTATGTTCACTTTTGAGATTCCTGAAATCTTGGGGATATACCCAAGACAGGAAAAGAGAGAAAGGGGAATATTTGTTGAGCATTTACTGTGTTCCAGGCCATGTGGTTCTAGAACCATCTTGTAATTAACTCCAGGATGTTCTTCACAGGAGAAGGGATGAGTAGTAGAATCTTTCTTTGAAAGCTCTTAGGTGAGATCACTCATGTTCACACATGTTGTCCAGGAGAATGTTAAAACAGGCCTTGAATATAGTCCTTGTTTCCTATTCCAGCTACAACCAAATCCAAGGTGGTAGAGATACAAGAGTGGTTGCTGAATCACTTCATTTCATCCATCTGCCTGAATTCAGACAAACTTTAGATTCCCCACATGCCTTACCTTCCTTGTTCACCTCCACCTGCCCCCAAATTCAGCTTAGCCCCTGGCATAGGTCCTCAGCCCCACAAATTCAGCTTAGCCCCTGGCATGGGTCATGAGGCACCAGTTGGCTCTTGGGTAGGCAACATGGAAGAAGTGTGCCAAGATTAACCTCTCCTTAGCATGTTTCATGGGTGAGAGTTCTTTGGGTCTAAAAAATTTTTCACTCTTTCTCTCAGCCTTCAGTTGTGACACCAAAGACCATGATGGGGGAGGGAAGGAGAGAAAACAAAACCTGTCCCCATACTTCATGTCCCTACACTTGAAAGAGAGAGGTGTCCCATGAGAGAGAGAGAGAGGATTACCCCCATTACAGATAAGGAAGGTAGGGCCTAGAGAGCTTATACAACTGGTAAGTGGAGTTGGGTTTTGAGTGTAGGTCTTTCTGATTTCAAGGGCCATGTCTTTCTCTTAGCAACCTAACCTTAGCTTTGGGTTTCCAAGGACCTGTGTTTGAATGTCATAATGTAGATTTGAATAACCTTAGTTCACATTGAAAAATCAAATTCGAAGAGAAGGCCTGTCCACTTTAGATCTTAGTATTAATCATCTCCAGCTACCATAACAAAATACCACAGGTTGGGTGGCTTAAGCAACATAGATTTTCTTTCTCATAGGTCTGGAGGCTAGAAGTCCAAGATCAAGTTTCTGGCAGAGTCTGGTTTTTGGTGAGAGCTAACTTCCTGGGAGGCAGACTGTACTCTTCTTGTTGCGTCCTCATATGGAAGAGAGGAAGCTCTAGTGTCTCTTCCTCTTCCTATAAGGGCACAAGTCCTGTGGGATCAGGATTGCACCCTTATGACCCCATTCAACCTTAGTCACCTCCTAAAGGGTCCTGTCTTCAATATAGTTACATGGGGTTAGGACTTTAGCATATAAATTTGGGGGACATTCAAGTTACAACAGTATTCATGTCAAGGGTTCACAGGATCAGACATGATTTCTAGATTATGGATTCTGATCGCAGCCTCCTTAACGGTGGTAAGGCCCAGCTACAAAAGGGAAGATGATAGGGAGAGCATTGGTGAGAGCATTTAGGAAAAGCAAGTCTCATTTGAAACATTGTTTCCCTGATTTTGCTTTGCTCTAGGGAAACCAAGGCCTGATAATCCTGCTCCATTTGCTCTGGCTCTGTTTTTTCGTTGTGACTTAGTTTCCCCAAGTTGTAGGTAAAGCAGTTGGCACTGTTAGGTTATACCAAATGCATATGAATGTTAACTACTATTCTCCTATTTGCTATGATAGTTATTAGTGCAGGTAACCAGGTATTTTCAAATCCCCCTGACCCCTTTCAGGAACAAAGCATTTCTAAGCCCCCCACGCCACACCTAATCCCCATCCCCGAGTTAGATGTGGTTATATAACTTGTTCTGGTCAATGAAAGGGGAATGGAACTGATGCATATCACTTTGGGTGGAAGCTTTAAGAGCCAGTACATTATTCAGCCACCCTCTTTTTCTTTCTGCCCCTGCAACCAGCAAAGCTCCAGATGGTGGCTGCTCTTTCAGTCTGGGACCTAGAGGGGCAACAGTATAGAGCAGAGCCCCCAGTTGACCAGCCATGGACAAGTAGGCTGCTCTTTCAGTCTGGGACCTAGAGGGACAACGGTATAGAGCAGAGCCCTCAGCTGAACAGCCATGGACAAGTAGGCTGCTCTTTCAGTC
The DNA here is from genome assembly GCF_964656455.1 of Halichoerus grypus. Lineage (NCBI taxonomy): Eukaryota > Metazoa > Chordata > Mammalia > Carnivora > Phocidae > Halichoerus > Halichoerus grypus. The sequence continues at coordinate 7,581,581 of NC_135726.1, forward strand.
TGGGTCCTAGAGGGGCAACAGTATAGAGCAGAGCCCCCAGCTGACCAGCCATGGACAAGTAGGCTGCTCTTTCAGTCTGGGTCCTAGAGGGGCAACAGTATAGAGCAGAGCCCCCAGCTGACCAGCCATGGACAAGTAGCATGAGCTAGAAATAGACTTCATTGTTTTAAGCCACCGAGACTTGAGGGTAATTTGTACTATATCATAACCTAGCTTATCTCAACTGTTTCCTGCTGCAGAATCAGCTCTCCCTCCTATTACACTGTGGGCTCTGAATCACTCAGCACCTGGGGTTTCTGTGTTGCCCACTTTTTCAGAGCTATTCTAATAAGACTCAGCCAGTCATTGAGAACTCCTCATTTACCAAATCTGAGTTTTAGGCTTTGACTTCAAATATCTCATTTAAGCCACAGAATGACCCTGTGAAGTAGATGGTGCTACTATCCCATTTTATAAAAGAGGACACCAAAACTCAGTTATGGAAGTATCTTGTAACAAGAGATGCAACCAGGAAATGAGTTAAATCTTGAACCCAGATTTTTCCAACACAAAAGTCCATGGGATTCCCACATTGGTACACAGCATGTCTTCTCAGGTGCCTGTGGGTGTTTAGAACTCTGTATCAGGGTCTGAGCTGTCAGTTAATCAAAGACTATCAGTGATCTGGTCCAGGGGTCGGCAAACTGGCCCATGGGCCAAATCTGGCCTGTTGCTTGGATTTATAAATAAAGTTTTATTGGAATGTGGCCATGGCTATGTGGTGTTTACATGCTCTAACACTGGCTTTGAATAGTTGTAAAAGAGACCATTTGGCCCACAAAACCTAAATATTTACTGTCTGACTCTTCAAAAAAAGGTTTGCTGACCTTTAATCTAGATGGGCTATGCTTCATTTGAAAACCCGGAAACTGAGACCAGACCAGTGGAGTATGCATTAAAATAGAAAATGATTTTCCTGCAAAGCTGTATGGTGAGCCATTAACTATTTAGGGTCTATGTGCATAACTGGGCTAAGTTATATAATTCTAACATACCATTTATTTTTCTCTGCATTAAAAAAAAGATGGCTGTCTTTGCTTTTCTTTAAAAAATCTAAGAAGTTTTTTTGATAACCCTAATGAAATGGAGATTAAATGAAAAAATCCACTCTTGAATTGGTTTGAAATGAATTCATATAATATTAGTTGATACCATATGTCATATATGGCATTAGCCCTGTTTTAGTTCATTTGACCTTATATCATGAGCACTTCCTATGTCATTAACATTTAACATAAATGCAATTACTGATGGTTGCATAACATTCTGCTATATAGAAATGCTATAATTTATATAATCATTATAATATTTAGGTTTATTAGAAAATTTTTCCATTATACTGAATCTTTATACATAAATCTCAGTCTACATTTTAAATTTTTTCTTGGCATAGATTCCTAAAAGTAGAATTCCTGGCCAAAACATATTAATGGTTTAAAGGTCTCAACTCATTTTATCAATTTCCTTTGAGAGGATTTTCCGATATATATTTTACCTTGAGGATGAAGATAATTATTACACTCCCCAAACCATTGTATATTGTTCTAAGTCTTTCCTATGATGATATGTAAATATGGTATTATTTTATTAAGGATTTATTTATTTATTTTAGAGAGAGAGAGCAGGGGAAGGGGCAGAGGGAGAGGGAGAGAGAGAATCCTTAAGCAAACTCCCCGCTGAGGGCAGAGCCCATCGCTGGGCTGGTTTCCAGGGCTCTGAGATCATGACCTGAGCCGAAATCCAGAGTCAGATGCTTAACTGACTGAGCCACCCAGGTGCCCCTATTATATTTTTGTTTTAATCAGCATGTTTAGGTCACTATTCAAGGTAAATTTTTTTTATATGATACTATTTATGTTTTACGTTCTGAAAATACTCAATTCCAATTATATATCCTTTTACTGATAACTCAAAATACTTTTAGGGCTTCCCTTGATATAGTTATGATTACCTTTTATTTAGTTCTACCATTGTCATTTGTTGGTGTTTTTTAAATCGGTTGGAAATGGCTTTTCTAAGTAACCTCCATCTCAACCCCACCCTGTGCCTTCACTCCCCTCTGAGTACACTTATTGTCATTCTGGTGATCTTCATTTCCTCATGTCAGCCCTTTTTTCTGGGGCTCCAGATTTTCTTTGGGAACTGCAAACCACTATATAAATGCTGGCGGGAGTATTGCTCAGTGGTGACCCTGTGTGTAGTCACTTCAGCATCAGCTTTGACAGCCTCGTTTCCCTTACCTTCTGTTGTTTTTATCTGGCCCATCCCAAATCTTCAATGCACCCATCTCGTGTTTAGGTATGGGAGCACTTCTAGAGAGAATCTCAGAAGTGTCTTCGGCTCAGGTCATGATCGCAGCGTCCTTGGATCGAGTCTGCACTGGGCTCCTTGCTCAGCAGGGAGCCTACTTCTCCCTCTGCCTGACGCTCCCCTTGCTTGTACTCTCTCTCTCTCTCTCTCTCTGGCAAATAAATAAATAAAATCTTAAAAAAAACCGTGGAACTGTTCAGTGCATTTTTTTGACACATACTCATTGAGCATTGGCTGTGTTTGAGGTACCATTCTAAGTGGGATATGCCCACAAAGAAAGACCACTACCACTACCACTACCCTCGTAGAGTTTGCATTCTGTGGGGGAGACATACAGTAATCAGTAAACAAACTAAGTAAATTAGGCATCAGTGCTGTGGAGAAAGAAAAAGTAGAGCAGAGATCAGAGGGGGGAGGGCAGTTGTAATTTTAAACGGCATGGTCAGGGTAGCCTTCAATAAAAAGGTAAGATTTGAGCAAAGACATGATGTAGGTGAGGGGGATGGACATGCAATACCTGGAGGAAGAGCATTCAGGTGAAGAAAACAGCCCCCAGGTGGCCCTAAGGCTAGGGTGTAGCTGGTATGTTCTTGGAACAGGAAGGAGGGCAATGGCTGGATTGGAGCAATAGTTGGGGAGGTGAGGGGGGATAAGGCTGGAGAGGTTAAGAGAATTCAGGCCATGAGAGGCCACCCAAGGAGTGTGGATTTTACCCTGAGTGAAATGGGAGAATGGAGCACAAGCATGGCGCCTTAGAGGAGTGATTTAATCTGACCCAGGTCTTGAAAGGCCCACTCAGGTTGCTATAATGAGGAGCTTCTGCAGAGGGACAAAGGTAGAAGTTAGGCAACAATTGCAGGGCTAGTGTAGAGAGGATAGAAGGTTCAGGGTGGCAGCAGAGGAGGTAGGGAGATGCAATGAGATTCTAGATATATTTTGAAGGTACAGCCAACTGGATTGACTGCTAGACTGGATTTCAGGTCTTAGAGAAAGAGAGGGGAAAAAGGATAGCTCCAAGGTTTTTGGCATGAGCAGCTGGTAGGGTAGGCTGCCGTCAACTGAGATGGGGAATGAGAAGAGCAGGCTTTGGGGTGGAGGATTGGGGGTTTCTATTGGACATGTTGTATGTGGGATGTCTAGTTAGGGTTCCAGGTGGATGTGTTAAGTAGCTAGAGTCAAGCAGGTTTCAGGAGAGAGGTCTGTGCTAGAAATATAAAGTTGGGAATTTCCAGGAAATAGATGGCATTTAAAGCCATTACAGTGTATGATATCCCATGGGAGTGAGTGCAGGTAGAGAATGACCAGCTCCTCTACAAATTTCTGTGCTCTGTTATCAGCCGGACTCTGTGTGCAGACTGCTAATTCCTTTGCTTTTTCCTTGACTTATTAGCCCTGGGTTTTTTCAATCTGGGTTATGACTCCTGCCAAGAGTTACAGGAAAGGTTATATGATGCTGTATACTTTGTATCTTTCTTGACCTCAAATGTGATTTAAAACTCAGAAAAAAATGTTTATATTAAAATTATATTTTATGGAGTAGCATACAATTTTTTTTTTTAAAGCAAACACAATCTTTTAAAGAAAGTTCATGCTTTTTCTAGGAATCCTCTCATCATTCTAATTTGGCCAAAGTGTGGAGGTATGTGTCCCCCAGTTTAGGAGTACTGTGGTGGAAAATTTGGGATGTAACCTTACTCGTTCTGCATCACAGAAGAAAGTTCCAGGCTTACACCTTCATTCTTCATCTCACTTGGTTTTGGAACTTTTGATTGTTTCTCAGATCAGCTCTTTCTCTCTTTGTGAAGGTTTCTAAAGTATACAACATAGACTCTAAAAGAACATTCCAAGGAAAGGATAAATGTGGTTTGGTCCGTGGCAGCACCCTTATGAGTGTGTGGCCTCCTACGGTGATGATTTCGTAATGATCACTACTTGTATGTGTGATTTTTTTTTTTTTTTGATCCATTTGTTAAAAATGCAGTTTCAGGACTTTGTACTTATATTTCATACAGCTTGATTTATCTTTACAATTCTCACAGTTGTATATGATTAAAATTCTAGCTTCTCACACAGGATACACACCAGTAAATTGGGGTGGGGGGGAACAAGGAACCTTGGGAACAGTGACTCCAACTTGAAAGGGTAATGAAGGAAAATTCTGGGTGTAGCTGGGCTCTGTTTCCACTACTGCATTTCTTTTTTTTTTTTTTCATGAAACCAACTTTTATTATGTTATGTTAATCACCATACATCATTAGTTTTTGATGTAGTGTTCCATGATTCATTGTTTGCATATAACACCCAGTGCTCCATTCAGTATGTGCCCTCTTTAATACCCATCACCAGGCTAACCCATCCCTCCACCCCCCTCCCCTCTAGAACTCTCAGTTTGTTTCTCAGAGTCCATAGTCTCTCATGGTTTGTCTCCACCACTGCATTTCTTGAGAGAGAAACAGAAAGGTGGAAGCCTCCAGAAAAGAGATATTTGGGGGAGAAAGTCTTTGATCCTTTTTTGAGACACCAGAAATACTTAAGGATTTGATAAAGACAGATAGTTGGAGAATATAAAGACAATTTAAAACTCCATGAAAAGCAGAAAGTTACATACACAGAGCCATATTATCATTGCCCTTTACTCAGCTATATTAATCACCATCACAGAGGAAGCCTGGACTTGTTTTTAAACACAGGGCAAGACACTTTGAGAGCAAAGTACATTCTTTGGGTAAAGCAACATTTATTGAGCATCCACTGTGTGTTAGTACCTTCTTGAATATAATCACCTTTTATAAAATGCTCAACTTGCCTATGGGATAACTACTAAAATTTCCATTTTTTAGTGGCAAAAACTCCAATATAGAAAAGATAAGAAACTAGCTCCAAATTGTGCAGTCACTCAGTAGCATGTTGGAATTCATATCCAATCTGCTTGCTTTGAAAGCCCAAGCTCTCTTCTACCCATGCTGCTCTTTCCCAGGGTCCAGGCAGAACAGTTGCAGAAATGATTGTCAGCCACCTAAATTCTATGGATGAAATCAGTGTTTTAGTCATAAATACATTGTTAGCAGAAACAGAGCTCCAAAATAAAGCTACCCAAAAATGAAGCACAGCATTCATCCCCAGCCAATGCATATTAAATAATAATTAGCCAATTATTCTACCATAGTAATATGGAAGGTAGCATTTATTAGAGTTCTTAAATTAGTGGTTCTCAACCAGGGGCAATGTTTCCCCAAGGGGATATTTGGCAATGACTGGGGGAGTGCTCCTGGCATCTACTGGGTAGAGACCAGGGAGGCTGTTAAACATCCTACCAAGTACAAGACAGCTCCCACCTGCAACCAAACAAAGAATTATTCAGCCCAGAATGTCAGCAATGCTGAGTTGAGAAACCCTGCCCTAAATAAAGAATATATGCACTGAAAGGCAACAAATGTAACTGGATTAACATGTGGATTCTTTCTCCTTTATTTCTCCAAAAGATTATCAAATTTTTTGAATGAATATTTATTTTCCAACATTATTTTAGCTGTGTTTTGATATGAAGATGAAAACTACCCCTAATAATCTGGATAAAGTGACTACTTACTGATGTCCTGTCAAGGTTCAGGTGTTTATAAAGCATGTTGGTCAGTGGAGTGTGTATCCTCCATTGTATATACATACAGGGTATTGGGGTGTGTGTGTGTGTGTGCGGGCACTTGCTGGTTTTGTTGGGAAGTATAAATTGGGTTTTGGAAAAAGATACCCCCCACTACCTCCAGCCATAAGCCTTCACTTCTTCCTATTAAGATTTCCCTTGCAACTTGGCCTCTTTTAAACTCCTATCTCGTGTAGTCTCTCTTCTAATCTAATACCTCCGTGTACATATCTAAACATGATCAGTGACAGTTTTCGCTGCGGGGTGAGGCTTTCACTGACAAGGCCAGTGAGTGCTGATTTGAGACCAGCCATTGTGAGTGACTTCAGCTGTCTCTTCAAGTGACATCCAGCTATTTGAGAAAGGAGCAATGACGAAAGTTCTTTGGACAGAAAACTTTCGCTGACAAGAAGGTGACAGGTCCTTGCACAGCTGGTCTCTGATATGCCTCGGAAGGGGCCCATGGAGTGACTAATTTGAGCTTTTCAGTAGCTGGGAGGAAGCGTGGGGCCCATGCACTCTTAGGGCTTGGAGAAGTCTGTAAAACAGACTGGAAGTGGACACAGGCTGGAGGAACCCATCAATGGTGGGCGATAGGCCAGGGAACCCTGTCTGTTTAGAACATGAGAACATTGAAAATATTCATGGTGAATGTACATCTGTTGTTTTTGCCTACCCAGAAGCCATTCTTCCTTCTCCTGGTAACAGCACCTCATTTCTCCTTTAGCAAGACACCCCATGCCTACTCTCATTTGGTTGGAGCCAACCCTGGCCTGCTGGTTCCAGGGATTAGGCAGTCAACACATCCATTCCCTTCATCGCAGTGATTGGTTCAGGGAAGGGTCGGTGACCCAAGACAATCCAATGAGACTTGGTTCTGTGCCTTCTGCCATAATTGTTAAGAAAGAGATGCTCTTTCTCCCTGCTGTCACCAAGCTGTAGATGTAAGCTTGGAATTTCTGGGAATCATGATGTGGAACAAGGTATCTCAGAGAATAGAAGAGCTGAGAAATAGAGAGAAAGAGACATTCCAGTCCTAATGAAATTATTTGAGCTCCTAATTTAGCTGTATGTGAAGGGCCTTCTATCCTAGACTTTCCATTACACAAACCAGTGAATTCCTATTTTCCCTTTAGCTGATTTAAATCTGTTTCTCCAGAGACAGATTCTTGATCCATACAAATAGGTACCATTTTGAGTGCCTGCTGTATTGTCAGCTCTGTGTGTCCATGAGGCCATTTTTCCTCACAGTCACCTCTGGGGTGGGCATTCCTGGTCCCAGTTTAGGCATATGGAAGTCTGAGACTTGGAGAGATTAGGTGATGCCTGAGGGTGGCAACTAGTAAGGGTGGCACTGAGAAGCAAGTTCTCTGTCTTGGAAATGTGCATCTCCATTTTCTGTGTAGAGAGGGTGGAACAGTGTGGGTTTTGGAGCCAGGCTGTTTGGCTTTGAGCTTTTACTTAATGCTTCTGAGAGATGTGCCATTTATAGGAAACTTAATGTTTCTTGTACCTTGATTTTCTCATCTACACAATGGAGGTTATAAATAATTGTACCTACTTCAGGGTGGTTGCAAGGATTAAGTGAGCAGATGCTGTGAAGTCCTTAGAACAATGCCTAAAACAGGAATTGAAACATTGAATACTCAATGCATGTTAGCTGTCTTTATTTTCTGTGACCAGGAATGAGCTGGAGTGGCTTCTTTAGGGGCAAGACTGAGGCTGTGCTGTCTTAGAACGGATACTCCCAAGAATCCTGAACACCTAAACTGATTGATTAGAACTAAAAGTAATTATTCTATGAATAGGGGAGAAGTCATAAAAAAATGGGTGTTTTAAATGGGTAATACATCATGTTTCATTTATTTGTTTGTTCCATAAGTGTTTATGGAGTAACCAGTCAGTGCCAGATGTTGGGTTGGATGCAGACACAAAGAGATCAGAGTCCTTCCCTTCAGTAAAAGAAGTTGAGGCACAAATAATATTAATAGAGTAGGGAAAGTGTTGTGTACTGTAAGAGAGAAGAAGTAAAGTGCTGTGGAGGCTTGTTTGGAGGACAGATGATGTGAAATAGGACAAAATGAAAGGACTCAGGGCCCAGATGTTAGGTAGGCAGGGTTCTGATGTATAGAGTTGGGGTGTTTCATGCGAGGGAGAAGTAAGTGCCAAGCTATAAGGAAATACGGATCATACTTCTCTATTCTCTTCTTTGAGGAAGGAGAGTATATACAGATGCCCAATGCCATCTTGTTCCCATCTTGTAACAGGGTCCTACTGATGGGTTGAAGGATTGGACAATCAATTAGCGTTAGAGTTGACTACATTTTATAGTCTGGTCATCAGCTCATCAACACATGGAACAAAGCCCATCCACAATGGCCCAGCCCAAAATAACGGAGTAGAAAGCTGGCTCTATGTACCGCTCCTTCCACTGATGTTCCCTTAGCTTATCCAGAGGCCGTCACATTCTGACAACCTCTGGTGCACCCATCTGATGGTCCCACCCTTTTCTTTTCTCTTTCAGCAGAGTCAGAAAGCTGTTTTGGCATGTTCACCAATGTTGTTTCCTGGTGTTATGTACTCTTCCTAGGGCTGTCAGATTGGCTCTCTTCATTCATCCTCCATTCTTAGTACCTCCCATTCCTACTTTTGAGGGCCCACCATTTCCTCTTCCTGGACCAGAGCATCTTTTCTTTCTCCCTGGTGAAGCCGGTAGGCTCTCTGTATTACAAGCAAAATCTCACCAATTGGATTTTAGAGGGCTGATAGGAGGGGAAGGAGCAAGGATTGGGTGACCAGGGACTCTGTGGTGGTGAGCAGGTTTTGGCTTGTCAGGAGCTCATAGTCTAGAAGAGACACACAGGCCACAATTAAATATAACAGAGTATGAACAGCACATAAATAGTAATATATCCAAGGTCCAGGGTGGAGGAAGGAGTAATTGATCCGATTGGTAGGGGATAGGAAATAGTCAGGGAAGGTTTCCCATGGAAGATAATATTTCAGCTGGATTTTTAAGGATGGGTAGTATTTCACAAAGTTGGAAAAAAAGGATTAGGGGCATTCTGCACTGTCAGGTATAGTAACACTAGTCACCTGAATTGAGATGTGCTCTAATTATAAAATATACTAAATTTTGAAGAATTAGTACCTCCCCCTCCAAAAAAACCCTGTAAAGTATCTCCTTAATAACATTTTTATATTGATTGTATGTTGAAATGATCACATTTTGGATATTTTGGGTTAACTAAAATATATCATTAAAATGGATTTTCTTTGTTCATTTTTAAAAAATTGTACAGTTATTTTTATTTTTTAATGTTTTATTTTATTTTTTTTTTTAGAGAGGGAGGGGGAGAGAGAGAGAGGGAAAGGAAAGAGAGAGGCAAAGGGAGTGAGAGAATATTAAGCAGGCTCCACACTCAGTGCAGAGCCTGACATGGGGCTCGATCTCATGACCCTGAGATCATGACTCAGGTGCCCCACAAAACTTAAAACCACATATGTGACTCTCCTTTTTGTGCCTTGTTTTAGTTATATTTCTTTTGGACAGCGCTGCTCCAGGCAAAAGAAATAGCAGAGGGGCAGAGGCAGGCCTGAGTGAGGGCAGAAAACTGGCTGACTCAGTTGGAGTATGAAGGCTTCAAATCTGAGGGGTGGGGAGAGGTGTGAAACGTGGCTGGAAAGGTAGGCCCAGAGCAGACCACCTGAGGAGGCCCAAGTGGTATCCTGACAATGATGGGAGCTGTTGAGGAGGTCAAATGGAGAGACTCCCTAGGCAGATTTATGTTCCTCATCTTCAGGGCAGTCAGCAGGGTAAAGAGTCCTGATTTGTAGAAGACATGGAGATGGTGATTGTCCAGCTATATTTATTTCCCGTGGCCGCTGTAATAGTATGCCACAAACTGGGTGGCTTAAAACAAAAAAGTCTGAATAAAACAGGGTAGTTGGGATGGAGGTGAGATAATGTGTTTGAACAATATTTAAAGATAATTTACATTAAAGCTTAGAATGATAGAATGTCCAAGATTTACTTCACAAAGATCCACAAGTGGGGAGGAAGTGAGTGTAGTATAAACATGATTTCTCTGAGTCAATCAATTATTGAAGCTGGTAGGAATGTAAATCATTACAATATTCTCTGTACTTTTATATATGTTTGAAATTTTCCAAAATAAAAACATTTCAAGAGAAGGTAATCAAGAATATTCCATTTCCTTATGTTAATTACTTATTAATTATATTTCAGTTTGGGTGTGCCTGGCATTTGAGGAGTCCCTTGTTGATGGATTGTGGGGTAGCCACAGATTTGGTTTTTCAATGATATGACACTCTTGTATCACCTGACAAATAGGCCTAAAGATTTACTTTGTGTGCAGGCACGGGCACTTGTGACAAGATTTTGTCTCAGGATAAATGCCCTTTCATCACAAGAGAATGGGAAATTCATGTCACCTTGTCCAAACCAGGAGCAGTGAAAACCCATGACCAGCCAGGCTCTTGTTGGAAGGAAACAGTTTGTTTTTCTTAATCATCCCAATGTCACTTACAAATAGGAATGAACGACAGCGGTCCCTTTCTGACTCCATAAACTAACTGTCACAGGGAAAGATGAGCCTATTTAACTGAGGGAAAATGCTGAAATAGTTTAATTGTCTTGTCTCCATAGCAGACAGTTGTTATCAGGGTGAGGGAGGGTGAAGCAAAACCCAGTGAAATATTCAACGTAGACAAGAACATGTGGGTGAGAGTGATTCTGTAGTTTAAACCACGTGCTTTCTTTTCAGATCATTTTTAGTTTTGCTGCAAAGTGTGGTATAAAAATGATGTCAGCAGAATGGTTTGCTGGGTTATTTAAAAGCCTGCATACACCATTTACAAGGTATGTTGTTGACAGTTAAAAATGACATATCTATTATTCATGGGGTCCCCCCCGACATAGAAGAGGTTGCTTGAACTTGGCAGCTGTAAATGAGGGAAGAGGAAAGTGATGGAGTTCATGATGTAAATCCACGCTTAAACGTGTCTCAGGCTATTTCAGGAGCTTGATACTGCAATTTTCCTATGAGGGATGACCAGCTCAGGGACATCCTCGTCTGATATAAACACCACTTAATGAAGTTTCCTTGTACCCTCCAGTTGTTTATTGCAATTTCTTTGCTATATTCTTCTTCTTCTTCTTCTTCTTCTTCTTCTTCTTCTTCTTCTTCTTCTTCTTCTTCTTCCTCTTCCTCTTCCTCTTCCTCTCCTTCTCCTCCTTCTCCTTCTCCTCCTTCTCCTTCTTTCTTCTTCTTCTTCTTCTTCTTCTTCTTCTTCTTCTTCTTCTTCTTCTTCTTCTTCTTCTTCCTTCTTTTTTTTGGTCTGCCTTGTTCTAACTGTGGTGATTAGGAGCACACAGCCATGCCAGCTGCTAGCCTTGAAGCCCGAGTCTAGTGGCCCAGCCCCTCTAAGGACCAGGTTCCCTGTCTTTAAAATGGATATGATGATTTCTAGCAGTTTCAGAAAGTTTTGAGAGAATTCAAGGGTATAATGCATGTGATGGACTTAGCACAGTGTTTGCCCTACATGAAACACTCAATCAATATTAGATACTAGAGAGTTTGAGAATGAAGAGATTTGCCAGGCCTTAAGAACAGCAAAGAAAATGAAACCCATGTGCTGAAGTGTGACTTGTAGACTTGGGGCAGCCGCATTACCGTCGGGGAGCTAGTGAGACGTGCAGAACCTCAGGATCCACCCTGCACCTGCTGAATGAGCAGCTGCACTTTGACATGATCCCCAGGTAATTTGTATGCATGTTAAATATGAGAAGGGCTGGACACACTTCTGTTACAGGATATGGTAAGGGAGGGTTTCCTTGTTGCCTTGGAGCTGGAAACACAGGTGCTAAGTAACCTATCCATTCCAGAGAGCTGTCAGGAGTTGGGGCTAGGCACTCTCTTTTGGACCCTGGCTCCACCCCAGATTTCTGAGTGTTAATAGAACTGGCTCTTCCACCAGTCTAAATGAGCAGAAGCCTGGGGATGGAGGTCAGTTCAGGGAATTACCAGAGTCATGAGTTGTTGGCTTAAAGTAGAAGAATTTTTGAAATTTTCTTTCTGTTCCTCACAAAGCCAAGTAAGGAAATGCCTTCAGGGACATCATTCTTGAAGCCTGGGGATGCTTTAAAGAAGTAGAAATCGGCATGTCATACCCACTGAATGGTGGCTGAGTTGGGAACCTTCAGGCCCAGCCTGGTGGTACCATTTTCTCAGAGTGGAGCATGGTGAGGGCATTCTTGGGGAACATGTGTTCCTTGGAATTTGGGAGTGTATTGTATTTGGGAGTCCCTGAACACAGGGACTAAGGGGCTGATGCTTCTCCCCTCGAGATTTTTGAAGTCAGGACATGCCTGGGAAAAGAGATGAGGAAACTACCCCATTCCAGGCCCTTGTGACCCTCAGAGAGCACAGAAGGGGCTTCTGAAGTTCTTTGACTCCAGGTGAATGAGCATGGATTTAGAGAAACAGGCTTTGTGGTGCTGTCCTTATATGGGGTGAGTAGGGGCATGATCATTAGTGTGGTTGAATGGGAACAAAGCTTCCCATCTTTAGGGTCCTTGGTGATAGACAGGGTCAGGGTGAAGTTGTCTACCATCCCACAAGACCATGGCTCCTCTGGGAGGAGATCACCATGCTGGCAAAGACAATTGGTAGCCAACAGGATCCTCAGACAATGACAGAGTGACCGTGTTGCTTCCCTACCACCAGGCAGGCGACCATTTTCCTCTTAGGTCTCGATTCCAGGGAGGAGATACCTTGCAACTAGCCTTTGGATTTCCCTCCCTTCAAAGTGCTAGGAGGGGAGGAGTGAAAATGAAAATACTTCCCCTCCCAGTTCCATAAGAGTTACAAGCTCAGCTGGTGATGATAAAGGGGAGGGATTTCAAAGTGGATATGAGTTTGGAGTCTCGAGGTGGGCTGGACTTGTAATAACTGAAAATTACCACGACATTTTGGAATCTAGTCAAAAGTTTACTAAGAGAATAGAGTTAGAAAATCAACAGTCCGAGGGAGTGACTGGAGAAAAAAACACAATGTTTCTGGTTTACATCTCTCTGAGTTGTACCACTATTAGCTCAAAACACAGGTTCCTTAGTCTTTCAGGTATTTCATATAGTTTTGGCCATGTCATCAATCCTTGGCTTTCGTGATTTGCAGTAACTTTCACTTTTGCCTAAGGATGAATTTGAAGCTCTTGTTCAGAGCTGAGACCAGAGAGGGAGCATTGCCCATTCACCAGCCTGCTCACCTCAACCCTCCTTTGTCATCCTTTGCTTGTTTTCACGGACACAGTGACACTCTGCTGTGTTGTTTACTTGTAAATACTGACACTGAAAAACCAAGTGCTAATTCAGGTAACAGCAGGGAAGTAAAACTGGAGATGTCTAAGAAAGGAATGATTCAGAGCCAGAAAGCAGAAATTTGGGAGAGTCTGGGGAGAGGGATGTCTGTTTCAATGTGGCTTAAAGCTGTGATACGAACATGTTGGCTGGAATTCCGATGCTAAGACAAGAGGAAGTGTTTAACAGGCTAGTGCGCCTTCATCTCAGGGATGAATAGACCTTCCATGCCCTAGACTCAGCCTTCAGTGGTGTGATAATTACTTCAAATATTCAAAAGGTTGTCAGTGGGAAATGGGATTGGCATTATCTCAGGATATGGACTCAAAATCAATAGAAGAAAACTTGGGGCTTTGGAAGTTCTTTGGAACAATAAGAGCTGCCTCATGAGAGTCAGCCTTCTGTCACATGTCATGAAATATCAGTGTTTTTAGAGCCCTAAGAGATCTACATTATAATCTACATCTCCTTATCTGGTGTCCCCGATGCCACCCCTGCATGTGATAAGTCCCAGATACTGCCAGGAGCATTGAGATATAAGGGTAGATTATTCTGGAGAGTTAACTATGAAATCAATATGTCATGGACCAGAACAGAAAAGTGTAAAGTTGTTGTTGCCTTAATCACAATAAAAATAATAGCTAAAATTACCGAGTGCCTGTTATTATGTGACAGGCACTTTGGGAAGCCTCTCGCTCATCCTTCCATCCGTCTGTTCATCCATTCACCTACCCACCCACCCATCCATCCATTCATCATCTGTCATCTTCTCATCATTTTGTAAATCCCCGAGAGGAACCTGTGAGGTTTGTATCATTATGTAATACAGATCTGATCTGTAATCTGGTTGAAAATATTCAATATCCAAAGATGAGATGAGTCTCTAGATCTGAGGGCTAGTCACCTCTTAAAGTATGGAGAAGGAGAGACAGAGAAGCTGAGTCTCAGAGGGCAAGGACAGCCCAGGCATTATTCAGAAGGGAAGGATTCTTGTTTACGTGTCTCGGAGCTTCACTATATCCTGGTTATGCTAGCTAGCCCTTTAGTGGGGAAGGTTTTCTACTTTTTTTTTTTTTTTTTTAAGATTTTATTTATTTATTTATTTGACAGAGACAGACACAGTGAGAGAGGGAACACAAGCAGTGGGAGTGAGAGAGGAAGAAGCAGGCTTCCTGCTGAGCATGGAGCCCGATGTGGGGCTCGATCCCAGGACCCTGGGATCATGACCTGAGCTGAAGGCAGATGCTTAATGACTGAGCCACCCAGGCGCCCCGGTTTTCTACTTTTGGAACTCCTCTTTGCTGTTGCTTAAGTGGGCATCAATTTGGGCCTGTAAATCCATCTTATTTGTACCTTAACTGAAAGACTGCATTAAGAAAATATAAACTCTAGCGTGTGCATAGTGAAACCGTGAACATGTGTGTGTATGTTTATATAAAATATATCATAATATATGATTATATATTATATCTACCTAATAATATATAATTCACACATGTACAAATTAAATACACTGATATAGAGACCATTTTAGCTCACCTGAGGCACCGAAGGGATGGGAAGGCAAAGCTTTCTCCCCATGCTGGGAACTCATTTTTGTTGAGTCCCTGCTATGGGTCGATGTTCTCCTGTGTGTGATAGAGCCAAAACTTGAACTCAACTATGGCCACTTTCAAAGTTGGGGCTCCTCCAGGTGAGACTTGCTGTATTTCCTTGCCTTTTTTTGAAATACCCAGCAGTTGAGAAATCTGATCTCTAACTTAGTCTCAAGGTGACAGTCGCCCTTTAGCCACAACCAAGAATAGCACCTGGGACTCGAGCCTAATGGGGACGGGGAGCCTGGTCCACTAACTGAGGGGCACCACTCAGCCAGCCTGGCTCCTCTCATGGCTCGGTGCTGCTGTGGAGTATTGTGAGTTGAGGTGTCTGCCATCCTGAAGTGGGTTTAAATCCACAAAGATAAATCTCAGCCGTGGAGGTACAATTCTACTTCACTTAATGTTTTGTGGAGACTTTGAACAGTAACATTTGGAATATTTGCCCATGAGGATAGTTTGAGTGCATTTCCCTGAACTGGATTTCCAGGATCAGACCAGCTGGAGATGGAGCTGAGCCATGCTGGGTCTCAGGTTGTGAGCGCAGGATTCATGTCTTGACTTTGAGCGAGAGCGGAATCCCAGAGGCAAGAAGAGATTCTTCTGGGAAGGGCTGTCAAGCATATCTTCTTGTTTTTCATTTGTCTTGGCTTTTTTGTTTGTTTTGTTTATGTGAAGGGCAATTCGTTCTTTTTTTAAGAACTGAGAACTGTGTCTTCAAAGTAGGTGGTTGGGACATTGCAATAATTAATCTTGTTTCTCTGGTAGCAGATTCACATGCCAGAATAGTTCTTTCTTTACTTGAAAACCCTTCCTATCTTGGAATGCACAATACAGTGATGAACAGTGGTTCCCAAGAGGATGGGGAAGCCACACTTAAGCCCGCCCCAGGGGAACAGCAGTGGAATTGATGTTGCCTCTGAGTTCCTCCTGCATGTATTGAAAGTTGAACTGCCCGGAAGGATGGAACATACATTTTTGTCAGCCCAAGAATGCTTCTTACTTTGGGTGGGAATTCCTTTTCTCTTCATGCATGAGGGCTTCATCCATCACTGCCCTTCCTTGTCCAGTTTCATTAACCTGAGCTTGTGTTCATCTTGTGGCAGCTTAATAACCTTTATTTGTGGAATCCCTCAAAGAAAGCCTTGGTTATAAATCCCACATCACAGAAATGAAGGCATAAATGCCAATCTGTGTCACTGCATAATATTTATTATTTTAATTAAAGAAAATGGATAGTGACATTTATTAGGTCACAAGTTACTTGTTAATGGCAATGAATGACAAAAAAATTACTGATTTTATGAGCAAATCTTGGAATGCTCATCAATGATTATTCTGCTGCACGCTCAGTGTGAGTGGTGCTAACAATGCATCGGGCACATTTTTGGGAGCTGATGCTTGTTATTGGTGAGACATACTTCCTGTAACAGAAAGCATCAGCTTACTGAGAGGGAGAGTCAGAACTAACTGGTGAATTCCAAGTTGCTTTTCTCCCCCAGCTCTCTTTAGGATGTAGTGTGGTTTTCTGAGATAATTACAAATATGTTTGTGTATGTGTGTCATTTACTTCCCAAACAGATTAAACATGGTGTCAGGAGCCAGGGATTTGTATTAGAATATTGGTCTATCTCTGAAGCATTCCCACTGAGGTACCTATTCAGACTGGGAAATAAGTAAGAAAGAGTGATACATAATAGTCCCAAGGCTGGGGACTTCTAGGATGTTTAAACGCACATTATTTCATTTAATGCTGCTACTGCCATGAGGAGCATACTTTATATCTCCATCTGTTTATTTATTCATTCAGTCAACATACGTTATTGGGATTGTTTTAGGGAATAGTTCATGGGTGAGAAAACAAACACACAATGGTTGAGCAACTTGTGCGTGGTCTACAGCCTGTAAATGACAGTGCTGGTGTGTGAACCCGTCGTTTGTGTGACTTGAGAACCTGTGCTCTTATCAGTACTCCACTGTGCTCCTGTAACAGTGTCTTCTAATGATGGGGGTTTTGACCACCACAGTGGAGCAGCTAAGGAGATCTGTGGCTCTGACGAGCTCGCTGCTGTGAAAATTAATTTTTGTTTGCCAGGATATCTAGAAATTTCTGTTTCCCATGGCTTTGAATCCTTTGGCTTTTGTCTGGCTTCTTTCCTGAGTGAACAGGCAGAAAATTTAAGACACACTCATTTTTTTAACAAAAATTATTATCTTGTTTACGATCATAGCTGGTTATGGTCTTTATTTTAATGTATATTTTATTTGAGTCCTATTGATGGGAAAATATTAAAATACAAGGGCTATATTGTTTTTACTTCAGTATGCTAGAAAGTGTTTTATTCCTTTAGTCCAGTGACAACAAGAATAATTTTGTTCTAAAGACAGATACAATCTATAATCCACATTTATAAGGTGGGCTTAAAGATAAAGCCACAGGAGGGAAGAGAGAGAAATAAA
This sequence comes from Halichoerus grypus, assembly GCF_964656455.1. Taxonomy (NCBI): domain Eukaryota; kingdom Metazoa; phylum Chordata; class Mammalia; order Carnivora; family Phocidae; genus Halichoerus; species Halichoerus grypus. The sequence goes on from NC_135726.1 coordinate 7,599,006, forward strand.
TACTTTTTAAATGCATATTTTGTGTTAGCCATTATACTATACACTTTACATGCATTGTAACATTTAATCTTTTAAGATATGAATTACTATTTTCCGAGTGGGGAAATTGAGGGTCAAACTCTTTCCACTATGCAACTAAAGGCTGTTAGATCAATTGCACACAGTTGGTGTACATTCCTATGAAGCCTTTGATGTTGGGGCACTCACTGCCTGACCTTTGTAAAAAATTTTGGAGGTAACACGAACATGAATATATATCTTAAGTGAGTTATCTTCAATGAGTTTTGACAAATGCATGCACCTGTCTAATTGTCATCCCAATCGAGATATAAAAATATTAACAGCACTGCAGAAAGTTCCCTCATGCCCTTTCTAGCTAATCCCCATCACCTACGGTCATGCATTGTCCTGATCTCTTCATCACAGATTAGTTTTTCTCTTGTTCTAGGACTTCCTATTAATGCAGTTTTATAGTATACACTCTTAAATTTATGGCTGCTTTTATTCAGCGTATTGTTTTTTAGATTCTTCCATGGTGGCATGTGTGTCAATAGTTCATTTCTTTTTATTGCTGAGAGCATCACATTGCATGGATATGCCACCATTTTATTTATTAATTCTCCTGCTAACAGATATTTGCATTTTTTCCAGTATGGGCAGTTATGGATAAAGCTGCTATGAGTGTTGTTTTGCAGGTCTTTGTGCGGATGTTTATTTTCATTTTTCTTGGGTAAATAGCTAGGATTGGGATTTCTTGGTCATAAGGCAGGCGTATGTTTAACATAAGAAACTGCCAAACTGTTAACCAAAGTGGTGGTGCCATTTTGTGTTCTCACCAGCAGTATGTGAGTGTTATGGTTGCTTCATACTTGCCAAAATCTGCAGCTGTCAAGCTTTTTAATCTGAGCCATTCTAGTAGTTGTGTTTGTTTTAATTTGTATTTAGTTTTTGCTTTAATTTGTTTTTCCCTAGTGACTAATGATGTTGGGTACTTTTCCTCTGTGCTTATTGAGCATTCAAATGTCTTCCTTCATAAAGTGTCTACTCAAATCTTTTGCCAGCCTTCTGTTTTCTAAAATTGGGCTGTTTATGTGTATTTTATTTATTTGTAAGAGTTTTTTATATATTCTGGATCTAAGTCCACTGTCAGATAAATATTTTACAAATATTTTCTTTCAGTCTGTGGCTTATGTATACATTTCCTTCCTTTTCTTGTAAACCACTTTATTGAGGTATGATTGATATATAAAATGTTGCATATATTTTTTAATGGCTTTTCATTCTGCTTAAGTCTAACTTATTCTTTTCCTTTTATAATTATAATTTTCTTTTTTTTTTTTTTTAAAGATTTTATTTATTTATTTGAGACAGAGAGAATGAGAGAGAGAGAGAGCACATGAGAGGGGGGAGGGTCAGAGGGAGAAGCAGGCTCCCCGCCGAGCAGGGAGCCCGATGCGGGACTCGATCCAGGGACTCCAGGATCATGACCTGAGCCGAAGGCAGTCGCTTAACCAACTGAGCCACCCAGGCGCCCTATAATTATAATTTTCATTGTTTGATCTACTTCAAGACTACGAAGATATTTGCCTGTGTCATCTCCTAGTAGTTTTGTAGTTTGGTTTTTACAGTTAGGTCTGTCATCTTAAATTGATTTTCATATTTGGATTGAAGTAAAGGTTGAGGTTCATTTTTTACCATATGGACATTAGGTTGTTTTAGCTCCATTTGTTGAAAAGCCTCTTTTCTCCATTGAATTGCTTTGGTAACTTTATAAAAAAAAAAACCCTACTACCATACATATGTATTTCTGGGCTTTGTTCTGTTCCATTGATCTATCTGTGCATTCAGTAGCAATAATGCACAGATCTGTGTCCTTTGCATTGCTATGCAAATTTCAGAATTAGATTGTAAGTTTCTAAAAAAAAGTAACACCTCTGGGATTTTGATTGCTACTATGTTAGATCTACATGTCAGTTTGGAAGAGAATCGGTACCTCTAATTATTGAATCCTCAAATGCATGAACATGATCTATCTCCATTTATTAGAGAGTTCCTTAGTTTCTCTCAGCAGTGTTGTAGTTTTCAGGGATGAGAGTCTTCATGAGTCTCGCATGTTGTCTGCTTCATCCACGTTGTAGATTTACGCTTAAGTATTTTTGTTGCTGTTGTAAATGGTATAATTTTAGAATTTAATTTTGTAATTGTTCATTGCTAGTACATTGGAATGGATTTATATGTATTCACTTACTAGTTCTAAAACTTAAGAAGTAGATTACTTAAGATATTCTATTACACAATTATGGTAATCTGAAAATAAAGATATTTTTACTTCTTTCTTTCAAATTTGTATACCTTTTATTATTCCTGCATTAGGAATAATAGGACTTCTCATTAAATAGAAGTAGTGAGAGCAGAAATCCTTGCCTATTCCTCACCTTAGGGGAAAATGCCACTTTTCACTATTACATATGATGTTATTTGTAAGTTTTATTTTTTTAATAGATGCTTTTTATCAAGTTGAGGGATTTTTCTTTGTTCCTAGAGTTTTTTTTTTTAATTATGATTGGGCGTTGAACTTTGTCACATTCTTTTTTGAATCCATTGTGATAACTAGCCATAGCATATTTTCCTTTATACTGTGGGTATGGTCAGTTACATTCATTGACTTTCTAATATTAGACCAATCTTACGTATTAATGATAGGGACTATTTGATCATAACATATTACCTTTTAATAAATTTCCTGATTTGCTTTGTAAATATTTTGACTAGGGTTTTTCTATCTTGTTCAGTGAGGTACATTGGGCTGAAATTTTCCTTTTTGCCTTTTTCAGGTTTTTGTATCAGGGTTATATTGGCCTCATAAAATGAGTTGGGAATTATCTCCCCTCCTCTATTTCCCAGAAGAGTTTGTGTGAGACTCATTCATTATTGAATTCATAAAGGCCTGGAATTTTCTTTGTGGAAATATTTTTCATTATGAATACATTTTTTTTTCAATAGATATAGTACTATTCAGGTTTTCTATTACTTTCTGTGAAGTTCTGGTAATTTGTGTCTTTTAAGGAATTTTTCTACTTCATCTGTGTTGTTAAATAAATTCCATATATTTGTTCGTAAGAGTCCCTTAACATCATTGTAATGTCTGTAGTTATATTCTCTTTCATTATTGACATCGGTAATTTATAGTTTTCTTTGTTTTTTTCTTGACCATATTTGTTAGTAAAGCTCAATTTTATTGATCTTTTAGAAGACTCAACTTTTGGCTTTGTTGATTTTTCATTATTTATTTTTATTTTCACTGATTTCCTGTCTTTATTATTTCTTCCTTTTATTTACCTGATTTAAATTTGCTCTCCTTTACTACTGTCTTTCTAGCAATGGATCATTGATCTTAGACCATTTAATTTTTTATATATTTATTTATTTATTTATTTATTAAAAGATTTTATTTGAGAGAGAGAGAAGGAGAGACAGTGAGAGAGTACAAGCGTGGAGGACAGGGAGAAGCAGGCTCCCTGCAGAGCAAGGAGCCTGATGTGGGGCTCGATCCCAGAACCCTGGGATCATGACCTGAGCTGAAGGCAGATGCTTAGCTGACTGAGCCACCCAGGTGCCCCGATTTTATTTTTTAATATAAACTTTTAAAGCTACAAATTTCCTGCTAAACACTACTTTAGGTGCAACGTGAACATTTTGATATATTGTGTTTTTCATTATCATTCAGGTAGAAATATTTTCTCATTTCCCTAATACTTTTTTTTTCTTTGAAGTATGGATTATTTAGAAACATGTTGTATATTTTTAAAAATATTTGGGTATTTTATAGGCATTTTTTTCTTGTTTAATTTCTTGTTTAATTGTTTTGCATTGTCTTCTATCAGTGTTTTATAAGCTCATAATCTCTTTTTTTTAAAGATTTATTTATTTTAGAGAGAGACAGTGCATGAGCATGTGCACAGGGGCCTGAGGCGGTGGGGGGGGCGGCGGGGAGGGAGAGGGAGAGAGAAAATCTCAAGCAGACTCTCTGCTGGGCACGGAACCCAACATTGGGCTCCATCCCACCACCTGGGCCAGTCATGACCTGAGCTGAAATTAAGAGTCAGATGCTTAACTGACTGAGCCACCCAGTAACCCCTAAACTCATAATCTCTTAATCCTTTTCATCATTTAACTTCTTACAATTAATTGATTGGTAAATAATGCTGCACTAAACATCTTTGTATGTGTACATGTGTATTCTTGTCCTCCTTGTTTGCTTAAGACATATTATCAGGAGTGAAATTACAGATTTAAAGGATATGCAATTTTTTTAAGTCTTTTTTTTTTTTTCCCCCAAGCATTCTTTCATGTAACTGCTACTCTTGCCTCATCTTACTGATCTGGATTCAATTTTCTTTTAGTCATAAAATCAACTACAAACAGCAGTACTCCTATTTCCCTCAAGTTTTCCTACAGATTACTGTCTGCATGGAATACAAAGTCAATAGGGCCTACTGAAGTTGTATAATATGGCTTTTCTGAGGAATGACCCGTTTTATAAACCTTCTAGATTCCACGAGAGGTAGATAGCCTCTCCCCTTTCCTGTCTCCAAATATACTTTCATTTTCAAACTTTAGGGCTGTAGGAATAATCATCACTCAGAAATTCTGGCCACATCCTTAGTGTTTATTTTCCTTTTTTTTTTTGAAGGAAACATCTGTCTTTTTAAAATTTCTGATCCCCATAGAGGAGCCTTAGAGATCATTTTCTTGGCACACCTGATTTTTTTGGATTTACCTAGGATTTTGGAGTAATCAAGAAGCTCACAACAGGCTCACAAGCTGTTTAACATTTCCTTTCTGAGCATCTTGCTTAGAGTGATAAACCCACTTAGGGTCCTGAAATCAGGCCGTAGAGTTGCTTTAGTACAGCTGTCTCTCAGTTGCTTTGAACAAAACCTTTCATTGTTAGTTGATTTAACATGTCAAGTCTTGCCCTGTACATACATTCAAATTTCCCTTTACTTACTTGTACCTATCTAAACAACTAACACCTTGGGGCGCGTGGGCGGTTCAGTTGGTTAAGCCACTGCCTTTGGCTCAGTTCATGATCCTGGAGTCCCAGGATCGAATCCCGTGTCAGTCTCCCTGCTCAATGGGGAGTCTGCTTCTCCCTCTGACCCTACCCCCTCTCGTGCACTCTCTCTCTCAAATAAATAAATAAAATCTTTTAAAAAAACTAAAAAAAAACAAACAACTAACACCAAGCTATTGTGTTTTTAGCACATAGGGAAACTTGACAGTTAACACAGAGTGAAAAGAGAAGAATTTTGCATGCATTTTCTTTCTGCTTTCAGGATTGGTGTCATTTCCACTTTGTTGACTTCCTGTCTCTTGGCATGGAGACATCATCATCAACATCAAAATGACCTTAATGATCATTGATGGCTAATAGCTATTGAGGACTTATTCGGTGCCCAGGGGCCTTCTAAGTGCTCAGTATGTAATATTGAATTTAGTTCTTCAAAGAGTCCCAAGAGGTTGCAACTATTATTATGGGCTAAGTTACTTGCCCAGGTTCACACCTTAGATGCAAATCCTTGGTTGGAATTCAGTGGGGAAGACTGAGTAGGTCTTGTTTTACTCTTGGTATTTGTGTGACATCTAAAATTGCTGAACTCAGGAACTAAATGATCCCAGCAACTGTGGGAAAGAGACAAGTTAACAATTCCCTTGTATTTCTGTTATTTTTGAATCTGTAGGTACTAACCTTGTTCTTTTGACTCATGTTTTATATTTTGATCCTTAAAATATATAAAATCACTCTTTATTTTTAATCTTCGCAATATTCCTTTGATTTTACTCTATTTTCAAAGACATAGATGCTTCTATGCGTGCTCCTCTGTATGAATGCTTCTAAGGGTGATACCATAAATTGTTTATTAAACTCTAGTTCACTTTCACACCCAACTGTAAGATCTTCAACAGAAACTTGGTTTTCAGGGGCTTTCAGAATTGCGTGGGCTACATTAGAGGCATGTTTCACAGATCTATGACTTCCTTACATGATGGGATTTTAGACTAAAAGGGCAGGTTGGGGATGAAGAGAAAAAAGAGAGGTACGGTAGACAGCAGAGCTACAGAAGAAAACTTTATTAAATAGCCTTGGTACAAAGAGAAGGAGAAGCCTAAGATAAATACTCTTTGGTTTTCACTGAAGCCCCTATGTCCGAAAATGGGGAGAGGCTCAGACTTGAGGTGAGGTAGTGATGGAGTCTGGAATGCTAGAAAGAGAGACGGCTAAGGTTATATGGTTAATTTGTGTCTTGAGAAATATGTCCTGGGGAATATGAGGAGAGGCTGGCTAGTTTAATAAATGTCCCATTTAAATCATCCATAGCACCTCAGGGGGACCAGGGTTGGGGGACTGAAACACGAGAAAGCAGTCCTTTGTCTCTCTCTCAACTCAGGTCTCTTCTCCATACCAGAAAACCAGCTTGCAGTCCTTGGGCATGTTCTGCTCTGTGTTTGCAGTTAAACAAATACAAAAGTGCAGGGTCAGCTAGTCCAGAAGGTTCAGAGAAAGCTTATCTCATTGAGACACAGTGTTGAAGTTCCTAACCATTAACATGTTCACACTTGCATACATTGTGGACCACTTTTTCCCAGTGATTTTTACCTTTTTAGGGGCTTAGTTTCACATTGCCATTCACATTGTGGCTTGGTCAGTTACACTATGCTATTGACTGGATGTCTGTGTCCCCTCAAAATTCATAAATTGAATCCCTAACCCCTAATTTGATGGTACTTGGAGATGGAAGTAGACCCTCGTGATGGGATTTGTATCCTGATAAAAAGGGACACCTTTTCCTCTTTCTTTCTTTCTCTCTCTCTCCCATATGAGGATATAATGAGAAGACAGGAATTTGCAGACTATAAAGTAGACCCTCACCAGGAAACAACTAGGCTGGCATTCTTGATCTTGGACTTCCCCACCTCCAGAACTGTGAAAAATAAATGTCTGTTATCCAAGCCACCCCATTAGTGGTAATTCATTATGGCAACTCGAACTCACTAAAATATATCATCATGACTGGCAGTTTTGAAATCTTTGCAAGAAGAAAAAAGTCTTTAAAATTAATCAAGAGTCAATTGAGAAGAGCATAGCATCATGTGAAATAGTACAGACTTTAAGGTCATACAGGGTTGGGATTATATCTTACCTAGTTCTCATACAGGAATTAGGTGACATTAGACAAATAGCCTAATTTCTTTGAATATCAGTTTCCTAATCAGAAACTATGGGGTTATTGCTTCTGAAAGATTCAGACCTATAAAATATATAAGCTTCTTAAATTTGAGTTAGTATATGATAAAGCCTCAGTAAGAAGTAGCTATTATTTATAACCATGAGAATGACCAGCATATTTTGCCCAATGACACCAAGTGCTGGGGAGCATTTGGAGCAACTGGAACACTCATTCACTGCTGATAGGAGCGTAAATTTGCATAACCACTTTGGAAAACTGTTTGGCACTATCCTTTAAAGCTAAACATCTGCAGACCCTGTAACTAGCAATTTCATCCCAGGTATATACATCTCAGAAGTACATACATCTGTGGCCCAAAGGACATTTATAGGAATGATCACAGAAACACTATTCACATTTGTCAAAACCCCCAAACAACTCAAATGTCTGTCGATAGTCAATCCAGCAGTGAAAAAAAAAAAATCAACTATTGCTGTATGTAGCAGTTTGATGAGTCTCACAAAAATAACATTAAGTGATAGAAGCCAGACGTAAAAGAGTACCTATGGTGTGATTCTATTTGTGTAAAGTTCAAAGGCAAGCAAACAGAGTCTATGTGGTAGAAGTGAGAAGGAAGTGGCTGGTGACTAGGGGGTAACAAGAGGTCCCAGGGGGCTGGTCACATTCTACATATTCTTAATCATTTCTTGATCTGGTTACAAGAGTGTAGGCACTTTATAAAAATTCTTTGAGGTACATCTGTGATTTGTGTACTTTTCTGTGTATTTTTTGCAGTTAATAAAAATTTCATTTCTCTTTATTATTATTAGCTGTCTCTGGAGGTGTTTGCTTTTTCTCTCCTCTTTGTGCCCCCTGCTCCAGCCTGAGCCTCGTGCTGTGAAGGCGAGTCCCAGTGCTCTAGACTCTCTCCGTTGTCAGCTTTCTGCCCACCCCCCTGAGTAATCTCAGAGACAGCACTATAAAATCGGACTTGACTCTCCTGTACGACAAACTCTTCCCTCAGCGGGGAGGAGACAGCAGCCCTGCCCCTCAGGCACGATGCCCTGCCAGCCCCTCAGAGCTCTTGGTTGATTAAACTCTACATCTTGCAGAGCTTGCAAAGTCCAGGATATTGTTTAGATGTAAGCCAGTGGAAGGAGGCCCTGGTGGAAATGCTTCCATTCAGAACCAAAGAATTAAAGGGGTTGTTCACTGTGCACTTGGACACAAGTTTATCAGGAGGTCCTGGTAGAAACTAAACTGATAGCTAGAGAGAGATCCTGTTTTTAGGATCCTGTTTTAGGAGATCCTGTTTTTAGGAAGGAGATTGGTTAGCTTTAGAGAAAAAGAAAAGAAAGCCATCTGAAGCACAAAGTGAAGTTGGTAGAAATTTCTATGACTTCGATCTCCATTCCTTCAGGGACCCATGTCTTCCATGTGAAAATGTTTAGGCACCTAGTATGTATCAGACTTGGTGTGATGCTTATACAAATGTCATCTCAAATAGCATTAGTCCATCTAGATAGTATTGGTCCATACTCCAGACAAGGAAACTGAGTCTCAGAGAGCTTAAGTAAGTTTCCTATGGACATACAACTATTAAAGTAATTCAGGAATAGCTGATTTTTAGATACACTTGTGTGATGACTACAGCTGACAATCACCAAGCAAACAAGTACAATGAATTTCATATTCAAAGAACTGATGAAACTGATGCCAAAGGATTGTTTCCGTAGAAGGTCAGAGATAAATCTAGTGGCAGTGAAGAGATCTCAGCAAGCAAAAGTTGAGCAAGCCAAGAGGAGTCAGCAATGATATCTATATCATTATTTCTCTTAATTTTTGGAAGTTTCATTCTGTCATACTGTGATTTCATGACTCAGGTGCTTGTCTTGGGTTCCTGGCCAGGTGGCAAGCTTCCCAGGGTGTGTTCTTACATGGTGTCTAGGCTAGGACTGCACATAATGATCCCCCCCACCCCCACCATGAGCATTTGGCAGTCAGATCTGGTCATTACCGCATCTCAATGGCCATAGGAAAATGCCATGTACTTGGCCCTTGGTCATTCTCTATGACCTCTGATATGCCCAGTAAATGTAACTCTTTGGGACATGGTCGGTTTTCTTTTGTCAGACTGGTGGGTAACTGTCATTGCCCCTCTATGTGTTCATTGTCTCAGTCACTGCTCATCAGCTAACTCATTCCTCGAAAATCTATTGATTAAAGATAAACCACAACAGTGGCCCAAGTGACTAAGTTGCAGTGCCACATCTTAGGGCTCCCTGCCAACTCCTTGGGCAGTTCTGCTTGCCCAATTAAACACCTTGCATCACATTGACTACATTTGCAGAGGCTCCTCTCTCTATTCACCTCTTATTGAGCATTAAAGGTGAACTCAATTTTATGCAGATAAATAGAGTTTAGTGGTAATGTGCATATGACCTTTGAAGTGACAAGATGACATTAATTTTTAGGGATTCTACCTTCTTAGGCTGTCACTGTTGAGCATGTAACTTGATGAGAAGTGGAGGTCTCTGCATTTTGAGGACGTACTTACAGTTTAACATGCTGTTTCAAATGTAAGGAGGCTCTCTCTTTAATTTTTTTTCACCAGCTTGACAGTTTTTCAAACATATTCACTGTCAGCCCTAACAACCTGTCAACAAATGCCATTATGTGAAAATTGCCAGGATCCACTTGAGGACTGTGAAAAGTGACAGACATGCCACACGGATAAGTTTCTCAAAAACCCAGGGCTGAAACTTTTGAAAGACACTCTGGCCCTTCCAAGGAAAAAATGAACAGTCAGATCTCCAGGAAAAAAAACCCATACACTTGTCATATCAGATATCTGTTTCTTTCCGGGGCAAATTGAGGTGTATGTGAAAGAATAAAACTTATAGAGGACAATAGCTGCAGAAATCCGAGGCTGGGCTGTGTCTCCGCTGTTATCTGTGAATCCAAGAAAGGAATGGAAAACCATTTTTTTTTTTTTTCCTTTCCACTAGAGAATTTAAGAGGAGGCTTCCTTCATTTTTAGGTTGAGTATTTCTGGGGATAGAAGTAGGGAAGAAAGAGTGGCTTAGATAAAGCGAAGTGGAGCCAGCCACAAACCTCAGACACAGAAAAATGACAATTTGTCCTAATATTTGGACAAGACATATCTGGGCAGGAGAGTACGGGGTGGGGGATATGGTGGTGTAGTACAAAGAGCCTTGGATTTGAAATTAGGGGACCTGGATTTGAATCCCAACTCTGCTATTTAAGCGTTTTCTGGCCTGGAGCATTTTAATTTAATTTCTCCTGCCTCAATCTCCTCATCTCTGCACTGGGAATGATAATACCTACTCCAAAGTGTTGTCATGAGGATTAAGTGAAATAATCCATGAATGGGACTTTGCTCAAAGACTGGAGTTGAAATCTGAGATTCAAACTGATTTGGCAAGAGAATGTTTCCGACCTGAAGGGTCATAGATCTCATTTTAGATATTCACTGGGCTCTTCATTTATAACTGAGGTTTCTATTTCAACTCAAGTGAAAAGTTTTGTGTTTTGGGTGACGTTTCAAACCAAAGACGACCTGCCCATGAACACTGGTGTTGAGAGAGGGAGTCAGGTAGCAGAGAGGGAGGGAAGCTGGCCTGTATCTGCTTCTGTCTTACATCTGCCTCTCCAGAGATGAGGAATTCTCCCCTAAAGAGGAATTCATGTAGGAGACCTATAAGGGGACCAAGATGACAAAACCCCAAGTCCTCTATAAAGAGAGGGAGGGTTTGCCTTCAAGTTTTGGGTGCTTTGTCCTAAGGAAGCTTAGAAGGGAGATATTTAAACAGAATTATGTGAAGCTTTTTAGAGGCCCAGACTAAAAGGTGGAGTCTGAGGTCAGTGGGCATTTCAGTGCTGAGTGTACCTGTGTCTTTCCCAGGTTCCCCCTCTATACCACTTTCAAAGCCACCTCCCCGTTTTTAGATAAATCTGGATGCCCTTTGTAATTTCAGAATAGCTTCTGTTTCCTGTTATGATTGGTTATCTTCAAAAAGAGTTGGAACTTATTTCCTTTCCTGTGTTTGCTATTTGGACCTTATGTGTTGATGCTGTGCTCGGGGTTCAGAGGAACGTACTTGATGCTACTCAGGAAGTATTGATCCAGTCAGGGATCTCCAATGCTGATTGTCTGGTACTTGTCAAGGGCCCTCAATATCCCATATGAAAGCCCACAGGACAAATACCCTCTGAGCGGACTGGGTGTAAAAACCACATTTGCAGGTTCATGACCCCCTTCTTATGATCTGCTCTACTTATGATTGAATGTGGGAATTGTGGTGATGGTGCAGGGACAAAAGAGAGAAGGGCTGGGAAGACATGAATATGTGGTCATAGATTTGCCTTTGTAAAGGTTTGTAAAAACCTTGACCTTGACCCTTGTTTATCAGATATGACACATGATGTCCTATTTAATACAGCTCAATCTCTCTGAGCCTCAGTTTCTGCCATCTGTGAAATAGGGATAATGTCTGTGTTTCAGAACCCTAGGGGGAATGAACTGAAATCGAGTGTAAGAGGACAAAGTAATCACTCTGTGACTACCTGTGGGTCTGATGTAGGTGTAGCCATGGTGGTCCTAGCGATTTGTGATGATAATGCTCTTCAAAGCCATTTGACTGGAGAACAAATTTAGTATCTAAGATATTGTCTTTTCATGAAAGTCATAAATTTGCTGTTAGTTGTGATGGTGATGATAATGAAGATAGTAATGGTAGCCTTAGCTTACTTACAGAGTATTTACTTTGTACAATGTATTGTGCATGTGTAATATGGTTTAGCCTCCCATATAATTTATCGTAAACAGGTTAATTATATACCTCTGTTATGCCCTTTCTAATGATGAATAAACTGAGATCCAATTGGGATTAATACCTTTCTCAAGGTTTCACAGCTACTAAATGGAAAAGCTAGTCCCACCTTTGTCTGAGGCTGAGGCTAGAGACCAGTTCTCAGAGATAGGTGATTTTCACAAAGTCTAGTACTCAGATTCCTTGAGTCTTTATGTAGCTGTGGAGTTTTTCCAATTTAAACTTTCCCTGTTCTTCTCTTTGCCATTGTGCCCTTGGGAGCAGAGCCTTCACCTTGATTTTGGCTGTAACTTCCATTAACTCTAATGGGTGTCCAGCACATCTCCTCCAGCATGTTGAGATGAGATTATTTCCCATCCAATTGTTTTAATGTTGTGGGTGTTGAGTGAGTCTACAAACATTTAACCTTTGGTTTCATTATAAGGCTCAGAGCAGATAGGGTGTGAGGAGGAGATAAACCAGGACACAGATGCCAAGAGAAGATGTATTGGAGATGGCTTTATGAGAGCACAGTGTATGGAATAATAGAAAAATAATCACAAGTGCATTTGAGAAGTGGATGGATCTTTCTTTTTTAACTTTGAACGTTAGATGAATATTGCCAGAATGCAGAATAGAAGATTTTCTTCTAGGAGAAGAAAAACAGTGTGTGTTGTATAAAATTGCAATAGAACAGCCCTGTTTATTTTTTTATTATTTAAAAAATGTAATATTCCAGAATTTGTAGGGTACATCAGGGTTTTGTGTGCACAGTTGTTTTATTTTATTTATTTTCTGGCCCTCATGATAATCTTGTATGGTTTGAAGGTTCAAGGGTACGGCCTTTGGATACCTTTGCTTTGAGTCCCACTAATACCACTTATAGGTTTATGACCTAGAGAAAGATTCTTAATCCTTCTGATAAGAATGACACATTCATACCTCATGAGGTTATCATAGGATATATATATGTATATACACACACACATAGGATTTGTATATATATGTATATATATACATATATGTATATATAAAAATGTAATTTAAATATGTATGAAATATATATGTAAATATACATGAAATAAACACATATAAAATCTATATGAGAATAGTAATAATGTGAATATACGATAGCATCTATATCTATATCTATATCTCTATGTATATCTCCATATCCTGTATAGGGCTTGACACTTATAGGTGCTCATTAGATGCTGTTGTAATAGAACCTTTATTCCTTTCATTCCACATTCTCCATTTAATAGGTGAGTAAGCAAAGGCTGAGAGAGGAGACTTGAACCACCCATGGTTATACAGCTCATTCATGGCAGGGTAGGAACATGAGGATAGGGTCTCTGGATTCCCTCAGTGTCCATTTTTATTGGTTATACAAGGGAAAGAAATAGTTTGATAAATGTGATTTTCTAAATCCACTGCTAATGTCTCCAGAACGACAGTCCCAAACCACTCTCAAGTGGATCAAGCTGTTTCTAAGAACATTTCCGTACACAGCCCCATAAGACATCCCTCTCTCGCAGTCTCCTGACTTATTGTGAAGGCTGCTCTTCCTGCCATTGTGTTTTGGTAGCCTCGTGCCTGTTCTGCCCACACTGGGAATCCTGCTCCTGAGGTGCCTCAGTCACTGAGTTCTGAAGCCAGGATGGCTGGCTTTCTGGGTTCTTACAGCAACCTTAGTTTGTTTGTTTGTTTCTTTCTTTCTAGAGGGGGAGACAGAGAGGTGGGGGGAGGGGCAGAGGAAGAGAGAGAATCTTAAGCAGGCTCCATGCGCAGCACAGAGCCCCATGCAGGGCTCTTTCTCACAACCCTGAGATCATGACCTGAGCCGAAATCAAGAGTCAGGCTTTCAAAGAAATGGACCCCTTTGCCAGTGACCTCGTCATGCACCCTGTGGGGTATATCCAGTGTTTCCATGGAGCAGTTTGTTCCTTGTTCTAAAATTTTTCACTAATTCTATTCATTAGACTTGCTTCTTTTTTTTTTTTTTTCATTAGACTTGCTTCTGCAATAGAATGCAAGTACTTTGAGAGTACAAGCTATCATATATTTATATTGTATATGATATATGAATATATACATTTCTAAAAATATTTAATGTTTTACTGCCATCTTGAAGTTCTCCTTAGGTTTTTAAAAATTTTTTTAATTTAAATTCAATTTGGTTAACATATAGTGTATTACTAGTTTCAGGGGTAGAATTTAGTGATTGATCAGTTGCATATAACACCCAGGGCTCATTACATCAAGTGCCCTCCTTAATGCCCATCACCCAGTTACCCCATCCTCCCACCCACTCCCTTCCAGCAACCCTTAGTTTGTTTCCTATAGTTAAGAGTCTCTTACGCTTTGCCACCCTCTCTGTTTTTAATCTTATTTTATTTTTCCTTCCCTTCCCCTATGTTCATCTGTTTTGTTTCTTAAATTCTACGTATGAGTGAAATCATATGGTATTTGTCTTTCTCTGACTGACTTATTTTGCTTAGCATAATACCCTCTAGTTCTATCCACATCATTGCAAATGGCAAGATTTCATTCTTTTTGATGGCTGAGTGATATTCCACTGTGTATGTGTGTGTGTGTGTGTGTGTGTGTGTGTGTGTGTGTATGTGTGTGTGTGTGTGTATACCACTCTTCTTTATCCATTCATCTGTTGATGAACATCTGGGCTCTTTCCATATTTTGGCTATTATGGACATTGCTCTTATAAACATTGGGGTGCATGTGCCCCTTTGAATCACTATTTTTGTATCCTTTGGATAAATACCTAGTAGTGCAATTGCTGGGTTGAAGGGTAGTTCTATTTTTAACTTTTAGAGGAACCTCCATATTGTTTTCCAGAGTGGCTGTACCAGTTTGCATTCCTACCAACAGCATAGGAGATTTCCCCTTTCTCTGTGTCCTCGCCAATATCTGTTGTTTCCTGAGCTGTTAATTTTACCCATTCTGACTGGTGTGAGGTGATATCTCATTGTGGTTTTGATTTGTATTTCCCTGATGCTGAGGGATGTTGAACATTTTTTTCATGTATTTGTTAGACATTTGTATGTTTTCTTTGGAGAAATGTCTGTTCATCTCTTCTGCCTGTTTCTTGACTGGATTTTTATTTTTTCGTTGTTGAGTTTGATAAGTTCTGTATAGATTTTGGATACTAGCGCTTTATTGGATATGTCATTTGCGAATGTCTTCTCCCATTCCATAGGTTGCCTTTTAGTTTGGTGATTGGTGTTTCCTTTGCTGTGCAAAAGATTTTTATCCTGATGAAATCCTAATGGCTCATTTTTGCTTTTGTTTCCCTTGCCTTTGGAGATGTGTCTAGCAAGAAGTTGCTGTGGCCGAGGTTGAAGAGGTTGCTGCCTGTGTTCTCCTCCAGGATTTTGATGGACTCTTATCTCACATTTAGGTCTTTCTCCCATTTTGAGTTTATTTTGTGTATGGTATTAGAAAGTGGCCTAGTTTCATTCTCCTGCATGGGGCTGTCCAATTTTCCCAACACCATGTGTTGAAGAGACTGTCTTTTTTCCATTGGATATTCTTTGCTGCTTTATCAAAGATTAGTTGACTGTAGAGTTGAGGGTCCAATTCTGGGTTCTCTATTTTGTTCCATTGATCTATATCTGTTTTTGTGCCAGTACCATACTGTCTTGATGATTACAGCTTTGTAATACAGCTTGAAGTCCAGAATTGTGATGCCTCCAGCTTTGTTTTTCTTTTTCAACATTACTCTGGCTATTTGGGGTCTTTTAGGTTTTGATAGGTGCTTGGTGCTTAGTAAATGTCACCTTTTTTGAGTTTAAGAATTTCAAAACTGAGGGTAAAGGGGAAGGAATACAAGGAAGCTATTAGGAGATAGAATGGTCATAAAATCAGCTTTGCTTACATCAGGAGAATGATATAGAAATTAGAACATAGTCCCTCTTTCTCATTCACCCTAAGTCTACCTGCTTTTAGAGGGGATTCGGTTATTTTCCCAGTTTTGGGTAAGTGTGATGGGGTCAACCTAATTAGGGGTTTGCGGTGGGTATTACTTTGCTGTCTGTGGCAGTTTATCAGGTTCACTCTGGAACCCAGCAGCCTATGAAAGGATCATGGTAATGCTTGTAAACCCTTCAGAGCTGGTGTCTGAGCACATTATAAAAAGGTTTATCGGGCGCCTGGGTGGCTCAGTTGGTTAAGCAACTGCCTTCGGCTCAGGTCATGATCCTGGAGTCCTGGGATCGAGTCCCTCATCGGGCTCCCTGCTCGGCAGGGAGTCTGCTTCTCCCTCTGACCCTCCTCCCTCTCATGCTCTCTGTCTCTCATTCTCTCTCTCTCAAATAAATAAATAAAATCTTTAAAAAAAAAAAAAAAAGGTTTATCTACCGTGCGTTCTGATGGACCCATGAATGTTCTTATTAATCATTTTGTTCAGGGAGGGCAAGTTTCTGAGTAACAGTTTAACTTTATCAGAGATTAAACCCTGCTCAATGTGCATCTCATTGCCCCTCTTTTCTCAACACAGTAAAGCTCCCAATATAAAACATTATGACCCCAAATATTTGGAACTTCTTTCCCAGAGACAGAAAGCTGAGATAGGTATTTCCCAGTTCTGATGTGCTCAGAAAACTTTTGCTATAATGTCAATCTAATGATGCTACTTTCTGGTTTAGAGGCTTTCCATGTTGTTCTGCTGCCCGTGACATAAAGACCATCCTCATTAACGAGGATCGCAAATCCTAATCAGACACCCACATCTCTGAAGACCTCCTCTGTGTATTTCTTCTGCTCCATATTTTTAGGTGTCTGTGTTAAGGGGATCCTGGATTTGTTTTAATTAAATATGGTGAGATGCACAGACTTGGAACTGACTGTCATGAGGGGAAGTATACAGAGGCATGCACACCATGCACAAGGGCCATATGGGGAAGCCCTAGGGCCAGCCAAGAGGCAGAGAGAGTGGAAAGAAAATGCAGGCAGAAGCCTTTGTTTTGGTTTCTGAGGGAAGGAACAGAAGAGGCAGGGTTAAGAGCCTTAGGATTGGCTCATTTGAATGAGTCCAGTGGGCTCTGGACTGTAGGGGCTGTCTAGTTGTCTGGCACCTAGACCTGGGGTGATTAGAGCAGGGATACAGTGGCCTGAAATGTGAGAGCCTGATCCATCTATCCTGGTGGACTGTATTTATCTACATGGAAGAGGATGGAATTGCTTTAAAAGCAAGAATGATCATGTCAAGAACCTAGTGAAAAGACTTACTCAGTAGATGTTTACTGACCACAAATGGTATGGACAGTCATGTGCTAGCCTCTGAGGACTCACTGGGCTACCAACAGCATGAACTTGGCTTCTCAGTGCTTACAGTTTGATGGAAGGCTAGACTGCCATGCATGGAGAGATCAGAGTGGGGAGGGCAGGATAACATGGGATCATGGTATGAGGGTCAGTTCCCCTCTTCCTGGGCCTCTCAGCTAATAGAAAACAGATTTGAGATCTTGAGTTCCCTAAGAGGGCTATTTTTCTAGAACCTTCCTTTCCCAGCTACATGCATGGAGAGGAGCTTAACCCTTCCCCTTTATGTGTTAGAGGGCTCAGAAAACATATGGGAAATCTCTGCCTTGCACGGAGTGGGAGCTGAATAAATGTTGAAAGGATGAATGGATGGATAAGTGGAAAACAATATTGGCTTTGGAATTTGCTCCTTAGGCTACTCTGACTCTCTACCTCTTTATTCTCCTCTTCCGGTTAGTTTATAACAGATAATGTTTGTAAGGTGCCCAGCTCAGTTGAAGCCTCAAGTAGACATTCAATGAATGACAGTTTCCCTTTTTCTTTGAGTTTTCTGCTTCCTGGCAGCCATGGTGCTTCCTCTCACTCTGAAGTTGACAGGCAGGAAAGTGAAATCTTTGGGTTGCAGCTTTCTAGACTTACTGGTTACCCTAAAGGGCCTGTGCTATCCATACCACTGTTCTCTTGGCACTTCAAGGCCAATGTCCATGAATAGTCACGCCATTCTGGGAAACTGAGCAATGGTGGAGTGAGTGAAAAGAGATATGAAGGTAAATTTGAAAGAAGTCTAGTCCTTTTCCTTTTTAGGTAGGTATCCCAGAACTAGGAACTTCCTTTATGTGATGACACATGCAGCTATAGTGAAGCATCTTCAGCAAGACATAGCATGTTGAGAATTGGTCCTTGGACTCTCTACATTCATGTGGGCCTCCACCACAATTTAATCATGTAGCTTGGTGTTTATTTACCTTTATATGTGGATATCTTCAAGAACAACACCAATTCCTCTCCTGAGGTTGATTTTCCTCCAGTTCAGATCCAAAGAACATTTGTTAAACGATATCACTTACCAATTATGCCTTCACACCTTTTTGGTTATGGTTGTGTTCATTCTTATGGATAAGGAAACAAAAATCCAGAGAGGGTAAATGACTTGCTTGAGGCCACATAGGCAGAATTCAAATCCCAGTTTGCTCATTCTAATTTCTGATCCGCTTCACTATTGGGCCAACTATGGCTACATATTCTGTCTTGTTGTTGACTTTTATTTGTCCTGTTATTGGCTGCAGGGTAACTCTCTCACCCAGTCATCAAAAAAATCCTTAAAGTTATTTGGAACCTATAGTATTTCTGATGCAGAGCAGGACTTGGGGAGAAGAGACACACAGTCCTCCCTTTGAGATCTCATTATCCATTCATGACATGGCTATTGACCAGGCACCTAGTCTGTCTCCTGCATGTTCTTGGAGCCAGGGATATAGCACTAAATAAGGCTATATAGACCCCATCTCAGGGAGCTCATATTCTCTGACAGGGGGAACATGATAAATAAGTAAACAAATGAATAAAGAAAGTAGGTAATTGTGATCCAGTGCTTAGGGCTTCGATGAAATAGGGAGCTAAGGAAAGATTTCATTGTGGCTGAGAACACTGTTAAATAGGGTGGACAGAGATAAGTGACATTTAAGCCAAGAACTGGAAGATGAATGATTAGCCGGTATGGGCCAGCGTGGGGAAAAGAATTCCAGCTTAGGGAAGAGCGCTAGAAAGACCTAGAGGTTAGGAATTTTGTCTTGAGGAGTTTTGTTCTATTAGAAAGACCTGACAAAGGAGTCCAGGCAGACAATGTATTCTACCTGAGGGAGTCTGTTGGGCAGATAGTCTCCTCGTGACCAGCCAAACTTCTAGAAGGACAGATTATTGCAAACCCTGAGATTTATGCACCTGGAAGGGTGGTAAGGCTGGCAAATGTCAAGAATGCTGCCTGTGTCTGGAAGCACTGAGAGCTGAGGTCAGCCCCAGAGCACAGAACCCTCTCTCCGTCTGCCTGGGGTGGTGGCAGACAGCATGAGTCCATCATTTCTGCTGCACTGCCAGCAGTAAATCGCAGCTGGTTATTGCTAAATTCTGGGATTTGCTTCTTGGAGAAAAATAATTAACACTGGCAGGAATTTGATTGCATTAATTCACAGAAAGAAACACCCAAATGATAAATCCATAGTGGGAGAACTGCCCATATGTTACAGATTGGCTTAACATGGTTGAGGCATTAAATAAAAGAAGTCTGGGAAACAAAAACCTTTATCAGCTTTATTAGCATTGAACTCTGTGGCTTCCACTGGGGCTGACACACTTAATTAAAGATGCTCTGGTCTAATTAGGTTGCACATCAAATATACAAATACGAGCTTTTAAAAAGCCCAGCGATTTGAGTTTGGATTCCCTCTGGTGTGCATATTTATTTCATCCCAACACCAGAACCTTCTCCAGTGAGATATGGACACCATTGGGCAGTTCCACCCCGTCTGGAAGGAGTAGGCATGATGCTCTTTGTGCCGAACCTCTGCATCCAGAGGAAGCTAGAGAAAGTAGACTGTGTCTTCCTTTTTCTGAAGAAGAAGGATGCATTTTGAAGAATTCATCCAGAAAGCCATTTTGGCCATAGTTTTGATAGAATGTTTTTTGGGCTATCTATTTAGATCACCAGTTGCCATCAGTATCATCATCATCATCACAATCACAATCATTATCCTGATGAGTGTTGGTTGCTATTTAATGTGAGCTAGTCCAGTTATACTGTCCTGGCTTTGGGAAAATAATTTAATATTACTTGTCTTGGTTATCTATTGCTGCATAACTAATTAACCCCCAAGATTAGTGGCCTAAAGGAACTAACAGTTATTTCACAATTTCCATGGGTCCGGAATCTGAGTATGGATGGATTGATTAGCTGGGTCCTCTGTTTCAGCCATCAGCCAGGCCTGTGGTCTCATCTGAGGCCCCAACTGGGGGAAGATCCACTTCAAGTTTGTTCACTCATGTGATTGTTGGCAGGATTCATTTCCTCATGGGCTATCAGAATGAGCACCTCAGTTCCTCTCTAGCTGTTGGCTAAAGGCTTCCCTTAGTTCCTTGCCACATGAGACTCTGTAGGGCACCTCAGAGGGAGTGAGATGGACACCCAAGATGGAAACCATAGTGTTTTTATAAACTAATCTCAGGAGTGATATTAATAATCTCAGAGTGATACCTGGTCCATAGTCAAGGGGAAAGGATTATATAAGAGTGTGATTACCAGGAGTCAGGGTCACGGTTGCCATCTTAGAGGCCGCCAACCACATCAATCTTCTGATTTTTCAGCTGTCAAATGAGGCAGCATTAGTGTCTACCTTGGGGGTTGTTCAAAGTAAACATAAAGTTTTTGAACAGTAGCTGGTACATAGTAGGTTTTTTGTAAATGATAGCTATCGCTGATGTCTTACAATCCTTCTAATAACACTGTGGGTTAAATAGAAACATTCCGATTCTAGAGATGAAGAAACAGAAACTTAAAAAGGTAATATTTCCATGATCATGAGTATGCTCTTGTACTCTGCCTTGAAAATTTTCCACCTTCCTGAACTCTGATCTCTCTCATCAACTCAGTGATACTGCCATGCTTTATCACAGTTTCCCATCCTATGCTGTAGTCCAGAAGGTGCTTCCAGATAGAAGCCTGGGGTAATCATAGAGCTTATCTCATCTATTTCTTGTCTTTCAAAATGTTTAAAGTCTTCAGATGGTTGTTGTTCTTTGTCTGAAAACTGTCATTTCGTGTATCCGATTTCATTTTCTTGTTGTTGATGGTAGTATGTAGAATGTCCAGTACTAGTTACTTCAACATGGACAAGAGTGGAAATTACTCTCATCAATTCAATTTTTTAAAAAATATGTATAGTTTTACATTTTGCATATTAACTTCATTTAATATAAGGAAGGAAATGAGATTGTTCAAGTAAATCTGGGGCATATCCATTGAGGAAACCAGAAAAGATCAACACTTGGGGCTTCTTGAGCTCTTCCCTGCTCTTCCTCAGATTTACCTGGGCTTGTGATCACCTCTGCCCTCAAATACTTGCTTCCTAGTTATAAAACACAAAACGTTAAAATCTAGTTATGAGGCCCAACTCTGGAGAAGGGGAGCCTGCAAAGCACATCAGTGCTGTAAGCATCCCATCTCAGGGTAGAGAATATTTAGGAAGGGTTAATTTTTGTTTGTTTGTTTCTTTTTCTAGGAGAATGTTTCTTAGGGCTTGATTAACACATGGACTCCACTAAAGATGTTGTTGTTTGGCTCAAGTTTTAAGTTCTGCTAGTCTCTACTTGTTTTCAGTTTACCTGTTGCAGCAGGTGACAGACATCTGTCTGGTGTTCTGGGAAAATCTGGTGGTGAATGGATTTACCTTAATGCACAGGGGACAGAAAGAAAGCCAAGGCTGGGTGTTCAGAACTGTCTCTGCATTAGTCATCCTGAAGAACATGCTTTCCCTTGCCCGGGAGTCAGTTGGGTGGGACGTGAGCAGTGGGTGTTTCAACAGCCATCCCACTCCCCTGTGCTGGGTTCCAGTGCAAGTTCCTGGCCAAACTGGGGGCCAAGTAAGTCTTTGTCTCCTTTCTTTTCATCTTTTCTTTTCTTTTTGCAGCAATATTGTACCACATTAACTCACATGAACCTTGCTTCCTCTGAAGATGCTTCACTGGACCTGTCCGTTCAGGCCCATCTGAAGAATTATCTGACCCCACCCTCCCTGTATTCAAAACTGAACTGTCCATTATTTTATTTTCACAGGGCCCTGAGAGCTGGCAGCTGTAAATATGTGATTTTCCATGCACTGGTCTGTTTAATGTCTGTGTTCTCTGTTAGATGAGAGTCTCCATGGACATGTGGGGAACTGCTCATCAATGTAGCCCCCTGCCCAGCAGAGGAGCTGGTACACAGCGGGCAGCCAGGGTCCGGTTGCAGTTTGAATAAAGGAAGGAAGGGATAAATTCAGCTGTTCTTCAGGGTTCTATGAAGACCTATCTCAGGCTTACAAGGCCTGGGTCTGATCTCACCTCATTACCTCGGGGACTTTTACAAGTGGCTTTACTTCTCAGAAGGTGCTCAACAGGGAAGAAAATCTGCCTCAGTAGTTGTGGATCTTGCTGTTGCTGCTGTGAGTTTAGAAATGAGAAAGTGTCTAGTGGAGGGCTGGTTATTGGTATTTGGTTTATGCTTAGTAGAATCTGGAAAAATGTTCATTCTTAAGTGACCTATGTTGTCCTCTTGAAAAATTAACCATGTTGTAGAGTAGTCTAAAGTGCCCCAAGTTTGGAATAGGTCAAAATCTAGGTTTGTGTTCTGGCTCAGTCACTTACCAGCTTCATGCCTTTGTTAGTTTCTTCTTTGAGCCTTGATTCCCTTCTCTATAAAATGGGGCTAATATTATCTCCTACCTCATGGGGTTGCAGTGGGAGTGAGTTAGTAGAGAGACTGGAGAGAATTAATAGAGTATTTTGGTGCGCAGTAGGTGCTCACTGAATGGTTGTTATACTGTAACGGGTAATCTCAAAGGCATCAGTCCCCATAGAGGGCTATAGGGATTCGACATTAGAGATGGTGATATTAAAATGGTTTGAATGCAGGAATGCCACATAGATTTCTTATTGTGTTCCAATTCTTATTGCACAATAGTAGTTGTTTGTGGATTTGTTTTGAGAGGGATTCTGAGGTTGACTGCAGGCTTGGAGGAAGGGGTGCCATGATGGATTAGCAGTCTCTATCCTATTAACAGTGGCAGTCCACACGTCATACACTGATAATCTCTGAGTTTGCCTAGTGAAATTTTCTGGTTGTCCAGTGTGGACTGAAGGAGGAGGGATTCAGGAATTTAACGGGGCAAGAATGAGCAGGGAGGTTTGGGCATGTCTTCTCTAGGGAGATGCTGTGTCCCAGCCCATCCTGACTGCATGTCCCCAAGATGGCTCACCAGAGTTGCTGAGTTCCTTCCCTGTGGAAGGGAGGGTCCTAGCCAGTCTGTGTGTTTAATGATCCCCTCTTTGATGCCCTGTGTTTGCCTCTAATGTGGACTCTGAATTTGTTTGCTCAGAGTTTCAAGGCTCATTAGGCAGGCCGTGTTTGGCTTTCCCTAAAGAGCAACTAGTTGCTTTTTGGACAATGGTCAGCAACCTTTTGCTTTGATACTCCTCATCCTGGCACTGGGCATTATTCCTTGCTGATTCTTAACTAAATGGAGGATTTTCTTTCTCTCAGAGGTGGTTGCACCTTACACCAACCCTGCTGATGACTTGCAGTTATTAACTAATGGAATGAAATGGTGATGAGGAAAGTGGACAAATAACTGGAGGTATTCTGTGGAAAGGACCCTGAAGTGGGGTGACTTCCAAAGCCTTGTCCCAGGGAGGGGAAGTGAAATAATGCACGCAGAAATGCTTGGGAATTAAAATTACCATGGAAATTCTTCCTATTTTGTTGTTTTTCCTCTAGGGATTTTTTTAGAAAAATGACTTCTCCTCCTGGTTCTTCTTTGCAGGACAGGCTTCTAACTTTCAGACCTTATCTAAATGTCATCACTTCTTGGGGCCCCTGGGTGGCTCAGTCGTTAAGCGTCTGCCTTCGGCTCAGGTCATCATTCCAGGGTCCTGGGATCGAGCCCCACATCGGGCTACCTGCTCAGCGGGAAGCCTGCTTCTCCCTCTCCCACTCCCCCTGCTTGTGTTCCCTCTCTCGCTGTGTCTCTCTCTGTCAAATAAATAAATAAATAAAATCTTTAAAAATAAATAAATGTCATCACTTCTGAAATGCCCTTTCCGACCACTGTCTCAAGAGTAGCCCTGCACTCCGTCCTTCCCGATCATGCCGCCTGGTTTTCCTCTCATAGCAACAGTCAACAGCTGAAATTGAAGTACTGGGCTACAGATGTGACTAGCATCTCATTGCCTGCTTATTTTGTTTTCTCAACTCCAAGATCCACAAAGGGGGCCATGTTTGTTTAGTTCACCAGTCTGTCCCCAATATCTAGTAGATGACTGGCACAGAGTAAGTGCTCAACAAATATCTATTGAATGAATATTTTGGGACAAAACATGATATAGGAACAGGATTAGTGGGATTACAATAAATGCAGTCATGGGTTTGTGTCCTGGTTTCATCTCTTATTATCTGTGTGATATTAGGAAAGTTCCCTAACTGCATAATTATAGAAAGAGGAAAACCAAAGAGGAAGAGATGAATATAAATCATTGCGTGCAGTTACTATGACAGGTTAGTCCTTTACAAATATGAGCTATTATTATTAAAATGAGTGACTCTTCATTCATTCCCTTACTCAGTCATTTAGTGGTAATTTACCAAGTATTCAGTCATTATGTGCCAGGGGGATTTTCCCTAGGAGAGAATTGAGTGGCCCACAGATGTGCCAGCTTTTATTCCTTTTTGTCTGGCTTCTTTGCCCTATTCTGGGCCCAGTCTACCAGGCTTTAGCCTTTCCTCCCAATGCATAGTTGTCTGTTAAGTCCTTCTTCCCCAAATAAGAGCTACTGGATTAGAGAGAAGAGGAGTTCCCTATATAAGACAAAGAGCACTGAGAGAACAGGACCTTGTTAACTTTAAGAATATGGACTCAAAGTTCAGGTACATAAATAAGCAAAAGGATACTTGTGACTTCAAAGATGCTAAGATTTAGACCCAGATCAAAGACTCATTTAATGAGTGCCTACTGTATGCTAGGTACTGTGCACTTAGACGTTCTCATTTTTATTTCAGCTTTTCATCCTGATACCCTCTCCCATCTTCTTCTAAAATCAAGTAGGTGCCAGTCTTCTCTGAAAATCCAAATCCTGCTTGCCTTTTGACCCCCAGCTCACATCCCTTGTCCTCCCTAATGAAGACAACTTCTTCCTTCTTTGAATTCTCCTAGTGTTTTATTTTCACCCTTCTTGTGGTAATTTATAGGACTTAAACTCTCAGCTTCCTGTTGCCATGAAACAGAGAGATGGAGAGGAAGATGTGCTGGCAGCTTTCTCAAATCTGGAAGGGGGTGGCACAAGAGTGAGTTTCTGTAATTCTAACTACTCTGTCCTCCATCCTCTATTTTATGAATTTACCTCTAGTTTGTGGGGATGTCTTACATTGGCCAAATTCACAAGAGACTGTTTTATTGCAGGGGTAATTGCCCTAGGCGTCTAGAGCTATCTCTGGGGCTCCTCAATTCCTGCAATGTGGCACTATGTCCAGATGCCCCTTTTCAACAAATGCACTATTACTCTTCCAGCCTGTCCTCAAGGACTCATTTTTGACATGCTTCTCTTCCTTGCTCCATACATCCAAATGATCACAAGCCCCACAAATTCAGACTCCCAGATGTGTCTTGAGTTGGCTCACTTCCTTCCATCCTCACCTGCAGTCTCCAAATTTAGACTCCCATCACCTCCACAACCACATCACCTTCTAAATCTCATCTTCCTTCACTCTCATTGGCCCTCCACACCACTCTGAAACTCAGTCTGGGGAGTAAGGCCAAACACGAACTTCTGTTAAGTCTTTGAAATGAACTGTTGCTCCCTCTGTCTGAAAGATTAATGTCCCCAGCAGATGAGTGAGACGTTCAACTTGTGTTCTCATCTCGCCTCTCTTGCCGATCATGGATCCATACCCTTCCAGTTTGGAATCTGTTTCCCTCCCAGGAATGCTCTTCTCTCTTTTCTTCTTGGCCACCACATGTATGAACGATTCATACTAGACCCCAGAACCTAAAATGCTCTTCCTGAATACTCTCTTAAGACACAGCTTTCTGTCTTGTCTGCCTCTCTAATGTAGCAGAGAGAAATTAGTGTCCAAGACAGCTCATTATTAATGTCTTTGGACTGAATCCTGGCTGAGAAAGGGGAACAGGAGGCTCTACCTAGGGCTCCAGTTTCAGACGTGTAGGAGAATGTTCTTTAGCAGAAACATGCCATAAAAACAGTTATTTTCTAGAAAGGATGCTACGCAAGGACACCATGGGCAGGTTCCTTCTCTAGGGACCATATTACCAACAGAGCACACATCTGAGGGGGCTTAACCCCTCCCCTAGAATAAAGAGAAGAAAGCCTAGAAATGCATCTCCATTTACATGACAAATTTCTGGAAGACCACTGATACTCTTCTGGACAAGTGACAAATTCTTCTACAAATCTATGATTACCTTACCACCTGGACCAAACTCTTAACCATTCTGATTTTCTTCCTTCCAGATACCATCTGCCACCCCACAATCCTGTGAGGCTGTTATCCTTTACCCCATTTTAAAAATGATGAACTTAAGGAAGATTAAGACATGTTCACAATTGTTTCCCAATTAGTGTCAGAGCCAAGATTTGAACCTATGTCTCTGGGTCTATAACACACTGTTTCTATCTGTTTGATCACCCTGATTCCAAAAATAAAAAAAATGAAACACTTAATCATTTAAAACAACTTTTAAGCATGACCTTTAAATAACTTTCCTAATTTCTTCACTCTGGGATGTTTACAGAGAACATTTTAGACTTTTCAGGAGGGAAATCAGAGACTGTGTAGGAGACATTGACTCCATTCATCCACCAACACAAAGTGCCAGAATCTTTCTGAGGGGAGAAAAGAGAAGAGAAGAATTCAAAGGAGGGGCAGCTGCTGAAAGGATTTAAATTTTTTAAAGCTATAAAACAATACATGCTTATTGTACACATTTTAGATAAAACAAAAAAGTATAAAAAAACAACAAGCACCATATTTAGTACTAAATACTAAAATGTAGTGGGCATCTATTATTTTTCCACATAGCCTCTCATGCTTACTTTCCCCTCCTGCCTTAGGAAACTGAGTCTTCATTTTCTCTGGTGATCTCTTTTCCTCCTCTAACTTTATCGTTTCCATGGAAACTTCCATTGTGTTCCATGCTTCATTATACCCCTTGGGCTGCCTCCTACAGGCCACAGGTGATTGGTCCAGGAAGAGCACCTGACCCAATTTCAGCTAATCACAGCCTTTCCCTTGGATTTTTAAATGTGAAGCCAGAAAGAACATCTGTCTTCTTTCAGTAGCAGAAAGTATGAGATGAAAAAAATATATATACAAAAAACACTCAATACCTCTATTTCTACAGGTTGGTAAAAATCCATTTCTGGTGATCAGGGATAATAATGGCTGCTTGGGTTTAATGCCTTTTTAACTCTTTACCAGCTGTGTGGCTTGGGCAAGATATTTCACCTTTCTTAGCCTCAGTTTCTCCATCCATAAAGTGGTATTGTTCTGAGGATTACATTAGTTACTAAATGTCAAATGCTTAGATCATTGCCATGTACACAGTAATCACTCCGTAAGTGCTCATTACTGCTAGCAGCAGTGGCAGTAGTACTAGCAGTTCTGGTAAGGATGGCAGTATTACATGTGGAAAGATGCAGACAGCAGAGTGGGCAAGAGAATCCAGGTGGCATTCACCTTTCTTGGTTCAACTTTATTTCTAAGATCTGCTGAAAACTTTTTCTTCTCAGGCTTGGTCTTTCAAACTGTTGTAGGATTCTGTGAGTCAAAATAATCCATTTTTATCTGATCTGGGTGACTTGAATTTCTTACGCTTGCCATCAAGAGTCCAATGACTAGATTTATTGGCACTTAACATATTTAATATAAATGAGCTAATTATGAAAGTAATATAACAAATACCTCTGTCCATTAATTAGAAATAATAAAATTTAACATTTTGATATATTTTTGGTTCAGATTTTTATATTGATTATTATTATCATATAAAATGTGACATATTGGTAAAGCCTCCTTGGTACCCCCACCAGCCACATTGCCCTTCTCTGTTTCCCAAAGAAAGCTACTGTCTTGGCAAATACCCTTCACTTCCATAATTTTATTCATTTACTACATCAGTATGTATCAATAGATAATATATGGTATGAAAATACATTAGTGCTATATTATGCAGTGCTTATCCTTCTGCAACTTGCTTTTAAAATTCAACATACTTATAAAGCAAGTTCTTTCACTTAAGTGTTGAATTTTTCATTATTTGAGTATAAGATAATTTATCTGTTTCTCTCCTGATGAACACTTGTTTTCTCTTATTTATTTATGTATTTGTTTATTTTGTTCTCACAAACCCTTAACATGTTTGTTAATTTCTTCATGTGTGTGTGTGTGTGTGTGTGTGTGTGTGTGAGCATTTCTCTTAAGTACATACCTTAGAGAAGTGACTGTTGCTGGTTGGCAAGACTTGGATGTTTTTAACATTACTAGATGCTGTCATATTGCCCAAATATCCATTTATCAGTAGTGTACACATAATCTCTCCAACATTTGATATTGTCATTAAAAAATGTGCCAAGTTTTTGGGTAAAAATGATATTTTATAGTTGTTTAACTATATCTCCTTGATAAATGGGAAAGTTGTGGAAGTTTTCATGTATTTTTTTCATTCTATTTCATTTTTTATGAACTAAATGCAATGCTTTTGCTAATTTCTGTATTGAGTGATTTGCCTTTTCCTTATTGAGTATTAAATGTTCTTTATATATTCTGATACTAATCAATTGTCAGTTAAAGGCATTCTCCTGGGCTGTGGCCTGTCTTTTGCATTTTAATGGTATCTTTAGTTATATAGAAACTGAAAATTTACTTTTAGTCAGAATTTGCAATCTGTTTCTTTATGATTGATGCTTTTTGATGTCTCAGTTAAAAAAATTCACTATCAGTGAGTTATAAATATATTATTTCTTTCTTGTTAAAGTTTTGATTTTTGTTTTTAGGTTTTATACATTTATTTCACCTAGAATTTATTTTTCTTTAGGGACCTAATTTTATTTCTTTCCTAAGTAAATATCATTCGTAGCAGCACATTTTAATAAATAGTCCATCATTTTCTCACCAACTGGTAATGTCAACCCTTGTTGTATCAAGTATCCATGTACATGTTACTCTGTTTCTAGGTTCTCCATCTAATCCTATCCAGTCCCATCCCATCCCACCCCAAATCATGCCATCCCATTCTATCCTATGTTTTGTGTATCCCTGGGTCATGCTTAATTGCTGTAGTTTAAATATCATATCTTATGGGAACATACCTGTGGTGGTTTTAAAACTTGTCTATAAATTCTTTGACACTTCTCCCACTAAGAGGTCTAGTTCCCCACTCCTTGATTCTGTGAAGGCTTAACTGACTATTTCAAACAGATAGGATGTTGTGTGACTTTTAAGGCTAGATCATAAAGTGTGATACAGCTTCCACAGGGCTGTCTCAGGATCGAGCCACCATGTTATGAGGAAGCCAAGCAGCCCTATGGAGGGGCCAAGTATAGGTGTTGCAGCCAACAGCCTAGCCTAGGTCCCAGCCATTAGTCAGCCTCAACAGCCATGTAGGTGAGTTAATGAGCTTTTAGATGGTGGTAGCCTTGAGCAGTACTTTCAACTTCTGCTGGTGCCTCTCAGAGTAGAGATGAGAGGTTTCCGCCAAGATCTGCCCAAACTGTAGATTTATGAACAAAATAAATTGTTTCGAACAACTTAGATTTGAGGGGTTTATTACACAATACTATGTATTGAAACAGTTTCCTCTTCTTATTCTTTTTCACAGTTGTCTTTGCAATTCTTGGATCTTTCTCCTTCAATATGAATTTTAGGATCTGTTTGTCAACTCTATGAAAAACCCTGTTGGGATTTTAATTGTAACTGTATTGAATTTATAGATTAATTTGGAGAGACTTGAATTTTTAATGGCATTAATTTTCTCATTTATAAATGTAGTATAAATCTATAAATTTTTATATCTTTCAATGATTTTTATTGTATTTCCTCCACACATCATATATATTTTAATAGCTTTATTTCCTCATAGTAATTAACCATCTGGATTTTTTTCTCTAATACTTTCTAATTGGTTAGTGCTGGTTTGTTATTTATATAGTGCTAGGAATGTTATTTATTTATTTTTATTTAGACATCTTATCCAGAAATCTTGCTAAGTTATCCTTTTAGTTGTAGTAGTTTTATCCTACTGTATAATCCATAGGATGATATGTAATTTTTATATAAAATCACTTTTTTCTTTTTATTTCTAATCTTTAACTCTTATTTCTGTTTCTTTGCCTACCCCATGAACTAAGACCTCCAAAACAATGGAATAAAAGTGATTGTAGGACATATGTCCATTTCCTGACTTTGAAAACAATGTTTCTAATATTTCACAATTAAGTATGAATTTTATAGATAGGAGGTTTTTAAAAATCACATGTATCAGGTTCAAATTTTTTTCCTTCTCTTCCTAGTTACCTAAGATTTTGTCATAAGTGAGTATTTAAATTTTATAAAATGTTTTACCAATATTGTTTGAAATGATTGTTTTCTACTCTTGAGCCATCCTTGCATTTCTAGGATAAAAATCTGCATTATCGTTGGCTTCTTTTTCTGCTGTATAGGGTCGTGAAAGCCATCAGAGGATTAGAAGTCTATTCATAACCTCTGGATTAGCTGGGATATAGATAACATTTGATGACCCTTTCACCAGGGGCTTGCTGATTCTTTTTGATTCTCCCTTTAAATCTGCATCTCATAGGTTGTGTTGAGTACTTCCATCAGGAGGTACAGAATGTCTGCTTGTATCTCTTTTTGATGTTGAAATTTTTCATTGGGTTCAGATATGGTCAACTCACTCCATCCTTTTATAAAATTCCCCACCAGCTTCCCAACTGATAGCTTAACTAGCCATGGATAATCATTGCCCAGATCTATAATTTTATTAAATGTTGCAAAGTGGTGATGTTCTAAGAAGCCTATCTTTGTTTCATTTTTTAACATGGAATTTTTCAGAAAAGAAGAACTTTCATTTTCCCCTCTCTCCTTCTTATTCTTTTAAACTGAGGGAGAATTCATCTAGGAAGGGGGGGGGCACAAATACTTGATTTTTCTCTTTTTTATTTTCCAGTTTTCAAAACAATGAGTTTAGTTTCCTAGCATCCTCTAGCAGGGACTGTCTTAGTTCATTCAGGCTGTTGAAACAAAATACCGTGGACTGGGTGGCTTATAAACAACAGAAATTTATTCCTCATAGTTTGGGAGGCTAGAAATCTGAGATCAGGGTGCCAGCATGGTCATTTGAAGGCTATCTTCTGAGTCTCAGACTTCTTGTTCTATCCTCACATGGTGGAAGGGACTAGGGAGCTCTGTGGGGTCTCTTTCATGAGAACACTAATCCCATTCATGAGGGTGTTTGTCCTCATGACATAAGTACTTCCCAAAGACTCCACCTTCAAATACTATCACATTGAGCATTATTTCAATATATGAATTTGGAGGGTGGATACAAACATTTAAACCATAGCAATGACAGATTTTTAAAAAGAATATAATTATAAACACATGAATTTTAACATGATTTATATGTTTAAATCAGTGACAGATAGTATTCTTTTTATGCTCAAATTGCCCCATCTTTGGCCAATGGAATTTCCTTCAGGTTGGCTTCTGTGTCCTTTGATGTGATCCCAGAAGTCTTGGTGATTCACGCTTTTCTCTTTGTCTCTGGCTCATCTTGCTCATTTCCTGTGCTTAGATCTGCCATCAGCCATTTCTCCAAGGAGCAAGTCTTTCTATCAGTGAGAAAAGGTATTTTGAGACCAGAATCTGGACACTGGGCTCTTTGTATTTGGTTTGTCATTATGCACAGGCCTTTTCTGCAGACAGCTCTAAGAAAAACACATTTTTATGAACAAGTACATTGAGTCGATACTGACGGTACAAATGCTCAAAACTAATATTTCTTTGCAGTTCTTTTGACCTTAGGATATACCCATTTGAGACTCATGGTGAAATTATATTTTAAAGTCACTTGGAATAATGTCTTTTGATTATGTCATATATAGTTAGGTTCTTTGTTTCATTTAGTTTTCAATTTTGAGGTACTTTTTCTTATTCTGATTTAATTCTTTCAATACAACTTGGTGAAACATTTATATAGCTCTAGAAGCATGTCTGAAAAACAAGACATATCTAGCTTTTACCCTGACTCTCCACCCTGTTCTTTCACTTGTCCCTATGTGGCACTTCTGTGTCTGCATTTTTTATATTAGAAGCAGGTTCACTTACACACACATTCTTCTGTAAATGAGAGGAAATATACTCTACATGCTTTTCTGTTCCTTGCATTTTCAAAATTAACAATATTTTCTGATGATCACTCCATAGCTGTATGTAGATCTCATTTATTCCTTTTTATAATGTGTGGTAGTTTATCCAACTAGTCACCTATTGATGGACATTTGTATTATTTGTAGTTTTTTTGCTAGTTAGTTCCTATCACCTTATTTTTTGCCAGCATGTTTTGGGGATTTCTCTGAGTAAAAGGGTAAAGGCATGTATAACTTTGCTAGACATTTTAAAATTCCTTGCCATAGAGGTTGTACCATCTGCAAATTCTACCAACAAATATTAAAGCCCCTGTTTTTCCCTCACCAACACAGCATGTGCGTGTGTGTGTGCACGTGCATGTGAGTGTGTGTATATATGTACACAGTCAACCTTCATAGGCATGGAATTCTATGTAGCTCTTTAGTGAACATAATAGGTGTGAAATTCTATTTAGCTGTAGTTTTACTTTTCATTTTTCTTTTAGTAGCAAGAGTGAGCATTTTTTCACACATTTAAGAGTTGTGTTTCTTTTTCTGTGACTCCTGTATCTTTTTGTTTCATTTTCTTTTTTTTTTTTTTTTTGGTATAGGTTTGTTGGGCTTTCTTTCTCTATTTATAGAAACTTTTAATATATTGGGGATGTTGACTTTATTGTAATATAGGTTGAAAAGATTTTTTCCTCTTTGTTGTTGCCTTTTGCTTTGCTTTTTTTTGGTTATATATTGAAAAAAAAATATTTTGCTATCTGTTCTTAAAATTGTTCCCCTCATCATTCCCTTATCCCACCCTTCTGATCTCAGCAATTACTGGCAAAGGGATATATTTAAAATGCTGAGTTCTATAAAAGGCAAAGAAAAGCCCATTCTTCCAGAGAGCTGTGGTTGCCTTCAGGAGAGGGGCTCTTTGTGATCAAAATCTGCAGGTCCAGGAGGAAACCTACTTTCTCATGAATATTTGGGAAGGAGCTCCGGAGAATCCAAGTCACTGGAATTGTCTGCGTGTGGAAAGATCAGTGGCTCAAAGCCTGAAGTACAGGTTTGAATCCAGTTTTGTCACTTCTGGGCTAACTTACCATCCTCAAGACTGTTTCACTTCCTTCACGGGTGACATCGTCAGGTAAAGTGGTAGCACATGTAAGGGGATGTAAGGGGACCTTGCATTCAGTTAACTCTCTTTGACGAATGAAAGTGAATAAGCCCCTTTTCTGCAATTTGGGTGTGGGAATTTTAGCTTTTCCTTTCTTGGTCATCGTTTTTTCTACTCTTTGAGGGCAATTAATTTGATTAATTTCTACTTCTATGCTTGTGGTTCTTTCCAGCAAGCAAGTTACTGGTTTCCTTATTTGAAGGCTTTTACTTTCCATCAGTTCTCAGACTCCCATGGAACTCTGCCCACCAGCTGTCAGGCATTGATATTTCTTTTCTTTCTTTTTTTTTTTTTTAAAGATTTTATTTATTTGACAGAGAGAGACACAGCGAGAGCAGGAACACAAGCAAGGGGAGTGGGAGAGGGAGAAGCAGGCTTCCCGCTGAGCAGGGAGCCCGATGTGGGACTCGATCCCGGGACCCCGGGATCATGACCTGAGCCGAAGGCAGACGCTTAACGACTGAGCCACCCAGGCGCCCCAGGCATTGATATTTCTTATATGAGTTCCTGGTAGCTTACATAGGTTGGAAATGCCTGCATGTCTTCCTTAGAGGCTGTTGCCAGGAGATTTGATGGTCCCATCATCCAAGGTTTTCCTTCACCTCTTAGATATTGTGCTTGAGATCGGCTAATTGTCCAAATTTTGCCTTCACTTTTAATATAGGGACATGTAAGTACTAAAAATGGTAAAACAGAAAACGTTCTTGGGGATATTTTGCAATGAATGACCAAGTCCACATGTCATGTATGTGTATATATATATATATATATAGTCAGTCCTATTAGTTCTATGTCCAAAATATGTCCCCCATCTGACCACTTTTCCCTGTTGCCATGCCACCTCCTCTGTCCAAGCTAATCTCTCCACTCTGTATTCCTGCAAGAGGCTCTTAACTCCGCTCACATCTCGCTCACCTGCAACCCAGTCCTCTCCAGAAGCTCACGTGAACCTATCACTACAGGATTGGAAATGACTGAGTGTCTTCTCGTTGCACTTAGAAAGAAATCCAAACTCCTTATTGCATCTGCAAGGATTTGTATGATCTGATGTCTTCTCTGACCCCATGGGCTTCTAATCTCCAACTTGTTTGGAGTCTCCTATCATCCTGTCCTTCCTCTCATCCCTCAAACCAGCCAAGTTCATTCCTGCTTTAGGGCCTTTGCACTAGCAGTTCGCTCTACTGAAATGTTCGTCATGGAATGTACTCTTTTTTTTAAAAATTGAAATATAGTTGACATAACATATTAGTTATAGGTGTACAACACAGTGATCTGATATTTGTAAACATTTGAAGTGATCACCAAGATAAGTCTAGTTACCATCTGTCACCATACAAAGTTATTACAATATTATCGACTATATTCCCCATGCCATACTTTACACCCCCGTGACTTATTTTATAACTGAAAGTTTGTGCCTTTTAATCCCCTTCACCTAGTTTGCTCATCCCCTGACACCCCACCCTGCTGGCAAACACCAGTTTGTTTTCTGTATCTATGAGCCTGTTTCTGTTTTGTTTGTTCATTTGTTTGTAGATTCCATATACAAGTGAGATCATATGGTATTTGTCTTTCTCTGACTTCATTTCACTTAGCATAATACCCTGTAGGCCCATCCCATGTTGTTGCAAATGGCAAGATTCCATTCTTTTTTTATAGCTGAGTAATATTCCAGTGTGTGTGTGTGTGTGTGTGTGCGTGCACACGTCACATCTTCATCCATTTATCTGTCGATGACACTTGGGCTGCTTCCTTATATTGGCTATTGTAAATAATGCTGCAGTGAACATAGGGGTGCATATATCTTTTTAAATTGGTGTTTTCATTTCCTTCTGTTAAATACCCAGAGGTGGAATTGCTGAATCATATGGTAGTTCAAATTTTTTTTAAGATTAT
Organism: Halichoerus grypus; assembly: GCF_964656455.1. NCBI lineage: Eukaryota > Metazoa > Chordata > Mammalia > Carnivora > Phocidae > Halichoerus > Halichoerus grypus. Next base: position 7,634,576 of record NC_135726.1, read on the forward strand.
TTATTTATTTATTTGACAGAGAGAGAGAGAGAGAGATAGTGAGAGCAGGAACACAAGCAAGGGGAGTGGGAGGGGGAGAAGCAGGCTTCCTGCGCAGCAGGGAGACTGATGTGGGGCTCGATCCTAGGACCCTGGGATCATGACCTGAGCCAAAGGCAGACGCTTAATGACTGAGCCACCCAGGCACCCCATGGTAGTTCAATTCTTAATTTTTTTGAGGAACCTCCATACTGTTTTCCACAGTGGCTGCACCAATTTACATTCCCACCAACAGTGCATGGGGGTTCCCTTTTCTCTACATCCTCACCAACACTTGTTATTTCTTGTCTTTTTAATAATAGCCTTTCTGACAGGTGTGAGGTGGTATCTCAATTGTGTTTTTGATTTGCATTCCCCAATGATCAGTAATGTTGAGCATCTTTTCATGTGTCTGTTGGCCATCTGTATGTCTTCTTTGGAAATATGTCTATTCAAGGCTTCTGTCCATTTTTAATTAAGATTTTTTTTGGCATTGCGTTATAGGAGTTCTTTATATATTTTGGATATTAACCCTGTATTGTCATTTACAAATATCTTCTCCCATTCAATAGGCTGCCTTTTTGTTTTGTTGATAGTTTCCTTTGCTGTGCAATAGCTTATTAGTTTGAGGAATCCCATTCTTTATTTTCACAAATAGTGTACTCTTGTTGTCAACTCTGTGATTTTCCCAGTTTTGCTTAAATGTCAGCTTGCTTAAATGTTAGCATCTCAGAGAGGACTTTCCTGACCATATTATCAAAAGCAACTCCTTATCCAATAACTCTATCATGTTGCTCTGTTTTATTTTCTTCATAGCACTTATATCTGGCATCTTATTTAAATGTGTCAGCCTGTTCAGGGCTGTATCCCCAGTATTTGGAACTCTACAGAGCACATTATAGATACATAGTAAATATTTGTTGAATGAACAAATGAGAAGTGTGCTTGCCTCTGTGGCATGGATGCACCTGGACATTCAGCATCAGAGGCTCGGTAACACCTGACATCTTTGTTGAGTGGAAATCGCACACACTGGATGTAACGGTCCATTAGGTTCACCTTGCCTATACACTTACTGCCTTGTCTGACCTTCGCATGTGAGCTGTTCAGAGCAGCTAATGGGCATTCCATTTTACAGATGAGGACACTTTGCTGAACTCTTTGTTGAATGTTCACTGTGACTGAGGCAGGCCACCAGCTGTTCCCACCTTCCAGTGCATGTTTTTCTGTAAGTTCCTTCCCTTGTGATCTGGACTGCAGGCAGAGAAAGTGGAGATTAGACAGAGCATACTACCCGAGGAGTAAGTTTTCCAGAGGCTTAAAGTAAAATTAAAAAAGCAAAGACTGTGTCCAAAAAGAGATTGCAACAGAAAGGCAAAGCTCATTTCAAAGAAAGAGTATGTATTTATTTTTGTAATGCCACAGTTAGAAGAAGGAGGGAGATGATTTGCCAAGATTTGGCATAGCGGTATTTCAAATGTTCCCTCCTGGGGCTTTTTTTTTTTTTTTAACTTTCGCTGGTCATTTTTTATGTGGCAGTTGGGAGATGGGGTTGCAATGGTGTAGACTCTTGGTTTTCTTTTAAATAAGTCGCTTACAGTTACATTCAGGGAGAATCAGGACTCCTCAGCGTCTGTTTATTGATTTTGCCCCTTCATCTCAGGGCAGAATAAAGATGAAAAGGCAGCTCATGGGAAACCGATTTCTCTGCTTTGGAAGGAAGGTAACAGGGTGCGGGTGTCCCAGGAAAACAGGCCCGGCCAGTCCCTCCTTCAAACACTCGTCTCAAGCCCTGTATCCTCCTTTGTTCTAAGCTCCTTGGCTATTTCTGGCTTCGTCACAGCTGAACTAGTGAGAAAACAAAACTTAAATCAGCGTCCCGCATACTCATACGCAATAAATATTTGGGAACAAAAGTGGTAGAATTCAGTCAAATTGGCAGGTAAACATGTATCTTTGAAATTGCCAGTTTAACTAACTTCTCTGCTAAAAAATCTGCTTTTGCCTCTGTAGACAGTGGAGTTGAAAAAACCATTTATGTGTACCTTATCATTTTATGATGTTCTTTTTAAAATGTTTATCTCAAATAGTCTTTGGAACTGGAAACAAAATCACTGATTCCTTCTCTACGCACATCCCCTTCCCCAGGAGGTATCTTCAGCTTTCTGATTTATTTTACTTTTAATAAAATATTGAATGCCATTTTTTCTAATTATTTCTTATTGAATGTACTCCTTAAGTCCCCCTTTTTCAAATAAAAAGAATAAAACCGACCATGTAATAGGACAATGGTTCTATCACTACTGATAATTATACATTTTGTTCTCATTGTAATTGCCCTGGTTTGAACTGTGCTTATTTTAGCAGAAAGTGTTCATTATTTTATCAACAACTGGCAGACCCCGCTGGTATTTACTGACTTTTCTTTAACCAAAACAAGGATTATAGCTCCTATCCATGGCTCAGCTGCTAAATCTTTGCTAAGAAATTTGGGAACCCCTTTTGAATGAAACACTGTACAAAGCTTTAAGCACTCTTTGCAACTGAGTTGTATTAAATGATAGACAAAAAAAGCCCTCTGAAGAATTGGTGCTTAATTACAACTTAATTAGCATAATTATGCATGCTAATAGCATCTCAAATGAATAGCAGTTGTCAGGAGGTTGGGACCATCTGTAAGAATGTCGGATTAATACATCATTTTTTATTTCTAACAACGCTGTAACTCTTTCCCTGAAAGTGATTTTCATTAATCAAGTTCATTTTTATTATATAGAAAATTTGGCATTTTTCATTATGGGCCATTATCTGTTTCCCCATGCAGCCCTAATACAATACTAATGAGCCCCCGTGTGGCTGGTCCACACTGACAATGGTGGTACAGGTGTATTATTATAATTGTTACAAACAGCACAGTGTACCTCTGGAGTAGCCAAGTTCTAATCTCCCGGCACCCGCGTTTCCACTTGGTACCTCCCCAGGGCCTAGTACAATTTTCAGAGCTTTATGAAAAACATACATGTTTGTGGTTACAAAGAAGCTATTTAAAGAGAAAGAGGCCTGCGATTACCTGCAGCCAGGATGCTGTTTTGCTGAGAATCCCTTTTGTGGAAATAGAAAGCTTTGGGGGCAGAGAGGAGGTCTGTGCCTCAACCAGCCCCACTGCTCTGGGGAGGGGGTTGTAGGCAGCGTCTGTGAGGCCCGGGCAAGCACTGTAGAATGGCTCCCTTCCGTTCGGCATCACTCATTGCTAAACATGGTCATAAAACCGCAGGGGGGGCATGTGTCTTCATGGTTCTTAGCCCCAAGAAGCACCCCAAATGGCAATCTCGAAATCCACATCTGGATCCACGCACACATGCTGCAGCAGGCCCTGTAAATATCTATCTGCCTCGTCTCTGAGCTGCTCTTTACTTTTAACTTTGGCTTTCACTTGTTTTGAGGTTTATCCATGCTCCACCTCCGGCCTGGAACCTCTGCTGGCCCTCTCCCTGATACACAGCCACACAGGCCCTTTTGATTCTGTTATTTTCAGAGGAGCCTCACCTGTTTCTGCGTCCACGCTACGTGCAGGGCTGATGCTCAGGACGCTCTGTGGAGGGGCAGGAGGGCCCTTCAGTGCTTTTTACCCATTTCCAAGCTCAAGAAGAGCGGCCGCCTCACCTACTTCGTGTGCATGCGAAACAAAATGGCTACAGCTTTATTCCAAACCTCAGTAGAAAGAGGCTGCTGGCTGCATAGACAAGCTCCGTGGTCCAAAGGTGACTAAAGAACCATGTCTTTAGCATCACAAGCTACATGGGGACTGTGAGGGTGTTCTATGTGGGGGCAGTGATGTGTGTTTATACCTTGTGCTGGCAGATGGGAAAATGGGGGGTGGAGGAGAGAGGGTCTCATGGCCTTGGTGTGGTCAGAAGGGTTGGGACAGGCTGTAGGCGTCTCCCCCAGTTAGGATCCTCAGCAAAGGTGAGTCTTTCAGACACTGCGACCCTGCACTGGTCCCACGGACAAGGAAGCACATTGTGTGTGAATCATGTAGGCTGTGGAGGAGCAGGGATATTGCATGTGACATTCTTATGCTAACACAGTTACTTGTTTATGTGGTTTTGTTTTGTGTGGTGGTTTTTTTGTTTGTTTTTTGTAATTTGCTAAGTCTGGCAACCCAACTCCAGAGCCAGAATGCCTGGCCTTGAATCCTGGTCCTGCTCTTACAAGCTATGTGACTCTGGGCAGCTTATTGAACCTCTCTATGCCTTCTCTCCCTTATAAAATGAAGATAGTGCTACTGACTTTAGAAATTTTTGGGAGAATTAAGTGATTTTTAACAGATCAAGCTTCTAGAACAATATCTGGCAATAAGCACTCACAAAGTGATACCTGTTAATATTGTCTCCCTGGAACTGGGGGCCAATTGGTGGCCTCTATTCTATATCCAAGTTTATTGTGTTTCTGATCGCCTGTTTGTCTCTATCTCCACAGTGTTAGACATTGAATATTTTTGAAACCAAAAGGTTTCACAAGCCCTTGAGGCTGGCTGATGTTTGCTGAAGTCCGAAGATCAGGTACAAGATGCCACTTGTGGTTTAAATGCAAAACACGAGGGCAGCTGTTGCAGGTGGGGGAGATCAGAGGTGGCGCAGAGCAGTGGTTCTGAGCACGAGCTCTGGAGCTCAAGGAATCTGGGTTCTCAAGTTTAATTACTAGCAGTGGGATCTTCCATAGGCTTATTGAGATGACCTCCCGTGTCCTTATTGGCAAATGGAGTTACTCATGGTTCCTGCTTCACGGGGCTGCTGGAAAGACCACCCAAGATATGTGTGGATTGCTCAAAGCAGTGCCTGCAGTGTAGACAGACCTACCCCCTAACCACAGCCCCCAAACCCCCAGCCTAGTGGGACATAGCCATGGGCCTAGATTTCTGCCCCACATCTGCCACTTACTAGCTGTGGGCCTCTGAACAAGTTACTCAGTCTCTGTGCCTTGGTTTCCTGCTCTGTAAATGGGATAATGGTAGTACTGACAGCGCTGAGTGGCGATCATGTGTGCTATTAAATACAAAGCACTTAGGACTGTGCCTGGCACTTAATTAGTCATCAGCATAAGCTGTTGTGGTTTTCAGCTGCTGTGATCCCTTATCTCCTGCAAACTCTCCCTTTGTTGGAGGGGTAAGGCCCCCGGTTCCTTGCCAGAGTGAATTCCGGGCAGGGCATCTGTACACAGCTTGCCTGGCTTACAGCGAGCTGCCACTGGGAGATGCACTGTGTCCGTGACAGCTTCAGTCAGCCCCGAACAAAAGAGCACCAGGCAGTCCTGCCGACAGCCTTTGCTGGGGGGACGCGGGGTTCTTCTGAAGGTCACAGGCAGTCTGCTTTTGTTGTTTTTGTCGTTTATGGAATGGCCTGCTTTGTGCTCAGGTACCCATGCATGCGCGCACACACACCATGGCCACTGGCCTGGGAGGGTCCAGGTGTGCTGTTTGCTCCTTCTGCCCCTGTGGGGTCACCTTGAAGAACACGAGTGTGACCTGAGGGAAGACCTCTTCCACCACACTCAAGAAGGGAGAGATCTTGTATCTTCCAATTAGATGGGTTGAGGGTAAAACCCATTGAAAACTGTGAGACCCTTGTTAAGTGCTTGCTATTCACTCCATCAATTGTTCAGGCATTCGTGGACTCTTTAGCAGACGTTTAATGAATTGCTTTTTTCTGCAAAGGGAAGAAGACTCATACAGTGGGACTCTCAGGGGTGTAGGGTTTGGTCCTCAGTGGAGCTTTTGACCCTAGTGGAGGAGACAGACAGTACATGAATGCTCTGAAGGCAGGAGGGTGGTCGGGGGGAAGGAGGAAGCAGGCACAAGAAGCCAGGCTGAGGCAGAAACTGGGACAGAAGGTTTCTGTTGGTTCTGTACAGAGGCACTGCGAATACTGGGCTGTGCTAACATCCCGTCCCTCATTTAAAAATGTCCATCATGCACAAGCCTGCCATGTACTACCAGGGTCTTGTCCTCCAGACCTGTAATGAGACTTTGCCCTCGGCATAGATTTGAGAAACAAAAAATTAGAACCAGGATGCTCATTAATAAAAGAATGGTAAATAAATGATTGTATAAGCAATGGGATATTATGAACTCGTGAAAAAAGAATAAAGTAGATCTCTGTATGGTAACAGGGAAAGATCTCAAAGCTCTTCTGTTGCGTGAAAAATACCAAAGGCAATAGGAGTTTGGAATGTTCCCCTTGGTGGAGAGAAAAGGAGATACACACATAGGCATGAAATAACATACGGTGAATAATGCTTGCATTTAAAGGCAGGGCCTGGGCTCGGGAGTTTGAAGGAGACTTAACTTCTTTGTATAGGCCATTGTTATGCTTTCATTTTCCCCTGTATGTGCACATTAATTTTTCAGTCGAAGAAAGGGAAGAGCAGAGAAAGAAATCCATCCTCTGCAGTGAGGCCAGAGAAGCCTGTCCAGGAGAGCAGGCTGCATGCCTGGCGACTGTGGGGAGGGGGGTACATCTATAGGCCTGCAGCCTGAAAGAGTCCTTCCAAACCTTTTCTCAAAGATCCTATACCTTGTCAAATCTTATAATTGGTAGGAAGCACCTCATTGCTCATTTCCCAATATTGTATTGTCCCACAGGAGTGTTGACGGATCTTCAGACGTGAATGAAATTTGTATCCATCTGTCTTGTTCCTGGAACCAAACTAGTTGGGGGTAGAAGAAAGTGGATTTCCTAAAAGGGCCATATCAGTGAGAATCAAGAAGCATCTCTTCTTAACACTTTCTAATCAGAAGAAAGGAGCAGTTCACAATCAGCTTGCATGAGCAATAATCCGTTGTTTTGTTACCACCCCTCTGAGACTGGATCCAGGGAGCACTGGACTTCCTCTTCCGAATCGCTGGAAAACACTGAGCTTCTGCCCCAGCTGGGTCAACGTGCATGCAGCTTGGGGTGAGTCCTCTTCCCTCCCCAGCCTTGATTTCCTTATTTGTGAAAGGGAGGGTTGCCCCCTGTCCCTGCTGGGACCCTTTGGTTCTAATGTCCTATGGTTTTATGAAACTTAATGAGAAACAGAGAAGAGGTGCAGGAGAGATTCTTCTAGCCCATGGGTACCAAGATGGTACACTTGCTGGTTGTATCTGTCTATACCAGTTTTTGGCTTACATATTTGGCTCATTTAAAAAACAACAACACTGAGTTCAAATGAGGTTTTCTGCCTCCCCACTGTTTGGTCTGGGACTGGTGTTTTTGACCCATGTGGGTATATTTGCTCTGGATACCCTGCGTATGGTGGAAAGGGTACTGGCCCTAAGTCTGCAGAGAAGCATTAACTCATTCTACTTTTTCCACAATGCTCTCTGGCCCCTGTCAGGCCTCCCAAGGGTTGTGATCTTCCAATTCCAAAGCCAGAATGTTTTCTAGCTGGTGTTTCTGAACTGTATATAATGTTACTTAAAAAAAAAAAAAAAAGAAATTCTTTAAAATGCTTAGAGAGCGTGGGGGTCGGTGTGGGTAGAGGAGTGGCGGGTGCTATTCATTAGAATTCTCATAGAGTAATCAAATCTTTTCATTCCAAAGGGTGTTATTGCCTGGGAATTAATATTAGATCTGATTTTGAAATAAGCCTAATGATGATGACTTTTGGGGGGGTATATATATATATTTTGCTATATTTGCATTAAGCCCTTTTCTCATCTTGGCATATGGAAGTTAAAAATATGAGTTCTGTCCTTAAAATTCTTGTTGGCATACTATCCAGCAGAAAAGGTAATTGCTTGCAGGGACCACAGATAAGGAGGCTAACTTAATGTCCTTTGAAATGTTGCTTTTGAAATTCAGTGGTCTTCTAGGTGCAGAAGGCCATGGGCTAGTCAGTGGTGGGAGGGCTCAGAGCCCTGGCTGTCTGGAGCCTTTGGGGCTTTCCTAGAGGCCAGTGCTGGATGTGGTGGAGAGGTCAGCTTGGCATAGTACATTTTCACAGGCCTTTATCCCCCATCTTCTGAGCCACAGAATCACCTCTGGTATTTTCTGATTCCCCATCGCTGTCCACAGGATGAAGTTAGTGCACACACAATATGGTGTTTCATCCTATATTCATTACCTATTGCTGTATAACAAATTACCCCAGAACGTAGTGACTTCAAATAACAAACTGATTATCTCAGTTTCTGTGGGCCAGCAATTTGGGAGTGACTTAACCAGGTGGTTCTGTTTGGGAGTCTCTCCGGACTTTCATTTTCTTCCCCTTTTCTTTGTACACCATTTTCTTTCTGCTTATAGTGCTTTCCCTTAGCTTTCCTTCATCAAGAGGCAAACTCCTATACATCTTATAAAACCCAGATTAAATCTATCTTTTTATCTTTCTGCTCACTCTGACTAGAAATTGGCTACTACCTCTAGGCTCCCATGACATTTGGACATTCGTCTATTAAAATGAAATTTTCTGATTTTTTTAATGTGTGTGTGCATGATGTCTAGATCTGAAGTGTCCATTATGATAGACAGTAGCCACATTTGCCTATTTAAATATAAACTTAAATTGAGATAAAATAATCAATTCAGTTCCTCAGTCACACAAGCCATGTTTTAAGTGCCAGCTAGCCACACATGGCTGATGGCTACTGTGTTGGACAGTGTAGAAAAGTCTTCCATCATCATAGATAGTTCTATTGGAAGCATAGTCTAATGTGTTATTTCTTTTAAATCTGGGGTTCTGTCTTCTTCATCCAAAAATCAGGTGTTTTTTGTTTTTGTTTTTGGGTTTTGGTTTTTGGTTTTTGGGTTTTTTTGGTTTAAAGCATTAAGTATTTGACCTGTTCACCTTTGCATTGCCGGTGTCTGACATAATATTTGCTTGAATAAACAAACTGGGAAGGTGGTTTCTGGAACTTCTCAGAACTTTACACCAAACACTGAATGTCATCCCTGCGACTAAATGAAAAAGGGTTGGTGTGGTAGTTAGTGTTAATTGATTAGCTCAGTCCCTGTTACAACACCCTTCTCGAGTGTGGCAACAGGATACAGTGGCCATTGGGAAATGTAGGTATAAGTCTGCTGTGGAGTTCCTAGGAGTTCTTTTGCTTTTCCAATACTGTTGTTGTCACAAAGACCTTTTATGCCATATGATAAGGTGTCACTCTTTTTCATCTCTACTGGAGTACAAGTATGATGGGTGGGGCTGCAGCAGCCATTTTGTGGCCATGAGGTGATGAGTGAGCATACTGAAAAGACAGAGCAAATGATAGGGGAAGGTGAGCATAATGCTGTGCAGGTTTCTTGTTATGTGAGGACCACATTTCTCCAGGTTTCTTGTTGTGTGAGGAAGAAAGTACATCCTTGGTTTTGCAGATATTGTGGTTGGATTTTATATTACTTGCAGCCAAATGCAATCCTAATGAACACAGATAGAATGAGTAGAAACACCAATCCCTCCTAATCAAAGGTAAGGGGGATTCTTTTCCAAAGCTTAGTGCTTAGGACTTCCAGCCACTGGGAACACGGTAGCTGAAGATAACATTTCTTACGAGATTATCAAATAAAGAATTGGAGACTGGGCTCACTGGAAGCACTGGAATGCAGTCCTCCCCAGGTTTGAGGAGTGTGGTGCTCTACTTGGTTGCTCTACTTTCAAAGTCTTCCAGGAGCTTTCAGGAGGTGGTATCACTGGGGCTGTTTCCTGAGGAGTGCCCCAGAGCACCTGTACCCACGTTGGCCAATGAGACCTGTGCAACACACCATCAACTAAGGGCCAAGCCAGCTCTGGATGCTGGACAGTCTTCTCTCGTTCCAGCCTGGTGCAGAGCCTAGAAATGAGCAGAGAAGGTTCTGGAATGACTTTGGAGTCTTTCATTTTGAACATTTCTCAAATTACACTTTTGACTTCAAGCAGGCTAGAGAAAATATTTTGTTCTGGCTAAACACAGTAAAGTTTGTCAATAGGTGAGGATTCCAAATATAACATTGTGTTTATCTCACTCAGATCTCCTGTGTGTCACATTTGAATGTGTCATTTAAGTACTTAAGTCCATTGAAGGAATGATGTGTGGTGTGCTTATCGTCCAGGGGAATAAAGACACCTGTTGATATCACATAGAAAGGACAAACTTAGCCATAACTGTCAAACTCCATCCTTAGCATTCTTAGCCACAGAGTTTTGTTTGGCGACTGGTTTGCAAGGCTTTGAACCTTTCATTGGCCCAGAACAGCAGAGTGACAGCAAGCTAGATTTCAATCAGCATAACTCGTGATTTGCCAGTATTTTGAACAATAAATTGCTAGCTAATAAATTTCCTGTAGCTTCCTTTGTAAATGCCAGCTAAAGGCCTAAACATTCCATGTAGATTTAATTACACATTTAGTGTTCCTGTAATTTTGAATTAATTACATGCCAAACAGATTTATGTTCTATGTACTTAATAAACCTCCATAAGTGCCCTTTTAGCAATCAATTGGTATTTAGGACCCGGTTTGTTTTTTAAAAATAATGGTTCACGTTGCTGGGTCTTGTTGTTCCTTCCATATGTTTGGGTGTTGATAGAATTAGAGGGACCAGATGTTGATACTGAAATGAAAACAGAGTCACCGGTGGATAGCAGGGTTTGGGGGTATATGAGGTGAGAAGGGGATGAGCTCGTACTTGGACTTCAGAGAGCCAAAGGGACTTCATCTGCTGGTTTGGGCTTTGGCATCTGTCTCTGATCATGGTGTGGTGGAGAGCAGATGCTGTACTTACTTGGGGGTAGAGATGAATTGCAGGGAGGTGCAGTGTCCGTACTATTTCCAGGTGGCTGGCATGCCAGTGGTCACTAGAGAATTTTGTTTTTACTTAAGGTGCTGCTTCTGACTGGTTTTTTTCTCAAGACATTCTTATTTCCAAGGTTATTGGGAATCTTGATTTTATTTATCAAGTTTACTCCGTGCCCTGCACTGTGCTAAGTATTTATATGCCTTGTTTTGATGATTCCTGATTTCTCATTACAACCCTCTGTGGTGGAGACACGGGTAGGGGGAACCATTTGTGTTTAGCAGATGAGGAAACTGAGATCCAGAGTCACTTGCCAAGGTAACTGTGTGAGTATGGGGTGCAGTGGGAATTCAGACTTGGTAGAGTACACAGATGTCTGACATCTTTAACTGAATTTTTATTTTGAATTTTTGTTTTTAACCTCCTGACTTAGTCTGCTTGGGCTGCTATAACAAATCAGCACAGACTGGGTGGCTTAAATAATAGATCTTTATTTCTTATAGTTCTAGAGGCTGGAAGTCAGAGATCAGGGTGCCAAGCATGGCCTGGTTATGGTGAGAGCGCTCTTCCTGGCTTGCAGATGGCCACCTTCCAGCCCAGCGCTTGCAGGTGAAGAAAGAGTGCAAGCCCTCTGGTGTCTCTTCTTTTAAGAGCTGTAATCCCGGAGCTGTACTTCGTGACCTCATCTAAACCTACCCACTTCCCAAAGGCCTCATCTCTAAACACCATCACCCTGGGGAGTAGGGCTTTAACATATGAATTTGAGGGGGGTGTGCTGGTCACAGTTCCGTCCATAGCACCTCCTGAAATGGCTGATGATAAGTCAGATTGGAGGAAAAATCCAGAATCAGTGACCTCTGGAATCTCTCAGGTTTGCATGATCTCTACTAGCAAACATTTCAGTATGTGCTGCGGAGCCACCTCTCAGTGAGGACACAGCCACCACCTTTCCTAAGAGCCTTCAGGAGAAATCCTCCTTTAGAGCAAAACTGGAAGAGGCAGGCTCTGCCCTCCGTAGTGAAGATAAAAGTGGCCCAGCGGGGGAATGCAGAGGCAGGTCGGGGTGACTAGAGGAGGGCAGCGGTGAAATGAAAAAGCAGCTCCTGGGGGCAGGATTGGAATTCTACATAAAACAGAGTCCCAGAAGTTCTCCCTGTGCAGAGCCAACGTCTGATTTCCCTTGTTGTCAGAGGTCAGGGAGGCCGGTTTACAAGCACGGGATAAAGGATGCTGCGCTATCACTAAACATGTTCTGCTCTGCTGTGGGCGAATGTCCTTCAGGCAGGTTGCACCCACCTGCCATCCCCACTCTGCCTCCTGCAGAAAGATGCATGCATGCAGGAGCAGCTCCCTTCTCTGACCACCTCCCACCCCTCTGATGGGACTAGTGAACTCTGTGAAGTAAAGGGAAAAACTTGCCATTTTGCTTGTGTTCTCTTTTTATCCGGAAACATCCCCAGGCCTGTGAAATTAAGCACAACAGCATACGGCCGCCATTACTGCCAGGTAATTGACTATGTATCCCGAGTGAAACAGAGGTGGCCACAGAACGGTAAAGTCAATTATCATTTATTAATGGTGGTTACAGAACATAGCAGAGCAATTTATAAATTGAATTTTTAAATGAACAGCTTTCTATTTATATTTTTAAAGGTGGGAAGCAGATGTACGGGATAAAGCATGCGATTTTTAGCTGGTGACACGGTACATACATATGTTTTTGGAGATCCTTTTTAAATGAATTCTTTGTTAGGCCACCTTTATGAGGAATCTTGTTCCTTTGAATGAAAGCTGCTAAATGTGCTCATTCTCTCCGGTCTGCTTTGGGTGAACAGATATGGCAACTATCATGTGTCTGTATGTGGGCCATAATGTGCATTTTATCCACACACACATGTGTGTCCTTAAACATCAAAAGAGTACATGTAGAGACATGACAAGAGACATAAGGTAAAGCCAGGGGAAGGCCAGCGCTAACCTTGTGAGACTTTTTCATCAGTAAATGTGCCATTTTAACTGGTCCTGAAATGGAAAGAGATTGCCAAAAAATCAGGGAAAAGATCACCAATATCAGAGCTTTCATTGGAGGATGGTTTACGCTTTGCTGTCTTTTGAAGGCATTTTTATCTTTAATGAGAGAATGTTTAACTTGACACCGCTGATTAGCTACAACCACATAATTATGGTGGGCTGAATGAGTTTCTCCAATTTTTTTTAGGATTAGAAAGCTCCTTTCTAACACTTAGAATGAATAAGTAGACTAATACGGTACCATCTTTGAGCTCAAAAACATGTTGGCTCTTTCCATTCATTCGTGTTGTGGGCACACACCTCAGTGGTTGTGGGAGATCTTGTTTCTTCCATGATTTTATAACTCATGAGACTCTCATTAATTTATATTCCAAGTCACAGTTTCACCTACATGGTACCTCACGATCTGAGCCAGAAGTGAAGGTGACCTCTAGGGGGATGGTCCAAGAGCCCTGTTTGGCATGTGTTGTTTTGTTTTTACGACCACATGACTTAGCTGGTTCTCACTAAACCTGCTACGCTCCACGGAACTGCTTGAAAGACACAAAGCTGAGCGCGAGTGTCTCCTTTCACCCGTTTGAGTAGTTACAGCTATTTGTTGGCCACACAAACCATTCTGCTCTTCACCCCCTTCCCCAAACACCCTTTCTTCACCCCTGATGTTTGGGGCCCAGGAACGTTCAGTGTTTTATACAGATGTTGCCTCATGCATGATAAATACAATGCGCGATTGCACAGCTGGAATTCCCGCAGACCCTCTGCTCAGCCAAGATTCCCTCCTGTCAGCTCCTCCTCTCTGCTATGGAATCAGCATCGCGCCCTTCCCTTTCTGTGTTTCCATTAATTTTTCCTTCAGCACATCTGATTTCGATTGCAGGGTCTCTGGGTAGAGCCCTGATTAGCTTTTCTTTTGGAGTTGGTCCTCATGTTGCTTACAAAATGAGTGCAAATCATGAAAACGGTCCTAAACAAAATCCACTCGCTGGAAATAGTATGGGGAGAGAATATTGCGGCGGGGTGATGCATATTTGAAAACTCGCTGAGTTGGAAGCCGTTTGCCAGAGATTCTACATAAACAGTGGTGATTGTCAGGACTTATCTTTCTTGCAGTATTTATTTCTGCTAAGAACTATTGAGCAGACCGTATCTGGGAAGATTCCGTCTCTCTCCTAAAAAAAAAAAAAAAAAAAAAAAGAAAGAAAGAAAACCCATCATCCGTCTGAGGCATCCCACTTCTAACTTCCCAGCCCACTCAGCACTGACTTGGAATTTTTGGCCCCAGTCAAAGCTTTTGTGCCTTTTTACATAATGGCTGGGCCCCTCTGTGCAGGGAGGGGTCGAGTGACAATTTTCTGCATTGTGTCTGTGTTCTGTGACTGGGTCAATAGTACATCCCTGAGACTAGGAAAAATAGCTGTGGATGAAAACAAAACCATCATTTAAAATCCCCACAGTCACCCCCACCCACTGTGGATGGGCTGACATTTGGGAGCCAGCACCCAGGCTCTGGCAGAACAGTGCTGAGGACGCACTGGGCCAGCATCATCGAGGCAGAGGGAAACAGATTCCCACCCCCCGCCTTCTCCATTCCAGCCAAACTTCCTGCTTGGGTTATAAATATTTAAAGCTATAGTCAACAAAGTATAAAGACAGGGAAGTTAGGAAACCTAATCCTGTCTGCAGTGCCTTCTGTGTCCTATGGCCTGCCTCATCTATCCTTCAGCGTAAGGTCAATGGCACACAGCTCAGAGCAGACTGATGCAGACCTTGAGAGTAGGCTCTTCTCCTAAGAAGGCCGTCAGCCCTAGTGAGTGGCACAGACCTTTCATCTTATGATTCTTACTCTGCTGAGAGTCGGACATGGAACAGTTTGCCAGAAAAAACATTCTGAAGCAGCTTGCTCTTACAGATCCTTGCTTTGGATACTCTTAGTTCAATAAGCATGTTATGAGCACTCTTTGCTGGATTTGGGGGATGCAGAACTGAAAAGGCATAGATCCTCCCCTTCAAGAACTCACATTTGTAGTACAGAGTGATATACGCTCAAAGATGGGTCATTGGGAGGCTTATCAAGATATACACAAACTGCTGGGGGGCTTAAAAGACCGATTCGTTCATTCACCCAACAGGTACAGGCGCCCACTATGTGCTAGGTATTGGGGGGTGAAGGATGAAGTAATGATGAGTGAGGAGAAGGCTCCACTGAAGGGGCTAACTTTGTTGGATCTCAAAGGATGAATAGGAGTTTTCTAGGTAAAAAAGTAGATGAGGATTGGGGAGAGGACATTCCTGGCAGAGGGAAGTCAAGGACAAAGGTGTGCAAGTGGCTGGGGCATGACTAAGGAATAGGCAGAAACCCCATGAGGAGTTTCCCCAGGTACATGGGTACATGATAGGTAAGAACCTTATAGACCAAGGAAAACACTTTGGATCTTAATCAAGCTGGAGACTGGTTCCAGGGCCATGCCACTCAGAATTAAGTATGTTTTAAAAAATTGTTCTACCCAGATGGAAGTTCTTTTCCCAATTCTCACAAATATCTTGTATATTATTCACTGTCTTGTGAAAACATGGAACTTGGCTTGCTGCATCCCTCACCCAAGGGGCAGAACCCCTTGTAGGGTGGGAGAGAAGCAATTTCTTCCTATCTTGGCTTTGCTGTGGAGCTGACTTTGCCTTACCTGCCTGTCTACAAAGCAGCACAAGGGTTCTTCTGGCAGAGCGGATGCTGTCTGCACTCTGCATAAGTGAGGCCCAGGAGAGAGCAAGTCGTACAGGTCCTGCTCTGGGTTAGCAAAAATGGATGCAACTGCAAATCATTACACTGCAGATGTCTTCTTTAGGACAGTATTGGTTAAGGGCAAATTGAACAATTGCAGGATAAACCCCGACCCAGAGATCAGTTTCTAGCTGAGGCAGGTGTCCTGTTTCCTGAATAGAGCTGTCCTCCTAATAGGGGGGCAACCGCAAGCCTTAATTTTAAAAGATCCTCTTATTCAGCTGCAGCAAAACTTGAGTTGGATAGCGTTGAGCAGTTTTTATGAATGATGCATGAAGTTGCTTTAGAAAATAATTTTTTGTTTTACTACTCTTCCCTCAGTGAAAAATTTCTAATTCTTTACTCAGCCTAAGCACATTGGAGTTTACAGAGCATTCTCATATATGTATTGTTCACAGGAACTTCCTGATGGGCAGGGGCAGAGATTCTTAAGCCCATTACATGGGTGAGAAGACACCACGTGAGAGGGATCTGGGGCTTACGTTGGCATGTGACTGATTTTAGCTAATGTCGTTCCCCAGGAAGTGTGGGGTGGCTCGTAGGGTTTGGACGAGGCCCTCTAGGGATTTGAACTCTGATCTCAAATCCTGATGCAAAAATTTGATTGGGTGCCTTGCCTGAAGGTTCTGGGGCTGAAAGGACTTCATTTGAGGCTGAGGAGATACGGCTTCACAGGACACATTTGTATGTTGAAGCAAATGTGTGATTTGGGTCCTGATAGCTCTGAGATGGCTCTGTGATTGCACCCACAACAGGACACTGTCTTCTGTCCTTCAGTGTGGGGTCAGTCCCCTGGCTCGACAGCTGTCCCCGGTGGAGGTAAAGGACTCACATGTGCTTGAACTCTCAAAAGTAATCAGCTGGTGATCCTGCCCTTTGGTGATCGAATGGCAGAGTTAAGTGTGTTACTGTGATTTAGTTTTATCCTTTGAAGTCACCTGTAGTAACTCTGTATGGCCTCAAAGAGGCTCCTTAAGACTTTGGAAGTTGGCTGTTTTGATTCCCGGGTGGTATCGTATTCATCTCAAACATCAATCCTCTCCACTCTGCCCACACAGAGAGAAGTACTCGGAAATCCTTTTTTCTCCTCTTAATCACATTTGCCCGTGACTTGTTTTTGAGCTCTTCCCTGTACGTGGCCTTATTTCTCGTTCTTACCCAGTGTTGCTGTTTCCTGGTCACCCTTCTGAAATGTTGTACCATGGCATACACGCAGGCTCGCGATGGCTGGGCTGTGTACTTGGAAACCCACAAAGATGAGTTGTTGCCAGTTGTGTTCAGTCCTGCGGGATCTGTGGGGGCCAAAGGTGGAGTCGCTGTGCGTGTTCATTCCATTTTTCACAAGGCCTGTCACTTCTGTGCCTGTTGTTCCTCTCCCCGTGATAGAGAAGTGACAAGGGGGCCTGGTTTCTTAGATAGTTCCAAAGATTGCAGTCCAAGGCTAAGATAGTGTGCGTGTGCGTGTGTGTGTGTGTATTCTCACCTCCATCCACACATATATAGTTGCTAGTATGATACAAAGTTCTGGAAGCTGTTGTGAAGTTGGATCACCCATGGATTCCCATTACTAGTTTGGATCTAAAATGGTAATAATTTTATTAGAAAGTGAGGAGACCTTATTCTACTCAGTAATACATTTCTGTAGGAAAGTGGCTCCAAAGGAAACTTACTTCCCTTTATCCAGGAATCACGAATCCCCAGCCTTTCCTGGATTTGTTCTACCAGAATGGAAATTGTTCCCCGAACCTCTTCTGGAGGACAGCTGGTGTGGGAGGACAGGGTGAGGTGAGGGAACTATACCCTGAGAAGGCTTTCATGGAAAACAAAATGTGGTTCTCAAGATGAGAGCCTCTCTGAAGTGACTAACTTCTTCACTGAGTAAGATGAGTGGTCCTGGATGAGTATGTGTGGAAGGGGGAGCATGTCCGGGGACCGAGGCCCATTTCCTGGACACCATGCTTCCCTGGGCCATAGACACTGCTAACCTCAGACTTAATGTCTAGGGGAAAATCATCAGACTCTCTTTGGAGTTGTCTTTTGTTTTGTTTCTTTAAGAAGATTACCCAAGTGGTGGGCACATTGGGAAAGCAATATGGCTTAGCGGGCTCTGGTGACAGAATGACTGGGTCAAGCTCTAGTTTCACCTGTACTAGTTGCCTGACCTTGAGCATGTGATTCCATCTCTCGTGCCTCCGTTTCCTCTGCCTGCACAGTGAGAATAACATTACCTGCCTGTGACAGGCGGAAAAGGGACCCCCCCCCCCCACAGAGTTATCCATGTCCTAATCCCCGGAACCTGTAAATTTTAGCTTATTTGGAAAAAGAGACTTTGCAGATGTGATTAAGTTAAGGATCTTGAGAGGGGGAGATGATCCTGGGTGATCCGGGTGGACCCTTAATGTCATCACAAGGGTCCTCATGGAGGGAGGCAGAGGGAGATTTCACAGAAACACAGAGGAGAAAGAAATGTGAAGATGGAGATGGAATAGAGAGAGACATTTGAATACACTGGCCTTGGAAATTGGAATGACGTGACCACAAGCCAAGGAATGCCAACAGCCAATGGAAACCTCCAAAAGGAACCAGATCTGCTTACACCTTGATTTTAGCCAGCAAGACTGGTTTTGGACTTCTGGTTTCCAGAGCTGTGAGAAAACGCATTTCTGTTGTTTAAAGAAATTTGTGGTGATTTGTTCCAGTGGCCAAATGAAACTAATACACACTTTCATGGTGTTATTGAGAGGATTAAATAAGATAATGCATGTAAAACATTTTGCATAATGCTTGGTGTTATATAGCAAACTCTCAGTAGGTATTAACTTTATTATGTTTTGAAGCTGGGAGGAAGATTTACATACAACAATGAAAACTGATTGAGGGGGTCAAAAGGGTGGGTGTCAAGTCCTGGCTGGCTCACTCTAACTTGCAAGCTGAGTTTCTGTTTTTCTTCTTTGGCAAGAGGAGGCGACAAAGTCCTGCCCTGGTCTCCTCTCCAGGGTTGTGAGGATCAAATCAGTTAATGAACGTGAAAGCACTGTGCACGTCACCCACGTAAACTGTTAAGCTGGAGTTACAAAGACTGGGACCAAACTGAAGCAACGTGGCAGAGGGCTGGTGGGAGCTTTGTTCCTTTGACTCTGTGAGGTGAGGTCATCTCTTTCAGCTTTTGTTCCTGCCTTTCTGAGCTCATTTGCTGGGTTTCCCCCTAATCCCGGCCCCTTCTGACCTGAGTGGAGCTTCAGATGACAAAACTCCAACAGTCATGAGCCTCCCCTGGGGCATATTTCTTCTGGTTTCCATTTTTAAGAAGCATAAACACAAATAAAAACAAAACCCAAAATACACTTATCTTAAAAAGGATTTGCAGTACCCGCCATAAAGATGAGGTCAGTGGATTCCAATTTAACTTTACTAAGGGGTTGAGATGTTTTCAATGTATTTTTCAGGCTAGAGACCCATGAGACCCAGCAAAGGGTGTCAACTTAGATGGGAACAAGTCAACCTTTGTCAAATGCTTGAAAGTGGTGAATTCATCTGTAAAGATACCCAGCCTCCCAGGAAATGTGCTGTTTTAGCCTGGATAGGCAAAGGACAACACACAGGATGAAAACAAACCATTTCTGGCCTTGATTTGCTTTGCCTTTTAATGATTTTTCCAGTAAAATCCTTATACTCCCTAAGATGGTCAAAGGTGTATGTTGTGAAGACAGCCCATTGCTGAAGGACTTGGCAGATTCCTCCCGTTCATTTATTCTGATCTTGTCACCCCCTGGAAAATAAAGGACCCCGTTCACATGCCTTCATTGATTTAGCAAAAATGTTTCAAAAACCTCAGCATTCCAGGCATGGTGCTAGGCAGTGGGGGAACAATACAGAACACAATGCATATGGGTTCTCTGGAGTTAGGATTTGAGTTGGGATAACAACATTAACCACACAGTGACACAACATTGACATATTACAACTGTGCTACACAGGGGAGCCTTTCCAATGGAGATTTCTCTTGCCAGAGACATTGAGCACTCAATTCAGGAGACATCTAGGGAGCCATCGAACCAAAAAGAAGGGGAACACATTAGATTCAGAGACAATAGTGTGTTCAGAGGCCCAAAAATGGGAAAAAATATGGCTTGACATGTGGGAGGAACCAAGAGGAAGCCAGTATGGTAGAGAACAGAGGAAAGAGGAGAGTTGGGGATGAGGCTGAAGGAGTAGTGGCGGCCAAAATGGAGGTCTTGTTGGCCATCGTAGGGTACACCATATTTGAGGAAGATTTACCTCCCTGGGCACACTCTCCTGGAGGTGCAATAGTATGGATCTTCGCCTGTGGGCTCCCCAGGCCTGCCTAGTTCCCACGCCAGTCCTGCCAAGGCAGGACCATTAGAAAGTTGACTCTCAAAGACAGGTAGCCTGTAGTGGAACCCAGCTCAATGCCAGCCTGTAACACAGAGTCTGGAGAGCATACCTGCCAAGTCCAGTCTACGTCTCCATTTGGCCTAGTCCATGTGTAAGTGTTTACCTCTGTTTCCCTGCAGATCTAAATCTCTATTCTGAACTCAGCAAGGCTTGCTTTGGCCTTGAACTCCTCTCTGTCTCTAGTTTGTTCATTTACTCCGGAAGTATTTGTTGAGGACTTATTATGTGCTAGTACTGGGCTAGGCCCTGGGGATACTGTGCTGGCGTGCTCCCTGCTCTAGAGAAGCTTCCAGTCCAGTGTGTGGAGGTGGGCAAGAGCTTGGCCCTTCTGCAAGCACTTATCACTTTCCCCTTTGCCCATTGTCCAAACCTCCTGCTGCCACCCTCCATGGGTTGCTACCACCTCCCTTCACTAGTCACAGGAGCTTGCAGATAGGCCAGACTCTAGACCATTTGCAGTGCACTGCAGTAGTCCTCCCTGTAATGGGCCAGGGTTAGTTCCTAGCCTGGTCTCAGGTCCATTCTCTTGCATCTTGGGTGCCTAGTCACAGCTTCAGGCTGGAGCTGAGACACCAAAAGTATCTCGTGGAGGTCCGCCACCCTGTGGTGTGACTCCAGGTGCCCAGAAAGGCCGTCTTCCTTGTTATTTCCCTGTGGGCACAGGTCTTCTGAAGGCAGCCTAAGTACCTTCGAACAGCAGCGTATTCCCACTTGCCAGCAGTTAATGAACTGTTCCTGGTGATGGTTAATGCCCTGTGAAATCAGTCATTAATTGTAGAAACAACTGATTTCAGAGAGATCATGGCAATTATGAACCATTTATGATGGCAGAGGCATAAGAAAACAAACTGCCATGTTGCCCATTCGTCACAAGGGAAAGAGTCTGCCACGGGACTTTGAAGTTGTCTAACAAGGAGTGGTCATGGGCTGCTGAGCCTCCTGCGAGCACACTCTTAAAGCCCCAGCTACAAAAAAATGAAAGTTCGCAACTACATTGCTTGGGGGGGGAAGTACACCTGCAGAAGGCCAGCTGAAGGAGGCAGCATTGGATAATGGATAAAGCTGCTCTCAGTGGTGGCCTTTCTTGGTCTGGTGGCTTCAGAACTGCAGTCCCAGAAAACGTTTGGGGTCAGTGAAGGTTCTCCCCAGGGTCTCTGGGCTGGCTTCTGAAAGTGAAGATGCTGAGACTTCATCTGTTTTGTTTCTGGGGAGAACTGAAGAGAAGCTGGCCCCACTGGTGGTGATGCCTTCATACCATGACCATTCATTTGTTCTTTTAATAATGCAGGTTTCCCTCCTGGCATTCAGAGACCAATCCCAGTAACAGGAATGGTAATAATCTCTCTCTCTCTGAGCTGTCCCTCACAACACTGGTTAAAATTTCCAGCTTTCCACCTTCAAGTCTCCCAGCTCCTTCTGGAGCCCAGAGAATAGCTTGTGTAAACTCGTGAAGAGGTCTTTAAAGACCTCTGTCCTGTTCTTGGCAGAAAAGCTGTGGGTACCCCTGCTTAGTTGCTGGCCCTGCATTCACAGGCACTGGGTCCTCTCCCCTGTGATATCCACAGAGGATGGTGAGCACAAAAGGTTTGGAAGCAGCAGAATAGCAGGACCATTATTCTGTTTTACAAAGATCAGCTAGGTCATGATTGCAGAAGGATGCTGGTGCATGCTTGGAGCACGGTGGTTTATAACATTGAAATACTGGAATTGCCTTATATCATCAACATAAGATTAGCAAAATGCATTTTGGTACATCAGTAGGTGGAATCGCAGCATTTAATATGATTATTAAAATCTATGCTTATTGACTTGGGAAATATGCCCACAGTGTATTATTGAGTGAAAAAAAGCAGGCAACCAAGTATGCACGATCCCATTTTATAGAAAATGTGCATACGTGTGGGTATGGGCATGAGAGTGAGTCTTTATTGATACACCCCAACATGCTAACCATGATTATTCTGGGAGATGGAACGTGTCTTTTAAATTCTTTCTTATACTTTTGGAGAGTGTCTAAATGTAATGAGCATGTCTTTGTCTTATGTAAGAAAAAAACTTTTAATTAAAACCTGTTCTATTTTATTTGTTGTAATAATATCTTATCAGGATTTTGTAAAGTTATTTACATGACTTCATTACCTGCCCTTATTGGCCAAATTAAGGCAGAATACTATTAAAAAAATTAAAAAAAAATAGATATGGAAAATAAAAACTCCAAATTTATTTATTTATTTATTTATTTATTTATAAGATTTTTATTTATTTGAGAGAGAGAACACAACAGTGGAGAGGGGCAGAAGGAGAAGGAGAGGGAGAAGCAGGTTCCGTGCTGAGCAGGGACCCCAACGTGGGACTCCACCCCAGGATCATAATCTGAGCTAAAGGCAGACGCTTAATCGACTGAGTCACCCAGGTCCCCCTCCAAAGAATTTTAAAGATCAAGTGGTAAAAGTTGAAAAATAAATGGCTCGCATATTTTCTGGATTATATTATAAACTGAAACCAGGTATCACTGGGAGGGGAGCAGTGTTGGCTTAAAGCAGAGGTAGGGGCACAGAGCAGGGTAGCAATAGCCGAATGGAAATAATGCTTTGGCAGTGATGGCGGGTGCAGGCGCTATATATACAAGGCTGTGTTGTAGCCATTGAAGTGATTTGTGGCCATACAAGTTTGCAAATTTGTGACCTGACAAATTTTCACTCAGTCTTAAATTTAGATTTTTCTTGAATCTCCTTTTTCCTGGTAATCTGTCCTCTTTCTAATTGTTGGTGGAGTTCCGTCTGGTCGCTTGGCTGAGAATGGGCTGTCCCAGATACACAAGAATGTGATTGTCATTTCCATGACTCCGTCAGTGAGGGGTTTTCTTGTTAAACACCAGTGCATCATTTTAAAATACTGCAGCAGAGACTACTGGGTATTTACCCCAAAGATACAAATGTAGGGATCCGAAGGGGTATGTGCACCCCAATGTTTATAGCAGCAATGTCTACAATAACCAAACTATGGAAAGAGCCAAAGATGTCCATCGACAGATGAATGGATAAAGAAGATGTGGTATATATATACAATGGAATATTATGCAGCCAGCAAAAGGAATGAGATCTTGCCATTTGCAACGACGTGGGTGGAACTGGAGGGTGTTATGCTGAGCGAAATAAGTCAATCAGAGAAAGACATGTATCATATGACCTCACTGATATGAGGAATTCTGAATCTCAGGAAACAAACAGGGTTGCTGGAGTGGTGGAGGTGGGAGGGATGGGGTGGCTGGCTGATAGACATTGGGGAGGGTATGTGCTATGGTGAGCGCTGTGAATTGTGTAATACTGTTGAATCACAGACCTGTACCTCTGAAACAAATAATACATTATATGTTAAAAAAAGAAGATAGGAAGGGAAAAATGAAGGGGGGGAAATCGGAGGGGGAGATGAACCATGAGAGACTATGGACTCTGAGAAACAAACTGAGGGTTCTAGAGGGGAGGGGGTGGGGGGATGGGTTAGCCTGGTGATGGGTATTAAGGAGGGCATGTACTGAATGGAGCACTGGATGTTATTCTCAAACAATGAATCATGGAACACTACATCAAAAACTAATGATGTATGGTGATTAACATAACATAATAAAATAACAAACAAAAAGTAAAATACTGCAGCACAGTTGGAATTTCAGCCAGTGGCATTTGCAAATTCCAAGGCAAGAAGTTATTTCTTTAATGAAATTTGATGCAATGTGCAAAACCTAAAATTTGAAATCAATATGGTGAATATAGGTTTTATCTAAGTTATGAAGCACCTGGAAGGAGGAGGGAGCAGGAATTATTTTAAACAAGTTGAATAAAATGAAAAAATTTTAAAAAGTTATCTTAGGTCTGAATATAAATGATAATATACTTACATTTAAAAGTATCTTTGTAATCATGATCAGAGAATTCTGAAATCAATTCCACAGCATAAGAGGCATCAATATCATTCTATTAATGGTTGAGCAAAAAACATATTTAATTCACAAATCCTATTTTTTTCTACTAAAAAATTCCTATATTCTGTCAGAAGTTCCCCTAGCTTTGGGAAGATATTTTATAAATAGAACAATAAAGTGAAATGAATGCAAAATTTATTCTGATTGATGTAGACATTCTGCTAGTAAGAATGTTGCAAGACCCAGGTCAAAAGGAAAAACCAGAGAACTCCCCAAATTATCCCTTTACAGAGTATCTTCTTTACCAGTGATGAAGGCAGTCCCTTCTTCACTAGCTGCACTAATGCAGCTTTAAAGTAAGTTCCTTCATTGTTTCATGTTACCTGTATTTTCTCTCTCCAGAAAAATTTCAGGCTGTTGAGGGCAAGCACCCTTTGCTCTGTTTCTCTTCTCTTTCTTGCTATTTTGGTTGTCAGGATTGCTGGGGACATGGCAGGTACTTTAGCATTATTATTATTATTTTTTTAAGATTTTATTTATTTATTTGACAGAGAGATAGTGAGAGCAGGAACACAAGCAGGGGGAGTGGGTGAGGGAGAAGCAGGCTTCCCACCGAGCAGGGAGCCCGATGTGGAGCTCGATCCCAGGACCCTGGGATCATGATTTGAGCCGAAAGCAGATGCTTAACGACTGAGCCACCCAGGCGCCCCCTTTAGCATTATTTATTAACTGGGCAAAAAAGAGTCAGATTCAGAAAATAAGTTTTATATGACTTGCCAACTCCAGTTGATTGATAACTGCTTCTTGGAGTCCCAGGTTAAGAAAGATTTTGAGGATTCCTGGGCTCCACAGGAAGAATATTGTGGTTGATGGGTAATGTCTGCCAAGGGTACAAGAGTGGTGGTACCTATGCTGTGTTCAGTCCCTGGTCCTGAGTCACCACACCTCAAAGATCTCTGTTATGTAAGATAACCACATTATTTAAGCTATCTTTAATTGATTTTTCCTACATGAAGCTAAAAGCATCCTATATTACATAGTCTCCTATTCACCCAACCCCAAAACTTCAATGGAAGCTTTTTTTCTTTTGACTCATAAATTATGATTTTTTCCACTTAGGAATGTGTTTTAATGAAACACCATGTAAGATACAGAGCTGGAAAAGTTCTTGAATATTGATTCTTTTCCTTACTAGTTGAGTAACTTTGACATAGGTTTTCTTAAAGCTCACCAGTCTCCTATTTTCTAATTTCTAAAAATAGGACAATGTATATCTCACAGAAATACTGTGAAAATTTGATAAGATCCCCAAGCACGTGCACGGCTCACACATAGAAGGTGCACTGCTCAGCCAGGTCAGTCTACTCTGACCTCCCCAGGGAAGGGGCAGCCTCAACCACTCTGTAAAAACATCCACTTTGCTTGGTCGCTGGAGCTCAGTCAACATCTCTTCACACAGAGCTCTAGGAGCTCTGGAGTGAGGGAGTGGACAGGCTTTGCCTTCCGACTGATGGATTTCTTCACGAAGTTGTCAGGTGGTCCTGGCATCCATCCCTCCAGCTCTGGTGCAGCTAAAAGGCAATCTAACCAGGACAAAAAAAATCAGTGCAAACTAATATGCAATTTGCAAACCTTCTGAGAGTAGATATGCTTGATACTTCAGAAGATTTTGGTCTTATTTTATTACTGGGGCTCCTGATAAAGAGAGATAAGTTGTTCCAGGGCCAAAAGAAACCCTTACATTTATTTAAAATTTAAATCTTTTCTGTGTTTGTTCTGTCAGACCCACAGCGTTTTGTCAGAGGGACTTGAGCTATGTGACACTGTTTTATGTATATATATTTTCCTAGTCAGAAAGGTCCTATTGACTCTTTCTGTGAATCTGTTAGTTTGTCACTAGGACGTCACTCTCTAAAGGGAATAAGCTGAAGCTGTGGAGAGAATGACTTAACATTTAAGAATTGATTCGGTAACAGAATTTCATAACAGTGAAGAGGGTGGGTTTAAAGTCCAGACAGATTTGCTTGTTAATCCTACCAAAGAATGGCTGTATGACCTTGAGCAAATTGTTTGCCTCCTCCAGCCACTGTTTCTACATCAGTAAAATGGAGACAATGCTTGTGTTTTTCGAACATTGCTGTATAAAAACCTCCCAAAATTCAGGGGCTTAAAACAATTGTTTTTTATTTCTTAAGCACTTGTGTGTCAGATGAAGTCCTCTGTGCTTAGTTGGGTGGCTCTTTCAACTTGGCTGGACTTAGCCACATGCTGGTGGGTCAGCTGGGACTCGGCGGGTGGCTCTGCTCCACATGTCCCTCATCCTCCTTGGAACCACAGGCTACTTGAAGCATGCTCTTCTCATGGTGATGGCAGAGAGGCAAGCTGGGGAGCCCAAACATTCAAGCCCCTGGCATACCTTTTGTCACTCCTGGTAACACTTCACTGGGCAAAAGCAAGTTATATGGCCAAGTGCACAGTCAAGAGGCAGGGGATTTTTTCCTTCCTCCTCCCTCTTTTCTCCCTCCCCCCTTCTTTCTCCTCTTCTCTCTTTTCTTCCTCCCTTTCTTTCCTCCTCCCCTCTCTTCCCCCCCTCTCTCCTCCTCTTCCCGTTCTCCTTCTGTGTCTCCTTCTTCTCTCTCGAGTAATTTGAGGGGGGGAAAAAACCCATGTTTTATTCACCACTCTCCACTTGACCATCTTGTAGATACCTGATAACATGTTGACTTAATAAACACTATAAGGGGGTTTACACTGATCTCATGTAAACCTATGTGCTCATGCATGGGCACACTCACACACACATGATTGGAAGATGTTGGATACTTTTTGCTTTTGAATAAAAAAATGACCTCAGCCTTGTCAAATGCTTCAGGAGAGAAAAAAACGTTTTCTCTTTATGCCTTCATTTGCTCAAAGGCAGATCCAGAGTGTTAGTTCAAATGTTTCTTCTCCCCTGATTATCTGTACAAAGCTCTCCATTTGGGAATAGTTGCAGGATTCCTTGTTATTCTCCAGCTCTGGTTTATATAAAAATGGATCATTTGTTGAGGCAAACTTCAAAGCCAGAGAGTGCCCTAAGTTATAAATGGTTCCGTCTTTTAATTCAGGCATAATCCTATTACAGACCCAGCTCTCAGGGCTGGGGAATCCTTTTAGGCCTCTTTGATCAAGGGAGCACGTTTGAGTTCAGTGGCTTCAGCTGTCTGAGCCCTAAAAATAGCAAGGAACCCATTTAATATCTGGAAATGTCAATTTCTCTCATTTCTGGCGAAAGAAGTATATTCTTGAGTGGACCAGTAACCATTTCTGAATTCAAGGGAGAAAGTGGTGCTGTATTTCTAGAGTGTGGGAGCACCCTTGCTGGTATGCTGAATAACTTAGGTGGTGTTAAATTGTGTCTGGGGTCGTTTGGTGCCCTGCTCATTCATTAGCCATCTTTAAACCATCTTTCTGATTACTTGAGATGAAAGTTTCAGTTTGGTCTTTGTCTTTAGCTTCTCAAACTCTTGTTAACTTTTCTCTTTCACAGAGAGCATTAGCCAGTTTTTACTTAAGACTCAGGTTCCGTATGTCCCGTCAGCCTCTGACTCTTTGCTCACCATCAGTCCCTGCTCATCCCTACCATTCTCTCCTCTTCTTCACGCTGCTCCAGCCACCTTGTGTTCACACGGCACGCATATTCCCACCTTAGAAACTTAGCATACCTGGTTTCTTCTGTTCTGGAAAGTTTTGCCCCCAGAAATCCATGTGTCTCAGTCCCTTACCTCCTTCTGATCTTTGATCAGATGCCACCTTTTCCATGGGGTGACCTCTGTCCACCCTGTTTCAAATGGAATCCCATCTCTGGCATTCTCTCTCTCCCGGCTCTGCTTTATTTTATTTTCAGAGCACCTTTCACCACTCATCACATTATAGAGTCACTTACTTGTTTTTTGTGTGTCTCCTCCATGAGCAGATAAGCTTCATAAATGCAGGAATTTTTGTCAGTTTGGTTCACTGCCATACTCCCAGGATTTTAGAATATGCCTCACTCATAGAAGATGCTCATTAAAAATTTGTTGAATGGGTGAATGAGAGAAATGCTTTCTGACTTTGGTGGGTGATAGTCCTTGGTTAGGGTTTGGTAATACTGCTCTGTTTTCATTGTAATTATTTTTACCTGTCCTTCCTATTTAAAGCAAATGACACTAACATCTGGGCCCACAGTTCCTGGACCGGAATTCCTTGTAACATTCCACATTCTGATTCCCCAATTATCTGTCAAGGCTCTGAGTTCATGGCAATATTTAACACACTCTTGGGATCATTCATAGTCCAGTTGAAATATGGATCTCATTGGGTTTGGAAATGTGTACCTTGAGGCTCTATATCAATTTATGTTTTTCATTTTTTTTCTGAGTTTTTCATGTATAGTCTACATTTTTCATGATCTAGGAAATGAAATTTGTGGACAGGAGGCCTACCTGCTCTTTTTTTCAACTTGCCTCAAATGTTACAGAAGAATTCACCAAATTTAAATTTGAACTATACCCCGAGTGCCATCTTGGAAGGTGGAGTCCAACAGTGGGCTTGCCGAGGATACAGCATGTACGGTCTTTCTAGATACACAGAATTTATTTTGAAGACGCATCAGCCTCAGGGAAATAAAAAGTGGTGAAAAAGTCTTAAAGAAACAAAGAAATCTGAGGCCTGAGCTTGACAATGATTGGGAGGCAGTAGTCTGTGACTCTAATTAAACAGATTCAGATGTGTTTGACCTGTCCACACCCAGCTAGTGCAGTGACCCAGTTCATTCATTATGCAGCAAATTTACTGAGCTGCTCCTATGTGCCAGGCACTGTGCTAAGTGCTTGCCATCCAGCAATGAAGAAACAGAAAATGGAGCTTATGTTTAGTCCTATGGAGCTTAATGTCTAATGGGCAAGGTAATAAGCCAACTCACTAAATAACAATCCATTTCCCAAGTGCAGGAGTATCTCTGAAGGAAGAATGCAGAGAAGTGGCCAGAGACTGGCAGCAGGGGTGTAGGTCTCTGACTCAGTCTGGAGGTGAGGGCATCTAGCCTGCACTAGGGGTGTAGGGCTCTGACTTAGATTGGGGTTCAAGCTGAAGGTCTGACCAGGCCATGTTGTGGGGTCCCAAACCTTTGCCTGCTCCTCTCTTAACCCAGGAGCTCTTTCCTGCCCCTCTCTCACTCCTAGGCCCATGCATACCTAGCCTGGCTAAAGATTGGAACCTGCTAGGGAGATTACAAATGTACAACCCTGGGACCCTTCACAAACTTAGGGACTCCAGAGATGAGTCTCCAAAGATGGATCCAGGGAATGTGCATTTTGAAAACTAACCCTCACATTCTTTGGTGAGCTTAGGTTTGGGGGCTCTGTCTAACCATCCAGGAGAGCTTCTGAGATTACCCTGGTTCTCCCACCAAATAACTCTCTTGAACAGTTTGGCCTAAATGCTGGCCCCTCTGCATTCCCTCCGTCATTATTTGCCGTCACTGTTGTGTAGCCCAAACACACTGGACTATAGTAACTAATTCACCTGCCCATCTCCTTTACCTATCTGGAAGGTCCTTGAGTGCAAGACTGGGATTTTCATGTCTGTATCCCCAACATGCTGCATATAGGGCCATTCCTCGCAAGAAACTAAATGAATTATAATAGTCAGCACTTATATGGTGCTTACTATGTGTTTGGCAGTGTCCTGATTCTTAACGCATGAAGTCCTCCCAAATTCCCCAGGAGGCAGATACTGTTATTATCCCTACTTTATGGGAGAGAAAACTGAGACATGAAGATAATAAACAATGCAAACACGTAGCTAGAAGTAGCAGAACCAGGCAGCCTGATCCAGGAATCCAGATTGTCAAGCATCCTGCCCTCAGTGAATGAGTGAGTGAATGAATGAATGAATGAATGATTGATTTTTGTGTCACCCAATCCCATTTTATCCTTGAATAATTAGTGCATACCATGTTGGGGAAACCCTTAGAGTGATAGGAAGCTTTGATCTCTGTTAACACAAACCCTGTTTTGACTCATCCCTGGCTTTTGAAGATTTCATTACAAATACCTTGAGACAGGCACTGGACAAAGTTTTGCAGTGGGGGATTTCCTGGTAAATAGCCCTTGTCTTTCTCTTCCCCCACCCCTAGCATAACTGTTCTCATAAAGTACATTGTTAAATTTTTGTCCATGGTTGGTTCTTGTCTGGGGCTGAGGCAAGATAGGGGATTAATCGTAGTTTACAAACCAGATGCATAGAGGGAGTTTCTGTGGATCTTCCCTGAAGTTCTAAATGGCCATCACCCTCTTTTCTTGCAGCTTATGCCAGGTAAGTAAGATGCACTTATGTACTTCACACCTGCTACATGCCAGGCTCTGCACAGGTAACATAACCTGCCGCCGCTTAGCTCATAGAGGCTCCTTCACCAGATGGTTGGATTGCTTGACCCACCAGACATTGACAATCTGCTATTTCACAGGTTCCCAAACTTGGGTCATATCAGGATCACTTGGAGAACCTGGCAAAAATACAAAGGCCTAGGTGGCGTCCTATTTCAAGGATCCTGGGCTCTGCTCTTTAGTAGCTTTCCAGGTGATTCTGATACACATTTAGCAGTGGTCCTGCACTTGAGGACACATCAGAAGGAACTGGGGGAGCATTTCATGCCGAGTGAGCTGGTGCCCAGGTGACTCTGATTCAGAATCACGCCTTGGGCTTTATTCTCAGCTGATGCATGCCTGCAGTCATGGAGAGACAGTAGGTTGGTCGCTTCTCCTGAGTCCTAAATACTCCAGCTTTCCCTTCCCTCCCAGGCTCTGTAGTCTCCTGTGGAAAGATCTGGAGGGACCCAGCATCCTCAGTGCAAAACCCTGGGAATAGAGATTTTTGTTAAGGAGATCTTTGCCTTTTATTTGAATACAGTATTTTTGCTCTAGGTTGGGTCTGTTTTTTTGAAACCCAGATAGATGTGGTTTCCTAAAACTTTTTAAAGCCCAAGGCTGGATTTCTGTTCTACATGGTTAAGGAAGGCCCTGTCTCTAATGAGGCCTATTTCTGTGTTACATTTTCCGAAGCCTCTTCACACCCAGCCTGTCTTCTGGTTCTCCCCAAGTTCAGCAAGATTGGAAGGACATTTTTTACAAAAGAGGAGATTGAAGGACAAGAAAGGCAAAGTGTCTGCTAGGGGTTCAAGGGGCTGGGGTAAGAACCAAGGACTTCTGGCTCCCAGGTGGTGCTTGACGAAGCTGTGTCAGCCTCTGCACACTGGCTCCCGTGACAGCCAAGGGTCCTTGACATCTGGAGCTGAGGGTGTGGGTTGGGGAAATCTCCAAAACTGCACCTAACGAGGCATCACCAATTGCAGCTTCTACCACAAACCGTAGCGATAATAGCTAGACTTAGGGCTCTGGTGATAAATTGGCATTAATGAGATCTCAATAATCTACCTACAAAGAGAAAAACAAAAATCCATACTGGGCCCTGATGGACCATTAGGTGTTAATAGGAATAATACAAATGCCCAGCAGAGTGTGTTACCTAGCTCAGCGAGCCTCACCCAGCCCCTCACGATCTGTAACATCTCAGTATCTTCAATGTATACATATATGTTGGATTGGGGACGATAGGGACTAAGATTGCAGGGGTGAGGCCATGAAAGGTAGTGGTGGAGAACCGTCACTCACCAACTGAAGGGATGGGTTTGGACAAGGTATTGAAACTCTCTGACCTTCTCTTTCTAATCTGTAAAATGGGAACAAGTCATTTTCTTCAGTCTTTTTGTTGAGAAGATGAAAAGAAGTCACAGGTCTTGTTTTAACTTGCTTTTCCCTGATTTCTGGGTGAATTGGGCACCTTTTGTGGCTGTTGCTAGTTCTTTTGAACTGCCTATTCACCTGCTTAGTTCACTCTTTCTTTGAGTTATTGAACTATATATTACAGATATTCATCTTTTTGTCAGATATGGTGCAAATATTGTCTCTCCATCTCTTAAGCAGCTGTATTGACGCATACCATACAGTTCAACCATTGTAAGTCTGTAAGGATTTTTTGGGTAAACTTACAGAGTTGTGCAACCATCACCACAATATGCTTTTAGAATTTCTTTATCAACCCAGAAATTTCCCTTGTGCCCATTTGCAGTTAATCTATGCTCCCATCTCCCAGCCCTAGATAACTACTGGTCTGTTTTCTGTCTCAATAAATTTGCCTTTTCTGGACTAAATGGAATCATAAAAGATATAGTCTTTTCCATCTGACTTCTTTCAGTTAACATAATGGTTTTTAAGTTTATCCACATCGTAACATGTGTCAGGACTTTGTTTCTTTCTATTGTTGGGTGGTATTCCATTGGAGGGATATGCCATGTTTGTGTCCTGTCCAGTCCCTGTTGCTGGTGTGTTTGCCTCCCCAGCCAAGACCACAACTTCAAACAAGTAGAGCCATCGGCCCTCCCCTGCCTCCAAGATAGTCACCTTCACTGATAACACCCGTGGGTTTGGGTGTTGCCCCGGTGGGTGTGTGAAGCTGTCACTCCTCAAAGCTATCCACCCTGGCAGAATCTCTGCCCTGGGCTGGCAGAGGGCCAGTAACCCTCTGGTGATGGGGCTAGTGATGGTAGTGGTGGTGATGGTGGTAGTGGTGAGTTATAGTTGCAATCCAAGGGCAGAGTACTGCAGGGTCCCTCAGTTCTTGATCATGACCTGGCCTGAAATCAAGAGTCGGATGCTTAACTGACTGAACCACCCAGGCACCCCATGACTTTATTTTCTTACAATAGGAATACAAAATAATTTTATTTATTTTAATTTTTTTATTTTTTTAAAGATTTTATTTATTTATTTGACAGAGAGAGAGACAGCGAGAGCAGGAACACAAGCAGGGGGAGTGGGAGAGGGAGAAGCAGGCCTCCCGCCGAGCAGGGAGCCCGATGCGGGACTCGATCCCAGGACCCTGGGATCATGACCTGAGCCGAAGGCAGACGCTTAACGACTGAGCCACCCAGGCGCCCCAAAATCATTTTAGAAAGATGGAAAAATTAATTCAAGAGAAAAAATTTAAAAGTACAATTTCATTTCAATTTTAGTATTTATGCTTTTCCTGGTCTGTATAAATATATACACATATTTACACAAAATGATCACCTGGCATAAAGCATTTTTGCAAGTATTACATCATAAACCTCTCATGATCATTTCATCCTCAGAATTTTAATGATTGAAAAGCATTCTATTGTATGGATATACTGTAATTTATATTATTTACTTTCTTTGCTTGGCCACTTGGGTTCTTTGCATTGTTTTATTCTATATTTCTATATACTATATTCTGAAGAAAAAACCCGGAGCTAAATTGTTTTGTATGTCTTATTCATTTCCTAGCATGCTTTGTGAGAGGGCATACTGATTACTGAAACTTTTGGTACCTATTGACAAATTGGCCTCCAGAAAACTTATTCCAATTTACATTTTCATTGGCGGTATAAAAGAGTAACTTTACTGGGTGCCTGAGTGGTTCAGTTGGTTAAGTGTCTGCCTTCAGCTCAGGCCATGATCTCAAAATCGTGGGATTGAGCCCCACATTGGTTCCCCTGCTCAGTGGAAAATCTGCTTTTCCCTCTCCGCCTCCCCCTTATGCATGTGCTCTCTCTCTCCCTCAAATAAATAAATAAAATCTTTATTAAAAAGAGTAACTTTACTTTTAGAACAGCAGGTCTTACCATTTTAAGATAATCTCTCCAACTCTGGGAGGCAAAATTGTATCCTTTCAGTGCGTTTAGAATATATTCATAAATTTATATATTTAATAAAAAATAAAGTATGTAAGTATATGTGTATGTGCATATATATGTATACTTACATATGTGTATGTATGTATATATATGTAATTTTAAATTGCAATTATATAGTTACTAATAAGGTTAGACATTTTTCAGTTCAGGCACTTACATTTCTTCTTTTATGAATGGCCTCATCATGTCACTTGCCCAATTTTTAATTAAGTATTGATCTTTTTCATATTTACTTATGGGTTTTTTTAAATTGTATTTTAATTCCACTATAGTTAACATACAGTGTTATATTAGACTTACGGGTTCTTTATATATTTTCACTTTACAAATATATCTCGTGGTGTGCCTTTCTCAATTTAGACTATGCAGTGAATATAGTTCCATGTCAATAGTAAATTTTTATATTAATATCAAGAAGATGGCATCATTTTACCTGCTCCCATTATTCTTCCACAACTATGGTAAATTGACTGTAAAAATCAATCAGAAAGTTCCTAGTTCTCCACCCTTTCTCTTATCTGTGCCCTCTGCAATATAATTTTGCAGTTCCTCCCATCCAGAGATGGATTCTTGAATGTATGCTTGCCTCTGAGACTTGCGTTGGCCAACCAAATGGGGTGGAAGTGACAGTGTGCCATGACTCTGCTCTGTGTCTTGGAATTATGCCACTGTCATGTGAACAAGCCCAGGGTTGGCCTGCTGGATGATGAGAGATATGGCCTGGTCACCTTATTGCCTTAGCAGAGGAGAAGCCCACTGCCGGATTGGCAAATGAGGTTGTCATTGACCACCAGACCCATATGACCTGCCGCTAACCAAAGATGCATGAGTAAGTCAGATCAAGATCATCCCAGACAGCCCAGATGAACAGAGCCATTCAGCTCTTTCCTGGAATTGTTAGTAATAATACACAGTGGTGGTTTTAAAACCACTACATGTTGGGATCATTGTTATGTAGCAAAACTTTTTTTTTTTTTTTTTTTTTAAAGAAAACGAGGTTGTGCAGAGTTGGGAATTTAGTTTACTCTGCAGATGATTGTGATTATGTATTATATTTTTTCATGGTTATTTCAATTTAATTTCATTTGTATCTTATAACAATATGGAAGTTTTCAATATTCACCACCAATCATTTTATACAATGTGCTAATGTTTGAATTCTTCATTTTGATTTATTTTCTGCATATTGATGAGGAAAAAGTGAAGATGCAGCACTATTTTAAAACATTTCTGTTATAGTTACCATTTATTTTCACTTCTGCCAGAATTTGTATAAGGTAAGAGAGAGATGTTTTCTGTTGGTTTGTTTCATTTGTTTCATAACTCCAGAAGAAGAGGGACTGCTTTTAGATCAGTTGAGATAATTACAACAACTTCAGAACATTCATAGTTGTTATGTTTGATGAGTAAACTAAAATTCATTTCCCTGAAACAACATGAAGGGTAAATAAATAAGAATTCCCTATTAGAAAAAAATCATGATTCTCTCAAGTTGAAGTGAAGTTAAAGTAGAATCTTACCTCAGAGCTTCAAACAAACTAGCAAGAATTCAGTTTTCTTTATGATAAAAACATACTTCTAACAAGAAAGAACTTCTGCACCACACTTGCTAGTATTTATTTTCTTGGTATATTTAAAGCATCTGATTCTTCTCCAACTTTGACCTTTGTATTGTAGGATGTGATGGTTTGTGCTGTGCATCATATTCTTATAAGCTGTATAGTAATCAAAATTTCATGATCTCTCAAGGTTATCTGTGACCTCATTTTTACATGTGATTTTAATCAAGGCTAAATGCAAAATGTGGAATTTATAGTTTCCTATTTTCCTGGTGTTTTAGTAATTTTATTCCCTAAAATCATGAATGAAAGTTAAAATTTATGTGTCACTACTTATCTGAAAATGTCATGTAATTATCTTCAGGTGCCCCTGTCTCTTTGGCTGGGTATAATACTTCCAGATTACCTGTTTTTTCCCCATTCAAAATACTATTTGCCTGGGCCTATTCAGTTTTCTTCTGGCAGGGACTATTGGAGGGCCAGCAAGGCTTTTCTTCCTTTATAGTCAACCACAGTTTTCTACTTGAGTCCTCTTAATGGTCTTCTATTCTGGAATTTAAAAGAGAAAACAAAGAAGCAACCACAGTAAAACAGGTTTTGTCTAGCTATTGGTTCCTTTATGTTGATTTTGCCTGCCTTCTCACTTACATATTAACTTATTCAGCTTCATTGTAGCTTTGCATTTTACTTTCGTTTCCTTTGTTTTGGTTTTCTGCAACATTGATTATCCATATGTTGGAGTTGGAGCTTTGCCATTTGCTTTTCTTACCTCTCAACTTCCCTCTCAACTTATATTTGCTCTTTTACTTGGTGTTCTGAGAAAAGCACACTATGCTTGTTCTCCACTTTTTTTTTTTCAGTGTCAATTTTAGTTGTCATGGTTTTTAATGCTATTTTCTTCAATCAGTTATGGGGTTGTTTTGTTTTTCTTTATATATGTCAGGAATCATTACATCTCTAGGCTCCCTTATCTGCATGTCTTACTTGAGTTCTCCACCTGGAAAGCAGACCCTATGCATGTACACTTAGGAGAAGGAAACCAGTAAGGGATGAGATATTAAGCTAGCTGACAGAGCAGCAACTAAAACCAAATCCCAAATGGAAGCTCTGGGAAGTGGCATAAAATGTATGCTCCAAATTATCCCACCCAGTGTGAGGAATCTGGGGTAGTTATATCTTATACCTGCCAGCCAGAACTTAAGGGCTATCTGCAGGGGGATGTTAATTTCCCAGGGATCACAGCTCATTATGCCCATGGGCAGATTGGGTTTGGGTAGCCTGAGGGCAGACCTCCAAAAAAGATGCAGGTATTGGCCCTTGTAAATGAGGCTAGTGTGCATAGACTTTGTAAGGAGGTTTGAGGGACTTTGGCCAAAAGAGTGTTACTTTCGGCCGTATCAGATGAGAAGAAAATCAACAAAACTGGATGCTGTCCTGATAAAGCCAGGATGATGAGGATATAAGTACCCCTTAAATTCCATTCACTTTTGCTACTTCTTGGCTGTGTCTAACATCTCTAAGACTGCGTTTCGTCATGGGTAAATTATGTATCATTATAGGGTAGCTTTCAGGGTCAAATATGATAGTGCCTGGTATCTAATAAGTGCTCAAATATACAAATCCTTATTAAAAAAAAATCAGCTGTGACTTTACCTTTGAATGCAGCTTTGGCCATATCTTTTAGTTTTGTGATGTAGTATTTTTTTGTGTGTGATGTTTTAAATAACATGATGTGTGTGTGCCTTACCTCACTTTAGACCATTTATTTTTGTTTTTTTAAAGATTTTATTTATTTGAGAGAGAGAGGGGGAGACGGAGAGACGGTGTGAGAGAGAGAGAGCACAAGCACAAGCAGGGAAGGAGCAGAGGGAAAGGGACAAGCAGACTCCACACTGAGTGCAGAGCCTGAAGCAGGGCTCAATCCCATGACTCAGAGATCATGACCTGAGCCAAAACCAAGTCGGATGCTTAACTGACTAAGCCATTCAGGCACCTCCAGACCATTTTAAAGAGCTGCCCAGCTCCCAGACATGAAAAAACAACAAATAAAAAATTGAGACAACAAGACTTTGTATTGTTTTGTGTTTTGATTTTTAAAAAACTTTCTTCTTAAATGTAAATCTTTTTCTGAGAGTAGCTTTGTGAGGTTTCATGGGTGAAGAATTACGCTTCGAGAGGTTAGGCAGTTTATCCAAGGTCACACAGGAGGAAGTGAGGAAGTAACAGAACTAGAGCTCTCTGACTTCGTTCCAGTGCTTTTTCACAACCTCCTGCTCTCTCTGTGTGGTAGTCAGATAATGGCCCTCAAAGAGGTCTACTTCCTAATCCCCTGAACCTCTGAATGTTATCTTATATGGCAAAAGGGACTTTGCAGTTGTGATTAAGTATTTTAGATGGAGAGATAAGCCTGGATTATCTGCATGGGCCTAATTGAATCCTCAGGGTCATTGTAAGGGATGGGGCAAGAGGGTCAGAGTCAGAGAAGACCTGATGGGGAAGCAGGTGTGGGGAGTTGCCAGGACAGGGAGACAGAGGAGTAAGAGGGGAGGGGACGATGAGAGGGTGAGAGGTTTGAAGCAGCGGTGTTGCTGGCTTTGCAATGATTGAAGGGGCCCTGAGCCAAGGAATGCTGAGGCTTCTAGAAGCCAGAAAAGGAAAGAAAACCCTTCTCCCCAGGGAACCTCCCAAAGCAATGCAGGTCTGCTGCCACCTTGATTATAGCTCTGTAATTTCAGACTTCCAAACTCTAAAAATGTTAACTCAATACATTTATGTTGTTTTAAGTCATTAAGTTTGTAGTAATTTGTTACACTAGCCATAGGAAACTGATGCACTTTGTAATGGTAAGTGATTTGCACACCCCTATATGTGCTTTAGGCATTTAGAAATTGCTTATTCATTTTTCACGCAAGGAACACTAGTAGGAAGGACAGGCAGGGATAAAGGCAAGCTCCTGCCAGAACAGACCTCAGAGCTGGGAGCAATAGCATGGAAAATTGGAAGGCTTTGACCGTGGGTTAGAATAGAGACAGGCTTAGATCCTCCATAAGTAGAGAGGGAGAGCTCAGAAGAGGTCAAGATGCAACTGGAACAGTCTTAAGACTGACTGTTTTCTAGGGAGAGATGGGATATGGCTGCCCCAGGCGGTGGGAACAGCACATGCACAGCCATGGGAGTGGGGCAGAGGAATGCCGGGCGGGTCTGAGGGGGCACAGGTAGCAGCTGGAGCAGCATTATGTATGGATGGAGGATTAGGACAGATGTGGCTGGACAGGTGCTTCTCCTCTACACCCCCACTGTCCCCAGGTCTTCCCAGGAACAGCCAGCCTCTGCGCCTCTTTACCAAGGCACCTGTGGGCTTGCTCCAGGTGCTCGGGACTGGGATCTGGGTCCTCCCAGCAGAGGAGGGGAAGTGGGTCAGCGGCTGCTGGCAGCTCTCCTGGCTCTGGAGGTGCCTTCAGTCTGCTGATGCATAAGCACTGAATGTCAATAAAAATAATCAAAGGAAACCAGCAGCCCATAAACAATATTAACTCCAGGACTGGTGGAATACACGGGGTAGGAGAATATTGGAGCAATATGCACTTGAATGCTGGACCAAGCCCCAAGGTGAAATGTGTTTTCTGTATTAGTAACAGATGCTGATCAAAAGATCAAGATGGTAATGGTTTAATTTTATATGTTGAGGGGAAGAACACGTTCTTCCCTCTATTTCCACATATCTCCTCTCGGAGATGTGTCTTCTCTCCCGAGTTTAGCCCTGAACACGTGCAGATATCCAGGAGGCCTCTGGACACTGTATCTGGAGCCTCCCCACCAATGGGTCTCCGGTTTGGTTGAGCTCATCGCCTTGATCCTCTCTTTCACACTAGAATTCAGATTCCTTTCTACCTTGTCCATTAACTAAAATTCAAATAGCAAACACTTGGATAT
The DNA here is from genome assembly GCF_964656455.1 of Halichoerus grypus. Classification (NCBI taxonomy): domain Eukaryota; kingdom Metazoa; phylum Chordata; class Mammalia; order Carnivora; family Phocidae; genus Halichoerus; species Halichoerus grypus. The sequence goes on from NC_135726.1 coordinate 7,673,776, forward strand.
CCAGCTCATGTAAAAAATCTAGATTGATTTGTTTTGAATGGCTGTCGAGAGTGGGAAAGGTAACGAGGATTAGATAATAACTTGGCCTGCTTGCTGTTCCTTTTAGCATCCCTTGCCTGGTTTAATTAACCAAGTTTACTAGGAGTGGCTTTCAGCTCTCCCCTTCACCTTGTGCTGTGTGGACAGAGCTTAATACCCAAAGGCCGGGTAAACTGGACATCTGTGTTTATCTTCTCCCTGGGGCTCTCTCCCTTCACTGTTATATTTTATTTATCTAGCATGTACTGTTGTTCCAGGCATTCTTTTAAGCACTTAAAGATACTAATTCATTTGATCTTCATAACAATCCTACATGACCAGTGACTGTTACTATCCCAGTTGGAGTTATGGAAAAGCTGAGGCACAAGCAGTTTCATTTCCCAGGGCCCGGTAGCTAGTGAGTGGCAAAGCTAGGGTTGAAAACCAGACAGTTTGGTTTAGTTCTCATGCTGCCTCCTGGGGAATGAGAGATCCAATCATTCTGTGGTGTCCTCCCGCTTGCCCACCTCTGCTTCAGGTTAGAAGCCACATTTCTCATACCCCAAGCTCTTCTGCCTTCTCTCACACCAGCCCTGTGTGCCGGCAGAGAGCCAAAATATGTCTGTTTGCCTGGCCTTGGCCCTGGCAGCATCCTGAGGCCAGGAGTGAGGAGTGAGAAGTGCCTCCTTCTCTTGCTCCTCCTCTTTTGTTCAGAGCCAGCCACCCTGGGCCTGCCACCACCCACAGATATGCCCTGCTCCCAGCAGCATAACCAGGCCCTTTTTTGGAAACTGACAAGGGGATGCCAATGGAGAAAGAGCTTAAACCTCTTGCTGTATCCATCTTGATTGCCACCTGTCCCCTGCCACAATCCCAGAGTTTAGGGCAAAAATGCCCATGTTCTTTTAACAGCTCCTCTGAAGTCCCATCATTATTCTCTGGGGCTTAAGAGTTGTGCTAACCTCTTGGGGTCATTCTGTAGCACTGCAGACAAGGTAACTAGAATGAAGGTCTGCAGGATCAGCTTTTCTGGATGGTGCCTTGATAAAGGCACATCCCTTAAGTTGCCCCTTAAGTGTCATGTACAGAGAATGATTTGATTTTCTGAGATCAGAATGGCACTGGACAATTCTCTTTTGCTTCTTGTTCATTCCATCAACAGATACAGACAAGTCAGGCCCTGTGCAAAGTACAGGGAAACCAGAGACAGGTTACTGCCATAGTTCTTGCCTCATTGAGCTCACAGTTCCCTGGGGAGAATATAGATAAATGGGCAATTACATCAAAGATGGAGAAATGCTTTGATGGTATTAAAAAATGTGGGAGAGATAGGTAGCCTACTGCAGGGTAGTGTCTGCTGACCCTGCACTGTATCTTGGGATGGATGGGGTTTATCTGTGCAGAGGAAAAAGACTGTTCAGATGTAGGGAACAGTATATGCAAAGGTACGAACAAGGGAGAAAACATTTCTGAATATTGCCTAATATAACATTTGATCATGGCATTAAGACTTGTCAATGAAATGGATACTCTGAGAAGTGATGTTTGGCACTGCAGCAGCCTCCTTGTGATCATGAGGCTGTGGACCTGAGGATTGGAGCCAGCTCCTTTGGGATGTGTTTTAAGGTATTAAATGTCCTTAGGATATAAGCCTCTTTGTTTTGTTGTTGTTACTTTCAGCTTAAAAGATATTAACTGATACAGCTATCATAAGGAATTTTGCCTTTACTTTATAACAATGGGAAGACCTAACATGTTGTGTAAGTCTTTTCTTCAGGCATGTCATACCCATGATGGATGTGTGTGTGTGTGTGTGTGTGTGTGTGCATGTACATGCATACACGTTGGAGTATGTTTTCCCAATATTACATGCTCTAATTGTGTCCCTGCATTATTGGTCTCATTAAGTGTCCATCCAAATGGAGGGATAGATGCAGACACACCTCGATCCCATAGCACTTCCCCGAACACAAAACCTTATGAACGGTCATCCCCATAATAAGCCACACTCATGCAGATGTTCACAAGGAGGATGCCAGCTCTTTTCACACCTACCCTGCAGCTTTGGAAAACTTTTCAAGTTCATCATTATTTATAAAATTAATACTCATAATGAAAAGGATTGTCTTTGATGTGGGAGTGTTTTCGAAGCCTTGGTGACCTATATTGCCGACGCACTCTGTGTACGAGGTGAGGCAGGGACCGGCTGGGGAATTACCCGTGTTTAATGAACACTAAAATTAGAATTTGACTGAAATCCACAGAAATGGCTCGACAGCAAGTTCGAGATGCCCCTGGGGAGCTGTGGGCAGCTCAAATTTACCCACAGGCGTTTTTGAAAAATTTTTTTTTTTTTTTTTTTTTAATCAGCATAGTTGGCTCTTTTAAGCCGAGAATGCTGCTTGTACTCAAGCCCCCCCACCCCCTGACAGTGATGCCTCGGGGACAGCTAAGGGCCTCTGTGGACCTTTGTCATATTGGTCATGCCCCATTGAGCACAGAGCGTGGAGCCCGGCAATGGTCCATCTCCCCTCTTGCCAGTGGCTGTGTTCCTCATGGGAAGTTCTAAGAAAAATCACTGTCACAACCGGACATTTGGTTGTCTGAGAAGGACCCTAGATATCCTCCTGTTTTGTGAACCCCGGAAAGGGCGCCTTGGGGTCAATTCTGATATCCTGAAAAGGCCTAATAGAAATTCTACATTTAATGAGAATAGAAGCCCTGGGCAAATAAATTAGCTTAGTTTGGTGATCATCTCTCCAAGCCCAGGAAACATATACAGGAAGACCTTGAGAAAGAGAGTCCGGATGGTGATGAGGGATGGGTTAGGTCCCCGGGGCTCTGTGCCGGGGCTCCTCACCCCAGTTTTCATGCAGACGCTACACTAGTGGCATTTGAATTCTCAGGGAGTGCTTTACATGCTGCTGTGATTGTAAGACTTCCTTTTCTTTTTAAGTTGTAACAGCATTAATGAAAGTGCTTGTTTTAACAAGTAAATAAAATGTATATATTAAAATGTAATCACTCCCTACCCTTCTTGGTCTCTATTCACTAAGGAAATGATGTTAACATTTGATGTATGGTATTCTCTAGTTTTTTCTATTCTTATATAAACATACAAATATATAAATCATAGCTATGTATATCTGTACTTATTTAATGGATATTATACTCTCTACTCAACCCTTTGCTTTTTTATTTAATACATCAAAAATACCTTTCTTCATGTGTATGCATCATCTGATTCAGAATTGTTCCATAATGTTCTATAATATGGATTTATCAAAATGTATTCACCATTCCCTATTGATGCATTCATTTACTTTTCAAAATATATTTTCATGTGTCTTCCTCTCTCCCTGTCACTGCTACTCCGATCCCGTGCTTCTCAAACTTGAGAGCATAGAAGAATCACCTGGAGATCCAATTAAAATGCAGATTCCTGGGCCCAACTCACAACAATTCTGGTTCAGCAGGTATAGGTCACGCCTGGGAATCTGCATTTCCAAAGTTCCCAGGTGTGAGGTGCTGCCGCTGGCCAAAAGCCAGGCTTTACTTGAGTAAATGAACAGATCACAAGTAGACTGAGCAGGTATGGTGTAGCCAGGGAGTTAAGAGAGAAATTTACCTGTCACACTACGAGTTGATTGAGTTTAGACCGAGGCAGAGCTACTCAAGTATGATCTTTTGGAAACAAAGCTCACTGAGCTTGTTACTGCTGAAAACCTTTCAGTATAATCTTTTGTGGGATTCCGTTCCCCCCCCCCCCTTCAAGGCTCACTCTCCTTGGCTCTCTGCCCTTGAGCCACAAGGGCCCTCTGTAAGTCTCTCCTACTTGCCAAGCTCCCTGCAGCCTCAGGCTCTAACGTATGGTAGCCACTTCCTCCCGCATCTCTCCTGCCATCCTTCCTTCCCCAGCAGAGTCTCTTGCACAGGGGAGAATTCAGAAAATAGCTGTGGAATAAATGCTTGAACGAACAAGGCAGTCCTACCATCTTCATGGACTTGGCAGAGTCTAAAATGGACTTTATGGGGCACCAAAGTGTGCAAGTGCCACCTACTTGGTGTGTTTCTGATCTCCACAGTCAAATCGAAACCACCTGTGCTTTCCAGGAGGCCGAGCAGACTGCACTACTCTGAGCTGCCCGCTAAGGTGTGATCCTCATTATTTCTGGAGAGAAAATTCTTCACCAGTATATTGTGTTCCCCGAGTCCAGACCCCTTGCTGCTGGAGGACTTGCTGGTGATAGCCAGAGAGCACTAATCCACGTGGGCTGAGTTCCTGCTGTAGGAACTGCTGCTTTGTGTGTCTGGTTTTGCATTAACAGCCCCCTTCCCATGCCTCTCACCCACTCTCTACTCTGTCTTAAGCACATCCGTGTGTTCCTTGGCAATCCATTCTTAACTTCTGGGCTGTAAAACTTGCCAAAATGGATAAATAGGAGGTATTCCCTATTTCATGCCCACCCAAATCATAATTCATTTAAATTGTTCTAATGTTTCCGTATCCTATTAAAAAAAAAAAAAAAGCGGCTGGGACCCATCTCTCAGATTCCAGCTTGAAAATTAAATTCTCACAGAACTCACCTGGGGCTCCCCGCTATTTCCACCAGTTTGGGTCGCTCTGCCTGCCACATCCTTCAAAGCATGTATTTGTAGTTTGGATCTTCGCTGTAATTAAATACCCATGTGTTTCTTTAATGTCTTTCTCCTCTGCTGGACATAAATTATTTTAGGGAAGAAATCATGATTATTTTGGCTTTTTTGCCAGTCAGCTTTCCTCCCTTCTCTATCTTCTGTGCCTGGCATGTAGTAGGTGCTCAGACCTGAGCTCCATGCCTGTGTGAATGCGTGGACGGGTCCACGGCACACCTCCCCTACCCCAGTCCTCCACACACACTCTAAGGCTCCAGATAGAGTCCTGTTCCCTGGATAATGCCAAACCTTTTCAAAAATCTCTGCCTTCTCATGCTATTCTCCCTCCTCCCGAAATGTTATCTTCTTCCTTATTTCCCTTTCTCAGCCTCCAATACACCTCCCTATCTCAAGGCATAGCACCATTGTCATGGGCTTTGTGGTGGCTTCCTAGGTGCCCTCAGAGAGTTTCTCTCTCCCTGTGCTGCATGTGGCTCCTAATGGCTGTGAGCCCCACCCTGGATTTGAGTAGAATCACCTTCCCTTTAACATCCATAATCCATACCCAAACCTTAGACACTTAGAACACATTTACTGGGGGCCTGTATTCTCTGATTTTCAATGGGAAAAACTACATGGCATTATATATTAACCCCAAACCCTTAACACATTTCTTAAATCATAGCTAAGACTCAGTAAAATACCTATATATGTAACAAGCTATTATGTTAAAGTGTAAAATTCTTAAAATTTTGCATTCGCACACCAACCAGTAATAGAGATGCTATCAATCAGTTGTCTTGTCTGCAGTGAGGCTGCGACGTGGTTAGTGCCAGCCACATCTGAGATACATGTTCTGTTTGTTGGCCCTCCAGCAGCTCTTTAAAATAGCCATGTGTCATCCTGACATTCTACTGATTTTATTTGGAAGGTCACTCAATGCTTTATTTGCACATTGTTTTTTAAAAAATATATTGCACAGAGTATTGGGGATGTAAATATATTTTTTCCTTGATAAACACTGGTGGAATAATATTGAGAAATAGTTGGATTCTTGAAGTTTGAGTATTAAAAACCAAAGGTGTTCTGCTAGAAAAATACTAACTGGGGAGATGTTCTGTCTGGAAAAATACCGTATTTTCTCCTAAAACCAGCCAATCAATAACACCACCTGGAGAACTTTCTCTTAAATGATTCACTCATTCAATGAGTCTCCTCCCCCCAGAGATTCAGAGTCAATAAGTTTGGGGAGCTGGGGATGGGACCCTGGAACTGATCCCCAGCTACTTCACATGAACAACCAGGTTCAAGAATCATTGGCTTAGATTATGGTCTTTGCCAACTAGCTCATGAATTTTTCAATGACAAAAATTCTTGTGTGTCTTTATGTTTGGGTGCCTGGAATGGAGTAGTAGTACAGTTGAGTTGAGTAGTACTGAAGCTGTGTATGCAGCAGGCCTCCCATGATGCTTATTCAGAAGTATTTGTGTGGAACCAGGTTTTTTGAAGACTGTCCTTGCTCCGTCTGCGGCAGGGCCACGAGTGTAAGGAATCATTTGAAGGTATTTCTTGGCGATAGATCTGGAGTAGTATTTTGTGCAAAACATTCCCTCTGCCTTTCCTGAGTCAGGCGGGTTTGCTTATTTTGCAAGACAGATTTTCTCAAAGTATCTGTAAGTGAAGCCTGAGCCTTGTTATAATCATTGTCATCTGGTTCTCATATCCTCCTGTCCACCCTGGGGCCAGGTCAAGCTGCCCCCTTCCTAAGCTCTCGCCTCCAATAAATCTTCCTGCTCTTGACCTTGGGGTCCATCAGCTTGCACTTCACTTTGCCTCTCTAGCAAATTCAGGGTTGCCTCTGGGGCTCTCACCTTTCATTTTATTTTCACTAAACCCTTCTGGGGCTTCTATTTTTATCCTTGTATTTGAGATGTCGGGGCTGTTTAATATGAGGCCTTGCTATGGTAGTAGCTCTCCTTGCAGGGGCGGGGACTGCTGTCCCCATGCGGCCACCTTGTAGCATTTACTGGATACATTGGGGTGACTTCCTTTCCCATTCCCCCTTCTCTTCACACATAGAACAACGCAGGTGTGCACTGCCATTTGGCAACAGATAAGAAGGGAAAATGTGGCTTTGTAAATTTCTGGCCACCTGTTTTTTCTGTATTGGTCACTTCTCTTATCTGTAACTCCTTTTAAATTCTAAGTATTTTCTGACTAATATCAGTAATTCAGCTTTTATCATGTAATATTCTGTCCCTTCAATAAGACTGCTAGACTCTTTGAGATGATGGGTTTTTCTCCCCCATCTCTTTGCAGCACTCAGGAGAGCTTGGTGGCTGCTTGCTGAATGAAATGTTAGGCTCCAGATTTCTGAAGACACAGCCATTGATGCATAGCAAAGTAAAACACTAAAAAACAAAATTCCAATGGTTTTTGAAAATGTGCAAAGTTTAAATTTTAAGGTATAAAAAATTTATAAAAATGCTTGTTTTAATAGATAAAAAAAATTAAAACATTTATGATCACTCCCCACCCTCCTCTAGCCTCTACACATTAAGGAACCAATGTGAACATTTGATGTATGGTGTTCTGTAGCTTTTTCGATACTTATAATCAGCATACAAACTTACAGATCCGACTATATATTTTTAATGAGATTTTTCACGTGTTGTCCATTTATAGTTAGATGTAAACAGCTGAGCAGTGTGACTTGCTCTTATGTCCAGAAAACAGGTTGCTAAATGCATCAGAGCCCTGCCTCACACACGTCTCCTTGGTGACAATGCCCACCTTGCCTTCCTCTGAAGAAATGGAGGAAGCCATCTGAGCAGAAACCTGATCATGAAGAAAGAGGAGAGGTTCCAGTAATAGTCCCACAGTCCGTACTGAATAATCACCTACATGCTGTCTGTAGCCCAATCTTGCTTTTTTTTTTTTCCTTGAACAACCCTTTGCCCCCTAAGCTTCAGCACATCCTTCTTCCTGAGACACTGTTCCCTTAGCCTCTTCGCCTGAGTAAGGTATGCTGATTTTTCACATCTCAGCTTCCACATGACCTCCTCCTTGGGATAGCACTAGGGGCTTCTTCTCTGTATTACCATGACATCCATTCTTCCCTTCCCTCAGTGTGTTATTATCCTCTGTAGCAATTTTCAGCATGGTAGATGTGGGGGTGTGCTGCCTAGCTCCCCTTCGAGGAAGGACTGGATACCCAGCAGCAGGAAGTCTAGATGGCACGTGCTGGGCTGCTCCAGGCTTGCCCACAGCTGCAGGGAGCCATGTCGGCTGGGGCAGCCCCTGTCCAGTGACTGAGAAGGTGTGGAGGTAAGGAGCCTGCCATCTCACCCCGGTTCAGGACAACCCTGTCAAGTGATTCCTGTCCCCAGGTGCCGTACTCGGTGAGCCAAGGCCCTCCCGGACCTGCCATCCGGCCCACTCTCTCCCTCTGCCCAGGCCTGCTCCTTCCCCTCCTTTTATAAGGTGTTGAATCCTAATGAACACCTACATGTCAAACTCCATCTCACTCTCTGCTTCTGGAAAACCCACCCTGTGTCATCTAGTTGATTATCTACCTGCTTCAGTGAGGAAAGGGAGAGTTGTTCACTGTTGTCTCTCCAGTACCTGTGGCCTAGCAGAGAGGGTTTGTGGATGTATCTGTTGAATGAATGAATGGATGAGTAGAATGAATGAATTTGAATGACTCCAAAGGAGGCTCAGATGCTAGTTTGCCACTGACCTCGGCCAGATGCCCCTCTCTTCCCATCACTCCTGTGACCTGGGCCCTGTCAGTCTTCTGTTCCGGTGGAGAACCACACATTCACTGCATCTCTTTCCTTTTGTTCTCTATCCTTGCCTGTCCCTGGGAGGGCTGGGCAGGGGTGCTAAGCAGCCCACAACAGACAACCCCTTTTATTCCTTTTGACGGCCTTAGGGAAGTTTGATGAGGGATATTTCCATAATCGATGAGGGAGCCCTGTCACCCCAAACATGGAGTCTTTAAAGAGAATGGGTTTATGCAAATTAGATATTGATGGAATAATGATTAATTGGCCCTGAGCCTTTGTTAATATGCAATTGTAGTAACAGAGATACATTTATAATTATTTCGGTTAATTGTTCAAATAAGCACTCAGGACTTAATTGCATAGAGTAATTGAAGAGCCTTCGTATTAGGATTATTTCTTTTCAGAGAAAAATTGGAGGTGTTTAACTAGTTGGACTCCTGTGTTAAGGGGGTAGGTGAAGTCTGGTTCTTTGAGGTTCTTGTGTCTCCACACAAGAAGGATCAGTCACATATTCTTAAGTCTTCTTGTGTTTGCAGAGGGAGGGGGATATGGGCTTTGCATTTGGACAGATAAAGGTTCACAGTTCCAACTTTGCCATTTCAATAGCTCTGTGGTTTTGGGCAAGTTACTTAGCTTCTCTGAGCTCATTTTTTAATCTGTAAAATGAGAGACATAACAAACACTTAACTTACACAGCGGTGGGAGATATAAATGAGGCGGTCCTTGTACAGCCCTTAGCTCGGTGCCTAGTACATGGTAAACAGCCCTAATGGGAGCCGGTGCAATGATAATTTTCAGCACTGCCGTTGGCAGAGGCAAGACAAATGAAAATGAGTAGAAGCTGCCAAACACCTGTGAGCTCGTGAACAGGAAGCATTTGGGAGAGGAAGGGCATAAAAGGCCTGACTTAGACAGTTTATTTAAAAACACAGAGAGATTGGAACAGATTGGAGGAACATGTGCATGCTCTGTTCTGATCTGCAAAAGGTGATGACAGTGCTTTGCAGGGAGCTGGTTTGGCTACCCACCTTAAGGTGACCCACTTCTGGAGGATATTACTGTGAATTCCAACTTTTTCTTATTTACCTCTGTTCAAACTCTAAAATCTCTCTCTGTCTCTCTTTCTCTCTCTCTCTCTCTCTCTCTCTCACTCACACACACACACCAAAATTACAGATTTTGTGATGGGGAGAAAAAACTTGAAGCCGTCAGGTAAGGGAGTTGTTCTTTCCAATGGTCCCTGGGTTTCTCTCTGGTCCTTCCTGAAAGTGGATGCTCCCAGCCAGGGCGAGAGGTTACAGGATGAGTTGGTCAATGCTGACAAAGGGCCACCTCAGCACCTGAAACCCAGGCCCAGCGGGAGGGGAGAGAATAGGTAGAGCGTGGGCTCTGGAGCCCAACCAACGTATTTGCCAGTCCAGGTTTTGCCACTTCCAAGTCGATGACCTTGGATAGGACATTGAAGTGCTTCACCTGACTCAGTTTCCCCATTAGTAGTTTGGACTTCACAGAGCTCAAGTGAGGCCTCTGTGGGGTCATGCAAGTAAAGTATTTAGCCCAGTGCCTGACCACTGTCAGAATTTGACAGGTACATGGTGATGGTAATGAGGATCAAGATCTTTGGGCTGCTCAGATGGGCCTTCGGGAAGTTTTAGAGGTACCACCTGGGAGGTCATCCCTTCCCACATCACCACATCAACTACAACCTTCAACAGAGGCACCCACTACCTGGAACATTTATTTCCCTGAGCTTTTGGCTGGTAGGCCAGTTTTCTGAGAGAATGGCTAGTGATTTCTTTGGCTGGGACCCTCCACTCAGCACAGCTGACCATGCTGTCTTTTTATATCTTCAGCTGAAAAAACAGAACAGAAGGAAACAGGCACAGGGATGCTCTTCGTGGTAGGCAGACCACCAGGATCACTAGCTTATTGATTTGGTTACAACAGATGCTGTGCAATGAATAATTCTATGTAGTGACTAATTCCTTGCCCCCGTTGGTGTGGGTCTCTGTAAAGAAAAGTGCTGAGGGTACCCTGTATGCATAGTGGACTTTCACAGGGTCATCTCATTGAATCGCCTCATCAACACAGGACATGGGAATTTTTATCACCCCATTTTATAGGGAAGCAAGCAGAGACAGGCAAATTTAATTTGTATTTGTGAGGCCAATTCTCCATTTCCTGGTATACTGGGGAGTCTCTTTTCTTGAAATATTCTACAACATACTGAGGTTCAGGGTTTGTCATCAAAGCTCCATGGAAGGCTTTCTTCCCTTTTATGATAAAAAACCTTTGCTGGGATGTGTGTGGACCCTTCTTGAACCTATTACAAGCAATGGACACTCCTGGTTGATTGGTTTTATCCCTGTAGAGTGGTGTATCTGCATCTGGAGCTGGATTTATTCCCACTTCGCCAGCCGTTTGCCCTCTTTGAGTGTTGGTCACTTCATCTGGTAAACACAGCCACCGTGGCACGTGTCTCATCAGGATGCAACGATGATTAAATTCACCAGGGTGCACCCAGGATTGAGCATATTGTGTGATGCAGTGTGATGGCATAATGGGTAATACTGTTGTTTGTTGTTGTCTTCTTTTTGAAAGCATAGAGGAAAAGCACTGAGGGAGCTGGATGATGGGAAAGGAGAAAGGGTAGCATCAGGTGTTGAGAGGGGGATGGGGCAGGATTGCTTTTTCTTGGGGAAGAAGTCATTTTAGGAACTGCAAGCCTCTTCCTAAGGAGTCTACTCTGGTCTAAAGTTTAAGAGAAGGGGAGCATCTTACATAACCCAATGTTTTTGCTAATAGTTGCTTTATATCCCAAAAGGAGAGGGTTCTTTTTTCAAAGGCAGAGGAAATAATACACCAGAGTGCCCAGCATGTTCCTTATCCGCTGTTTGGTACAGAGAAAATACTCCACAAGTATGTGTCTACTCCATGAATAAATGAATGAGCTCTGGGATTTTCCTGCTTACAAGCATTTTGCAATCTGTATTCTTCTCTCCTTCCTCTCATGCCCTCTCCTCTCCATGCCCTCCATAGGAGTCTGGGGGACCAGGCACCCCTGTGTCTCATGATCTTGGGGGAATGCAGTCTGAGACTCAGCTGAGACTATAGAATCAGAGTCCAGGGCATAAATGGGTGGTTGCTCAGGGACATTTGCCTAGGGCTTCCGGCTTCATGTTTTTCATTTCATTCTCCATTGTGAAGCACGAAGGCTGCTGCTTTGCCCATCCAAACTCAGGGAAGAAGAGATTGCTTGTTCTGTGAGTGTGACCCCCTTTGTCCTCCTGTATCATGATTATTCCCTATTTCTGCCCCCACCCCCTCCAGATCAGGTGATGGTTCTCCTCGACACTGCAATGTGTCTGGGAACAAATCCCCAGATAAGCAGAAAAGACTCCTTGAGTGAATTTGCTTCCCTGTCTTTCCTGGCAGCTCTTCGGTCCTGTGGCCTTTGTCAGCTGTGATGTGCCAGGCTGCATGGAGGAGGCCAAATGCATAAAGACATTTCTGAAAACACTGCCCTGATTGTTTTGCTGCCAGCTGCAGACTTGGATATTGCTTGGGGTGGCACCCTCACTATCTCGATCTCGTCCTGTGACACCAAGTCTGGCCTGGCCCACTCACCCTTAGCAGCCTCTCCCCAAACCCTGGGTCCCCACCTCCTGGGCTCTCCTCAGGCTTTCTAGAATCAGGAAATTCAGAAGCCTTTATATTCCACAACTCTCAACAAGAATACATATTAGAATATGTATTTCACTCTTTTCTCATCTGAAGAGAATGGAACTGCGAAGCAAAGGACACCTATCTATGGCAGGTCCCATCCAGGCATTTTATACGGAGTGTGTTTCTCAGTGGCCTTCTCCCCACCTGAGGGACTGGCTCTTCTCAACTCCATCTCTGGAAACATGTTTTGTCTCTAAGGTCTACTTTGCCATATATTACTATAGCTGAAGAGTTTTCTAACTGCCTGCTTTACTTTTTTGCATCTAGCTTACTTTCAATGTATCTGTGTCTTTATATTTAAGATGCATCTCTTGCAGACAACATGTGGTTGGGTCTTGATTTTTTCCCTCCATTCTGACAATTTCTGCCTTTTGAATTAGAATGTTTATTCCATTAGTATTTAGTGTAATTATTGATGTGATTGGATTTTACCTGGTTTACTATCTGTTTCGTTTGTCCCCTCTTTTATTTTCATTCCTCCATTCCTTCCTTTCCTACTTTCTTTTTGTGTTAAGATTAGAATATGTATTAGGATTCCATATGGGGGCGCCTGGGTGGCTCAGTCGTTAAGCGTCTGCCTTCGGTTCAGGTCATGATCTCAGGGTCCTGGGATCGAGCCCCGCATCAGGCTCCCTGCTCTGCGGGAGGCCTGCTTCTCCCTCTCCCACTCCCCCTGCTTGTGTTCCCTCTCTTGCTGTGTCTCTCTCTGTCAAATAAATAAAATCTTTAAAAAAAAAAAAAAAAAATTCCATATGAATTTAACAGCTTTTTAGGTGAGCCTGTTTTTAGTAGTTTCTCTAGGTACTTGAATATATATTCTTAACTATGCTCAGTCTACCAAGAGTCAATATTGTGCCACTTTAGAATGTAGAAAACCTCCAACTGTGTGGGTCCATTGCTTCCACCTATGTTACACTTGTATATATGTATTCTGTCTACATATGTTGTAAACCTCAAAATATGATTTTTCGAATACTTGCTTTAAACCTGTGATTGGCAAACTAGGGCCTGCAGGCCAAAACTGACCTATCACCTGCTTTGGTAAATAAAGTTTTATTGGAACACAGCCATGCTCAACTGTTTACATATCATCTGTGGCTGCAAGTAGTTGCAACAGAGACCCTATAGGCTACAAAGCCTAAAATATTTTCCAGCCCTGTAAAAAAAAAAGCTTGCCGACCCCTGCTTTAACTAATAATGCATACTATAAAGGAAATAAGAAGAGGAGAAAAGCCTTTTATAGATTCCCAGATAGATCCCCATCCCCAACCAAGAACCTATTTCCCACATATGAAACTCTTCATTTCTTCACGAACATCCAGATTTCCATCTGCTACCATTTCCCTTCAGCCTATGTCTTGTCGTGCAGACCCTCTGCTGAGCCATCTTCCAAGTTCTAATGTCCCTCCAGAGTCTGTCGCACTGGGTCATTCTCCAAAGCCTGCAGGTAGTTTTAAATATTTTGTTGGGCATTTTCAGTTGTTATCTGCAGGAGGAATCTTTTTGATAAGAGTTACTCTACTCAGCTAGGCCTGGAAGTAGAACCTCTAATAGCCTCTGAATTCTGAGTTATTGACACATCTAATCATGGACTGTAAGGAGTGACACAAAGGGACTTTGTATATCAGATTGCAGAGCGGGTTGTAGAAGGGGGGGCTGTGCTAAATGCCACAGATTTTCTGAGATTGTAGAATATTTGGAGGTGACTTGGGCAAGGGAATCGTATTATTATTATAAGTTTCACAAAGTTAGCTAACTCTGTTTTTTTGTGGGATGCCTAGATAGTAAACACTTTAGGTACTTATCTCATTGTATCTTTATGAAAACCCTCTGACTTGGATATGATTCATGTCCTGTTTCACAGATGAGGCATATGCAGGTCTGAGGGATGAGCAGTGTGCTCACGGTCACATACCCAATAACGGAGCCAACAATCAAACCCAAGTAGTGGGATGGTAGAACTCATGCCCTGGACCAACACTATGCTTGGGCCTTCGCTCAACTCTTCCTGCCTTATGCTATCCTTTGTGGTGTGTTTCTGTCTGGATAGACAGTAAGCTCCCAGAGTGCATGAGCTGGGCCCTTCTTGCGTGGGCAACCTCCATAGGCCCACAGCACTGTAGTGCCCATAGTATGGGCCTGATCTTATGGGTGTGGAGAAGCAGGGCTGCTATGAACTGGCCGGGGTAGTGTAGATATTCAAATTAGAAAATGAGTGGAATGTTAGAGAATCAGAAGTCTGTGAGGGGGTAAATAAGGCAGGGGGTCAGGGAGAAGGGGTGGTCTGGGTTCTGGGCAGGGTGAGACACTAGAGACATAAACAAGGAAGGTCAAACTCATCTGCAAGAGGTAGAGGTGATGGAAGACCGAAATCTGTGCCCATAAGAGAAAAGGGACAAGTTTCAGGAACAGGGTAGTGTAGAGAAGTAAGCATCAGGAGAATGCTTGGATCGGGCTAACCTGCTTTTGGAGGGTTCAGAATCTGCCTCCCCTTCCCCAGCTAAAGGCGTGAGAATCCATCTCTCTCTCTCTTTGAAAGTTTCAGCTCCCAGAGTTTGGCTCCTGATAGCAGGTGCACAATAAATCCTTGTTGAATTAAATTAAAATGTTTAAGGAGTCATTTTCTGAGCCAGGCCTTTCTCTGCTGTCAAGGAAGGATTTATTTAACAAGACCTACACTTTGGCAAAGAAACTCTGCTTCTCTTGGCTGGTCCACCGCCATGATTTAAGATGCCGATATTGCCACTCACTGTTGGGAAATAGGTTCTTGGTTGGGGATGGGGTGTGGTTTAATGGTTTGGGAAGAAGATAATTTTAAGATGCTCTAAAAATGATAGTTGGTGGACACCCTGGTCTTCTCAAAAAACTCTGGATCCTTGAAGTACATGATTGATCCTCAAAAGTAAGAATTCTCGGAGGACTGTTGGTCATTTGTGCTGTAGATGCAAAGTCTTGTGTATCAGAAAAACATCTCCAGATCACCTGACATCATTGCAGTGTCTGGTGCAAGTTTTCTTTCTGTCTCCCCTGTGGATGTTGTCCATTGCAAGCACCATCTTAAATATAATGAATATTTGCTATGCCTGGGAGCAGTGATCAGCAATATGAAGTGGCCCCTAGTTATCACTTCATGGTGTGTCTTTCCTCCTCTTATTTCATGACCAACAGCAAAACCTTTCCTTCCCTGGACAGAAAAGGTGCTATTCTTTTCCAGACACCCAGAGCTAAGATGGATTGTCTGTGCCAGGACTTAATGATAACCTGTTTCTCAAGAAGACAGCTACAACAGCTAGAATGAGCCCTATGATTCAGTGAGGTAAGAACGAAAGGAGACGTTTTAATTTTAGTGGACGAGTGCCTTGTGGCTGCTGGGAATCCAAGCACTCAATCTCCACTCCAGTGAATGCCAGCTCTGTCCCCAGTTCCAGTGGATAGGAGAGCCAGACCCTCTTGGCTAGGGAGGCATCTGCAACCCAGCTCTTTCTTCTTCAGCAGGGACCAGGGATCAGAGGGCAAAGAAGCCACTTAGGTACTGGTTTGGCCCCATGTATCTCTTGGCCACAGGGCAGTGTGGCCGAGGAGCTGGGATGCTGTTAAATTCTTCCAGATCTAGCACTTGGTCTCAGCTGGGGAGTAGGTCCATCAGACAGCCTACAAGTTGTAACCTTTCTTATTGGTCTCATAAATGGGACCTTCAGATCCCTCCAGGTATAATTACCTGAGAAGTAGGCTCTGTCTCTTAATTATGGAGGATTCTCTACTAACCCCAAATGATTCCTTTTGCAGAGATGATGCGAAAGATGGAACAAAATTTTGAAGTCACCAAACACTTAGGCAATCAGAGAGTTCATTTTTCCTTCTGTCAGTGGGGGCTGAAGTGAACAGTGAAGTAAGACATTCCCTTTTAAATAATCTTGAATACTTCAGTGTGGAGTAAAGACAGTCTTATTCTGAGCACAGTTGTGTGTTCAGTTTTACATCAAAGCCCTTTCAGAAGTCATTTTTCTTCCTTTGGTCCTTCTTTCCCAGAAATTACTCCTGCATATTTTAAATAAATAAGCAACACAAACATATTAATGGCTTTAAAAATTGGAAATCTGTGACCTCAGTAACTCATCATGATTTCATTTTTGTTTATCTTCATATTCCTATGTAATTTACAGAGATAACACAAAATCGACTCTTTTGTGTTTTATTTGCACTTCAACATTTTCCTCTGTGGTTCTGCAAACTCATTTTAATGATCCTTTAGTATTCCATCCTGTTGCTTTACAAATATTTATTAAAATTGTCCCCAAATATTGAACACTTCTATTGTTTTCAAAGATTAACTTTTAGAGGAAATCTGCATTAAGTATCTGCACACATATTATTTTATTTTCCTCTGTTTCTGCTGAATTACATCCTTAGGTAAAATTAGTGGAAACAGGATGGTTACCTTAAGAAATAGGCCTGTTTTCCTGAATCTTGTTCAATGTTGTCATAATGCTTTCCAACATGGTTGTATCCATTTCCAGTGAATGAATGAATGACTACAGGGCTGGCTGAAAATTCAATAGGTTTGGTGTTAAAATTTGGAAAACTTAGGTTTGAGAAAGTATCTCACTTTTGCTTAATTTTCATGCACTTGATTTCTCTCCAAGCTTTTGGTCTTTCTAGTAAGAGATACCTGGCCATTCCGAAGCTCATCAAAGGCAGTGTTTACTTGGCTTCAAGGCATACACAATTATTTCTCTAAGTGCTAAGAATTCCTATAACTTCTCCTTCCATGAGCAAAACACAAAAGAGAGGGAATGCTTTGTCTGGCAATGTGATAACCCAGCGTTGTCTTTCCCCAAATGGGAAAAAAACTGCTTTGTTACTTATTTTCTCACATCTCAGACCTAAACCCTCTTGTCTGTCCTTAATCCAGTGAAAATTTTCAGTTTTCATCCTACTGGACCCTCAACGGCACTTGACCCTGGACCACTCTCTCTTTGAAACAGTGTCTTCCTTTGGGGTCTGTGACCTTGTCTTTCCCAATTTCCTTCCACTACTCTAGCTGCTCTTTGAGGTCCTTTATTGCCTCTGTCTCCTCCCACCTGGCCTTTGAATGTGGGACATTCCCAAGACTTAGTTTTAGATCTTCTCCTCCTCTATGTACTCTGGACAGTGTCATCCTCACAGGGGCTCAGTAATGAGCCTCTCTGTGTCATGGCTCCTGAATTGAAATCTTCATCCAAACTGGAGTGCCAGACACAGAGATCTGGCCATCACCTAAGCATCCCCACTGACCTTCCAGTACAGGGTGGTTGGTTCTGATGCCTTTGGTGTTCTCAGTCCCAGCACCGGTACCTCTGTTTGTTCATTCAGCCAAACCAGGGACTGAGCAGAATCCATGATACCCTTTACACTGTACCCGTCACAGCTATGCCAGCGCCAGGACCTATAATTTCACCTCCTAAACTTCTCTGGACCCCATCAGCTCTCACCGTCTCCTGAGCTACTACCTTGGTGCACACCAGCTGGTCTTGCCACACCTACTTGCCCTCACCTCTCCCCTCTCTGCTCAGTTCTTTTCACTGTAGCAGATTGCTTCCTTTGCTTAAAAAGCTCCATGGCTTCACCTTACTCTTAGAATGAGGACCAAAACTTCCCATGGCCCACAAGGCCCCACAGGATCTCATCCTGGCCTGCTCACCAGCTTCATCTTATTTCAGATCCATACTTGCTTTCCATGCCCCAGCCCTATAAGAACCTGCTCTACATTGTTCACACATTGATTCATGCTCTCTCCTCCCACAGGGCCTTTACACATACGTTCCCACTGTTTGGTATGGCTCCCTTTCTCCTTGGTCTCTAGCTCCTTTTAGGGATATGGGGGATGGGATACATTGCTCACCATTCCCATGTAAGCATTCATCCCCTCAACTACCGGGATTGTCATTGGCTGACAGCTGAATCTTTCCCCAGGTATTATCCTCAACTGAAGTGAGCTGCCTCCACCAAAGTGGTTAATGGGGAGGTACAAAGTCCAGGCCTCTTGCCTCAACTGAGGACATTTCTGATAAGTCTTCCCAGCTCCTGAGCTTTCTATGGGCTTGGCTGAGCTTTGTTTTGCTACTTTTCCCTCTGCCTGATGCAACTTCCCTCACTCCCTTATAGGTATTTTTCCTGAGAGTGCTCCCCAGCAGACTCCCTGCTGATCTACACATCAGTTTCTTTCCTGGGGACCTGAGCTACTGCCTTTGTAGTCATCCTTTAGGTCTTGGCTTACACTTTATGGCACCTTCCCTGATGCACCTGAAACTGTATATTCATTAATGTCATGGATTAATGTATGGCTAGACTTTTAGCTCTTTGAAAGCAGGGAGCTCATTAAATATCCAACTCTGGGCATAGTGCTTGGCACAAAAAAGGTGCTCATTAAACACAGTTGATTTTCATTATCCACGGTAGTTATGTTACAGAACATTACAGGGAACACTGATTTGCCATCACTGAACCACTGTTCCTAGGATAAATACAGGGTTAGGTTCCTACCAGCCTCTGGTCACATCATTTCCATCAGCTGATCAACATAATCTTGTTTTCTATTTGGAAACACCTTATTTAGGGGTGCCTGAGAAGCAGAGTCAGTTAAGTGTCTGACTCTTGTTTTTGGCTCAGGTTGTGATCTCAGGGTCATGAAATCGAGCCCCTCATTGGGCTCTGCACTCAGCACGGAGTCTGCTTGAGACTGTCTCTCCCTTTCTTGCCCCTCACCACACACACACACGCATGCTCTCTCAAATCAATCAATCTTTAAAAAATAAAATAAAAATACCTTATTTAATATGTGTTGTTGATTCATTAACCTAGAACTCAGAGCCAGTAGAACTGTAGCTCATGCTTAAATGGAGTTTATCTAACACCAGCATTTCCTCCGTAAGGCACATCACAGCCTTGTTGTGCTCAGGACCACTAGACAGGGGGAAGCAGAGTGGGTGGGGGAGAAAAATGATGCTAGGCTGGGGAGCATATGGACACCCAATGACAGAATTTCTTTGGTGCCCCTTCTTAAACCAACTCAACAGTCCATATATGGAATACTGAGCCCAGCTTGGGAATGAGTCAGAGGATGGTGCTTCTTCCTGTGTTTTTGTTCCGTCTGGCTAATCTGTAGACTGACAAATCTCTTTCTAAGGCAGGCTACTTGCTGACACATTTGCCTTTGATGTTCATAGTCTTCATGTTTAGATTTCTTAATGCCATGTTTAAAAGTACTTTCAAAATCCCCGAAAATCATTTATCTCAGGCAGTGGTACATCATGAGGAGAAAGAAATCTTTGCATCATAAATCAGAGTAGCAGTATTTCTCAATAAAACTGGGGGAAAAATCAGAGGAACAATTAAAAGGCATAGAGGTCTATGGGGGTAAGTGTAAATTGAATTGGGAATAGGATGTACAACAAACTTAAAAAACAAACAAGAACTAATCATTCAGTAAGCCAAAAAAGTTATTTTTTAAAGCAGGCCCTTTCAACTGCTTCCACTTTATTTATTTTTTTTAATGCTTCAGTGACTAAAAATGGCTAAAACATTTTATTTATGTAAAAAGAAATCACTTGTATGCAAAGTTGCAGCTGCTTCTTATAGGTATACAAATGAATAAAAGCTGGGAACATGGCATTTTTTTCTTTTTTTAATGGAAATCTTGATTGACTCTTCAGTGTTGAGTTGAGAATCCTTCATTCAGTGGTATCTTGGTGTTTGAACTGGATTGACGGCAAGAAATGAAATCCTGGGAAGACGTCCATATCCTGGTTATATCTCATTAGATGAAATTTTTGCTTTTGAGAATTGTGTCATTCTTGATGAAGCTAAAAAAATAAAAATAAGATGCTAATGACAGTAATAATTAGGAATATTTCGAATCAATCATTGTTTAATATTATTTGATATACTTTTCTCATCCCCCATACTCCTGTCTTAAAAACAACCATTTTTTTTCACTGAAGAATGTTCAGAAATAGAATAATGACTTTAAAATTGTTCAGAGAATATACCAGAAAATATTCTGCACTTAGATTAACTTTTTTTGGTGACTCAGAAGAAAAAAAGAAATCCATTGTATATATTGCAGAAAGGAATGATGCTTTTATAAAGAAGAGCATATAATCATTTATTTTTCAGAGCACCATTTAGGCTAGTTTATTTTTTGTTTGAAGCCAGTGAGGTCAACTCTGGAAGGCAATAGTGGGTGAGGGTTTAAAGAACAGAAGTTGGTCTGGGACCAAGATGCTGTCATGGTCAGACCTTGTGTCTGGGCCCATGTCCTGAGGAGGGACAGTCTGGGCAGAATGGGCTTCAGAGAAGGTGAGTTTGCTTGGAAGAGCCCTTTATCTTGTGCTCTGACCTGCAATCTAGTAGCAGGTTTTAACAAGGGGCAACTTTGTCCCTTAGGTGACATGGCAATGCTTGGACGCATTGTTGGTCACCAACCCTGGAAAGGAGATGCTACTGGCATCTAGTGGGTGGAGGCCAGGGCTGCTGCTGAAAATCCCACAGAGCATAGGACAGCCTCCTCCACCACAAAGAATTGTGGCCTGAGTGTCAACTGTGCAGAGTGGAAAGCCCTCGTCTAGTGAGACCGTTTGGAGTTGCTACGAGGCTCCCACTTGGGCACATTGGGTTGTTTGAGAAGAGTGGAGGTGAGTGGTACAACTACAGGGAGTTTGTCAGTGAGAGGAAGCAGAGTCATGGAGAAAGTCAGCAGAGCCCAGCTAAGAACTTAGGTCTCCAAGTAAGAGCAGGTAACGCAGGATCTAAACTTCTAGTTCCTGTGTGTGACTCCCACTGTGACAGACCCTGGAGTTTTTGCAACAGACCTGGCAACAACAAGGGCTACCCCCAAATTGGCAGGATCTGGCTGTGCCATGGAGTGGGGAAGGGCTGTGACCCGGAGGCCAGCAACTGGGGTTAGAGTCTTTGTTCTGTGGTGTGGCCTTAGTGCTGTCACCTATTCTCTTGGAGCTGGTTTTCTTTACCTCTAAAATGAATGCATTTCATCCCATTATCTCTAAGGGTCTTTCCACTTGCAGGTTCTAACACTCTTCATGAATGCATGAATTTTCTGCTTTGTTCTAGAAGGGATTTTAGGCAACTGACCCTCTGATGAGCATTTGGTTTTCCCCCAGAGTTGTCCAACACTTTAGAGTCTCCCAATTGCTTTTGACAAAACTGCTAAGTTGACGAAGTCTTCCCAGAAGCATTTTCTCCCTGTGTCCTTTAGTTTTGCCAAGAGAGATGGGGGGGTGTTGGTTGTACCTTACAGGTAGGCAAGCTGAGAATTAGCACCCATTCCCAGTGCTGGTAAGTGGTAGAGATGCTTGTGCCAGACTTGATACAGCCCGTGCTTCCTACCACATTTCTGGGAAGTAGAAGCTTCAGGTATATGTTCATTGCCCTGTGCATTTGTATCAGGTTATTCCTGTAAAACACAGTCAGCGCTAAATATGTTCATCCGAGAGAACAGTGGGTCTGGGAGAGAATCTTCCAAAGCGGGAAAATTAATAGGGCCATGCAGTCAGGCAGGTGTCACAGCAGTGTCCCTCCACACCAGGTACCCCCACAGATCAGTGCAGGAGGGGGCGTTGTTTTGTGGACAGTGTCAGAGGGTGTCTTCCTCAGAGCGTTCCAGATGGCTTGTTATCTCAGTCCCGGCGTCTGTCATGGGGGGCATTTGCCTGATGCCTGCAGCCTTCAGACACGACCCCCGGATGGGCAGAGGCTCTGATGGGGGTGGCCACACTGGGTCCTGACCGCACGGTGGCGTAGAGCTCAGTGCATTCAGGCCTGGAACAGGATGTGGCAACAACAGAAGAGCTTTTCCAGGGATGGGCATGAGGCCTTTCATTAGTATTTTTCGTGTTCCCTTCACCCTGGAAATGTCCAGAGGTTCTGTCTCTGAGCTGAATGGCATATGCCATTCTCTTCAAGTTGACCGTGGTGTCTTTGAGGGCACGGACTGTGTCATATTTTATCAACAGCTAGAGTAGTGCCTGGCATATACTAGACATTCAGCATTTGTAGGAATGGCCCAACTAACAGGGGGACAGGACCCTCTGTTATCAGGGACATTTAGTAAGCCTTACTGGGTAGCGGACACTGTTCTGAGTACTTTCCATGCAGTCAGTCACTTGCTCCTCACAGCAGCCAATAGTAGGAAACTGAAGCCCAGAGCGTTTGAGTGACCTGCCCAGGGTGCTTGAGCCCAGAGTGTTGGAGCCAGGATGGGACACCTGGAGGCTAGCCCCAGAGCCTGCCTTCTTGACAGGAAACCAGGGTTTCATAAGGCATTCCTTGTTCCATTGATGCCTCCTCTGGGCTGGCTCTGCCCCCCAACCTTATCCCCTCCTCTCTGTAAAGTCCCATTTTCATTTCTACTCATGACAGTTGTAGAACTTCATGATCCCCCAGACCCTGCACCCCCAGCTGGAAGACAGTGAGCTGGCTCATATTTTGTAGAGAAGCTGGGGACACAGAGGACTGAGGTGTGTGTTCCTACCCTCTGCTATGTCCACCAATGCTCCTGTCCATCATTCTCTACCCCTGCTCCAGTCTCCCTCAGGGGCAGCCATCTCCCCCCAGCCCCTGGGGCCTTCAGCCAGCAGCAGTGCCCTCTCTTTCCTGCATTTTAACCACTCTCCACTGAATTTTCATCTCTGTACTTGGCCCCAGCCATTTCCATGCCAGAGAAACCCTTCTTTGCTTTGTTCCCCCTTCTGCACTCATGGTCTCTGGTGTCCTCAGCAAGGGCACCTTCCAAAAGTGGCCTCACTCACTTCACTGAGGAACTCCTCTTCACTATGTGCCCACTGCAGTGTCATCTTTCTCTTCTTTCCACTCCTTTTACTGGAATATGAGCTTCCATGTTAAGGTGCTTCTACCCCACTATTCTATCTCTAATACCTAGAACGGTATGGGCACCATAGGCACTTAGAAAATATGTTTTGGAATGAACATGTGATGGGTGATGTTTAATTAAATTTCTGAAGGCAGGAGGCCTCATTTGACATATGAGTCTGTTTCTTCTCCTGGCCTCAGCTTTGCTTCCACTTAGCTTCATTCTGGGGGACATCAGTTCTGAACCAACTTTGGGAATTCAAAGTGTTGTGGTTTGAATCATGTTCCCCTAAATGTTACATTCAAATCCTAAGCCCCGGTACCTGTGAATGTGGCCTTATTTGGAAAACTGGGTCTTGGTAGATGTGATCAAGTTAAGATGAGGTCATACTGAGTTAAGATGGGCCCTAGGGGTGCCTGGGTGGCTCAGTCTTTAAGCGTCTGCCTTCGGCTCAGGTCATGATCCCAGGGTCCTGGGATCGAGCCCCGCATCGGGCTCCCTGCTCTGCAGGAAGCCTGCTTCTCCCTCTCTCGCTGTCAATTTCTCTCTCTGTCAAAAAATAAATAAAATCTTAAAAAAAAAAAAAAATATTTAAAAAAAAAAAAAAAAAAAAGATGGGCCCTAAATCCAATGACTAGTGTCTTTTTGGAAAGAGGAAATTTGGACAGAGAGAAATGAAGTCACACAGAGAGATGCAGGCAGAGATTGGGGTGATGTGTCTATAGTCTGAGGAGTGCCAAGGACTGCCAGTAGCCACGACAAGGGCCTGGGACATATTCTTTCCTAGAAGTTTTAGAGGGTGTGTGGTCTTGCTGACACCTTGATATCAGACTTGTAGCCTCCAGACTCAGAATAAATTTCTGTTGTCCTAAGGCACCCAGTCTGTGGTCCTTTGTTCAGCAGCCTCAGGAAGCCAAGACACAAGACAAATGGTCTCAGAGTGCTCCTGATCCTTCAGCTAGTCCTCAAAGCTCAGGAAATTCACCCCTAAAATAAACCTGGCATGAACTGGCCAACTCAACATTGCCAGACAAAGGGTGTCAGAGAGGCGAGGCAGCAAATTTTTCACTCCCACAAAGAGGGGGATGTGACAGGAGGCAGCTCTGGGAGCCACGGGCCGAGTTGTACAGGACCTGCTTGGGGCCTCCTGGTCTGTGACTCTAGGATACTTGGGGCCCTGGGGAACTAGGAGTGGAGATGTGAGCCAGCTTCTAGCTTAGGCAAAGTCTCCTGGGAATCACCAGTTGGCCCCATCAAGCTAAGGCCTCAAAGTGAACCAGAAGAGCAGAACTCTGCTTCCGCAAAGTCTATGAAGTCAGAGCCATCATTCTCTCTCCTTTGTGTAGATTATTGCAGCTTCTGTGCATGCCCTTTGGAAGCAGCTCCTACTTGTAATTACTTACTGAATATTCATCTTTCTATTAGACTCTGGATTTTATGAGGGAAAAGATTGTTTCTCTCTTTTCCACCACTCTGTTTTCAGTGCCCGGCCCGGTGCCTGAACCACAGTAAGCACCCCATAACATGTGTAATTGGATTGAGTTGATTGGAGTTATATATCCTTGCAGTTATATATCCTTTGACAATTAAATAAAGAGTCCAGTTATTGTTTATAAATATGGCTGTTTTCATGCCTTAAAATTTTAATGAGTCCTTAGGTGCTGAAAGGTCTAGGAAACAAGCAGTCTAAAACAAAACCTCTCAAAGCCCATAGAATGTACAACACAAAGAGTGAGCCCTGAACTGTGGACTTTGGTTAATAAGAGTGAATCTGCATTGGTGCGTCAGTTGTGACAAATGTACCACACTGATGCCCGATGTTAATACTGGGCAAGCTGGGGTGTGGGAAGAAGGGAGAGAGAATATATGGGAACTCACTCCACTTTGTGCTCTCTTTTTCTGCAAACCTAAGAGTGCTCTGAAAAATAGTCTATTAATTTAAAAAAAATATCTAAATACAAAAAACTCATTTCCTTATTTTCTGGAGATTTGCACTTCCTTTCCAGGATTACTATCAGGATCTCTCTCTCTCTTTCTCTCTCTCTCTCTCTCACACGCAGACACACACACATACACACACACACACAAAATTAAGTACTTTATATGGAGTTGGCTACAAAAGGGGGTATGAGAGGGGTTTCGCTTGCGCCACTCCATCCACTATTTGAAGGACCCGTGGCAAGAGATTTTACCCATATTAACTCCTTGGATTCATTTTTATATGCAGAATCCCAGGGACTAATGAATCAAGGTGGAGCCAATAACAAATTACATAATGCCCTGCCTGAATCCTAGGGCATTATTTCTGCCACATACTAGCTTAGCTTTGATGGTGAAAACTCAGCCTTTTGTGCAATTTCAGGATCTCTTTGGCACAGCCTCTTGTATGATTTTTATCCAGCTACTCAAATCTTTATTTCAACCGGAAGGCCATGTTCTGGCCAGCACCACAGTCTATATTTTCATTCTTAGTCTGCTCCTCTGTCTTTTGGGGAAAATCCAAAAATTTAGTCTGACAAAGTTGGTATGATAAGTATGACCTTAGTGAGATGAGCATGCTCACAGGCACCCTCTTCCCCAAAATCCATTGCGGAGGAAGCTCTGGTTGGAAGTAGAGAGAGGTTGTCTCTGCCAGGCCATTTCTAGCATTTTGAAATGCAGAATCAGGTAATAAGTGACTGGATGGTGGAAGACCTGGGGGAGAAGATCACCCTGAGCTCTGTGGACACTTAACATGCCCAGGAGGAGAGGAAGTAAAAACTGAGCAGGCCAGGGAGGGGGAGGTGGATTTGGGGGGCATTTTATTAAATGGAAGCTTCTGGAGAATATGAGAGGTGAAAAGCAGGAGGAAAGAGGAGGGGATTCAAGACAAGTTTCTGGGCCTTGCAAGGTGTCCTTCAAGGGAAATGAATAAAGGATAGGAGTCCTCCAAGTCATTTGTTGGCTCTTTAATTGTTGGCGGCTTCTTTTTTAAACATAATATTTCTCTGAGATGGAAATGGACACATTGTGCCTTTAGGACCTCTTATGGGATGTGTGGGACCCTGGGTATATTTTGGGGGGTCCTTGTCTATATAAGCAATTCGATTATAAAGTGTATTCAAAATTTATGGGTGTATACAAAGGATAGTGATTTACTGATGAAGATACAGAATAGTGGGCAGAGAACATAAACTTATTTATTGACCAACTGGTGCATGTGAAGAGTCCAGGTACCATTAATTCAGGTCTGGGGACCACTTCTTTGTGTTCTTAATTGTTAGTATGCCATTCCTGGCTAATTTCATATCTTCTACCATGAGCAAAAGGTAGCAATGCTGTTATTGCTCATAATGCCATGGCTTTTCATAACCTGTTTATATTCAAACAATACAGATATTTTTCTGTTTTCAGGTCCCAATAACATTTATTTAGCAGTGGTTCCATCATCATGATGCTGCATCATTCTTCATGCTGCCTGTGAATACTCCTAGCTTCCGTTGATTCTCTCAGAGGTTATGCTTTGTTGATGGTGACCACAAATGCAATCTTACCAAGAATGTGCAGGAAAATGGGAATGACAATTCAGTTTCTGGTCATGTTAAATCTACCATTCAGAAATTTTTTTGTGTCCACATAGAATGTAGAATAACACATCCTCCAGCAGTGTCTTCTTCAGAAATCTTACGGACATAATCACCGTGTGCCTGACATGTGATTGCTTTTGATGTTGATGGTACCCTGCTTTCCACCCAGTAGGATGCATAGGGGAGGAGAGGCAAAGGGCCCATTAACAGAGAAATGAGAGTAGTTCACATGTGCAAAGAATATCTCTGTCTCACCCAGCATGACATTGCCAGGCCATACTCCAGGGACTAGGACCTCGCCGTGGGGCCTTAGAATGACCCCGTGGTTTGAATTCTGGAGCTTTTGGGAACATGTGTTTGATTCCATGTATGGAGTAAAGGGCCGAAGGGTACCCCAAAAGGGAGAAATGGAACCATTGTCTCTTTCAAGGAAGGTATTCCAAAGCATGGGATCCTTAAGTTGTGGAGCCAGGATAAGGGGCTCCACTAGTCTGGGTTTGAAGGCATACTGTCTGTCGTCAGTAAAATTATGAATAGAGCGGTGCCTGGGTGGCTCAGTTGGTTAAGTGTTGGACTCTTGGTTTTGGCTCAGGTCATGATCTCAGGGTCCTGAGATTGAGCCCCGCATCAGGCTCCATGCTCAGCATGGAGTTTGCTTGTCCCTCTCCCTCTGTTCCTACCCCCACCTCTCACTCTCTCAAATAAATAAATAAAAAATCTTAAAAAAATAAGATTATGAATACAAGTCTTCACATGGTATCACTTCTCCCTAATCTCCTGATGCTCTTCATTTTGACCCACCACTTGAGTTACTGTGTTCCATCAGCTCTTTGTTCTCTCAATGCAATTTCCTGTGCTATGGCTGGATAGCAGATAATACAAGTGAATTTCCCTCTCCCAGAAAACCTTCTTCCCTCCTCCTCTTACGGTGAATATTTTTTATTCCTCAAAATCCAGATCATTACCTCATCATGAAGCCTTCTGGAACTTTTCCATCTGCCCACTTCTCTACCCATCCAACTGTATAGTCTTCCCTTTATCCAGCCAATGAGAACTTTTCAGTGAGCACCTATTCAGTGCCAAGCTGTGTTCTAAGCATTGTTCAACAGCAGTGAGCAAAACAGATCTCACAAGCTAACTGTCATGTAGGCTCCCTCTGGACTCTCTGTATTTCTACTTCGACGTGTCTTGTGTTAAAATTACTTTTATTTGCCAGCAGATGTTTTCTGTAAAGGGCCAGACAGTAAATACTTTAGACTTTGAGGGACATATGGCCTCTATTACAACTACTCAGCTCTGCTGTTGTGGCACAAAAGGAACCAGAGACAATATGCAAACAAATGGGTGTGGCTGTGTTCCAATAAAGCTTTATTTACAAAAATGGGGGTATGTGTGGATTTTGCCTGCTAGCTGCAGTTTGCTGACCCCTGCAATCGAATATAAGCTCCATGAGAACAGGTCTTTTTTTTTTTTTTCCTTCTAATTTTTTTTCACTGCTGTCTTCTTGGTGCTTCTATTAGAACAGTACCTTGTACATAGAGGGTACTTGACATCGATTTGTTAAATACAAGAAATGAATGAATGTCATCTATTAAATGGGAAGTTCCTGAAAGGCAGGGCTCCCTGCACATGGTGATCAGCTCAGAGAACATGTGTTAGGTGAAAATGGATTGAATGAATGAATGAAAGATGGAAACACCTTCTCCCTGTCAGGGCCTCTGCTTGGGGGGAGGGGCGGGGGGGCAGGCAAGAGCCCGGTGGGTCCAGGCCAGCCTTGTTATCCTGGCAGGATTGCAGCGGCCTCCTGGGCAGCGGGACTTTCACATGAGGACCCCATCACAGGGTGACAGGCAGGCCTTCCTCCCCCCCGCCCCCGCCCCATGGCCAGCTGCGACAGCCTGCGGCAAGCCTGTGAAGCTGTAGCCCTGTTTCAGGGAACTCGGCAGCGGAAATGGCCGTTACAGTTAAACAGGACTGCCTGTCAGAGGGAGGGAGTGACAGCAGGAGCCCCGTTTGCCACCATCAGACTGCCTGTCAGTGCCGGCCAGTTGGGTTTTCCCAGGCGCACCTTTCTGATGGTCAGTGCCACTGGCTGGGACAGGCAGGGCCCCGGTGTTTGGTGGGGCGAGTCAGCTGAAATCCAGAGGCAAAGCTAGCGTCACTTTGGAAATTGGGGCATGACAAGTGCAGCCAGATAAAGACGGGAGGGGGAAGGGAGGGTGGGGGTGCTGCACTGGGGGGACTGGCCAGCGGGCCCTCTGCTACTGGGGCCTCACCCAGAAGGGAAGCAGCTCCTCTTCTGTTTCATGTCAACTTCGCTGTCATTAGATAGTCGGCGAGATTTCAAACAGATAAATGCCCCTTTGGGAAGCCGGAATGCCTTGGCAGACAATTTTAGGCCTTGATTTGATTGATAAATCCTTTGTGACAAGAGGGGATGAAAGAGGCCCCCGGTTTGGTACATATAAATAGGAAATTAGCTGGCAAAGTTGTCAAAGATAATTAACTTTCCGATTCTGCGGGTCTATTCAGGTTGACATCCTGAAATTATTTAGAAATGCACATGTCAACGCTCTGACAGAATTTGGGGCTGATCAGATAAACAGATTTGGAGATGTTTGATTGTAAAATGATGTAAGCGCTTAGCTGGTGTTTTATCACTGCGTGCTTCCGTTAGCTGCAGGGGATGCTGCTGGGAGAGAGTTTGGCTATGTGGGGATGGGGAGATTGAAGAGGATGCTCTAGGTACGACACATTCGCCTTCTTCGTGCTTTCAGTCTCACTGAGTTGAGAAATTCCTAACCCTCAATTCAAATGCAGTTAACCTTGGACTCAGCCCAAGACTTCTCTCTAAACCTCAGGCTCCAGTTGAAAGGGAAGCATCTGAAGGATTCGGCAGCATGTGTGTTGTCCCCCTATCAAGTGTACAGAATCATCTAGTGTCACTGCTGTTCCTTATTCATCACGACTTTGGGTAAATCACTGGGCCTGACATGCTATTAAGAGGGGGAGAATGCCTTCTCTGGCATTTCCATCTTGTTATTGGAAATTGCCTTTTAAAAAGCAGATTGGTTTAAAGCTAGATTCTTCCAATGAAGAAACATCATTCCTTCAAGTGGATGAAAACTAGCATTTAGTGGGCACCTACTATGTGATAGAGGCCAAGTTGGACACTGTGTTGTATGATTTGCTTACCTTAATCTTCCTAATTTCTGTGGAGGTTTGTCTTTCTCATTTGGATGAGAAAACCTACTCTGAGAAGTTAAATCAGCTACTGGAGGTAACCAGCTATCAAAGTGCAATTTGAACTTGGGTTTAACTGTCTCTGTCTTTCCCCCCAACACTATTTTATGGTTAATCACATTGTAGATTTTAGATGGAAGGGAATTTGGAGATCATCTTGTTGAGAGTTTAACAACCTATAGGCCAAATCCAGCTGCTGCTACCTGTTTTTGAATGGCCCAGAAGCTAGGAGTGCTTTTACATTTGTAAGTGGTTGGGAGAAAATTGAAAAAAAGAAAATATTTCATGACATGTGAAAACTAGTTGAAATTCAAATTTGACATGTCCATAAATAAAGTTTTATTGGAATATAGTCTCATTCATTTATGTATCACCTGTGGGTGCTTTTTGTGCTCTAAGGGCAGAGTGGTGACAGAGACCATATGGCTTTCAAAGCTGAAAATATGTATGTGTAGCCCTTTATGGGAAACATTTGCTCACTCCTGGTTTCCTTCTGTGTCTCAGTGAGAGCTTATTGAGCTCTGAGTATAACTGGCACTGGCAGAACTCTAAACAGGCACTGTCTAACTTATCCTAACTACCCAAAGTGGGTACTAGTAAGTATTATACAGGTGAAGAAGCCAAGGTTCAGAGAGGTTCAAGAAGCTGGTCTGGCTAACACAGCAGAGCCAGGATTCATGGCCAAGCCTGCCTGATTTCACACTCAAAGCACAAGCTCCAAATTCCCTCATTTTGTTGCCATTTCACTGTAATTCCACATTACCTGGATGTGGCTTTTCTAAGCCAGACACTTAAGACACCGGGGTGATTACCACTGTGGTGGGCAGAATAAAGATGTTCTCATCCTAATTCCCAGAACTGTGACTCTGTGACCCTCCATGGCAAAAGGGACTTTGCAGATGTGATTAAGGATCTTGAAATGAGAAGATGATTCTGAATTATCCAGATGGACCTGAGGACAAGAGTACTTACAATAGGGAGGCAAGAAGGTCAAAGAAAAAGAAAGAGATGGGAGGATAAAAGCAGAGGTTGGAGTAATGGGCCCCACAAGCCAGGGAATGCAGGCTGCCTCTAAAGTTGAAAAAGACAAAGAAATGGGTTCTCCTCTGACCTCCACAAATACAAGAGGATAAATTTGTGTTGCTTTAAGACACTAAGTGTGGGGTACTTTGTTACAGCAGCTATAGGAAACTAGTACACACCCACTAAGTCTTTGCCTCAAGCTGCTCAGTCTCGTAAGAGACTCGGCCATCAACCTCAAAGGAAAATATGAGCTGCAGGTGTTAAGAATCAAACCAAGCAATTTACTGGGGGTGGGATCAGCCTCAAAGGCCTTCCTTAAGAAGGGGCTAGAGGGCTTGTAATACCGCAGTGCTGTGTCCTAGAGGAGGTCCTGTCTACATTCTGGTTTCTGGGGCTGGATTCTGGCATCTTCCAGGGCTGCCACAGAGCCTAAGGAGGCCAAAGACGAGAATCAGAGGCACATTTCCTCCAAATATGTCATGCTTTAGTCTCCATACTTTGTACTGCACATCTGGGGCTAACCACAGGCTTTCTGGCATGTGACCTGCAGCTGATACTGTGCTCCTCAGCGGGTTGGCTTCTGATTATTGAGGACCTAGACTTTTGCAAAAGGGAAATCACAATCTTGCCTGCATTTTATTAGTATTGTGACCATTTGCAAATTAATTTCGAAGGCAATATAATTTACCTCTTGTATAGAATTCAGTTTTGATTACTGCCATGTCACTGAAGTTCCAGTTTTCACGAGAGCTCTTATTATGAGAAATTAAGATACCTTTCTCCCTCATCCAAATAAAATAAACGTATGGGATGTGATCAAATTAAAAAACGTATGGGATGTGATCAAATTAAAAAATATCATTTAATCCAGGGAAGATAATTATTTGAATGAAACTGGAGAGGAGAAACTCAATCTAGGGTTTGAATGTTGACGTGGAATTTTGAAGGCTATTTTCACTCATCACTGACTTTTAATAGCATTTTGTATGGAGTAATTTGCAGCATAAACCTTGTTAATGTGATATTGGTTATTTCAGAATCAGGAAGCCAAGCCAGAGCCTGTCTCTAGACCATGTTGTGGTGACCCAATATATTTGAATGGATATTCTAGGAGCTGCATTTAACCATCTATTGCTATGCCTCTCACTTGTTAGTGGTGACCACGATGGCTTTATTGAATTTGGTATGCTTTGTTCAAGATGTCATTGGGAAGGAAGGAGAAAAGTTAACTGCTGTGGTTGTACCATGTATACGCCCCCCTCAGTATCATATAGGCGTCATGTGTGTGTTGGCAGCATGGTTCATAGACTTGAGGGAGTGGCCCTGATTTTCAGTGCTGGACTGTGTGCCCTGAATTTTGTTTTAACAATTAAGGTCCCCGTCATAGATGTCCTTGGAACTTGGCACTTGGGCACACCCTGCCTAATTTCCCCTTGCCAGCCCCTAACATTTTTTTTTTTTTTTAGTGCTTTCACTGGCCTCTGTAGCCCAGTCTGCCTGTTTTGAAGTAAGCTGGAAATGTTGAGGAATTAATACCCCTCAGTCAACAACTCATGTGAATTGATGGGAGATGGAAACCTACTTTACCCAGGGTTGTGGGTGGATGGCCACATGGCTATTCTACTCTTTGTCTAGTGTTCCCTAGTGAGAGCCCCAGTCGTTCATAGTGGTAATAGGCATGAAAATCCATCCTTTTTCCCGTTTCTGTCCCTTCTCTGTCTCACTCTCCCACTTCCTTCCTGGTTTTTCCTGAAGTTACCTCCCAAGTAAACCACCTGCACCCACATCCTGGTCTTGTCGTTTTGGGGAAATCCAAATCAAAACAATCATTATACTGACAAATTCATTCACTTGCTTATTCATTAAACACTTGTCAGGAGCCTGTTCACAGCAGGTAGGTGGGAACTAGGTAAGATCTCTGACTTGAGGAGCATCAACCCTGGTGAACAGACATGTCAACCAGGCAAAAAAGACGTAGAAAGGTTAGTTTCGGATTGTACCAGAGTGTCCTGCTGGAAATAAACAGGGTTGTGGGAAAATGAGGGGAGAATATTTCCATAGAATAGTTATGAAATGTCCTCCGGTGAGCTGGTGACCTGAAGCCTGGTGGATGAGAAGGAGCCAGACATGCAAAGACTAGAGTAGCATAGAAGTGTTCAAGGAGTATCAGGGAGGATGCTGAGTTTGCAGCCTTGAGCATAAGGGAATGATGGGGATTGATAGGAGAATCAAAGCAGAAAGCACAGGTAAGACCCAAATTGTCCAGCTTTCATGGGCTATGTCCAGACATTTTATTTTAAGGGAGAAGAGCAACTCAAGAAAATGTGAGGAAACTGGAGCTCTTGAAGTGAACCTGACAGCTGAAAAAAATATTGGACTAAATGATCACCATTGGGGCGCCTGGGTGGGTCAGTTGGTTAAGCGACTGCCTTTGGCTCAGGTCATGATCCTGGAGTCCCGGGATCGCGTCCCACATCAGGCTCCCTGCTCAGTGGGGAGTCTGCTTCTCCCTCTGACCTTCCCCCCTCTCATTCTCTCTCTCTCTCATTCTCTCTCTCTCAAATAAATAAAATCTTTAAAAAAATAAAAAAATAAAAAAATAAATGATCACCATTGATGATAAAGGCTGGATTCAGGGCTCAACGATAATAAAGATGGGGATAAAAGAAAAGCAAGTAGTATTTGCTGTGAACTTTCTTAAGGCAGAATGCTTTGTGCCTGTTAACATCTCACTTGGGCCTGTTAACATCGCGCTTTCAGCAACTGGTGAAGTTGGGGCTGGTTGTGTCCTGTCCCTGTTCCCTTGATGAGAAAATTGAAGATCAGTGAGTTTGGATAACTTACCCAAAGCTAACTGAGATTTGAACCCAGATCCCTCCGGTTCCCGAACAAATGATATACCACTTATTAAAACACTGCCATATTTGCTTTATCTGAAGCACTTTTAAAAATAATTAATAATCAGTGAGTTACCAATGAGAAAACTAGTATGAGTTCTTACAGTTCAGTTAAGAAAATGAGAATGATTTATTAACTCGATTGCTGTTTAACTTGCATGTTTCCTATTTCATGAAAGTATTACCACATTTTGATCATTCTCCCTCATCAAACTTTGAGTCTCTGATCTACTTAAAAAAAAAAAGATTTATGTATTTATTTTAGAGAGAGCATGAATGGGAGGGGTATAAGGAGAGAGAATTACCCCTTTGGCACCCCCCCCCCAAGCAAGGAGCCTGACAGAAGGCTCAATCCCATGACCCTGAGATCAAGACCTGATCTGAAATCAAGAGTCTGACGTTTAACTGACTGAGCCACCCAGGCACCCCGAGTCTCTGATCTACTTTCTTTTTCCATGCCTAGGAAGCTCAATAACTGGGTGTGTGCATGTGGGTGGGGTATACCCTACAGTGGTGGTGGTTGACGCCCTCGGGGTCTTCATAGAGACCATAAAAGGTAGGAAAATTCTTATCTCAGTTCTGGCTGCCTAACATTAGAAATGAAAATCTTCCCCCAGCTGACTTGTATCTCTAGGATTTGCTTAATTAGAGAAAAGCTTTGCCCATCAACTGTAGGTGGTTAAAGCAGTTCAGTAATCTCTTAACAACCCTTATCATTTGCCAATAGAAAGAGAAGGAAGAGGTGTGAGTGTAAACAGAGGAATATGTTTATTACTCTCTAAACCCCCACCTACTATTGATAAGCAATTTAGTTCCTTCTTAGCTTGTTTAGCTAAAGAAATGGCCACTTGCTCCCAAGGCAAGCCTTTGACTGGGGTGATGGGATGAGGGGTGGAGTGGTGGGGTGGTGAGGAGTCCATTAAAGTTTGGAATACTTGCTCGGTTAATATTAGCAATTTTGTTTGGATTCACTTTGAATTTGATATTAATATTACTTCAGTAGTTGAATCAGCCTAGCTGATTTTAATATTTTGATTGACATGCCCTATCAACTCACTCATTTAAGAAGTAATTATTGAGCAGCTACCATGTGCTAAGCACAGCTAATGTAACCATGACCACAACATAGAAGGTCCCTACTCCTTTGGAACTTCAGTCTAGTAGGGGTTTCATACAAACAAATCCCCACACATTGGGTATGCACATGTGTTTTGTTGAGATAAAACATAGTGAAGTAATAGACACCGGGGGCAGGGGATCTTCAGATAGGGTGGTCAGGGAAGGTATCCTGAGGAGGTGACTGTTGGCTGAGATCTGAATGTCAAGGATGACACCATTGCAAAGATGTGAGAGAAGAGCTTTTCAGGAAAGGGGAAGTACGGATGTGAAAGTCTCAAGGCAGGAGTAAACTTAGTGCATTTCAAGAACATAAATCAAGGCATGTGGTTGGAGAGGAGAGAGGCAGAAGGAGATGTTGAGGAGGTAGGCAGGGTGAATTTTTACCATATTGTGTTGGGAAACCACTAGATGGTTTACATCAGACTCATGACATGATCGGCTACTCACTTTTTAAAAGATCATTCTGGCTTCTTTAGGAGATCAAGACCAGAAGCAGGAGCACCAGCAAAGGAGATGTGGCAGCTGTTGGGGAACACTCTGTCTGGCATTAGGCAGTGGGGAATATGGAGGGAGTGGTGAATGGATTTGGGAGGGGCTTTGCATATAATTCAACAGGACTTGCTGATGAATCAGATGACAGGAGGAAAGAAGAGGAAATAGGAATGACATGGTGGTGTCATTTTCTGGGGTAAAGATTACTGAGAGAGAAGTTGCCTTATAAAATAAATCAAGAGTGTTGTTTTAGCCTTGGTTTTTAGACATCGGTGGAGAAGTCACATGGGGAGTTCTACATACTACACTATTTGCTATTCTATTCTTAGAGTTTAAAGATCAAAATTTAAAACTCAAACTAGTCAAAATGACTTTAACTTGACATGGTCCAAATCCTCCCTTGTGTAATAATAGTCTTTGTTCTTTGAGTCTTTGGCCAGACTACGACAAAATTCTGTATTTTACTCATATACTTCCAATGAACTTTTGATGAATACTTTCACCTTGAAGTAGGGTGAGAGAGAAAGAGGGACAATCTTTGTTTTTTAAAGTTTTAATTTAATTCAAGTTAGTTAACATACAGTGTTATATTAGTTTCAGTTATACAATATAGTGACTCAACACTTCCGTACATCACCCCGTGCTCATCATGACAACTAAACTCCTTAATCCCCATCACCTATTTCACAAGAGAGATAATCTTGTATTCCTTCCAGGCACTTTGCACTCGCCTTGGCTTTGTAAGTCTCATAGAAAACTTACGGAGTTGGTACTTGAATCATTATGATTAAATTTGGCTTCACGTAATGGAAAAATCTCCTACAGTGGTTTAAATATACAAGGTTTATTTTCACAAGTGAAAGAGTAAGTGGAACTAGGCAATCCAAGGCTGGCATGACAGCTTCATGGAATCATTAAGGGACATAGCTGGGTGCCTTCTGTCTTGCTGTTCTGTTATTTTTATCATTCTGCCTCATGGTCCAAAATGGCTGCTCAAGCTCCATCTATTATATTACATTCTAGGCCACAAGAAAGTAAAAGTAGAAGGCCTTCTTCTCCTTAAAAGACATTTTTGCTACCATACTTCCACTTATAGCTCATTGTTATATGTCTACACCTAGCTTCAAAGGAGTCTGGGAAAATAGTAAAGTGGCATTTGCTAAGGGAGAAAGAGACTATGGGTATTAGCAATTATCTAGCAACCTTGCCTCAGTCCTAGTATGCCTACTTTACTTGCCCATGACCACGTAACTTAAAACAGATGGGTAGGGCTGAGACTTAACTTTTACTATTATTTGTTCTCTTACTTTCTGCCTTTCTTACTCTCAGCTCTTCTGTTTTCTTCACAGTTGAGAAAATGGCTGTTTTTTTCTCAAACACCCTCTCACGCTATTTATTTTCCCATTTTTAGCTCCAGGACCTTTCTCTGAGTTCTGCAAAGTGTTATGGGGAACAGAAGAAAGGGAGAGTACTGATTTCAACCTTGCAATGCAATCTCTCTCAGCTTCCATAAATCAGCAGGTTTTCAGGAGGCGGTAAGGAGAGTGCCGTCTGATTTTTACACCTGATTCACAATAAAATCTGCACAGGGGCTTCTGGGGTGCTTATTTTCCCAAAAGGCTGAGGCAGCAGAAACCTATCTATTATGTCAGGGGAGAAGGATTCACCCATTTAGAAGTAACTGGTGATGCTGGTAGAGAGCATTTTAACTTTCAATATCTATTTTTAATACAACTTGGTGGAACATATCCTTGCACATGTCTTTGCACATGTCCTGACACTCCCAGAGGGCATCTTTAATGACTTTTCTGCTGTAAATGAAAACTTCATTTAAAAAATAAGAATAACACTGAGTACGTGGACCTCCGATCTCTTTCATTGGCATGGATGTGTGGCTTGCCGGGGTCCAAGCGTGCTGACTCCTCTTGCTGTAGAAGAACCACCCTCTCCCCTCTGCTGTAAATTCAGATCCACTGGGTTCTGTGACTGGAAATCTGAATCTCGGGCTTGGCAGCAGTGTCTGTACGATTTGGGGGCCGCACGTCAACATAAAGACATAGCACGGCACATCTACAAACAGAGGCACCAATGATTTTGATGTTTGCAAAGCCACTTCAAGTCTTTGGTCTCAGGCTCTCTTTCTTCTCAATGCAAGTAATTTAGACCATTTACCACATTTCTGAACAGGGTGAGTGGGTGGTGAGAGTTGTGATCAGTTATCCGGAATGTGCAATCCTGTGACTAAGGGTTCTCAGCAGGAGTCCATTAGGTGAGCTCCTTTGAAGAGACACCTTTTCCTGTACCCCACACTGGGCGGGGCAGAGCATCTTGCCTGCATATTCTCCCATCATCCTCTTGGTAGCTTGATGATGTAGTTTCACTGCGGGGAAAAGTGAGGCTGAGAGACATTAAGAGCTGACTCACACTCTCTGCCTCATAATAGCAGAGCCCAGATTGGAACCTGGACATTTAATACCTATACGTGAGCTTTCTTCCAAGAAATCTAATTTAGTACATGTATATCCAAAATAAATGGTTTTAAAACTTAGCAATGCAGGGCTATAATAGGTTGAACTGTATGAAATCACAATACTTGATGGTATTTTGTGCTACAAAAATGTCAATTCCATTTGGTTCAATCAGTATATAAAATAACCCTTTGCCAGGTTATTTTACTCAATTTGGGGTTGGGCAAATACAATTATTGAAGGACTCCTCTGGTGTTAGTATTCTAGCACAAATGGGTGCAGTGCCAAGAAGCGACGGCTTTATCAATAGGCGCGGTCATTACTTCTTGCTAAACATCTGTTGTCTTCTCTCTTTTCTGCACCCGACTATGAACCACTGTCTTCCCAGAAATAGGAATGGTACTTCTTCAGTGAAGTACTTTTATGTTACTTAGGTAGCTGTATTTAAAAAAAAAAAAAATCTTTGCTGCTACAATTACAAAAACTAAGAAGATTTCTGCGTAAAGTTTACTGTAGCAAGAGTCACAATAGGTACATGATCTCAGCCAATACAAGAAGGTTGGTGAGTCCTTAGGGACTGCCAGTGAGGTGGAGTTGAGTCTATTTTATTATCTCTCTGCTCTAGCCCACTTTCATATACCATCTAACTGTCCCCTATCTTATATTACTTTGTATGAGAAGACAATCAAGTAAAATCATCAAAAATGAAAGAAAACTCTTCAAAAAATAATTTAAATATGGCAGGACAAAATTATTGATGTGAAAAAGAAGTCTTACTCCATCTTTTGGGTAAGAAAGAGTTGGATTTGCTGAGAGACAGTGCATCTACAAAGGGAATGTAGAGAGGGGTGGGGGAGAAGGAATATGAAAGGGGTGGAACAGCATTATGGTAAGCTGGGAGGACGCTAGAAGGAAGGGAACAGTGGTCACAGAATGAGATGTCTCACTGCAGTGCTGCATCCTCCCGGAGGCCTCCCTGAGCCCCACTCTGATTAGAGTCTCCCAAGTGCACTCTCACATAGGATGACATGCCTGTTTCATCAGGACCTCCTGGTTTTAGCCCTGAAAGTTTCAGTTCCTGGGAACCCACCCAGAAGGTTGGTCACCTGACCGCCATGGCACCCTCTCCAATCTTTTTGCTGAACTTAGCACCATTGAGCGCAATGGTTAGTTACAAGGTGTGTAATTTCTTTATGCCCTTTATTTTCTTATATTTTTTTATCCCCGTTAGGCAATAGATGTTATGAGTGCAAAAACTATACAGTGGCTTGCACATAGTGGGTGCCCAAGTGTTTATTGAATGAAGAAATGTGCTGGACAGGAACAGGTGGTCCAGCTGTACATATGTGAAGACAGAGATGGGGAAAGAGCCTGGTATGTTCACAGCATGGCCAGTGCACAGTCAGAAGTCTGGGGTGATACCATCCAAGAGCATTTGCATTTGGAGGGCCATCAACCCCTGACCCCCTTCACCGTCTGCTGAAAGCTATGATCTGCTCCCTGCAGAAATGCACAGTTTCACATCATTTTGCATATAGATTAGAAGGTTAGAGCAAGAGTGGCAAAACTGCAGCCCATTGGTTACATCTGACCAGTGGCATGTTTGTAAATAAAGTTTTATTGGAGTGCTTGCTTTGGCAGCACATATACTAAAGTTTTATTGGAACCCACCCAAATCATTCATTGTCTATGGCTGCTTTTTTGCCCGAGGGCAGAGTTGCAATGGTTGAAATACAGAGTGTGATGGGCCTAAAAAGCCTCAAATATACCTTTGGGCCGTTTACAGAAAAGAATTGGCTGGCCCCTAGTTTAGAGAATGCTGAGGGCCTGTGGGTACCTAGTCCTCGGATCAACCCTTGCTGTAGAGGTTTGAGAGCCACTGAAGGATTTTAAAGGTGACAGCAAAGCTATCAATCCCCCTTTGGGGGTGATGACTGGCTGTGCTGTGGAGGTGTGCAAAGCTTGAGACTGTGGTGGGGACACCTTTGTAGCAATGGCCCAGAGGTGGGATGGTAAGATTGAACTAGGACTAGGATGGGGTGGAGAGGAGAGCACAGATTTTCAGATACCTGCCTTTCCCGCTTGCTTGGCTTCTCAGCATACTCAAATCTGCTCCTGATAGAAGTGCAAAGAGAATGCCCCCGGCAGTTACAGTCTGCACTTGACCACGAGCTGCTGGGTCCCACACAGATATTGTCAAATCAGCCCCTCTCAGGCTCATCCCTGGCAGCGTGCAGAGCTCTAATCAGGGGAATTGACTCACACGCTTCTGCTTTGTGCAGTGCTGGCTTTAAAAAGATCTAAACCCAAAAATTGAAAAAAAAAAAAAAAATCTAAAACCCTGTAGGGTTCACAGAGCGAGTCAAAGAGCAAGAGCTTATTGTTGGCATTCAAAACAACCATTGCCTTTGAAATGTGAGGTCTTGACAGTTCTGCATCAGGACAAAATTAGGGTGCAATGAGATCTAGCTACTCACTCTCTGTACCAATGCATCACCCTTTGTCTGTGATGCTGGGAGCATCAAGAAATAAAGCACAACACGTACCCTCAGATCTCTCCCCCCAGGAACACTTGCTTCCCATTTGCCACATCAGGGCACAGGGGCCACATCTGGAGATGAGATAAATATTGGAAGTGAGTGCTCATCTCACATTTACCTTCAATTTTTTCCTCCACTTGATAGAACCTGTGCAATTATTTGTCATAAGCAGTGCCCTCAAGGAAGAGCTCCACCAGTGTTGGGCAGTTGTGGAGTCCAAGAATGTTTTGAGGGGTGATAAGAGCCTTGGTGGGGGAGATCGCACAGATTGTGCTACAATGTGGATGAACCTGGAAAACACTATGATAAGTGAAAGAAACCAGTCACAAAAGACCACAGACTGTAGGATTCCATTTATATGAAATGTCCAGAATAGGCAAATCCATAGAGACAGAGAGGAAGTCAGTGCCTGCCAAGGCTAGAGGGAGTCGTGAATGGGGAGTGAGTGCTTAATGGGCCTGGGGTTTAATTTGGAGTGATGGAGGTATTTTGGAACTAGATAGAGGTGGTAGTTGCACAACATTGTGAATGTACTGAATGCCACTGAATTGTTCATTTTAAAATGGTTAATTTTATGCTTTATGAATTTTACCTCAATAAATTACTCTAAAAAAGAGGAGGGGGAGTTGGAGGAACAAGAGGAGGAGGAAGGACACGCCCCTTGAAAGATACATTTCTTGTGGCATTGCAAGAGCCATCTCATCCATCCGGGGGATTGCCGTTGATTTACCCCCAAATCTCCCAAATCCACCTGTTCCTTTCTTGTCTCGCTATTACCCCCTTTGTCTGGGTCCTTCATCTCTCCAGAGTGGGAGATGCTCTTTCTCCCTGCCTCCACTTTCCCCACTTCCAGTCTTCCCCAGCCCTGGGCTGGAGAAATCTCCATAGCTCACCTCTGGCACAATCTCATACTGCTGGGCCCAGGTCTGTTCTGGCTCCCCTACGTTTGAGAGTTCTAGTTCTTCAGCTTGGTGTGGTAAACTGAAGAGGACCATGGACCTGGATTCAGAAGCTCTAGCGCATCCTGATTTAGACATTCACTAGGGTGGCATCTTGGCCACCCACTTGTGAGTGTGTTAATTTTCACAGGCTCAGTTATATTTTTCCTTTGTGTTTTCCTTTTGTTGCATGCTGGTAATGACAGTCCATCATGGGGCTTGGTGAGAATCAAGTGAGATTATTGTGGCTGACAGTGACTGAACATTTGCCCTGGCAGACCCTGGACTAAGGACGTCATTTGAATTTTCTCAAATAATAGAGGATTGCATTCAGTCTAAGGCCCTATATATGTTTGGTGTACCATGGTCATCAACGTCATCACTGTTTGTTACAGTCCTCTTCAGTATGGCCTAATGCTGTGACTTGTTGCTTTCATGCTGTGTGGTAGGTCAGTTTCACCACCCCTGAGCACGTCTCATGTATGCTGGCCTCCACACCTGGTGTGGACTGTCCTCTCTGCCTGCATCTCCCTTCCTTTCCTCAGAGTCAGGCTACCTGCAGTATCTGTACTAGCACAGTTCCCTGCAGGGAAGGTCTGACAGGACTGTGGCTAGTTTCCCAAAGATTTCTCAGACTCGAGCTGCCTGAGGTGGCCATTGGGAGTGAGAGAGGCAGAGACCTTCCCCCAGATCTTCTCCTTGCCCTGGCTGCTGAGCCTCTAGCAGAAATTCACAGCCGCACATGCAGCCGTGTATCCCAGACTTGGCTCAGGAGAATTCACATATTGGTTCACTAAATTTTAACCATGCAAATATTTGCATTTACATGTCCGGCCAAGCCCTTACTCTCTAGTAAGAATGCCAGTGTTGGGCGGAGCATTCCTTTTAAATGCCACATGTGTTTCGTGTGGCCGATCCAGCCTCTGACTCCCTGCCCTGGGATGGACCTGCTTCTCGTGCATGGTGCAGAGCTTGGTGGCTGCTGAGCAGTCTCCTTTTCCTCCCATCATTCAGGTTGTATCCAGGAAGGCTGATGAGGAAGGAGGCCTATAGAGAGGCAGGAAACTGACAGTTGATGCTTTTGTGATCACTTGACAAACAATGTGACTTTGCAAACATCCAAACAGAAACAAACTTCTTCCCTCCCCCCATCCATCCCTTTATTGGAATTTTATCTTAGACCTGGCTGAAAGGGAATATACAGGTCCAAGTCTTGGCTGGGATGCTGGACAGTATTTGGCTTATTGATTCCTTGAATAAATGTTTATTTGATACATACTCTGGCCAGGAATTATGCCAGGTGTTGGAATACGAGGTGAAGCACATGAACATGTTCACAGGCCTCCCCAAGCTTACCACATGGTGGGGATGACAAATAAGGAATTACCATCAGGCAGTGTTGTGAGTGCAATGGTAGAAATCAGAGTGTGTATAAGAATATAAACCAGGCATCTCCCTGGTGAGGAGTGGTCTGTGAAGGCTTCCTGTAGGAGTTAACATGTGAGTTGTGAGCTGAAGAATGAAGAATGAGCTGTGGGAGAGTATTACAGGCCACTAGAACAGCCTGTGCAAAGGCTTAGAGGTGAGGGACAATGTGGCACATTAAAGAAGTGAAGGTGGGGTCAGCATGGTGGCTAGAGTGTATGGAGAGTTCTTTTGGGTTAGGAGGGGCAGGGAGGGAGGAGAAAAGTGAGAAACGAAGCTGGAGAAAGTAGCTGGGCCTGACATCTCAAGTGTCTCCCTGACCCCAGGGCACCCAGAGAGAGTCGCTTTTGTGCGGAATTGTTGGGACGGCCGGAATCACAGGCCCCTTTGAGTTCTAGCTCCCCCAGCACTTGAGAGCAAGTCACTACTACTCTGGACCTTGGCCCCTTCCTCTACAAAGAGACACAGTTGGCCTCGCTACACACAAAGATGGAGGGTTGGAGGTGGAGCGCCCTTGTTCACTGTTTCCATGTGATTAAGGCTCCCCTGGAGATGCTGATGCTGGATCTCAGCCCCCTCAGGCCTACCCCTGGCAGACACGGAGCCTGAAAGGCTGGTCAGTGAGCAGGCAGGAGGGGCATCTAGCTGAACTCAGCCACAGACAGAACACTTGTAATTTT
Organism: Halichoerus grypus; assembly: GCF_964656455.1. Lineage (NCBI taxonomy): Eukaryota > Metazoa > Chordata > Mammalia > Carnivora > Phocidae > Halichoerus > Halichoerus grypus. The sequence continues at coordinate 7,717,201 of NC_135726.1, forward strand.
TTTCTGATGCTTTCAGTAGAGGAGAGGGCTTTGGCACCAAACAGATGCAGATTTGGCTCTCTTCTGTTGTCTGCTCATTTCGTTCATCCCTTCTCTCACTCCAACATTGCTTGTCTGCTGTGCACAAGGATGTTCTCAGCCCCAGGGAGACCCAGGTATGGTGAGCCAGACACGCACGATCCTTGCCCTCGGAAACCTTACCATCTAATCAGGAAGACAGAGAGTAAATAAAGAAATACAAAAGTAATGACCACAATTGTTGGAGAGCTAGAAAGGACCAGTAGAGTGTCACCAGGGCTCCTTAACTGCAATGGAAGTTTACAGTTCAAACATTGGCTCTACTGATTATCAGATGGAGAAGTTCCTGGACCCTTCTATGCCTCAGGTTCCTCATCTGCACAGTGTGAGGATTTAGGGCTAAACCACGTGAGAAATGGTGGTTTTAAACTTTGCTGCCTCAGAATCCCCTGGGGAGATCTTAGCATTCCCAGTGGCCAGATTGTACCCACACCAGTGCAGTCAGGATCCCTGAGGGTGGGGCCCAGACACTAAAATTTTCTGAGAGATCCTTAGGTGATTCCGATGTGCAGCCCAGTTTGGGAACCAGCCCTCTAGCCCAGTGCTTCTCATACCTTAATGGGCCTATGAGGCACCTGCGGTCTTGGAATATGCAGATTCTGACTCATTAGCTCTGGGATGGGGCTAGTGTATTTACATTTCTAATGAGTCTTGGGCAGTGGTTCTCGGCTGGGGTGATTTTGGCCCCAGTGGACCTTTGGTAAAGTCTGGAGACATGTTTGGTTGTCAGAATTGGGAGTTGAGGGTGCTATTATCTTCTAGTGGGTGCGGGCCAGGGATGCTGCTAAACATCCCACATTGCGTGGGACAGCTCCCATAACAAAGAATTTTCTGGCCCCAAATGTCAATAGTACTGAGGTTGAGAAATCCTTTTCCCAGTGAAGCTGACGCTGCTGGTCCACAGACCACACCCTGAGTGGCAACAGAGTCGCCTTCTCTGGCTTAGCCACAGTGACTCTGGGCTAAGCTACACAAGTGAAACTGAGATTTTGTCAAAAAGTGAGCTGACAAAATTAGCAAAGATCAGTCTTCATCCCTAGTTGGGGTTTTGGTGGACGGTAGAGAGGATTTCACCAGCCCCAAATTATCGGTGTTAAAGAAGTAGCTGTTTTAATGTCTGTAAGGATTGGGCGTTCAGAAACCAAAGGAGAATGTGCACGTATCCACCGGATTTAAGCAGCAAATACAAAAAGAACTGAAGAAGGCAAGGGCATGAATTATTAACAGGGCTGGGTGTGAAAAGTGTAGTGCAAGCCTTTTTAACACTGTTTGAGATCAGGATGAGGAAAAATGGGCAGAGACTTAATTGTTTCATTGACTTTTGCTGAGGAAACCCAGAGTCATCAAATATACAGAGGGCAGAAGAATTCAAGCACCACACTTTCCTCTCTATTTTTTTTTAAAGATTAATTTGTAATTTATAGCTTTAATGACCTGCCTGGTGATAGAGTTGAGATCTGGATGTAGGATTCAAAACACAGTGACCCTTGCACAGCTCTCCAGAATTTTCCCTCCACCCCAGTTCCCCTGCTATACTTACACCCTCATCATTTCTCATCCAGATGAATGCAGTGGGCTCCTCAGTGGTTTTTCTGTGTTTACTCTGTCAGTCTTCCCTCCAGACCATCTCTACATTGTGGCCAATGGGAGGTTTCTCAAAAGAACATCTGACCCCTTGAGCCTGGGGGAAGCTGTCCAATAGCCCTTCACTGCTGTGGTCAGTTAAGCTTCCTAGGGCTGCACTGTTGCCTAGATCCATGGTCCTCTGAGCATGACCCATGGGCCCTGGTGGGTCCCCAAGACTTGCAGGAGGTCTGCGAGGTCAAAACTATTTTCATAATATTGGGACATTATTTGTCTTTTTCACTGTGGACAGTGGGCCTGCTGGTACAAAAGCTATGGTGGATGAAAATGCTGGTGCCTTGCAGGAGTCAAAGCGGCGGTTATACAATTCCACTTATACAAGCTGGCATGGTCTTCTCTACCATGCTCTCACATTAAAAAAAAAAGAAGAAGAACAAAACACAATAACAACAAGGAAATAAATAAAGCCAATTTTTCTTAAGAATGTCCTTGATAAAGCAGTAAAGATTAATTTCGTGAAATCTCAAACCTTGGCTACACATCTTTTAATACTTTGTGTGATGAAGTGGGGAGTATGCGGAAAGCACTTCTGCAGCCTGGCAAAGTACGGTGGCTGCCCAAGGAAAAGCACTCGTGTGATTGCTTGAGTTGTAAGCTCAAATAGCCCCTTTTTTCATGCAACGCCATTACTTGGAAGAACAACTGGCAAACAAATTATAATTATTCAAAGTTGGCTATTTGGCAGACATTTTCTTGACAACAAGATGAGGTGAGCCTGTCCCTTCAAGGAAAACAACTGACAGTATTTGTTGCCAATGCTAAAATTCAGGCTTTCACGTGAAAAGTGGAATTTTGGAAAACTGAGCTTGACAGCTTCCCAGTACTTAAATACTTCTGGATGATTGGTGGTATTAACAAATGTGGTTTTTTTTTTTTTTTTTTTTTTTAGTATCATATAAATGAAATGTGAAGATATTTGGGAAAGATCTGCATACCTCAGGGCATCCATATTTTCTAAATGAATCATCATGCATGATCAACCATTCAAAGTGCAAGATGAATTGATGAATTTTAATTGGACAGATTACAAAAAACATTGGTACTGTTTCAGATTCTACATTGAAACTAACCTCTAAGAAATACCCCTTGTTGAGTTTTGGTGTAGTATCAAATAAGACTACCCACAATTATCTGAAAAGACTATTAAAACCTTCTTCTCTTTTCTAACTACATATCTGTTTGAGTCTGGATTTGCTTCATATTCTTCAAACAAAAAATAAATTTAACAGATTGGATGCATAAGTAAATGTAAGAATCTAGCTGTCTTTTATTAAGCTAGACATTGAAGGGATTTGCAAAAAATGTTAAACAATGCCACTCTTCTCCCTAAATTGTTTTTTTGTCCTGAAAACTATGGTTATTTAAAATAAACATAAATTGTTATTTATGTTGACATGTAATGGATTTAGTGTTATTATTTTAAATGAATGAATATTTAAAAATGTCATCAGTTTGAATATCGATAGACACAACTCATATAAACAAAAACTCTTTGGGGACCTTAATAGATTGTCACTGTGTAAATGGGTCCCTGGGACCAAGAGTTTGAGTACTGCCGTCTTAGACCTTCACCACTGTCACCTCTTTGATCTTCTGTGTGCTCAGAGTGATGTGCTGCTCTTGTTTTTAACCTGTAAATGTGCACCACCCCAGAGATCGTTGCATTTCAGAGAGTGATCACATTACATTATCAGCTGCAGTTTCACAAGGCTAAGGAGTTTGGGAGTTTGGAGGCTTAATGACCTGCAGCATGGAAAGCCATGCTGTGAAAAATAATACCAAACAGCTGGTGGGAATTGAATGCCCACTGAGAATTGTCCTTGGATGTGTCAATCTTTCACCCTGAACCCGTAGACTTGTAACTAGAACTCTCCATTAAGCGGGAGCCAGGCTGGGCCGTGTGTAGGTTATTCCTTGAAAGGGCATTTGTCATGGTGGATGGGATTCTTGGGGTTGCTTTCTCAGCGATGACCCATTAGTTGCCATCAAGACCCAAATGGACCAGTAGCCAATGAGAATGTAGGCCCTTCCACAATCCCGCCTCTGCAGAGCTGCAGGCATTTTCAGGCCTCATCTAGCCTCCTCATGGGGTAAGTTGTCTTGGCCTGGACCAGATGGACTCCCCCAGGAGGTTTGGCTAAAACATCTTTTTTTTCTGAACGTCTGAAGCCCGCAGGCTCATAGGCACCCATCTGTTCCTCTTGAAAATGTGTCTCACCATTGGGTTTGGGATGATCTAGAATTTACACTACAAGTGAAACATCTCTGCCCCATTTCCTCTGACAACCAGTTCCCACTTCACAGGTGATGGGTTTGCTGGGAAGACAAACTTAAATGTGATGCTAGCACTTTGGAGTTCTGTGTCTGCTTGTAGTGTCTAAATTCTGCCATTGACCCTCTTGTTCTCTAGTTTCCTGACTCATAGGAGCTGTGTGAACAAGGGCAAAAGCTAAATGGGAAACAAGAAAGGGCTTGGACAGAAACTCATGCACCAAGAAATGTGGGATTCCTATGATAAGCAGAGATTAGGCCAGGGAATTCAGGAAAACTGTTTAATTATCTTTCCTGAATCTCTGCTTGTTTTACCTGCAAACAAGAGGATATTATGACTATAATTCAAGAAAAAGCCAAATCAACTGTACCAAATAGGTAACCAGACACAGGTGGTCTCAGATACTAGCAAGTTACTGGCATGGGCAGCCCAATTCTTGATGGTCCAGGTTACTTGGTCAATAATTAGAGAAGGGAGAAGGTAAAATGGAGATGAGAAGGCTTATTCCCCTCCCACATGGGGAATAGTACTTGGCCTAGACTGGGACTGGAAGAACTAAGAATATGTCCTTCTGGGCAGTGTTTCTCAGTCTCAACACTATTGGCATTTTGGGCTGGGTAATTCTTTGCTGTGGTGGGGCTATCCTGTATGTTGTAAGATGTTTAGGAGCAACCCTGACCTTTACCCAGTAGATACTAGTAGGACCCTCCTTGCCCCAAGTCACAACAACAAAAAATGCCTGCAGACATTGCCAAATATATGTCTCCCATCCGTTAAGCTGAGAATCACTGCTCTGGGGTTACTGTAAAAGTGGCCTGGCTTCTGCATTTGAGACACAGGAATTGGTCACATGTAGACCAGTGAATATCCCCCACCTCTGGACAGCCAGCTTAGAAAGTCATCTTCTGGTGGGGAAGAGCTTGGGAAAGGAATGGGCCCAGGGTCCGAGGTTCTTGCTCCACACTGCTCCCATGGACAACCCCTCTTTCTAATTTCCTATGTGAATAAAAGCAGAAATTCAACCTCTTTCCACCACATTTCCCATAAGGAAGAAGAAAATGCACATGGTGGAGTTTGGTGCTCTAATGTTTGGTTTATCCCTTGGTAACATACTGTTCCAAGTATAGTGCATCATCCAGGACTCAGATTAGCAGTCCTTCTCCAGGAAGTGTTTTCTGGGTACCCTATTTCATATAGTTTCCCTCTGAAAACTTTCAGTATTTGACTAAAGATCATTTTGTGTTTTCCAGTCATTTTAACAGACATTTTTGGGGTCCTTTTTTTCCCCACCCAATTGAAGTAAGGTTGCCAGGTCTCTGGTTTATTATTAGATACAGGGAAGGTGTTTATTGATTTGGATCCATCCCACTTCCATGGAGGTAGCAGGATGATGTCACTGAGAAGGGCTACACTGTGGGTTCCAGTCTGGGCAATCTGAACAAGCGTCCATTACCCCAAACTGTAAAATAAGGAACTGAAGTCAAAGGAAATTGGTGAAAAGGAAACTTAGAGTTGCCCAAAGACACATTAGAGATCCATTAAACAACATCAGTTACGGCCCCTTCACCTCTAACTTACTGCCTGTTAACCTTCAGCAAATCACTTTACTACCTTGAGCCTTAGTTCCTTAATCTGTAAAATCCAAATGTAGTAATATGCTCATTAGAAAGCTTTGGTAAAGATGAAATAAGGAATGTACAGAGTAAGGTCTGAGCCCTGAGGAGGCTCAGGAAAGAGGCTACCAAGTCTCCAGGGGTTGAGTTTGGGTGGAGTGGGGGACTTGAGCAGGCATGTGATTGTGGAGAGATGGGCCCAAGAATATTTTGGCTGCTATGAAAGTTTGGGGAGGAGTAGTAGAAAAATCTAAATATAATTTTTTAAAAGGAAGTGTTTGTGAAAAAAAAATCTGTCTTCCACTTAAAAAAAATCTCGGTGATTGCTAGTTTTTTTATACAAGCTTTCAAGTCAGATTTGTGTCTCTTTCCAGTGGCAAATTCTACAGAAAGAGCCATGAGGGAACCCACGTATTTATAGATTACATAAAAACATGGCCATAAAAGCTCCCCTTAAATTCTCAAAAAACACTGGTTTTTCCTTCTCTGATAGGATCCTGTGCAGGTGTCCTGTGTAGAGTCCACGTGTCCCTCTCTTATAACTGAGAGATAGTCTAAGTGTGCCGACATGTTGACAAATCTGACTGGGAATGGTGGGGGAAGGAGGTGGCACTGGATAAAGTTTGTGATGCATTTTTATAATGGGAAAACAAACTTTGTGCATTTTGGTCTAGACAAAGACGAACTTGGACCAAGGTTGAGTCTATTATTTTAAAAAGTATATACTATAGCAGCCATAGAGTGGAACAACTCAAGTTGCAAAACAGACTTGGCTGAAAGTGAGTTCTCATTATTTCTGGGGCTAGAGCCCATACTGATTCATTACTGAGGCATTCAGAGCGAACTTCCTGTGATGAAACCTTCCTGATGAATTTGTGGCAGGAATTGGTGGAGGGTATTTGGTCCCTCATCAACTTCCCAGCTCCCATAGAGGAGACTTAGGTGAGCAGCAAAGGGCTGATGGGCCCCAAGAAGGCCCCACTGCCCAGTAGAGGCAGCCTCATGGGGGGAGGGAGGCTGGTGTTGGAGTCAGATAAGGAAGATACAGCACATTATGCATTTCTTCTCTTAAATAATAGCTTTATTGAGATATTACATACCATAAAAATTTATCATTTTTAAACTAGATGTTATGTTTGAGAGCAGTTTTAGGTACACAGTAAAACTGAGTGGAAGGTTCAAAGATTTCCCATATATTCCCGGCTCCCACACATGCAGAGACTCCCCCATTAGCAGCATTGCACACCAGAGTGGTATATTAGCTACTATCCATGAACCTGCACTGACACATCATTATCACCCAAAGCCAATAATAGTCCACATTAGGGTTCAGTCTTGATGTACATTCTATGGGCTTGGACAAATGGATAATGATATATGTCTACCATAATAGTGTCATGCAGAGGAGTGTCACCACTCTAAAAATCTCTGTGCTCAAATTCACATTTTAAAGTGACAATTCAGTGTTTTTTAGTATATAGAACATGCTTGTGCAGCCATCACCACTGTCTAATTCCAGAATATTTTCATGGCCTCTAAAGAGAAACTCCTTAGCCCTCAGCAGCCACTCTCCATCCCCTCCTCCAGGAGCCCCTGGCAATTGCTGATCTTTCTGTCTCTGTGGATTTTCCTATTTGGACATTTCATGTAAATGGAATCATGTAATATGTGGCTTTATATGACTGGCTTCTTTCACTTAGTATAAAGTTTTCAAGACTCATCGGGTTGTAGCATGTGTCAGTTCTTCATTCTTTATGATTGTCACGTAATATTCTGTGGTGGTATCACATGTTTTGTTCATTCATTCATTTGTTGGTAGACATTTGGGTTGTCTTCCATTTTTTGGCTTTTATGAGTAATGATACTGTGAACATGCATGTAAAGGTTTCTGTATGGACACATATTTCTCTTGGAAATTCTCTTGGAAATATGCCTAAGAGTGGAATTGGTGGATCATGTGACTGTGTGTTTAGCATTTTGAGGAACCGCCAAGCTGTTTTCCAAAGTAGCTGGACCATTTTACAATTCTACCAACAATATATAAGGGTTCCAGTTTTTCCAGATCTTCACCAAGACTTGTTATTGTTGGTCTTTTTGATGCATCCATTTATTCATTTATTGACTCAGCACTTAGTTACTGGGTATGTATGTGTGCTTGAGACTAGGGTATAATAGTGAGAAAAATCACACAAGAAGCTTATGACGTTTTCATAGAGACAAATAGTAATTGTAGGATAATATAAATAAAGCAAACATGCAATTATGTGAAGAATTACAAGGGGGAAGCAGTGCATGTTTCTGTGAGATTGCATACCAGTGAGACCTGACTTTGTCCAGGGGTTTAGAGATGGTTTCCCTGAAGACGCAGTGATAGGGCTGAGAGGTGCAAGCTAAATGAGAATTATGTGGATATTTGATTATGAGCACTAGTGTGAACGTATCTGTTCCTCTCTTCTTCCTGTGTAATATGGAGTTAGTCCGAGTGGTTTGGGGACTCAGTGGAAGCCACTGTCAGTCACAGATGAGTTCCCTCGATGAGTGATTCTCTGGTTTCCACTTGTAATCTTCCAGCCTCCCTCACAGCCTGGAGGAGAGGTCTCTATAGACAGATGATGGTGCAGATGAGGTTGAAGTAGGCCAGGATTTGGGGAGTGCCTTCTGTGTGCCAAGTACTGTGCGAAGTAATTCACCACATCTTACTCGTTCCTCATGAGGACACTGCGATAGAGGGGGGTCAGCATGAGAGTAGGAGGAGGGAGAATATAAAGAAGGCAATGAGGAAAAAAGGCACTGAGTTTCTGTATGAGGGAACTGGGCTTATGGTTGAAGAAATGATTCTGTGAGGCAGATATTTCTAAGGCCACATTCAGAAAGCACCTGAAACAGGTACTTGGTTTCAGACAAAATATTTTTATGCAATTTAATTCTGTTTATACTTAGAAGGGTATTTTATTTCTTGAATATGCAGTGCAATTTCTTTTATTTCAAATTACTTCTCTGGTATTTAAACTAAATAGTTTAGCTTAATCACATATAACAAATCTCCCAGTATAAGGGCCTGGATCCCAAACCCGGCTACAGATTAGTTTCTAGCCCAGGCAATAAATGCATACTTGGAGCAAATTCAAGAAGGGAAAGAAACCACTTTAATTAGGTTTGAAAGTGTCTCCAATCAGTTCCAGAATAGCTGTCACTGGATTTATGATGTACCTTCAAAACTGTAGCTCTCTTCATACCCAGCTGAAGCGAGAAGGCTCCAGAGAGAACTGAGCATGATTTCTTGAAACCTAAATATTTATGTCCCCAAATAAGTGCCCCTAGAAAATATGGACAAGACCGATGGAGGGATAGCTGGCTCACCTGGGCCAAGCCTGTCAGTTAGCCTCTACCGTTGTTTTTACTTAATTATGAGGGCTCTAATCAAACCTTCCTGGGAACAGCTCCGTAAGTGCAGTCTGACCCCACTAATCTGTCACACAACAATTACATTCATTCGTACATTTATGTCCGGTGGCAGTAACTGAGGGCTTTACTGGAGTAGAAGCTGGCACTGAGACGCAGAGTGGCTAAGTGACTTGCAGAATATCGCAGAAACCGGATTCAAGGCCAGGTCACCCCACTGCCAGTATTTTGAGCCCAAGGAACATACTCAAAGGAAAATGTTGCAATAAAAATAACGATCAGTCATCTCATTCATATGATTCCCAGCTGTTTTGAAGTTGACTCACCTGTTAATTTCTGTTGGAGTCTTTTATCCTTGTTTTCCCAGCTGTAATACATGAATGTGACACAAACATGAGAAAATACACAGACAGCATGGGGTGTGAAGTTGGAAAAGTGGGACTAGAGCCTGGCTTTCCATTTCTCTGTGATGTAGCTTTGGGCTTAACCATTCCGACCCTTATTCTCTTCCTCTGTGTGGAAACACCTCTGGGAAGAGAGTCGTAAATATGAAGGGAGAAAATGTCCTATAGACTCTAAAATGCCTTCCATGTTACTTACTACTTTTAAAATCTACAAGAGTATAATTAAGTCTGACAAAAGAAGTCTGCAAGTTCTTCTCTGAGAGAGTTAATTGGAGATGTCGCTGTGTCAGAGAGTTACAATGCCACTTATCCTTGAGCACTCAACAACCAGCTCTTTCTTCTTGCAGGAATGATGTAGTAGTTGCAAAGAAGGTAGGACATCAAGGTTAGATCTTTTAGTATTTCCACAATGTGCTGGACACTGTACCAAATGCTTTGTCAATATTACCCCACTAAAAACAAGTCTTTGTGTTTGGTAGTATTCTAATCCTCCCTTCACAGATGGAAATTGAGCACAGATTGGCACATTTTGCTCAAGTTAGCCCAACTAAATGATAATTTCTTTTGTTGCAACTTCTTTTGCCCTTCCATTTCCTTGTTATTATCAAAGTGGTATGCCAATGGAGGTTTAAGTCTTTCTCCTAGATGACTGTCATGTAATTTTAATCTGACTGACATTGTGGTGGTGTAGTAGACAGAATACACCCCTGCTTTCCCCAAAGATGTCCATATTCTAATTTCAGGACCTGTGAATGTGTTACCTGACATGGTAAAAGGGACTTTGCATATATGATTCAGGTAAGACCCTCAAGATGGGAAGATTATCCTAGATTATGTGGATGGGCCCAGTGTAATCAGAAAGGTCCAGTGTAATCCAAAAGGCAGAGAAGGAGATAAGATGACAAAGCAAAGGCCAGAGTGGTATATTTTAAGGGTGAAATAAGAGGTCAGAGCCAAGGGATGCAAGCAGCTTGTAGAAGCTGGAAAGGCAAGGAAATGAATTCTCCCCTAGAACTTCCAGAAGGAACCCAGTTCTGATGACACTGTGCTTTTAGTCCAATTAGACCCATTTTGGGCTTCTGACCTCAAGAACTGTAAGGCATTAGGTTTTAATTCACTAAACTTGAGTTGTTTTAAGCTACTAAGTTTGTGGTAATTTGTTATATAGCTATTAGGAAACTAATACAGATGGTCAGACCAAAAATTGTTCATGGCAAACAAAACAACCCCAAAACATCATCATAAACATTCAAATAAGTGTAGCTGTCCTGTGGACTGTAAACATTCAGAGTGGCAATGGATTGTGAAGCCAGCCAGTGAGGTCGAGGCCACACAGCTAGGAAGTGTAGCTCCTGGAATCCAAAGCCAGGTCTTTCTGACCATGTCCACTCTCTTTCTTTATAAATATGGCTTGTGTAGCAACTCACTCAGGGGTCCACAGCTGTTGCTAGCAGAGCAAGGCTTGCATGTGATCCTTATGCCCCAAATCCATTTTCTCAAGAGCAGTGATATGAACACAGATTCATCACAGGCTGGTGATTCCAGACCTGGTTCTCCTGCCTCCTCCATGTGACTTATTTCTGCAAGCACCTGAGTGTGGTGATCATTCATCACTTGTGACTAGCTTGTCCGTATTCATGATCCTGTGCCAGTGATTAATTGGCATACAATAGAGCTCAGTGTGAAATAATCACTAATGAAGTGGTTAATGTTTGCTGAATGTCCCAAGACTGCACTTTGATTCCTTGTCACCACCATCCATCATTGAAGGAGAGTCCCGATAGAAGAATCTCTTTTGGTGTAAACAGAGGCTGGGGTTATGCACAGTTCAGGGCATATCCTATAGAATATCATGTCCTCCCCAGTGCTGAGGTTAGGACACAGCTATATGACAGAGCTGTGTTTCTCAGGGAGGGAAGGAAACTACCTGTGGATGGGCACCCATTGACTATACAAAATTAGACCTGTGCTTTCAGATCGCTTAATTCTCACAATGACATTGTGAGGTGTTATGTTTCCTCTTTCCAAAAATGGATACTGAGAGGCTTAGAAATATGGGGTCAGTGGTTAAAAAACAAAATTCAACTGTGTAAATTTGAAGATCTAATTGACTTTATTAAGCAATTCATGAATTGCGCAGCATCCCTTCTAGCAAGTAGAGAGATGCTCTGAGGTTTGTACAAAATGGAAGATTTGTATAGGAAGGAGGGTGGGGCAAGGAATTGATTAGCAAAATAAAAGAAAGGATTGCTTCAGGTCAGGACATCTTTTTGCGGGAAGGGACCAACAGGATTTTGGTCATGTGGATTACCTCCCCAGTGCTGATAGGAAAGTTCAGATGGACTGTTAGTCAAAAGGTCGCATTCCTGGGAGAGGTTGAAACTGTAATTCACTCTTGGTTTGCTGTCTTGGAGACAGATGACTCCATTTTTGGCTTCTTGTCTCTTTTTTAACATCGGGGGAAAAAAACAGAGTTGTAATTCATACTCTTGGGTAATCAAAAGGTACTTAGTGTCCCCTGTTTCCACTTACAAACAGGAGTCTTCAGATTCCATTATTGGCCAATGCATGACGCATAACATGTAGTTTATTTGGATGTGCAAATGTTCTGAATAGAGCTGCTCTAAATCTATTTGTGTAGTTCTGGGTGAAACACTGAGGGTTGAAACAAACTATACCAGCATAGGATTCAAAGACTTGGATTGTGGTTGGGTTATTAGTATTATTTTTTATCTTGGGCAAATTAAAATTTAAAAAAGGCTTCTCTTTGGACTTTCTTACCTGTTGAGTGAGACAGTGTAGTATGGAAAAATAGCATACGTTTTGTAGACAGGTGAATCTTGATTAAAATTCTGGTTCAGCCAGGTGTTAACTGTGGCCTTAGGGAAGTCACTTAACCTCACTTACCCTCAGGTCCTTCATTAGGAAAATGAAGATAATGATATGTGGCAAGTAGGGCTCGTTAAGAACTAAAAATAATAAATTATAAGCACCCAGAAAGCAAGTTGGCACATAGTAGTTCCCAGTAAGTGGTAGCTCTACAATGAGGGATGTTTGACCAAGTAATCTCTAGATCTTCTGCATGTCTATAATTTTAGTTTTTCAAAACCTTTGACTGCTATTTATGGGGAACTTATTACATAGTAGGCTCTATGCCAAGGATTATACTTGCATTATCTCATTAAATCTTTATCACAACTTTAGGAGGTAAGTGCTATCAAATCCTTATAGATAAGGACACCTATGCACAGAGAAGATAAATGAACTGTCCTTGTTACAAAAACTAGTGAGTCAAGATTTGAATCTAAATATCACTGTCTCCAGAACTCCCACTCTTAAAATTAAGCCCTTGTTAATAATATGTATCCATGTGTATTATCACTTTTGTAGAAAAGGCTGGACCTTTTCCATGCAGATGGCTAAGAAGTGACTTACTGAGTCCCTGGATAGCATCAGGACAAGAAAAAACCAGCACAAACCATCCCAGTAATTTAAATAGAAAGTTATAACTGAGAACAACTGTCAAAACTATGAAAAAAAAGTGAGACTCAGATGTTTGGTTGTCCATGTTCTCAGTGAGAGAAAGAGTTACTTCTCAAGGTGGATGGGAACCTTCTCTCTGAGACCAGCTAGGGGATGTTTGGGCTGTCAGCCCGGTTTTTGCTCCATTCCTCCATGCTGATTCTCAACCATTCTATAGGTTAGACAGTTGGGAAAGTCAGTGACTGAATTCTGTAACTATGTCCAACTTGCTTTCCAGAAAATTCATATTTAATGGAGCATCTATAATCTGCATGCAGACTGCTAGCAACAAGAATATAGGAAAGAAGATGAGGTCCTTATCCTAAGGGGGTAAGGGGGTGGGGAAAGCCCTGATATGTAGCATCTACCCATGTCCCTGGTGTAAATACTCCCACCACAGCCAATTTCAAGCTACAAATGTGATGTTACTGAACAAGAAGTTCGGAAGAGTTGCATATAATTGGCTCTGGCGAACTAGTACAGTTTGGCACCAGCTGCCTACCAGTCCTCCTCCTGGGTTCCCAGATACACTCTTCACTCCTCTGCCTCATTAATGCCCACTCATCCTTCACATCACCACTCAACTGTCACTTTCTCAGAAGTTTCCACTGGACTTTTGTCCCAGATGAAAAGCCTTCTGAGAGCTCAAGAGGCCTATCCAGTGTTTTCCATTGTTTCATGAGATACAAGAGAACACCCACAGGGAAATTTTGACTATGACTACCTGTGAGAACTCTTGAGCAGGATAGAGACGCAGGTGATGTGCACACAACCAGTGTTTTGAGCTGGAACCTTTCTGTCGAAATGGCTCTTGGTGTGAGTCCTGGGTTGCATGGGAACTCATGCAATAAATCAAACCTAATCTTCCCATAGAACAACTAAAAAGAGACTGACATGTGCATTACACAATACTGAAATCTCCCAGCCCATGTGTTTATTGCCAAACATAGGCTAATACTCTTCTTTTCAGCCATGTAAGTTTCTCTCTTCTCTCAGTGGCATTTGAGGTGTCTCAGGGCAGAGTAAAGACATTCAGTCAAGGGCTTTGGAAACACTGTAGCAGCAACCTTGTCTTCTCTCTAGAGGCTGCTGAGCTCATTTGGATAAAATAAGAAATGACTTTACCCCTTAGCCTTGAACAAAATTGGGACAAAATTAAATGTCTGAACTTTAAAGGAGTTCACCCAACTTCTCCCCATTGGTCTTACTTTCTTCTGCTTTCCCTTCCTAATCACCACACATCACCACGTGTGGGGATGTCCTGTTAGAAGTCAGCCCTGCCTGGGGGTATTTCTGGCCTCACCCAAAATAGGAGGAACCTGAGGTCTCCTGAGAGCCTTATCTCCAGAGATTTCCTGTCCGCGAGTCTGCAATCCCGGGAGAGAGGAACATTTGCAGGACTCGCTGTCAGTGTTTGAACTTTTGCCTGCTCATCGAACTAAAGAGAGCCACTGACTCTTAAGAGGGTCACATGTTACCATTTGTCACCATTGCCTGGGAAATTGATATTTTCTCATGATCTGCTCTGACATCGAAGAGCCTTCCTGGTGCCTCCTCTTGGGTCTAGGTGGCCTTTATCCAAAAGACCTAACCACGGACACTTTTATTGAACTCCTCCTGTGTAACTAGAGTGAAGAATGGTCACCACCTTCTTCACCTCTGTCACCATCATTGCAGACATTCACAGAGTCTCCACCATGATCCAGTGTCATGTTGAGCATGAGCGTTTTACATGCAATATGTCATCTAATCCTTTCAGCCCCCCCCCCCCCACACACACTTAGGGTTTTCACTTTAAAGTTGAGGATTCCAGGACTCAGAGAAGTTAGGAAAATTGCCCAAGATCACATAGCTAGTAAGTGACAGAATCGAGACTCAAATCCAGGTCTGATGAACAAGTCCTGCACTCTATCAATATCCCATCTAACAGAAATTGATGGGACGATGAAATTTCATTAGGGAAAAAAAATAACTTCTTTTTTTTTTGCGGTCATACTTTTTTTTTTTAATTTTTTTTATTGTTATGTTAATCCCCATACATTACATCATTAGTTTTAGATATAGTGTTCCATGATTCATTGTTTGTGCATAACACCCAGTGCTCCATGCAGAACGTGCCCTCCCCAATACCCATCACCAGGCTAACCCATCCTCCCACCCCCCTCCCCTCTAGAACCCTCAGTTTGTTTTTCAGAGTCCATCGTCTCTCATGGTTCTTCTCCCCCTCCGATTCCCCCCCCTTCATTCTTCCCCTCCTGCTACATTCTTCTTCTTCTTTTTTTCTTTCTTAACATATATTGCGTTATTTGTTTCAGAGGTACAGAGCTGAGATTCAACAGTCTTGCACAATTCACAGCACTTACCAGAGCACATACCCTCCCCAGTGTCCATCACCCAGTCACCCCATCCCTCCCACCCCACCCCCCACTCCAGCAACCCTCAGTTTGTTTCCTGAGATTAAGAATTCCTCATATCAGTGAGGTCATATGATACATGTCTTTCTCTGTTTGACTTATTTCACTCAGCATAATACCCTCCAGTTCCATCCACGTCGTTGCAAATGGCAAGATCTCATTCCTTTTGATGGCTGCATAATATTCCATTGTATATATATACCACATCTTGTTTATCCATTCATCTGTTGATGGACATCTTGGCTCTTTCCACAGTTTGGCTATTGTGGACATTGCTGCTATAAACATCGGGATGCACGTACCCTTTCGGATCCCTACTTTTGTATCTTTGGGGTAAATACCCAGTAGTGCAATTGCTGGATCATATGGTAGCTCTATTTTCAACAAAAAAAATAACTTCTTGATAAACAGATCACTTAGAGGTTGTTATTTCCATGCTGTCACTAAGTTACTTTCAAGGAAACTTACTGACCTCTTACTGGTAAAGACAGACATAACGATGGGCACATCAGACGTGACTTGAAGCCTCCAGCCCAGGGCTCGTTAGGGTCACCAGCAGATGTTTAACTCATGGCCATCTTCTTTGTCTGCTTCCCTCCCATAAGGACCTGATTGGCTTCTCTTTCTATTTCTCCAAGAGCCAAGCAAGACGATAGGACATATATAAATAGTGAAAAAATGTTTTTAATAACTTTATTCCCACTGCACATATACATGCCTCAGATTCAACAACAGGAGATATTTGGCTCTTTCATGACTAATTTCAACAATTTTTACTTTTCCACACATAATATCCTTGTCTCCGAAGGCCTTCGGGTTTTGCTCACCATTTGGGGAGTGGGCTGGTCATGTGCTCCTTGCAGGGAGGCCACAAAGGTAGAATTTCCTTAACACAGTTTGAATGACAGATTCTGCCTCAAGGCTGCCTTTGCTAAACGATGCTCAGAGTGCGGAGTGGATTCTGCATTTAGTATTTTACGGTACGAACAGTCTCATTGTGGATGAGAGCAGTAGGCTTGTGAGGACCTTTTGGGAGCCCCGGGGTGGAGGAGGAGGAGGCTAGGACAGGGTCGATGTTGGGAAGGAATTGGATGGCCTTGCATTTGGCCTGAGAAATTTCAGCCAAGCAGACTGGAATGTTCTGCTTAAATGATAAAAGAAATTTAGGGTGAGTCTGGCCCAGGAACTGAATCTGGAGGGCAATAGGTAAATCCCCGTTTAGTTGGATGGGCGTCTATATCAGGAGATCTGACTACATCGTAAAGAAGATAAAGAGACAAGAGGGAAATTACACCTGGAGAGCAGCTACTTTGTGCCATGTTTTTAAATATACCTTATTTTAGTT
Organism: Halichoerus grypus; assembly: GCF_964656455.1. Lineage (NCBI taxonomy): Eukaryota > Metazoa > Chordata > Mammalia > Carnivora > Phocidae > Halichoerus > Halichoerus grypus. The sequence goes on from NC_135726.1 coordinate 7,733,895, forward strand.
TAATGTGTGACGGGAACATCAGATAGATCTGGGTTCTATTTCTGGACCACCCTAAGCCCGTCCCTTCTGCTAGGAGAATGGAATAAAATGATTGGCAGGCTGGGTCGCTTGCTTAATTCTATCTCTTGGGGGGGGGGGGGTCATGGCTCAATCCCATTCACTTAGACCCCATAGAATGGGTTTCCTGCAGGAAAGAAGTGTTTAGTTACCAGAAGTGAAGAGATTGGATGTGGAGCAGCCAGAAGCAACAGATATCACTTCAGGGATTGAGCCCCAAGTTCCCCAATATTGGTTAATCTCTGCACCAAGGGCAGGGAGGAGGGAATGTAGCATCAGGAGCTCCAGCTTCAAAGAACTAGGGAAGACAGAGAGGAACCACAAAGTAGAACATTTTAATCTAATTAAAGACTAATTTCCTAGATCTTTAGAGAGAACTAAAAGGTGATTCTTTTCCTCAAACTGAATGGGCAACTTAACACAGAGAGCCCGATGCACCTGCCAGGTATGAATAGAGCCAAAGCAAGATAGGGAAAGGAGTGTTTCTACTCCTCCGGAGAATAAGGGCACCATTCTCCTGCTCCCAGGTGTACTGACGGAGAAGGAAGGTGGAGCCTGTCTCATCCCAGCCCTGAGGACAGCCATGGAGGGCTGGTCCACCTTGAGCGGGTGGGAGGTGGCAGGGAAGTACAGTTTCTATCAGCTGCAGTGGGAGCAGCACAGACAATCATTGTGGTGGCCATGAGACTCTGTCCTGCAGCCCCCCAACTCCAGGGAGGGAAATGTACCAAGCTCCACCTGCTGTGCTCTGAGTCCTTCACTATGTTTGTGCTAAGGGGCTCTCTCCCTGTGGACTGCTTCCAGCCAATGTCTGAGCATGGCAGCTCAGTCCAGAGACATAGGACTCCTTTGACTGGTAACTTTGGCTTGAAGACTCCCAATGATCCTGCAGAACTTTTCTTAAACTGCAAAGTGGTCTAGGATTCTTGCTTTACACAGGTTGTTTTCCTAATGAATTCCCACTGAACTCCTGTATGTCTGTGTATTAGTCTCCTATTGTTGCTGTAAGAAATGGCCACAAACTTAGTGGCTTAAAACAACACAGATTTATGCTCTTAACAATGCTGGAGTTCAAGAGCTCAAAATGAGTTTCACTGGGTCAAAGTCAAGCGGTTGGCACAGCGACATTCCTCCTGGAGTTTTTAGGGAAGAATCTGTTTCCTTACCTTTTCCAGTTTCTAGAAGCTACCTGTATTCCTTGGCTTGTGGCCCTTTCCTTCGTCTTCAAAGCCAGCAGTATAGCATCTTCAAATCTCTCTCTCTGACTCTGACCATCCTGCTTCCCTCTCATACGGACCCTTGTGATTATGTTGTGGCCATCTGGATAATTCAGAATACTCTCCCCATCTCAAAACCCTTAACTGCATTGGCAAAATATCTTTTGCCAGTCAGGGTAAACATATTCACAGGTTCTAGGAAGTAGGTTACCACAATCTGTTGAATCCTTACCCAGGAATCATCTATTCTATGAAGCCCTCTTTTACTCTTGAGTCAAAAGCAGCTGGGAACAAGTACTCATTCCTACGAAACACATGATTTTAGTTTTGTCATATGATATTGTGTTATTGAATACATCATGCTGCAATGCCCTTATTTTATTATTTATATCCCATGAACTAGATGGTGAGATCCTTGGGGTAAAGGGTCGTATCTTAATCACCTCTCTAGCCCCTAAATTGAGCAGAGCCTGGCCCAGCTTAGGTTTCACTAAGTATTCATCTGAATTGAAGGATACACTTTGTAATGTGTAGATTGCATTTTAAATATTTCCAAGGTGGGGCAATACATTAAAAGATCATTTGTTGATTGTCCAATATTTAAGACCAAACAGACAGAGGGCCCATGAAACAGGTAGAAATTTGGGGAGATTTCAAAATCCAGCCTAATTTAAAAGGTTGGGTAGAAATGCCAAGGCCAGGGGGTGTGCTCCAACATTGTATCTCGGGGCAGTAACAATCTGTTGGAGTTGCTGGAACATAAAATTCAAGGAGGAGCAGAACCACAAGATGAGGCTGGAGGGAAAAATGAAAATCTGTGCCAGACTCTTCTACATCCTACTAGGAGTTGGGGCCTTGTTCTGTGGGCATCAGGGAGCCATAGGGATTTCTAAGTTGGGTGATGTGATCAGGTTTACCATCTCCCAAGGCTGGAGTGTGGAAGGTAAAGGAGAAGAAGGCACAGTGAAGGTGGGCAGGTGGAAATGGTTCACGAGAGGAACACTCATGTTCTGAGTTAAGGCAGCGAAAACCCAGCTGGAGAGGCAGAGCTCCCTATCAAACACCATGGTGAATGAGGGACTGACCATGTTAGTTTCTGCTCAGCGTTTTACCCCAGGCCGTACAAAGGGTTGGTGGGCATTCATTGATTCTATATCTGCTGAATAAGTGACAGAAGTAGTTCTTGTGATGTTAAAAAAAATTCGGATTGGTGGAGCTGGGTGGTTGGGACGTGTACAAATAAATGTGCTGCAGCTGGCCAGGCAGCAGGGGGTACCTGCTCTGAGGTGAGTTTTAACTGGACATCCTTTGGCTATCAGATAACTGACCTGGAGCTCATGTGAATGTGCATGTTTGTGTGGGGGGTGGGCTTGGGGTGCAGGAGTCCCTCCCTCGTTGTTTCCATACTCTAGCTCTTACATGCTCCCTGCCCTTTGACCTTTGAGGTGTCTCTCTCCTGGCCCTTCCCTGCCCTGCACCTCTCTCTGGGCTAATTCTCAGCTACTCAGGTTTCTAGTCCTGGCTTACCCCAAAGGGCATCGTGCATAGCATTCCTTCTCCAGCCCACTCAGGGATTCTTAAATGTTTCCTCATTTCCATACTCCCAGCATTTGCCAACAAATTCATTTGGGTTCATTTTTAATAAGCTCCTAGGCGCTTGGCTCAGACCTTAAATATTTCACTTGATTTGTGTTTGAGAGGGGGGAAAAAACCACAAACAAACCAAAAATGATGGCCCTATATAAAATGACAAATACTTATTGGACTTTTCTAAATGCACCCAATACTTTTAAAGGCCTCTGAGAAAATATTAAATTAAAAACTGTGCATTAAACAACCTGCAAAATCAACCGCTCTTGGTACATAAAGCTCAATTTCCCCAGTTGGTGTGTATGGGTTTAGACCATTTGGCCACCACTGTCTTTATGAACAGAGAGAAAGTGGTGATGAAACATTACCTATATCTCAATGATTTTTCCTTGCGGGCCAATTAAAAAAACTCCCACCCACCACATTTGTTCTTTCCTCTTGCTTCGGTATGTGATTTGCCTCTCTGTGATTCAATAGACTCAGAGAAATTGATCTACAGAGAGATTCTTAAATCTATAATTTTACCACAGTTGGGAGAATATGAATAGCATAATTGACCAAATACAGTTCTCATCTCTGAGGCTCACCCATGCTATGTCAATACTTCAGAAAGGAAAGAAACTCACATTTATTGAGCACCTACTGTGTGCCAGATAATTGAGCTAAGTACCTTTTTGATCCAAGTTCCTTTCATCTTCATCTTTCCTGTAGCAATAATATTATTGTCTGTGCCATATAGCTTATGGAAAGGCAGCTCAGAGAAACCAAGCGCCTCCTGCAGGATGATTCAAGAAGCATCAGGGTTCTTCTTGAGGGTTCAGGAACTCCAGCTTATGTTTGTCACCTGCAGGAGCCATTATAGGAGCAAACAGTGATAGCCTTCGGCCACCTCACGAGCCCGGCTCCTTCTCTCCTGGTTTGCAGAGCGTCAGCTCAGGCCCTGCACGTGCTGGCTAGATGGAACCAAGGCTGCCCTGAGCAAGAGGGAGAGGGCCCTTCTCTTCAGCAGGCCCCACTTTCAGTTGCTAGTATCCTTCCTGTCTTGTTGCTCAATTGAATGAGAATGCTTTTGATGTTTCACCGTTAAGTGTGATGTTGGCTTGTGGTTCAAGATGGTGTGTCTTGTTTCCTATGGCTGCTGTAACAAATTACCTCAAACTGGGGGGCTTAAAACAACAGAAATTCATTCTCTCCTAATTCTGGAGGCCAGAAGTCTGAAATCAAGGTGTTGGCAGGGTTGATTTGGGGTCTGTGAGAGAGACACTGTCCCGTGCCCTCCTCCAGCTTGGTGGCTCCCAGCACATCTTGGGGCTCCTTGTCCTGTAGCTGTATCACTACCTCTGTGTGTCCACATCTCTGTCTTTGAGGACACTGTCCTTTGATTTAGGGCCCACCCTAATCCAGCAAGATCGCATCTTGATCCTGACCTTAGTAACATCTACAAACACCCTATCTCCAAATAAGGTCACATTATGATGTTCTGGGTGTACATGAACTTTCCGGGAAATACTATTCTACTCATTACAGATAGATATTGTTTATGGTATTTAGAAAGTATTTCGATATAAAATGCTATCAGCATTTGGCGCTTAATTTTATGAAATATATTTTTGGCTTTCTTTGAAATAAATCTTTCCTCTTTGATAGATTGAAGAGGATCAATCTATTAATAAGACTCCTTATTAATTGATACTTTAATGATGGTATCGAGCTCTCTTTAGCAGAGAGCTAGGTACTGCTTAAATGCATGTGGTAGGTAGTAGTATTTAAATTCATTGATAGTTTGAAAATATATTATTTAGAATTTTTACATCTATATTCCTAAATGGGAGCGAATTTATAGTCTACCCTTTGGAGTATTTCAACTTAGTTACAGAGTCATTCTCACTTAAAAAATTTGGCAATTGTCTGTCTTTTTTTGTTTGTCCTGGATAAGATTACATATTGGAAAAATCAGTTCATCTTTGAGGTGTTTTGTCTGTTAGTTCTGGACCCAAGGCTATTTTAAATAAGTGATAGTAGGAAATTTTTTTTAATTGTGTTCAAATAAATATTGATCTAAACAAATGGATTGATTTTGTTAGCTTCCTAGAAAATGTTTTAACATTTGTGATTCTTTTCTAATTAGTAGAATGTCATACAGTGCTCTGTTTCAAACACTTTTCCTTGCTTTTTTTTTTTTATTATTAGTTTCAGAGGTAGAATTTAGTGACAAATAAGTTGCATGTAATACCCTGCCTTGCTTCTTGTCGAAACATTGTACTTTTCTGTTTCCTCTCCCCCCCCACCCCCATTACTTGACTTCTGGAGTACATTCTGTTTTCTGCCCTGCCACACCAACGTATCAACTCTTAGACATTTTGGTTAGCTGTGTGCTTTTTCTGTTTCTTACTTTACTAAGTTACCATTACTTACATATTTCCCTTTATTTTTCAACTTAAGTGAAAAAAAGAGAACATATTTGTGTGTCTATATACATATGACCTAACTAACATGTAATGTACATATATAACATTTAGAGTTTGAAATATTCTTCACATACCTAATATTTAAACTTGTCTCATATATATGCATAAATATATAAACATTTATGCTCTGAATCTGCTTCTGACTGTTGCATTTAACATACCTCATATGGATTTATTTGTCATATATTGGCATTTTATATACTATGTAATCTTTATTTACTTATAACTATAGGTGCAAATTTTAATTTTGATCTTTTTTTCTGACCCATGAGTTATTTAAAGGTGTGCTTACTCAAAATAATTGCAAGTCCTCCATTAATTTTTTGCTCCACATTTCTAATCTTATAACTTTCTGATTAGTCCATGGTGCTTGGAGGGCTTGTGGTTTTGGAACTTTATTTAGATGATCAATTTGTGTAGCTATGCCAAGGACATTTGGGGAAAATAAAAAAGTATTCTGGATAAGTAAGGTGTAAAATTATTATATAGACAATCCTACTTAAATTTTCATCTGAACTTTCAGAGAGTGTTGCTCTCTCTTGTTTCAGTTAGCTGTCAGTGAAGCATTAGTTAGACCCTAAGTTGGTTAGTGTCTTTGGTCTCCTTCCAGGAGGGATTTATAGCTTCAGACAATACCATTGGTGGTAGGTTCATATCTCCCATATTTTTTTGTCAATTTCTACTTCTGTTTGTAATAATTTTGATTTTATATTTTGAGTCTATTATTTTGTCCACAGAGATGCATGACTGTTATATTAAATTTAGATAATTTGTCGATACAGACCGAGACTGTTGCTGGTACTCTTTAATGCATTTTATTTTTAATTCCACTTTGTCTACCTGACATTAAATTTCACCCCCTATTTCCCACTCCTTTGTGATTGCCTGCTGTATACCTGCCTTCCATCCTGGAGGTGCGGCAGAGGTACCTTCTGCTAGCGTTTCCCCACAGTCTGTGTGTGTGTGTGTGTGTGTGTGTGTGCGCGCGTGCGTGCGTGTGCATGTGCATATTACATGCAGGTACATAGAGGAAACTTTCTAATAGAGGAAGCAGGACAAAACTCAGGAGTCATTTCCAGGTTTTACAAGATGGACTGCTCCTTTGCTGCCACCTTCTTTTGGAAGAAGCTGTTAGATAGGGGGGCCCCAAAGACTACTCTTCTGAACTCTGGGTTCCCATGCCCTGGATTCCATAGACCAGCATTCCGCTTCAGCGCTTTGGGGTGCACACCACCAAAACGACAGTTCCTATCAGGACAAACACATAACGCACTGGTAATGTCTGTGTGCAGGCAGAGTCTGGTAGCCACAGGTGATTTCTTTGGAATCCACTGTGTTGGAAAAAAAAATAATAAGTCATGCCATCGTACCACTCATTATTCATTCAGTCAACTTTGACTGAGCAGCTCCTGTGGCTCTGTGAGGGAGACGAGCCCTGAAAACAGAAAGGTGCATAAAGCAGATGTGGCCCAGCCACTCCCTCATGGCCTGGGAAGCTTGTTCCTCTGGAAGATAAAGCAAGTAACGCTGTGGTTGTAGGTCACCTGTTTCCAAGAATCACACCGTTGGTGGGGAGAGGAAGGAGACTTGGACGGCTACGATTCCCTCGCGTTCTGGAGAAGAACAGTATTGGAGAGGTGACTTTTGTGATGAACCGCTGGGGAGGAAAGTGATGTGACAGAAAGTGTCATAGCCTTGGGCTAAGAGAAAATCAGCAATTAGCTGGAGAGAGACTCGCCCCCCCTCCAAAAAAAAATTGAAGATGGAAAAAAAAGTTCCTTAATTTTTATATATATGATAAGGAAAGGGGACACTGTGGAGAGTGACTTCCTTTGCCTTGGGTACAAATGAAACTACAGTCCATCCACACGTCCTGGCAGACTCAACTGAGAGCACCGGGAAAGTCCTGAGGTTACATTTTTCTTTTTGAAGAATGCTGCCAAATTGCTAATTTGGGCTTACGTTCTTTTTCTGCAACATAGCTTTCTCTGACCTCGAAGGAGCGAGGGTGTAGGCAGCTGAGTATCTTAATGTTTGAGAATTGCCAACTCTGCTTCTCCTCCTAAACTCTCGGGTGGATTGGTCCATAGGGTTAAATGGCTCATTGCAATTCAGCGAAGTGGCTTTTATGTGCAATTAATGTTTGTTAATTTGGTTAAATGTCAAAGTATACATTTTTTTTTTGGGGGGGGAAGTTCCTGCAATACAACTTCCACCCCCAAACCTTTTAAATATCGAGGGGTGAGATGTTATTCTCAAACAAATGCAGAGGCGATCATATTCAGCGTCTGCTTGAAATTGAATGGACGATACCTTAGTTAAATGTCCCTCTTGGGAGAAGAGACAGTAATATGTCAGCACATCTGAGTTTAGAGCCAAAGCTAAAGGATAGTTGAGAAAACCCACTGGAAAAATATTGCCTTTACCACCTGGCCCCTAAAGAAGAAAGGGCTTTGACTCCACTATTGGCTCATTGTTTTGATCCCCCATCTTTTTGTTCCCCTAATATTTTAATATTTCCTCCCTTATATTTGTGTCTTGTGTGCTCTGGGTATTTTTTTTTTTTTTTTTTTTTTTAGATCTTTGATGTGTCCATATGTATATATTCTGATTCTGTTTGTTTGGGTGCTATAGGTTTGGAGATAGTTACTAGATCCTTTTTATAACGAGCATTTTTATTAAATAAAGTCTAAAATGCATTTATGTAAAATATATGTAGTAAAAATATACTCCATAAAAATATAAATAGGCTAAAGCTCTTGATTCTTCAGCCTGGTATATATCTGCTACTAAACGAGAACAACGGTTGTCTTTTCCAAATTCACAGGGAAAAAATAGATTTAAGGGTCTCAGTATTAGGATTTGTCTTATACTTTTTATATTTTTCTTAAGAGTCGGATCCCTGCTACAGCCTTGTGCTGGTTAAATTGCACTGCTTCCATGCTTAGTGTGACTTGTGGATGTCCTAGATATTTTTAATTCCATGTCTTGTCCTCTTTTAAAAAATCATTCTCTTTGTACAGCTCTTCTCTCGTATCTCCATGATAGAATGCAGTGGTTAATGTTTTGTCTGCCCTACTCACTGCCAACTCACCCTGCTGCATGGGGTGGGGGTGGGTTTAGGCCAATTCCTTCCAAGCCTCAGTGATATATTCCCTTTTGCTTTTGTTCTATCAATTGCTTTATTTTTTTTAATTTAATTTAATTTTATTATGTTATGTTAGTCACCATACCATACATCATTAGTTTTTGATGTAGTGATCTATGATTCATTGTTTTTGTATAACACCCAGTGCTCCATGCAGTACGTGCCCTCCTTAATACCCATCACCGGGCTAACCCCTCCTCCTACCCCTCTTCCCTTTAAAACCCTCAGTTTGTTTTCCGGAGTCCACAGTCTCTCGTGGTTCGTCTCCCCCTCCGATTTCCCCCCCTTCATTTTTCCCTTCCTTCTCCTAATGTCCTCCATGCTATTCCTTATGTTCCACAAATAAGTGAAACCATATGATAACTGACTTTCTCTGCTTGACTTATTTCACTTAGCATAATCTCCTCCAGTCTCATCCATGTTGATGTAAAAGTTGGGTATTCATCCTTTCTGATGGTTGAGTAATATTCCATTGTATATATGGACCACATCTTCTTTATCCATTCATCTATTGAAGGGCATCTCGGCTACTCATCAGTCCTTTCTTCTTTATAACCTCAGAAAAGAAAGACCCCTAGGGCCAAGATGTGGGGTCTATGGAAATCTGCTTTAGTTTGCTCATTAGGTCAAAGGGATAAAGGCCATCCTAGTGGCTCTTCTACACTAGGAAGGACTCCCAAAAGCCAGCTGATCATAAAGAACATATATTTTCTCTGTATGTCCTCTTGTTAGATCATTCTCAGGAACCTGTGACAATGGGTTATTTTCGGTAGGACAGCTCTGTGGGCCTGTGACCTGGTCCCCATGCTCAGAAGGGCCCTGTACTTGGTTTAGTGCTCTCCTGTTGCCATCTTAAAAATTCTTAATAATCTTTGAACAAGAGGTCCCACGTTTTGATTTTTTTTCACTGGGTCCTACAATAATGAAGCCAGTCCTGATTGTCTGTGCAGGATTCTGACCATTCCTCTTTGTATATCATCAACCTGGTAAATGTTGTTGATGAATAAATGGGAGTTCCCATCCTCCTCATCTCAGGAGGGTCAGAGACATCTATGTACCTCCCTGGGCCTGGAAGAACACGTTAATATTCCCCAGGGTTCAAATGGGAGAATTGAGTTCAACAGTGATTTAATTTAACTGCCAAGGAATTTACAATTATATTGGGCGGTGAGCTCGTTCACTGATAGCAATGTTTTTATGAATGGAAGGGAACAAGGTCCAAGGTACTTATCAGTACTGTGGAAATCAGTCATGGCTTATCTGGGAAGCTGTATGAATTTTGTGGCCCTTGGATCCTTGAAAGTTACATCACTTAAGGTTTGATGCAGAGTCCTATGTCCTACTTTCCTTATGCAACCAGTAGTTGTTACTCGGTTGTTCTTTCTCTCAGGACTTCTGCAGAGTCCCCTAAAACTTTGCAGAAATAACCTGTGGATTTCAACCAAAGAATGTACCATTGCTTCTCATGCAACGTGCTGTGTTCAGGAACTAGACTATAGTAAGCCAACAGAAACATGTTCTTCTTTCACTTTTCCTGAATCTTTGTCTCAGGCCTTTAGTTGGATCTCCACTGCCTACTGGAAACAAACAACAAACCCCTTCGCAGCCAGCTGTTCAAGACACATGTTACTGTGTTATAAATTTGCTTTTCTAGAGAAGTCCCTAACTCCAGGTGCTGGGGAGGACATTTTGCTAGAATCGGAGAAGGTAAGTTACACTTTCTGTGAGAAGTGTGGCCCGTGTGGTGTTCTGGACGATGGGTTACATTTAAGAACGGGCAGACAGGTTGGAGGAAAGAATTGACCAGCTGGCTTTTTGTCCTGGAGGCATAACCCAAGATGTCTCTCCCTGTGACACTGCCTTTAACTCCCTTTTGTGTGTGCTGAGATTTTAATTGGATTTCATGAAGGAAAGAGAAGTGATCTCCCTCCAGCAGAATGCCCCACTGTAGAATACTTAGTGTGTAGAATTCTGGGCAGGATTGGGTTTATTTCTTGGTATCTTTTTCCCAGTTTTTGATTGGTGGAGGAATGAATCTAAAAATTAATTTTTTATAAAAATACCATGCTAGCCTGGACTCACTGTCTGCCCTACCCAGCCAGGGTCTCTCTTTCCAGGAATTGAGAGGGTCAGACTGGGGAAGGAGTCTTGAGAAGGAAACTAGGAAGTCAGATTTCAAGTCCCAGCTGTGTGAGTCGCTGTCAAACTTCTCGTCTCATCTTCCCCCCATTTAAGACGGGGTGGGGTGAAGTTTATGTATCATAGTGGCTGTGATGGTTCCAGAATATGGTGTGTGGAAATTTCCTAACCTAGTGTCTTGTGCGTAAGAGGTGCTCATATTGTATTCAGTTGAGCCAGAGCAGAGGAGTAGCTCAGTATTAGTGTTTTTATTGTTATTAAATGTCCCTTTGGCAGGAAATAAAGGTTGTTCAAAATCTGCTCCATCATTTGCTTGCCTATATGTTCTGTGATTTATATATGTGTGTGTGTGTATGTATGTGTGTGTACACATATATACATACACATACTCATATACATACATATGCATATACACACATACGCATATACATGCATATGCATATACATGCATACACATATGCATACATATATATACACACATATGTATACATAAAAGATTGTGACAAACCCAAAATTACAATAACTGGTATTTGTGCCCAAACCTCAAAGCAGGCAAATATGGTGAGATAGAGCATGCAGAAATCTACCTTACTAACATGTTCCGGGCCAGTGTAACACACCCACTAGTCCTGGGAGAAGGGAAACAGAGAACAAGAAAGAATCGACCTGCTCCAGCCTGCCGCTGAGGAGTAGCCCTGGTTCTGGTTGACCAAGTGAATCAGAAGGGCAAGGTGGCCACCAGGCAGCCTCCAGTGTGGGGACTAGCTTGGGCCCCAAGAAGGACAGAGGAAGAGAGGATGAGGGAGAGTCAGAATAAGGAGGAGAGGGAACCAGACCTATAATGTGGCACTTGAGTGCACAGTGACCCTGGCTACAAACCAACAGGACTGAGTCAAACACTGGTTCCAATTCTGGCAAAGCCATAGCAAATCTTCCTCTTGGGAGAGAGAAGCATTTCAAAGAGGAGAATTAGAAGTTCACCTCCATCCTAATGGCCCTTCAGAGGCCACTCCTTATAGATTTGATTTGATGTCTCTCAAGGGAAACTTAGATTTTCTCTTCACTGGAGAATTCTACAACAGATTACACTCACTGGGGTCTTATTTTTCCTGCCTGAATAGAAGAGGGGCATATTTTAGGCCTTCATGGAATTCCAAACTCAGATTCCAAGAAGGAAATTGCATTTGTTCATGTAATAAATAATAATGCATTTGGGCCTGACAACCACTAGGCATGGCTGCAGAAGATATATAATACAATTAGCCCTTGCTGGGAGTTGCCAGCTGACAATGGGGCAAGATTTATGTGTTTGCTTTTTCCATAAGTACAATTTTATTTGATAAGTACAGTCCAAAGATATAAAGAATTAATCCAAGGTCTGCATTGTGGGATGTTTCCTCTGTAATATTAAAATAAATATTACCCCTCTATCCAATTACATAAAATTACGTTAATAATATCTTCTTTGTTGTTGTTGTCTGCCTGTTTCATCTTTGTAGCCAAAGAGTTTATTAAAAGCAGTGACTGGCTTCCTTTCAGAAAGAGGTAGATTTTTTTTTTTTAATCATCTTAGAAGAGTGCAATTATTTCTTTTTAAAAGAAACACTCCTAACTGGGGTGGAGGGTCTGTGACCGTCGGGATTGGTTTTCATGAGACAGCCTTTGCTGTGAATTCCCTAATGTCTAGCTGCTCCCATATAGTGAACTTGAACTTTAGGAGTAGCAGAGTTACACTCTGCTGTGAATGTGTATGTGGGGTTGGGAGTATATAGAAGTGGAGGTGGGCATCTGATCATTTTGAGGGCTTCAACACCTATCATCCACAGGGAGTTAACCCTGCAGTGTGAGAGGGTAGAGGGCCAGGGCTTGGGGAGGAGTTACTTTCTTAAATGCCCACATTATACCCAGACAGTCACAGTGTTTACTGGCAGCTACTTAGAGCTTATCCTAGACTGGGGATGGTATAGACAGTCTCTGCGAAGAGACCTAGAACCTGGGAGAGAAGAAGTGATGGAAACATTAAAGTATGCAGCGGGCTCAGAGAGAAGGAACAAGGTCCACTTCTTCACGTGGGCATACACAACAGACACACTTGCCAGCTGCTTGCTTTGGATCACACTTTACTGAAAGTGTGGTCCGTTGTCTGATTTGCCAGTCTGCAAACTGCCGGCTATTTACCATCCATGGTCAGGAGAGCGCAGAAATTGAGAGCAGGCGTTTGATTACATTGATAGCAGTTTGACACTGTCAGCTTACATCGGTGAAATCTAATAGTAACAGCCATACAGTTTTGGCATTATAGCTTGTATTTCACTGTTTTAGTTATATCATTTCCTAGTAATTGATTTTTATTAATTGGAAGTACAATGAATTGGGGGGGAAAGGAAAAAACAGAAAATTGGGTTTTTCATCAGATGATTTGAAAAAGTGCAGGTTTTAATGGATAGAACTTTTCTATCCAGAGTCCATTATAAAAATGAATACATGGCAGAGCCTCAGTGAATGTTGGTTACCCTGACATGAGCTTTGAACGTGATTTAAGCACCTGCGCTAAGCCCTAATTTCTGCTGTTGGGGAGGGGAAAAAGAAGAAGAAGTGGATTTACTACAGGGTTCTGTGTCCTAAATATGTGCATACTGAGGCCTCACAAAAGCCCTTTGAGGAAGTGTAACTGGAGACATTTTACAGAGGAGAAAACCAAGGACACACGGATTACGCAGCTCAAAAGGGGTAGAGCTGGGTTTCAATCCTAAAAGTGGATTCTTTCTTTTTCTTGGTGTGCCTCTGCTCAGCTGAGACTTTCAGACAGCAGGTAGTGCATGCCCACTGTATCCTAGGCACCTTGTAGAGCTCCTTGCAGGCATTCTCTCAGTAATTCCTCCAGAAGCCTGCAGGACTTATTTAGCTCTTTACAGATGAGGAATTTGAATCATGGATTGCTTAACTGCTGCAAGTAGAACCAGACCAACCGCTGTCGGACACTGCTTTTGTTCGGAGGCAGTATGGCCCAGCAGTTCATTTTAGGTTTAAAGTCAAACAAACTGTGTTCATGTCCACTGAGAATAGGGCTGGCACAACTGCCATGTACAGCTGTGTAGGTTGTGCAATATACAACATCCCGGATCACCATTTTCATCATCATCTATGTAATGGAGCCCCCCGGCGTGGTGCAGCATGTAACCTGCATGGCTGAATCAATGGGCCTGGCTGGGAAAGGCTGCAGAGTCTGAAACCTGCTTTTCAAAATATTCCCAGATGCACTTTTCAGAAAACACACCAAGCTCCACCCTGCTTTCAGCAAAGAGAATGCCTCTACCCACTCCCCCTGGTACCCCTATTGTGCTGCCCCTGGTGCAGGTCACTGGTCAGAAACAAAGCAAGATGAGCTTGTGATACACCCTTTGTTGGCCCTTTAATCTCTGGCTCACTGTGCTTTTATAAAATGTGAAAGTAGATTATGGACTGTGAAACACTATAGAACTCCGTTAGGTAATGATTAAAACATAGCAAATGCTGCCAATGATAATAAAGGAAGAATGAGGTCATAGGAAAACTCACTCACGTTTCAGCTACTCGTTGTTTTAGAAGATCCAGATTCCTGGAGAACAAAACAAGCATTTGTTCTCATTGAGATCTCTATTGGCCTCTCCCAGTAGACTTGGTGTGGGGTGTGCGTTTGGTTAAGTGCTGACAAATGAAGGAAGGAAGGAAGGAAGGCAAGGTGGGATGATTGAATAAATGAAGTTGCAGGAACAGCAGGAACTGGGAACTTGGTGCCTGCCTGTACTATTTTTGGAGAGGTAGGTGGTTATAGATTAGGAAATGGTACCTTTTTGGGCATAAATTGCTGGTCATGGAAACCACTGTTTCTTGAGACCCAACTCTATGTCAAGCACTACAGTAGGGGCTTGTCCACGTGCTGGTTCATTTAATCCCTCATCAACCTCACAGTGTAATTATTATGATCTCCATCTTAGAGGTTAAGTAACTGGCTTTGCTTCACGCTTTTAAGTGACAAATACAGGATTTGAACACAGTACGACATGACTCTGGAACCTCCGCTTTTCTGTCATATTTGTTAAGCCAAGCAAAACCTCCCCAAAGTTACATAAAGATACACTCCCTTCTTGGAATCATGGGCTTTCTGGGTGTTGGGTTTCTTTGTCCGCCCCCCCCCTTTGTGTCTTTTGTTAGGGTTTTGCCTTTCCTGAGAGATCTTCTCCTCTCCACATCCCCGGCTGAGCCTTGGCTCCAGGGGTGGCGATGGCAGGTAGACCCCCGGGTCCTGTTACACAGCTGGCTCAGCTCCAGGGTTTGCTCTAGCGTCAGGGTGCTGATGCTGCCTGAAAGCGGCTTCTCCTTAGAACTAGGGCTAGGGTAATGGCTGAGAAGGGCTATTAATAAATCAGTGTGCACAGACCAGAAGGTTGTCATGAGAACTTTCTTAGAAAGGGGATGGGGGGAAGAAAGAAAGAAAAAGACTTAACTTTCCAGAGCTGATCATTGAATTATTGGATTTACCTTTTCCTTCAATGATTAGTGGTAGAAAACACTGGGGAGAATTAGGATTCAGGGTAATGAAAAAAGAGAAGGAAAATCACTTTTTGTCCTGTCATTTGATGCCATAGGATACTGAGGTGGGGCTGCAAACTGCTGGTGAGTGTGTGGTTGATGTTGTTAACTTTACTTCAAACCTCTGGAAGTCTGAGCAGTAGGCCTGGAGAGGGATACGGTTGCAGGGAGGGAGGGCAGGGTGTGTAGGTCAAGGGGGAAGAGGAGACTCGCCAAGTGTCAACATTGTTCAGTCTTTCAACCTGTCAGCTTGGTGCCACTGCTTCTGCCAAGGCCTGGAGCTTTCCCTGTGGCCCACATGTCACCTCGAATCTGCCTTTATGTTTCCAGGGCATGGCTTATTAGCCCCCTCCCCCTTCTCTTCTGCTTATATGCTGACCCAGAATTCATTCCTTTCCCTGCCAGGGTGGCGGGGCGAGGGCAGAGCTCCTGGGCCCTGAGGCCTCACTCATGTCAGAGAGGGCCCTGTGCCGAGTCCACGAACAGGGGCTGCTTGACAATCCCAGGGTGCTCCCCCTTCCTGCACTGCCAGAAGGAGGCAAGGGCCTGGGTGTGGTACCTGTCAGTGGTGTGTGTTTACTCAACAGTAAATTCTTTTCGGATTTGAGGACAATCAACAGAAAGTTGCTGAGCATGGTGCATGGGCCTCTTATCTACTGATGCTGCAGGTTCGATTTGCCACGCTCAGTACTGGTAGGGGATTTGAACATATTGCCCTTATGTCTTATTTCCTCAGACAGCATTTTAGAGAGTCTCTCAGAGCTTTGTAATGCTTAGCCACATGGCAAGGTCTTCTGGTGTTTCTTACCATGTGCTTTTAATCCTGAATTCTTCTTAAGGATTTCACACCAGCATGAAAATATGCTCTGTGTTCAAGGCCCACGTTGCGCCCAGAATCTTCTAGTTTGCTGCCTACTAATGGTTCCTACAAAGCTCAATCTTCTGTGCCTCTCTTTGGTGAGTGGATGCTGGACAGGTTACCATCAGAACCATCCCTTTCCCTCCAACCAAGGAATTGGGGTAAAAAAAACCCCAAAAAACAAAAAAAACCAATCCTATGGTTGTTTGGGGTGAAATTCTGAATTCAAATAACCCAGGATGTCTGGGGCCTTCCTATCTCTTGGATTTAATCCTCCGGAAACTTTCTGAATAAACCTTCCAGTCATGGCTCTAGGCAGTTGCTAAAGCAACTGACCAAGTGTTTATATGCTGATTAGAAAATTTAAAACTCACATTGGATCTGGTTCACAGGACTTTGGGGTCATGTCCTTTACTTCTTTGATTTGGCAGCCTTTTCCTATGCACACTTGGGTGTGTGGTGTGTAGATTAAAGATGACTACATTTGTTTTGCTATTCTTCCCATGAAGAGCTGGAATCTTATTCCCCTCCCCTTGAATGTGAGTGGCCTTATGACTTGCTTAACCAATAGAACGCAAAAGAAATGATATTCAGGGATACCAAAGGCCAGGTCATAAAAAAGCCTTGCAGCTTGGTAGCCCAGACCTCTTCGAATACTTGCTTTAGGGATACATTTGTCCTCTAGGACCCCAGGGGCTAAGCCCTAAGGAGAGAGCATATGCAGGTGGTCTGTTTAACAGCCCCCACGTCAGCAGCCAGCATCAGCAGCCGGCCTTCCCAGCCCAGGCTCCATGCTGTGAGTAAAGGGACCGCCTTGGATCAGACCCTCCAGACCCCCGCAGGTGTCACTCCAGATAAGAGATGAGTCACCCAGCTAAATCCATCCTGAATTTTTCACCCACAAAATTGTGAACAAAGGCAAATAGTCATTTATTTAAAGTGTCGAGGCAGTTTGGTACATAGCAATAGGTGACTCGAATACTCAATGGACAGAGATCTGAGTTCTTGGGAATATCAGGTACTGAGAAGGGTCAGTGCACCGAATCAGAAGGGAAAAGGAGTGGAGGGCTCTGTGCTACCTGTTTACAAGTTCTGTGCCACCTTTCTTCACCTACCTCCTCATTTCTTACAGTCCAGACAGGGGGATTAACTAATTTCCCAGTTCAGTATTCCACTTGGGTGTTTTTGTTAGCTTCAAAGTGGCATTTGAAAATGCAGAAGCAGAGATTTTTGAGGCTTGGGGTGGTTCGACTTTAGAGTTGCATCTTTGCTGGGTTTTACTGGACAAATCTATGTGATCACAAGGTCAGAGAGATGAATGAGGCAGGCGTTGCCATGAGAGTTCCACCCTGTACTAAAGGGGGTTGTAGGTTCAGTGTCGTGCATCATCAAGTACAGTCACCCTGTAGCAGGTTCCTGCAGTCCAGAGTTGAGAAGATTCCTGAGGCCAGCACCGGGCTCAGCGGGAAAGAGCATTACCAGCGATTTGTGATGTTTGATGTAGCTAGGAGTGGTTAGTGCTACACTTTGAGTTCCCTATGCCCGGAGCCCGGGCCTCTACCAATCACCACTGGTTCTGATGCAAACTGTACATGGCTCATGGAGCTACTGAACTCAGAAAGGACCATCAACTCAGGAAAGCACCTGAAAAACTTTCAGTAAATTATAGGTGTGAATCTTGGGAGCAAACCCAGGGAGTATATGATTTATCCACAGTCTGAAT
The DNA here is from genome assembly GCF_964656455.1 of Halichoerus grypus. Taxonomy (NCBI): domain Eukaryota; kingdom Metazoa; phylum Chordata; class Mammalia; order Carnivora; family Phocidae; genus Halichoerus; species Halichoerus grypus. Next base: position 7,751,668 of record NC_135726.1, read on the forward strand.
CAGTGAGATTGGGGGTGTGTGTACTCTTTGGATTCAGAGAAACTATGAAGTGTGCTACCTGAAATGGATTGTATACTAGACTCTAACCACACACATACATCATGATAGGGTGGCATAGTGAAATATACATTAGACACAAAATGAGAGACTTGGTGTGCTAGGGCAGCCATGACAACATACCACAGACTGGGTGGTTTAAACAACAGATATTTATTTTCTCACAGTCCTGGAGGCTGAAAGTCCAAGATCAAGGTGTTGGCAATGTTGGTATCTTCTGAGTCTTCTCTCCTTGGATTGCAGATGGCCCCCCTTCGGTCTGAGATTGTCTCTGTGTCCTAATCTCTTCTTATAAGGACACCAGTCATATTGACTTAGGGCCCCCCTAATGACCTCACTTTACCTTAGTCACCTTCCACAGACACCATCTCCAAATACAGTCACATTCTGAGGTACTTGGGTTAGGTCTTCAACATACGAATTTGGAGTGTGGGGGCACAATTTAGTCTATATCACTTGAGTTTGAGTGCTTGTTTTTTTACCTGCTGGTCATATGACTTTAAGTAAGATGTATAACATTCCTAAGCCTCAGTTTCCTTATTTGCAGAATGAGAGTTAAAAATTACACTTAGCTGGCAGTATGTTGGGAGGTGAGATGGTTTGAAATGTGCATGCAGCAGGCACTTTGTGTGTACTGGCTATGAGTGGAGAGCCACTCCTCGTTTCAGCCACTCCTGGTTTCAGTCTCTCTGTAACAGCCCCCTCTGGGTTGGGTGATATTAATCACCAACATTTGTAGAATTATTTAGAGATTATAAAGACATTTTTCAGATGTAGTTCATTTAATTTAAAATTTTGTGTGGTTACTATTAATATAAAAGTTGTTGTTAGTACCATCATCTCTACTTGACAAGTAGAGAAATATGTCTCTCTTTCCCATTGTAGACCCCCCCAAGGCTGAGTATCGCATCACTAGCAACAGCCTTCATGACCTCTGGCACTGGTAGAGGGTTGCCTCCCCATCCAACCTCAGCTCTGGGAGGTCTATGCCAGTCTTATGATGCCTGGAACGTGAGGGAGATAGACATTGTCAGGCAGTACTTTTAGTTGGAAGCCAAGGGTCTGCGGGGTTTGGCATGCTCTTTCTGTCTTGCTTTCCCATGGTAAAATGAGTTGTGCAGAAAACCCAAAGTTTTCCCTTTAGGTATTCTCTGGCTCCTTTTCTGATTTCAGAATTTGATTCCAATGACTTCTTGTTAGCTCTTATTGTAGAACTTCCTGGGGCTGGCTGTGAAGAAATGCCTTATCAAAGTTCAAAACTGTGATCTTGAGGAGGTCAATGAGAAGGCAAACAACATCTTATCAGCTGGGAGCCGAGTTAGTATTTTTCCATTTATTTTAGCTGTAGATGGGGGAATCAGAGGATTAAGGGGTACAAGAGTAATGATAAAGCCTTAGTATACAGCACGTGGCATGTCACAGAGGAGCCTTATTTTGTTTTGCAACTAAAGAGGTCTCTGCTTTGGGAATAAGGTGAAGAGAAGAATCACTTATGGGGCTCTGTCCAGGGAAATATGGAGGGCTTGAACATGTCACAAGCTCATCATCTTATGAAATATGGAAGCCAACATCTTGCATGAGCATACCGAGGGCTGGCCATGGGTCAGGTGCTTTGCACATGTAATATATGACTTAATCCTTCCACAAAGCTACAAGGAAAAGAAAGAAACCAACTGCAACATTTGACATGTATATTCTTAATAAGGGCTCTGGAATCAGCATGATTTAGGGTCAGATTATGGCTCCATGATCAATATGTGCTTGAGGCCAAGTATACTAGTTCTCCAAGCTTCTATTTCCTCCCCTCATTAGAGGTGATGCAAGTGGAGCCCTTGACCTAAAGTCTGTTATGTAGGAAGAGATCAGTAATGGATAGCTCATCTTCACGGTCATCACTGTCATCACCACCATCACCATCATCACCACTAGATGCTTTGATTATGTCATTTTCTAGAAGGCTCAGTGAGGTGGGGCTTAGTGTTATTTGGTATAGAAAATATTTTTAAGTTCTGCTGATACCCTGCTTTATATATTATTTCTCATAGAGGGGAAGTCACTTCCCTTTTTCAATCCTAATTATCTGAAGGAGAATATCACCATTTGATGTTAACAGGGCTTTAATGCCTCTCTAATACTTATTAACAAAAAGAAAGCAGGCCTTAGGCTCATAACTCTAGATAGGGGATGCTGTATAACTAGAATTTAACAATATGGCTTTTATTTTTGTTTCTTCGTGTTTCCTTTTTATAGATAGCAAATAGTAGTTTTACACTTAAAGTGACTAAAGCTTCTTCTGTAATATGATTAAGGGAAGAGATAAAGTAGTAGATTAAAAAGTAACAGGTAACATAGTACACAATGTAAATGGATATGGCAAACATGATGATGGTGGTACATGAATATTTGTAGATTGGAGTGTTACTTCCAAAAAACCAAATTAATCTTGGCTCCAGGCTCAGAATGATAGTGCTTTTCTATCAATTTCTGCTCCTCCTGAAAAGCTTAGTACAGTGTCCACTGTGTCAGAATCATCCAGGAGAACCTAATAAACATGCAGATTCCTGGCTGGCCCTGTCCCCATGGTGTCCTGGAACCGGCTCTTACCAGCTCACAAGACCTTAGTGGGCACATCTCTTCCCAACTCTGTTCAGTGACATCACATGGGTAGCTGAAATTTGCCACGGTGAATACTTATACCAGGAAATCAGCAAATGCCACAAGGCAGGGCTTTCTCCCCTTCCCCCTTCTTCTCCTGCTCCTTCTTTTTCTTTTTCTTCATCAAAGCTGGTTGCAAAATTACCAGCACACCAACTGCCCCTACCCCAAACCTGCTGAGGCAAAAATTCTAAAAGGACCCAAATATCCATGCTTATTAGGGTTCATGCCATCCTGGTGATTCTGCTGCTTGGTCTACATTTTGAAATCACTGCATGAGAGCCTCAGAAACTTTCTGGACCTGCAACTTTTGCTTTCTCTAAGCCGCTCTCCCTGCTCCACCTGTCTCATCCCCCAGCCTCTGTGCCTGTGAAGGCTCAGCTATGGGAAGGGAAAATGCTGCCAAGGCTTCCCTATCTGATGAAGCAGAAAGATACTGGACAGGGACAGAGAAAACACTCATTTAAACACAAATAGCTGAAATAATTGCTGAGCAAATCTAGAAAAATGACTGGCTAAGTAAATTGCTTTTTTGTGTGTAAAGTTTCCTTGCGTTTGCCCCTGGTTGCGGGGGGAGGGAGAAAGTGGCTTCTTGAGAAGCTCAGGCTGACTCATGGAATCCCTTTCTGTACCTCCCCTGGGTTACACAGGCATTTCCTACTGCTTCGGGTCAAGGCTGCCTCTGCCTGCAGGACCCCTAAGTTTCCCTTGGAAGCTCAGGAAGGATGGGAGGGATTACTGCAAGACACTGAGATATCAGTCCAGAGTTGCTGCTGTGTTGGTTTCTCAGTCAGGCTGTGGTATGTTTGCTATGGAATTCACATCAGCATACCAGCCTGTGAAACCGGTGGTCTAGTTTTCTTGCAAATAAAAGGCTTAGGGATGCCCTCCCCTCATTATTAAGCATTTAATACGTGTTGTATATTGTGCTAAAGTGATTTTATTTAGAACATAATCATAGCAACTTCACACAGGAGGAGCGTTTGAGGTACTGTTTCAAAACCCTTTGTTACATTCACTCATTAAAAACATAGAACACGTCTATGAGGTATGTGTTCTTACTCTCCACTGAGGAGCAGAATTAAGGCACTTGCCCAGAGTCGCGGAGCTGGGATTCCAGTGTGGCCAGTCTGCCCCCAGGGGCCGAACTCTGAACAACACAAGTGAAGCTGCCTCTCATGACGGGGCATAGGCATTCCCTTCTTAAAATCCTGTGACACGGATACTGATTGTGGTTGTGTTGCTAAGGGAAGTAAAACTCAAACAAGTTAAGAGACTTGCCTGCGATCACACAGATCACACAGGGAATGAAAGAAAGTGCTAGAAGGAGATAAAGAACTGAAACAGAAGTCAACACATAGGGATGTGACCATTCTGTATGTTGAGCTGCGGCTGCTCACACCCATGTGGGATGAATCTTCAGGATCACAGAGCTTGAGAGCAGAAGGGACCTTGTGGGGTCCTGTCTGAAGCAACTCCCCACTCTGTCAAGTTCTAGCTCCGTGACCCTGGCAAGCCCTTCAGCCTAAGACTTTGTCTACCCGCCTGTAAAATGGCCATTATAATATTAGCTCAAGACATAATCACAGACATTTAATAAGCTAGCATGCACAGCCCTTCTAGCAAAATTCCTGACAAAGCAGGGGGAAAAATGTGTTGTTATTATTATTTCAGCCCAAAGCTGGATGTTTTTGTGAGTTTGTTATCATGGTGATTTACAGGAAAATCCCTCAAAGCCTGGAGCCTGCCTGTCCCCAAGGTTAGTCCTGTGATAAGCCCTAAACCCAATCAGGGATTTCTTTCTGGCTGGCATCCCACAAACTTTAACCTGAGAGGGGGGGGGGGTTGGAAGGGTGAGGGAGGGGGACAGAGAGAGCTAGGGAGAGGGCGACGTGGGGGAGAAGAGAGAGAGAGGGAGAGAGAGAGGGAGAGAGGTTGGAGAGGTGAGGGAGGGGGACAGAGAGAGATAGGGAGAGGGGGGAGAGAGAGAGGGAGAAGGAGTGGGAGGTGAGGGAGGGGAACAGAGAGAAATAGGGAGAGGGAGAGAGAGAGGGAGAAGGAGGGGCAGGTGAGGGAGGGGACAGAGAGAGATGGGGGTGGAGAGAGAGAGAAGAGGAGGAGGAGGAGGTGGGGAGAAGGGGAGAGAGACCCAAGGTCATAGTGCCCTGGCTCTCCGGAAGAGGTTGTCTGGACCCCAGCAAAAGTCTGACCAGGGCCCCTGGGCTGTGGGGAGGGACGAGTATTGGCTTTTCCCTCCCCAGAGGAACTCACTTGTTTGTCACCACCTAGTCTGACCTTAAGGTTGACTCCCTTGCCCTCACATGGCAGAAGTCTCAACGTGGAGCCAGCTGGGGATCAATTTGATCTCAGAGTGGTCTGTTCAGACCAGGAATAAACTCCCCTTTCCTGTCAGAATGAAGGCTGCATTGTCTCCCGCTGGACTAAGTAGACATACTGGTTTCAATTTTTGATCCTAGAATGTCAGCAGTTGTCCAGATGTAGTGCAAGAAGCTGCCTGGGGCTTCTTTTTATTCTTATTTATGTTTTAAAATACTTCAGAATATTATAAGTGCAATACTTGGTGATTGAAGACAGTTCAGAAAATATGAATAAGCTAAAATAAAAAAAACCTAAACTACAAATCCTACCTTCCATAAACATAAGATATAGCTTGATATTCTTAATTCACCTCCAATTCTCTTATAAAGTAATGAAATAAATAAAGAACTCTGAAATGCTAAGTGGTTAAACCATCTAGATTTGGTTCCTTCAAAAATTCACATGGATGAACATTTGGGCCACTTGCTTTGAGTTTTGAAAAGGAAAGAGCTGTTCCTGACCTCTTCTGAATAAAATTTTCAGGAAGACACAGAATATTGCTGGCCTATGCCCCCCCTCCCCCGGTACCCACACGAATGCCATATTCCAGAGTCTGCAAGGAAGCTGTGAGGAGCATTTATACTCCTATTCCAAATTGCTTGCCTTCTGGGGAATGAACACCAGTGAAGACAAAAGTGGACTTAGGTGTGCCGGCACAGAGGAAGGCTCTGTCCCACTCATAGATCTACTCCCTGGTCTTCCTGATCTGCACACAGAGAGGAAGAGAAAAGAGAGAGAGAGAGAGAGGAAATTAAGAGCTCCCACATGTTTGCAAGGCCGGCAGTGGGGAGGAAACACTGGCCCACCAGCCACCCGTTGGCAACCCTTTGATAAAATCATCATGATTCAGGGTCTGTCTTCCTTTTTGCAATCCCAGAATTGGCAACGCCTTGCAAATGGAAAGGTTCATGTTGGCACAACTGGCCCAATTTCTAGCCTTTGAGTAGTTACAGGAGAAACCAAATTGCAATCAGAAGATTGCTTGGTGAGTGCACCAGGAGAACGAAGCTAATGAGCAACGAAGCAGCGGGTGCCTGTAGCTTAGCCTTCCATTTCTGTCCCGATGAGAGGGTGCCAGGAAGTCTGGGCATCAAAGACATGTTCTTCCCTGTCTTTCCTGCTTCTGGTGTGGCAGGATTTGGAGAAAGTAGACTTAGGAAGTCACTTGGTGTTTTCCTTGCCTCAGTTTTACCACCTGTGAAGTGGGAATGATGGCATATCCACACATGCTGGTTTATGTAAGCCACCTGGCATGCTACATTGCTGTTGCCAACAACCATTTTCTTCATTTCTTTCTTTTGTTGTTGTTGTTGACCCATAGTAATATAACCTATTAGTTTACTCCAATTTCAGTCTTAGATCAGGGGCTGTTCTGCCCCATTAAATTGACCCTCAGCCTTCAACTAAAAGTAGTTGCTGAGTCTGTGTCCATGACTGCCCCATTTGGTTCCTGATCCTAAGTCCCACTCAGACTTCCCAGATCTACTGGGGAGGTTGAATGGTGGGATATTCCAGGAGATGAGATAAAGATGTCCAAACTTGGATTATTGCCTCTAGGAAGAGTCAAAATTCTGAGTACCTAGAGACTCAGAAGATACCTTGTGTTCTCCATGGCCGCCATCCAGTGTAGTAGATGTCATGCTTTCCTTCAGTCCCATTTTGTGGGGGAAAACACTCACAAATCTAAGAGAAAATCTTAGTATCTACTTAGGCACCACCACTCAGACCTAACAACATCTGATGTAAAACGGAGCATAATCTTATGATACAGGATATCCTGTATCTTATCAGGTAATTTCAGCTCTTTCTGATTTATGCTAATAGCCCCTTTTTAACAAAGATTAGCAGACTTCAGGCATGAAAACTATGACTGGCAATGATGTCTAATTAAAATTTAATAAGATTTTATTTTCACAATATTTATATTTACATGTTCCTTTTAACTTAGGAGAAATAACTCCAGTTATGTATTTACAGAAGATCATTTAAAAATAAAGTTACTTTTATGGGGCGCCTGGGTGGCTCAGTCATTAAGCATCTGCCTTCGGCTCAGGTCATGATCCCAGGGTCCTGGGATCCAGCCATGCATCGGGCTCCCTGATCAGTGGGAAGCCTGCTTCTCCCTCTCCCACTCCCCCTGCTTATGTTCCCTCTCTCGCTGTCTCTCTCTCTGTCAAATAAATAAATAAAATAAATAAAAATAAAGTTAATTTTAAAAGAAATTTAAATAAAAATGAAAGCATGGATAGATTGAAACATGTTAGTGTAGGGTGAATTTGAGTGTGGACCAAAATGACTAAGGATGGGACTTGGTGCTTCCCTTTCACTGTAGTTAAAAGTATATAAACCTGGGATAAAATATAATACTTGGTGCAAATTTTAGAGTTTGAGGAATCCACAGCTCTCTCTGTGAATTCTTAAAATGTGGGAAGGGGGAAATAATCTCAAATTGTCTTTTTTTTTTTGTTATCTCAAGACTCAGTGAGACTGGACTCTTAAGTGAAGAGATTCAAACTTTTGTTCAGATTGTTCTCTCATTTGGGATTTTTTCCTCTTTGATTCCTTATACTTTCTTCCCAACTTTTCTTAGTTCAGTAGTTCTCAAAGTGTAAGCCAGAGCACTGAGTGAGTTGGGGGCAGGTTAGAAATGCATATTCTCAGGCCCCCTCTCCGACTAGCAGTCTCGGTGTTGACAAGCTCTTCATGTGATTCTGATGGGCCTTCAAATTTGAGATCTTCTGTTGCAATTCGTACATCGAGTCACAGCTACAAAGCAACATCCCTTCTGCTTCTCTTAGTTGGCCATGTCCACTCCCTTATCTGAATATCCACAGCAGTTCATCTGCAGTCCCTCATTTATTTTTTGTGGTTACTGTAGCTATTTGCAGGCAATGTCTGGTGTCCTGCTTCACTGTGAGCTCCCTGAGAAGAGTATTAGAGATGTATGTATAAAACTTACTGAAGAAATACCAGAACTCTTCATCTGACAAGGGGTTTTTAAAAATTCATTTATAAGAGGTCTTGCACATAGGAATCATTAAGAAAAAAATCACTAAACCCTTAATAGCAGTACCTTGGGCTAGAGGTACAAACAAGACAAAACACAGAAAAAGAAATGTAAATAGCTAAAAAATGCAAAGTTATTCAGTTTCACTGGAAAGTAAGTTAAAGCAAATTAGGATATGGATAAAGAGCCATGTTAGTTATAAAATTAGCAAAGATTTAAAAATGGTAATATTCAGGTTTGGCAAGAATGCAGAAAAATAAGCATTCATATAAAGTGCTGGAGGGAGTTTAAGTTATACAATTGATATGGAAAGTAATTTGGCAGGACGTAGAGAGAGCCTAAGCAAAGGTCATGCCCTTTGACACAGTCATTTTTCTTCTTGGGGAAAAGTCAGAAATGCATATGAATATTTATACACAAGTAGGTTCATTGCAACATTATTTATAAATAGCAAAAATGTGGGAATGGAATGTATGCCAAAATGGTTAAATAAATTATGTCAAATAGAAATGATGGGACATATGCAGCCATAAAAAAATAGTGTTTTCAAAGGATATTTAATGACATGGAAAATTTGTGTCTTGTAATGTTAAGTTAAAAAAAGAGAGCAAGATAAACATTTATGTATACAATATCATAAGAATTATGTTAAAATTGTGTGTGTGTGTGTGTGTGTGTACAAAAGAAAATAGACCAAAAACATTGGCAGTAGTCGCTCTGAAGGGTAGGCAATCCTTTTATGATAAGATGCCGGGTCTTTATTTTCCTCTAGACTTTGTGATACTGAATAGACAACTGGCTTGATGGAACAAAATAATGTGCAGAAATAGATTCACATATATTCAGTCAGCTGTTTTTCATGGAACATCAAAATAAACATATAGAAAAAATAACTCTTGACCCCTACCTCACTCCATAGTTAAAAATTAATTTGAGGTGAGTCTTAGACTTAAGCGCAAAATCTAAACTTTTTGAGAATGAAACACAGGAGAGTATCTTCATGACTTTGAGGTAGGCAAAGACTCTTTTCAGTGGGAGTGGGAGCACAGGTATGAGGAGTACCCAGAGTTAAATATATCTGTGCCAAGTTATTTTAAATTTCTTTTTTTTTTTTTTTTTTATTATGTTCAGTTAGCCAGCATATAGTATATCATTAGTTTTTGGTGTAGTATTCAATGATTCATTAGTTGTGTTAAATTTCTTAACTAACCTTTCAGGGTTTTTTTTAAAGATTTTATTTATTTATTTGATGGGGGGCAGGGTAGAGAGAGAGGCAGACAGAAGCAGAGGGAGAGGCAGACTCCCCACTGAGCAGGGAGCCTGACACTGGGCTCCATCCCAGGATCCTGGGATCATGACCTGAGTCGAAGGCAGGCGCTTAACCGACTGAGCCACCCAGGCACCCTTAACTAACTTTTCAAGGGATTTGTCACTTTTTTCCTTTCTTTTCTTTTCTTTCCTTTCCTTTTCTTTTCTTTCTTTTTCTTTTTTCTTTTCTTTCTTTCTTTCTTTCTTTCTTTCTTTCTTTCTTTCTTTCTTTCTTTCTTTCTTTCTTTCTTTCTTTTTTTAACCTATTTTCTCTTCCCTTAAAGGAGGCATGTAATAGTGAATCGTTTGAAAATAATGGGGAAACAGTGCTGAGTAGCACGAAGAACCCCTACTTTGGAGCCAGGCAGACATGGGTTTAAGGATGATCTCCTCTTTTAGTAGCCTGAGCAAGTCATTCAACCTTAGAGCTTCACAGGATTATTTTATCAATTGAGCAAAATAATAACATAAAGTGGCTAGCACATAGTATGGCGTCTGTCACATCACAGGTACTCAGATATCTAGTCCCTTTCCTCATCTCCTTTATCCAGGCACAAATGTTGTCCTCTCCAGGCAGGTGTACAAAACATTAGGGAGTAGTGATTAGGGCATAGGTTGTGGAGTTAGGCCATTTGGATTGAAGTAACTCCGAACACATTTTATTTAATCTCTCAGTGCTTAAGTTCCTTCATATGCAAAATAATTAACCCATAAGGTTGTTGCAACATAATCTACGTAACATGCTTAGCACAGTGGCAGAGTGTATAGTAAGTACTCAAGAGATGTTAGCTACAATACTCTTTCTGAAGAGGGACCATCTTCAGATGTTAAATAGCATCCTACTATGGGATAGAGGAAGTAGTGCTTAGGGCTTCAGAGGGCTGTCTGAGTCACAGAGATGCCTCAACTCTTGAAGGCCATACTCTTTGTGTTCCCAATGTCAATTAGATGCTGAAGCACATGCTTCTTGGAACCCAGAACAACACCAAGGTCATTCTACTTAGCCCAAGTGACAGCTGAATTATGAACATTTCTCATGTACTCAACTCTGGGTCAGGATAAATCACACTCTATTCTTCCTTATTATTTTCATGGGGTCTGTGACACGGTCTCTAGAAATCATGTGGTGTTGAAACATGAAGACAAGTAACATCTGTGGGGAAAGCCCAGTATCAAACCAGAAGCTGAGTGTTCTCAGTCGGCTTCCTTGCCCATGCTGGGGGGAAAGCTATTTGTAGAGTATTCCTTATTTATATCTGTGTAATGACAAGTTTGCTGGCTCTGAAGGTGGAATTATGAGCAGATACTTTGTCTCTGAGTAGGCCTCTGTACAAAGAAAAAGACTCAATGGATATCCAAAAACCAAAGCAAAATTGAGTTACAGCTCCCGCCAGTCAGAGGGCTGTAAAGAAGAGGGTTTGTAGCTCAGTGATGAGTAAGAGTTACATTTTCAGCATTCTGGGCAGGGGAACAAAGAAAATGCCATTAAAGGTGGGGTGTGTTGTATCCTGGAAGCCTCAGGGTCGCTGAGACATGCTGGATTCTACTCGTCTGGTGTGAGGAGGGTCATCAGTTCAGCCCGCAGTATCCAGTATGTGCAGCTGCAATGGCATGGCCCAGAGAGAGGGCGAGAGGACTTTTTCTTTGATGGTCTAGACTTAATGTAGTCATACTTTTATTGAGAGGTATGCACATTCATATATGAGTCCACAAAAGCACAAGTAACTCACTTAACGCTTTCTCATTATCCTTCTTAAAGCCCGTCAGGCATGTAACTCAGACCTCATATTTGTATGTAGTACCATACCTAAGTGTAGGAGGTGCTCAGTAATTGAGCAACCCCTTGAACTTTGCCCACAGGACATAATACTGGCCCAGAGGGCATTTTGTATTATTTCTCTCATTCCCTTTCCAAGAAGATTATTAATTGCTGAGGCCCTGGGGAAGAAGCTGGGGCAAAAGGAAATCATGAACATCTTGATGGCATTGTAGAGCAAGTTAGACACCGGGGCCTTCTCAGTTAGGAGTCTTTTGGTTCCAAGCAACTGAAATCAGCTTTACCTAGAAGAACTCAGGAGGGAGAAGTTTGTATTATAAGACTTTGGGGTAGAACATGATCTTCAAGGGCAGGGAAGGAACCACCACTGGGCTTGGGTTTGAATCCAAACATGTCATCAAGATTCTTCCATGTCTTGTCTCGGCTTCTCTCTGTGTATCTAGTCTTCCCCTCTTTCTTGCTGTAGCCTTTCTTTTATAGTTCACATGACTGGAAATAACCACCCACATGTTCACTCTGGAGACCAGGCCGACCGAAGCTAGGGGTTCTTGGTATCTGTTCTGTACTCCCAGGAAAGAGACTTTAGCCCATCTGGGTCAGATGCCCTATGTGTTTTAGTTAATCTTAGCCAGGGACCCACTCCTGTTGCCAAATGGATAGTGTATGGGGCAGGAAAACTCCCAGCAGAGATTCTACACATATAGCCCAATTGGTGGCTATTCCTTCTGCAAAACTAATGCTTCAAGATGTTCCTTCCCTTCCCTAGGAATGTCAGAAAGAATTGAGAAAGGATACAAATATCCAAACAAAGCATTCAGGATACACTTTCTTAAGAGACTAATGAAAGATGCTACTAAGATAGGGGGCCTGGAGGTGGCCTTGTGACATGAACGATTCATGCATAGGGTCAGAACATCCCGTCTGTTAGTCCCTTGGAATATGCCCTTCTGTCCATCCTCATGGCCATTACCTTCTTTGAAGTCCTCATCCTCTTCTACCTCAACTACTCAGTGATCTAACTATTTAGCCTCCCTACCTCACAGACTCCCTATTTTCACTCCTGTCCATTTCCTGCAGTGCTTTCAGAGACTAGGATTCCTAAAATTCCAGCCTGGCATGTCACCTTCACTCTTGAAAATGTTAACAGCTCTTGTAGCCCTAAGAAGTCCATATGCTTTGCTCTACTCTTCAAGATACCAACCAGTGGTTTTGGCTTCACTTCCTCATCATGCACATCAACGAGAAGGTATATCCTAGGTTTGTTCAACTCAGCTAACAGGAAGGGCAATAGAATCAGACCCCTGGATTCAAGTCCTCCCTCATAGCTAACTGGCTCTGTGACAGAGGACAAAGTACTTAGTTTCCTCCTTTCTAAAATAAAAATTAAATATAATACCCACACATAAGTTTGTGGGAAGAATGAAATGAAATAGCCCACATAAAGTGCTTTAAATGATGCCTGGAATATGATAAGGATGCAGTAAATACTACCTATGATCATCATCATTAGCATCACCAATAAAATTAACACCTTGGTCAAACAAATAAGCCACCATTTTGATTCCTAGACCTCCAGCTCTGATAAATTCCAAATTTTGCTATCTCACTCATTTCTCTGAATCCAAATCAAACATATTCTTTTGGTATGGCCAGAAGGAAGCTGGGAACTCTGGATATAATGAATAAAATGCTGCCTCATTAATGAACCCTTAATCATGCCTTCCTCAGAGGCACCTAAAAGAGAAGAATAAATGTTTTTTAGAAATAATGTCTTTTTTTTCCTAAGCAGAGTAGTTGGAACATTCCAGTTCTTGACCTTGGGCTGCCTGCACAGAAACCCAAGGGCAGAGGACATGAACCCAAGATGGCTGCTACTAGGTCTCTGGAACACAGGGTCTGAGCTGTAGCACCTAGCTTGTCTCCACTGTCACAGGGGAAGGATGTGGCAACCCTGTAATTCATTACCAGTGGAAATAGAACATCATTGAAGAGATAAGGGCAACAATGGCCTTCTATCCAGTGATAAATTACTAACAGTCACATTATTTTCCCTTATTTATATATGGGTCTCTTTATTGAATTTAGGTGGAGATAAATAAACGATCTGCCAAGCGTCTGGTTAATATTACTTCTCAGGGACTCGTTTTAGGCCCAACTAGACTCCTACTGATAATATCTGTAAGCTTTTCGGGAGGGAGAGACATAACATTTGTTTCTGACAAGAACCCTCTGTTTGCCTTATCTGTTTCATTTGAGAGGCCGTCGACCCCTAGCTTCTTTGGTTAAAACAAACTCTTTCCAGCCATGGAGGAGTTCTTGAACTTGGTCCTCGCCACACAACGTGACTGGGTGTCCTGCCTGCAAATCTGAGGTCCTCTGTCATCTACAGTCAGACTTAGTGCTTCCTGTTGGCCACCAGGAGACAATGAGGGACATGGTGCTGGGTTTCTCCCCTAATGCATCAAGGCAAAGATTCACTTTTCAAATTTGAATACTCTTTCCTGGTCAGAATTGAGACTTTTTTCTTTTAATCACAGCATTTACTTTTTTTTTTTTTTCTTTTTTAATTTAAGGAGATATTGATACACATTGGTTTAGAAATACACAGCTGGTCTGTGGCAATGAAAATTAGCCCTAAGCCACAATAAAAAAAAAACAAATAACCCAAAGTTTCCACCAACATGCTGCAATAGGGCTGTAAACTCAGAAACCCTCTTTATTTTCAGGATCTGCCATTATCACACTCTGACACTCTGCACCATAATGAAGGCCTTTTTCTACATGGGCCTAAGGAACCTCTACTCCTTTGTCAGCCATTTCAGTGGTAACAGCCTCTGAGAACTTTTCTCTGGTCCTAGGTCTGTGTCTCCAAACAGCTAATTGCTCTACCGGGCCTCATGTTGTTGGCACCCATCACATTGTTTTGCTATGTTTACCTGCTCCTTCTCATTCCAGACAGTGAGTTCCTGATACCACATTCTCTCTGTATCTTCAGGGTTTAGAAGAGGGTTTGGCATGGAATAGGTGCTTAGTAAATATCCCTAGGTCATTGTAAACTGTAATGGGACAGTGTTTCTCTCCCTGGAGTGCTGGTCTTAGTTTTCTTTCTTTGGTATTACTTATTATTTGAGAAAGGCATCTCTGTCTCACCAAACTGTAATTTCTTTGAGAGCAGAAATTGCCTCTATATATATATATGCCATTTCCCCAGTGCCTAGCACAGTGCCTGACATTTAGTTGACACTCAACATATGATTACCGAGTGAATGAATGAAAGACACTGGGGCTTGGAATTCAAGGCCTATGCCTGTGGGACAGTGTCACAGTACTACATAAGTACCTCATAGAAGACTGCATATCTGAGTCAAGCTTGGTTCAAATTCCAGCTCCAACGTAGCCCTCGGGGAGAGACAAAGACACAAAACAGAACAAAACACAAAACTTAACCTCTTTGTACCCAATTTAATAATTTGTAAATGTGAGAAGAATCTTAGGGATGTTGATAAGAATAAATAACCAATGGTTCTGAAAGTTTCTACTTCACTTAGAGGCACTATTTTGATGTTAGTGACTCTCTTTGACTCATGTCCTAGCCTTGACTGCTTCCTTGATCATTAGTTAATAGCCGGTGAAACCGGTCCAGGTGAGGCTCAGGAAGAAGTTCTGGACCCTGGGTGACTCTCAGCTTGCAGGAGCCATGGTACCTAAATGAGAGAATGAGCTGGAAAGAGGCTATGTTGCTATGGCAACAAGATCTATCCTTGGTCCCTTCAGCTGTGCATATTCCCCGATGAAGGTCTTGAATGGGCTGTCCTTGTTTTGACCATCAGTGGTTCCTTTTTCCTGGAATCCTCCTCATCTCATCCCACATGGCCCATTCATTCTCTCTCTCTGTTTCTCTTTCTTTCTCTCTGACTTTTTCTGCCCCTTCTTTGATCCTCCAGTTGAGCTAGGTGCCAGTTTCCAGCTGGGATTGAATAGAGCAATCATTGGTCGGTAGGTACAATTTGGGAGTCTGGCAACTAGTGATGTAGCAACATTCTTGCATCATCCCCCCCCCCCCAATCAGTGTGCTGAGTTTTGTCTAAACCTTTCTCTGTGTCCTGCATGCATCTAACCCTCTCTCATCCACCGCCACCCAACCTCATGCAGGCTCACTACATTGCTCTGAAATCGCTGAAGGCACTCTGGCTAATGAGCTAACTTCTGGCTAAAATTCAGTTTAAACTCTGAAATCCTTCATATTGCTACCAACATTATTTTTTTTTAAAACCAAATTGGGAGAATTATACTCCTTTATCCCATCCCTTGAATGAGTTTCTAATTCTCCCAGTTAAATTTCATATGCTTCATCCTGAGATTTAATGCTCTGAATATAATGTGCTTTAACTCAGCTTTCTAGCCTCATTTCCCTCTGAATCCTACTAACCACCAACTCTGACATCCCCCTTGACCCCTTTTCGGGGATAGGGAACATGGAACACTGCCTCTGTCTCCATCCTTCTTAATCCGCATTTATGCTCTTTTATGTATACCTTCCTTGGGATTTTAAAGTCATGATCACCTTCTATTGTCACCTTCTCTAGGAAATTTTCCTAGAGTCCCACAATTAAAATAATTTCCCTTCAACTTTGCTTCCAGGGCAGTTTGACTGTGGCACCTTTTAGCCCATCACAACTTGTGTGGTTTCCAGAGCTATACTTAACAGTAGTGTCTCGGTCAGGTCAGGCTGCTATCACAATACCATTGACTGAGGAGCTTAAGCAATAAACATTCCTCCACACAGTTCTGGAGGCTAGGAAGTCCAAGGTCAGAATGCAAGCAGATTTGGTGTCTGATGAGAGCTCTCTTCCTGGTTTGCAGATGGCCAGTTTTTCAGTGCATCTTTACCCGATAAGGAGAAAGAGAGAAAGGTCATCTCTCTCCTGTCTTTTTTTTTTTTAAGGACACTAATCCCATTCATAAGGGCTCCACCCTCCTGACCTAATTACCTCCCAAAGGCTCCACTTCCAAAACTGTCACATTGGGGTTTAGATTTCAACGTAGGAACTTTGAGGAGACACATTCAGTCTATAACAAGTATCTATCACTTCAACCAGGGAATGAGTTTCTTGAGGACAGTGTCTTGTTTCCACGCTATCCCTCAGCTCAGAGTCTAGGACACAGTGAGTGTTAATGTCTCTATGGGAAATGAATTTTAATAGTTTTCCCATAGATATCCTTTTCCCCTTTTATTGCCAGTTCCTTTTAAAGAGCTACTTATTATGGAAATTTTCAAAGTACACAAAAGTTGAGAGAATAGTTTGGCAAACCATGTATTCATCATCCAGTTTCAAAAATCTTGTCCATCCTTTTAAAAGCAAAACTCTTCTGCAGACAAAGCCTTTGGTGGTGAGGGGCATAAAGACACCATTCTGTAGTGCCCAATTAATTCAAATCAAGTTTGAGCAGAGTTTCCTCCCCCAGAATAACATCAATAGGACTCCCAGTGAAAGGATGTCTTCCTAAGGCAATTCTGAAGACAAAAACGCAATATAAGAACACACTTCCCAATAATGTGAAGATGTATGACTCTACTAAATAAAAATGTTCCCTTAATGTACTGTAAAAAAATAAAGATGTTTGGCTAGATTTATCAACCTGCTCCAAGAGCAGAATTAAGTTTCCATGCTACATTTTTTCTACTTATTTAAAAACACCTGAGTTGTTATATAGCTAGTCAGACAACCGTTTCGTTATAAAAGTATAATACATGTCTGCCCTGAAGATATATGGTTTTAAACAAAGCCTTCTGTGTTCTCAGACCTGTGGGATAACTTGTAAGCAATGACTCTTAAGGACTCAGATGTGGGTGCAATTAGCTACATGTTAAAACATTACTAACGATTTTAATAAATTAATAATAAGATATTTAATGTACTAGAGGTTCTGACTATGTTCTCACAAAATGAAATTAAAGCCAACTCAAAATTTTCAATTTATGCAGCTTGGAAATCTAATGACAAAGCAAGCTGGGGACAGAAATCTTTATTCTCAATGGAATGGATTACCCCAGGAGATTCATAGTTGGTGATAATGAGTGCATGTGCATATTGACATGTCATTATATCACATTCTCATTTTTGAATCATGCAAAGTTCATGGTCTAAAGTTCCAACAAATAGTGCATGAGGAAAGGTTTTTCTCATGTCTTTGCTCCTTACATAAGCTGTTCACCAGTGTTGCTTGCAGCTTCTCACCTGGGCATTTCACAGGCCATGAGATGATTGAAAACAATCCAATACAGAGTGCTAAAACAGTGACCTGCACCTGCCTAGCTCCTGGAGGGAGTAAGGCAGAAGGCTGGAGAAGGCTAATGAGAAGCTACTACAATATCGTGAAGGTGAAAAATCAGAAGGAATGCGGTTTCATCACCTCTTAGAGCCAACTATAAACTCCGTTTATGATGGAACCAGGGGATTTGGAATAAGCCAGCCAAGTAGACAGCAGCTTCTTCTCCCAAAGGCTTCCATAAACCTGGATTGGTGGAGTATTAATTTGTTGGCTTTTTAAATTTCTTCTTTGCTTTCTCAGTGTGAGCCCAAGAGGAAGTTGGAATATCACGTTTCACAGGGAAAGTCACTCCAAACTAATCTTAGCAGCTCTAACTCAACCAATAATCCTGCTTATGAACATCGCACAGTGTAGATTCCTCATGAGCCTTCATCAACAACTAATTGATTTGCTTAAGTTGAAGTAATGAATGATCAGTCTCCGCTGGCCTTCTCTCCAGTTCTCAATCTCTCCTGATCGGGACTGACATATCAATGTAATGAACGACCTCCATTCTCTTATCTTCCAGCCATAGAAAACACTGCCACTTCCAATTAAATTCTACATGATTTATGGAAACCCACGAGCTCACTTGCCTTAATTCTTCCTTCTCCTGCCCATGTGATCCTATTAAATTTCTTCCTTAAAATCTAGTGCTCCCTACTCTGAAATGGCATGGGTTGTTGTGTGCAAAAAAGTTGGAAAAAAGAATGGCTAAAGGAAGTCTGAAAAACAGTAATAGCTTCCTACACTTAATGGGCAGTACCATGTTCCGAAAAAATGCACTGGACACTTTAGTAAGGAGTGTATTCATTATCTTATTAAATCCTACGAATTTCTGTAATCCCCCCTCGAAAGAGGGCAGACTGTCCCTGTTTTGTATATATATGAGAAATAGACATGGAGAGATCATGTGACTTAGAATTCTAAGGTTCCATAGTAACTGGCAGAGCTGAAGCAAGGAGTGTCTGGCATGTTGTTGACAGACAATCAGGTTACTCATGATTACTAATCTTGACCCATGCTGTGGTTGGGTATCCATGGTGTATACTTCTGGAAGCCCATGAAAATACTATTATTTCCTAAAACCATTTTTAATACTTCAAACACAGAAATAATTCGTGCATTTCCCAATGAAATGGTGGCACAGTATGACAAAACATGTTAATTTTCTTTGTTTGGGCTGGAATTTTATTAACTGAGAGCAGCAGTTCTGGTTATCCATGCTAGTTAGAGTTCTAGCAAGGTAAAGGAAGTCTTATTAATGCAGTTTGAGATTCAAACAAGCCAAACAAACAAAAGGAAGTTTAGAATATGGGTTCATTGGACAGAAGAATGACAATAACAATGGGAATATTTGGTCTTGTAGTGAGGAGAACACTGTTTTGTAGAGACAGGGAAGATCTATGTGCAAACTCCAGACACATGGAAACTTGTAAACCTAAATGGAATGCTTTGGCCTACATGCTGCTTTCTTTGTATCTCCCAGGAATTCTGGGAAGATACCAAAATGAGTGGGTTAGGTCAAGGTATCATCTAAACAGTGAGTTTTAAGCTGTACTTGAATAAAGAGTGGGAATTGAGTCAGAAAACGAATTGACTATGTGTTTCCATGCAGAGGAGCATAAACACAGTACAATAACAATCTCACCTGTTCATCATACTCAGGTGGCAAGCATGTGCTAGGTCAGGCACCAAACTAGATGCCAAGTGTAGAAATGAAAAAGTCAAGGACTATCACTTGTAGAGCCTAAGTCTCATAAAGAAGGCTGAAGCATCAATAAAACAATTTAGTATGGAGTGATTAAGGCCATAAGAGAAACACATACTCAGCAAGGCAGGGACGTAAAAGAGGGAGTTAAGTAAGACTTTCCTGACCTACCCAAGCTGAGTAAAACATGTGAGCTCCTTCTTGAAAGGTGACTGGGAATTGGACAGGTGGGAAAGGAAAAAAGAAGGGAAGCCACTCGTCATCCTGAGACATCACAGTGGATATGGGTATTCAGTGAATTCAACTCTGTTTTCAATTCATTTAATAAGACACTTATTCTCCAGTTGAGTCAATGGAGGATATATGCAATTTAATAAACTGAGCTTATTGAAGTCACGAACCTTGCCTTTGTATCTTTGCATCCCTGAAGGACTGACTTGGATAGAGTAGCTGCTCGATAATTTTTTTTTTTTTTTTTTTTTTGACTCTTGGTTGGGTGTAAGGACATCCAGAACATGCGGTACAGTGAAGAGCATTAGAATTTTCTGAAATGTATTGATACTCAAGCCTTAAAGGACAGTGATGTCACAGAACTGATTACATTTGTAGGAAATGATGGTGGGGAGGGGGCTGTGGGTAAGCAGTGGCGATAAGCATTGATGTGGTCACCAGTTGGCCCCAACAAAGCAATTATTTATGTTGGGGCTATAGTTTGTTTGGTTCCAAAGGGCAGGGCACAAGAGTGAGTTATGGTGTAATGTCTTATTAAAAGAAACTCTCAAGAACAAGAGAAAAAGATTTGAATTTCACCAGTGTGGGTCTACGCTGAGAGCTCTGGTAGAACAACAGGTGATGGTTCTTGTTTTGACTTGGCAGCCATTCTACAGAAACTGTGACTTAATGATATTTTACTGCCTATGTCCCATACAAATTGGTCTCTTCAATCTCATCTTCCCAGAGTGGTTTCTTACTAAGCATTGCATCCTGCAAGGCTCAAACCACAGAAGTGCTTGATGGCTTCTTTCTGGGAACATGCATTCTTCTTGAAGTCATGTGAAGCCATGATAGAAGATAAACTTACCAGCAACTTTTACATGTACTCTGATATAAAATCCTAGACGTAATTTTTTTAAATATGGACAGGTCTTGGGGAGGCATTAAAAAACATTGAAATGATTAGTAGCTTGGGGGAAACATTGCTTTTCCCTAGTGTGGACTAGAGCATCACTGAAATGAAGCCAGGGAGTATCTTTAGGTTTTACTTCATTAAAATAACTAATGTTTATATGGAGATGCAGAGGTTCGTTGCACCATCTCGGAGAGTCAGGCACATACATCTACAATCAAGAGAGTGTCAGCCACTAACACAATACCACTTTGATGTCTGAGGGATCCTGTTTCCATTTTCAAATCCTGTGCCTTCTTAGAATTTTCTAGAGCCCACCCTATTACCAACTTGAAGACTCATGCTTGAATATTAACAGATTTAATAGTTAAGTTTTCTTAGTTGTCTGAAGACCAACTTGGGACCTCATGGTATTTTCCTTCCCTGCTGGCCACCAACCCAAATCCCAAGGATTCTCTAAGTTGCACCTCCTTCTGGAAGCCTTCCATCATGCATCCTGTGAATCCCTTTAGCACACAGAGACTGGCTTTGAATGGGAACTGTCCTCTCTCTGATTCTGTCATATCTGTATAATCTGTGCCTTCAACTAGACCACAAACCTTCGTAGCCACAGGCACATTTTCTCCATCTTATGTGTCCTCCGTCATCTCCATCCCAGAGCAGACCATGGAATAAGCCCACGGCAGGGACCAGCGGTGATCCTATCCCATGCACAATGACGTAAATGTAGAAAAGCATAAAGGAAACAAGCATATATTGAATACTTACTGTATGCTAGGTCTTGGTTCAGGTTCTTTACATACATTATTAATTTTTATTAGCAACGCTGAATGTTAGTACTCACATTTTAGAGATGGGAAAGCAGAGTCAGGGAGTGTTCGTAAGTGGAAGAACCGGTATTTAAAGAGTGGTCAGCCTGACACCAAGGCTCTGACTTTCTTCTCAATCCTAAGCCGTCTTTCATCCTGACCAGGGGCCGCTCAGACTCCAGACTGTAGCTAATATACTGCAGAGAGATAGAATATAAGGGATAGAGTGTTAAATAAGTCTATGCTCACTGCTTGACACTATTCCTCTACTACCACTGCCCATGAGATGTCTTGATATGAGGCCTACGAAGTGAAGCTGGAGCGGTAAATTGTATAACTTACTGTCACAGGTGGAGCAATTATTATTATGGGGCCCATTTTAAGTGATATACTTGCTCTCACAGTCTCACTCATGGCCACTTCTTCCAATTAAATATAATCAGTGAGGAGCAAGAACCAGAGGAGAGGAGATGTGGCCTCAGAAGGATTTTTTTTGTATGCTAAGTCACCAACTCCTAGGTTTTAATTGACTTTTTGTTACCAGGACATTCTAAAGAAATAATTTTTTATGACCCCTGAGAGGTCTGGCAGTCATTGCTTTTTTAAACATTGATTTGCATATTCAAACATTCACTCAAGCATGAATTGAGAGAGATTGGCCTTTGCCTGTGATGCTGAACATAGACCCTGTCTCATGCCTCCCTGCTTTTTGCCAGTGCTGCTCTCCTTCCCATGCCATTTGCCAGGTGGAGACATCTTTTCTTCAAAATGTCACTCAAACTTCACCTTCCCTGTGAAGACTTCCCTGAACCCTGTCATGCCCTGCAAAACACAGCTAGGTCCTTCTACCTCTGAGATTCCCAACTTCAGGATGCTTTCGGCATCTGTCCCCTGCTCTACAGTAGTATATTAAGGCATGGATCTCCACTCAGGACATCTAATTATTTGAGGAGGCAGTACCACATGGTGGTACGGAAGACCATCTGATTTCTGATCCAGACTCAGCTTTCACATCAATAGAAGCTGTATCTCTTAGGTTGCTGGGGAAGCTAATTGAGATAGATGATCCTGGTAAAATGCTTAATACATGCCCTCAACTAGCACTAGCTATTTATATTGCTGGCCGTGCAGCTCCCCGGACTCCCTTTGACTATTTGTTGTGCGCAGAGAGCCGAGCACAGGCTGGTGAACCCTGGAGTACATAGTTCTCCACCCCAAGGAGACTGACTGCTCCCTATCCACTTGTATGGCCCCTGCTCTGCACGGGACAAGTGCCATTTGTTGTACTTGGCATGTTTTCCCCAATCTCTCTGTGGCATTTTGATTTTGTTGCCAGGGTTGACCCAAGCTACACCTCCTCCCAGGAGTCCCCTGACCCACCCAGCCTGGGCATCCCATGGACTGAATTCCTACAGCACTTATATGGGATGACTAATTGTCAAATTCTGTCTTTTCTCACCAGTTTGCTTCTCAAGTGTCTACCTCTGATCTCAGACTCATGGTGAGAAGCTTGGAGGCAGGGATTGTGCCAGATTCTCCTCTCTTCTCAGAGCATGGATAAGGGTTGTCCCACACTGTCTTAGGGCCTCAGTCATCATAGATTCTGGGACAGTCTTTCAGTTAATGCTTTTCTGTTGGCACTTTCTACTGTGCTGGGCACTGAAGTGCATCTGTGAACAGAGATGCCAAGGCCCCCCAAGTCCCCCTGGGGTTCATCCTAGCCCAAGTTACAATCCAGTAAGTAAGTCAACAGGTGAATGAGGGCGGTAGTTCAAGAGAGTGTTAAATCCTGCACAGCACTTGTGTTGCAGAATGACTGGGGGTGGCAGCCTGCAGTTAGCCTCTCCTCTCATTACTCAGCAATCAGGTACAACCTTTTCTAAGGAGTGCTCTCTTGAACAGCCACTGGGCCAGAGGCTCAACTATGGGAAAACGACAGGGCCTATTGTCAAAAACAGTTGGAAAATACATCCTACGTATTTATTTCCTGTTAGAGCTACACAATTTATATGAGTATATTAAAGACATTGATAAAAAGACATTTCTATTTTGCTTAAGCTGGCATTTCCCAAACCCAAAACTGTTCTGCTAGAACTTTTTGTCTGTCTTCTAATATTTAGCACCCATTAACGTTCCCTGAAACCCATGCCTATGGAAGAAACTTTGGGATATACTGATGTTGAAGAATATTTATTCTCAGCAATGTTCTTATTTACATACCCCACAGAGAAGCTGGTCTACTTGTCATTACCAAGCCATACAGTTTAGTCAAAGCAGAAGGAACTGCATTGAGTGAGCCAATAATGAACTTATTTTCTTAATTCAGTTTGATCTCGCCTCCTCCCAGCCCCCTAATCATTAAGCACCTACTATGTTCTAGTAAATGTTCTAGGTGCTGGGAGTAGAGGAGAGAGCAAAATACCATCATGGAGCCATCTGCACGTCTTGCTGGATGACAGCAGTTGTTTCCTCCCTGGCCTTTCCTACAATTTATTCTCTGCAGAACAGTCAGAGTGAACCGTTACAAGCTCAGGCAGATCACAGCACTCCTTCGTTCAGTTCCCCAATGGCTTTTCACCTCATGCAGAGAAATAGCCAAAATCCTGTACAGTGATTTTGTAACTGAGCTGTCTGAACTCCAGCCACTGGCCACATGTGGCTTTTTAAATTAAAATGATTTAAAATTAAATAAAATTAAAAACTGATAGTGCACATTGCATGAGCCACATTTCCAATGCTCCACAGTCACTTGTGCTAGGGGCTACTGTAGTGGCCAGCCCTGCTAGAGAACATTTCCATCCTTGTAGAAAGTACCGCTGGTCATGTAACGCCCTATGAAATCTGGTGTCGGTTGCTATTCTTCTTGTATCTTCTACTGCTCTTGCCCTCAGTCCCTCTGCTCCGACCCCAGTGCCCTTCATGTGGTTCTCCCACACTCTAGACCCAGTCCTACCTATCTTCCTGCTCCTTCCTCTTTCTGGCGCGCTTCCCCCTCCCTCCCCCCCCCCCCCCCCCCCGTGGCTACCTGGCTCATTCCCTTGCCTCTTGTACTTCTTTTCTCCTATGTTACCTTCTCAGTGATGATGCCCTTGTGGCTGCCTTGGTTAAGATTGCAATGCTCACCTCTAATCTTACCTTGCCCTATGCGCCACCTTATTTTCCCCTTAGCGTTTATCACCATCTCAGGCACATACCCTTTACACATTTGTTTCTTGTTCATATATTCCACGAGGGTAGAGACTTTTGTCTGTTCTGGTTCCCTGCTGCATCCCAGTGCCTAGGATAGTGCTTGGGACATAGCAGGTGCTTGATAAACATTGTGGCTGAAGCAAGGAGCTTTATGAAGAAAGATATAACAACAACCACCCAATAACAACAATGTAAACAGATACAGATTTATGATGTCAGGTAGTGATAAGTTTCACAGAGAAAAAAAAAGGAAGCCACATAACATGGAAAGTGTTTGGTCACCATTTTTAATAGGGAAACAGAGGCTCAGGAAAGTTAAATAAATTGCCCATGATCGTATTCACAATGGACCAGCCAGGATTTGAACCTACATCCAGTGTGGTGTGTTAATATCTAACAACTGGCTCTCCGAAGAAAAGATAAAGTGCTGGGTTGCAGTGTTCGCCTATTTCCGTGGTGTAAATACTCCCACTGTGGCTGATTTTAAATGACCAACATGATGTCAGTGACCTTGGAGTTGGAAAGAGATGCCTATAGTCTGTTCCCCCAAGCTGTGCAAGTTCCAGTGAACCACTGCATCTGATCTTGAGGTCCAAGCCCAGCCCACTGTATCACGTGGCCACTCCTGGGAAGAAGCAAACAGACCCATCTGAAGAGTCCCCACTGTCCCAGACCACACTCTGTGATCACTGGCTCTTTCTGTTACCTCCGTCTCCCAAAACCAGTTGGGTTTACAGTTGACCTGTTTGAATGATGGCATTTTCCTCCTAAGAGGATCATGCTTATTTGACTTGACAGAAAAGTTGCTCTCAGAGGATTCTTGTCTCCATGTTAGCCTTTGAAATTACTGCCTAGATGGCACAGGTAATCCTGTTGGACCTCTGGGGCCTGGGTGGACTACTTTTTAATTGATAATTCCATGTTTCTGTAATAATAGCCTGCCACGTCATATGTGATGATTGCTAATTTAGGTTTTCAGGCTTCCTGGATGTAATGAGCTCTAATAAGCCGAAGACTTGTCACAGACTCAGGAAAGCCCATTTCCCCCCTTGAAGCAATGATTTCCCTCAATCCCTGGACACAATTGGGCATACTCTTAAAAATATTAATAAGTGTGACTGGGATGTTCACCCCTTTCCAAATAAAACATAAAGTCCTGGTTTCATTAAGCCAAGCTATTAAATTAAGAAAGTGTTTTTAATTATCTGAGCATTTCAGGGAGCTCATAAAACATTTAAGGACCTCATAGGGGTGGTGCTGAAGCCCTTTCAGAGTGAATTAGAGCCTTGACTTCTGGAGCTGGATGGGAAGGGCTGGGAACCCACAGCCATCTGGCCCAGAGCATCAACCTGCCAGAAGTGACGAAGCTGCAGGTCTTGCTGTTTGGGTGGTGGGTGTGCACTTGTGCCCAAGCTGCAGAGGAAAGCAGATCGACTTCTCATAGTAAAGAAACATTTGAACAAACAAAACTGGACAGACATTTCCTAGCACTTCCTTTGTGCCTGGCTCTCCACTGGATGCTGAGGTTTCAGAGGATGCTCCTGCCTTCCGAGCAGTCTCTTAGGTGCTCAGCACTCAATTTATATTCTCTCCTGCCATCCTGATAAAAGCCCTGTGGGTTTTCTCTTATCACCCCCATTTGATAGGGGAGGAAACTGAGAATTGAAATTACCCCTGATAGGGAACTAGTGGAGCCAGATCCTTGGGAGAGTGCCGGTCCCGTCTGACCCCAGGCCCATGTAGCTCACACTGATGGGCGATCTGTACTCACACTCTCCTGCCACAAAATAAGAACTACCATCATTGTCATGATGGAACAATTCATACCCTTTGTCTAGGGTGCCAGGCACAATGCTATGCCCTCTGCATAGCTTGTCTGATTTAATCCTAATGATCCTATGAAATTATTAGTCCCTACATGACAAATGAAGCAATTGAGTCATGCAGAGAGGTCAAGGAGGTTCTGCAAAATGGCACAACCAGCTCTGGAGGTGGGATTTGTGCCAAGACTATTGATACCTAGTCTGTGCTCTTATTCATTGTGACCTTTCAAACCCTCATCCGAGCCTATCTGGTCAGCTACCCATGCTGGTATTTTGTTAAGCACACGACTATTAGGGTGTACCTGAGCACACACAGGATGGGAAAGTTTTTATGTTTTTTTTTTTTTATGAGCCTGAGCTATGTGTCCTTCCCAGCTTCCTCTTTTCCCTCCTTAGTTCCTTGGTCACTCCAGCTAATTCATCTGCCCCCAAATATGCCTTTGTGTTAATTGGATGAAAGACCCAATTAATGATAATGGGTCCTTTACTGATAAAAGTGAACCAATAACATTCTTTTTTTTTTTTAATACCATAGTTTCCTAACTGGTATTACATACAGATTGCTGAAAAATTGATGCCCTAGGCTACCAGGTATCTGGGTCCAGCTATACTGAGTCCAGTTGCCTCGGACTATGAGCAGCTTCATTTATATACCCTGGTGTCCTGCTCAGATACCACACGTGCAAAGGTCACACTGGTTAATTGTTCAGTCTTTATGGTATTAAAAAAAAAAAAAAAAACTAGTAGAGTCCATTTTTTGCCTACCAGAGTGACAAAAAAAAAAAAAAAAGCAATCTTCTAGCAAGGTTGTGGAAAACAGGGTCTTATGAGTTAGAATCTCATTTAAAACTTCATGGAGGGGTTGTGCCTGGGTGGCTCAGTCGTCAAGCGTCTGCCTTCAGCTCAGGTCATGATCCCGGGCCCCTGGGATCTAGCCCCATATCGGGCTCCCTGCTCGGCGGGAAGCCTGCTTCTCCCTCTCCCACTCCCCCTGCTTGTGTTTCCTCTCTCGCTGTGTCTCTCTGTGTCAAATAAATAAAATCTTTAAAAAAAATACTTCATGGAGGGCAATTTAGCAACATTTATATAAATTGTGAATGCACAATCTTTTAGATTCAGTTATTCCTTTTCTAGGATTTTAATTTTTAGGTAAACTTTCCTCCTAGTGCTATATGCACATTATTATTTGCTGCAATATTGTTTAAAGTAGAAAAAAAGAAAAAAAATGACATATGGCTTTGTGAATGGGGGCATGGTTTGCATAAATTACGGAATAGCCATAGAGTAGAATACTATGCAGCTATAAAAATGAGGCTTCAGTTTATGTACTGAGATGGAATTATCTATAAGGTAAATTGTTTAGTAAAAAGGGGAAGCCAAACAGATCTGCGTATAAATTGTGCTCCCCTTTGTGTAAAACTGGAAAGAAGTTAATGGATGTGTGGATGTGCTCGGATGTCCTTTAAAAATCTCTTAAAGCCTGTGGAGGTGGGGATTGAGTATGGGGAGGAACTGGGTGGACAGGGAGAGAGTGGGGTGGAGAATTTATTCTGTATAAACTTTTAGTCTTTTGCTTTACAAATTAAATGTATCACCTATGCAAAAATTGTGGCAGGAGTGTGGAGAAAGGTATTCCAGATGGAAGGGGTGACACAGGCAAACAGGAGCCTGGTGTTTTCAGGGAACTGAGAGAGGGAGAGTGGCCAGAGCAGATGGGAGAGAGGGGCCGGAGCATGGCTTCTGGGGCTTTCTGAAGATTTCTGGCTCATTATCCTCAGAAGGGTTCTGAGTAGGCAGGGGGTGTCTTGACCACACCTGCGTTTCGGAAGGATCACTCTGGGCCCATGGCAGGCTGGCTGGAGAGAGATCCAGGAGGAGCTGCTGCCTTTGCCCAGATGAAAGCCGAGCCAGAGACTGTTGCATCAGAGTAGGGGATGACTGAGACAAAGAAGTCATAGGATATAGTGGCAACATTGTTAAGAGATGATCTATCCTAGGAGGGATTGAGTGTGGAGGTGAGGGAAACCGAGGGGGTAAGGATTCTGTCCAGGAACTGGTTTGTGCAACAGGCAGGTGGGCCAGTTCCTGAGAGAGGCCAGGGACCAGGTGCGTGGCAGGGAGAACTAGGGTGTAACCTCACACACACTGTGTCCGGGTCTCTTTGATATATCACAGAGGAGACAGCAAGAATGTGGTCAGACATAGAATTCTGGGATTCGGAGAAGTCTGACCACAGTGGGAGCCGTGTATGCAGATAGAAATTGAGGGTGTACCCAGGGACGCGATTTCCTGGGACAGAAGTAGTAATTATGCCCTCCTCCCAGAGACTGAGCCAAGCCCCGTCATTTATTTGCAAGCACCATCCGCATGATGGGTGCTTGTTGGATGTCTGTGCAACCAGTTGCAGAGGAGCAGCCAGCAGCAGTTATGGGGGTTACCTGCTCTCTCTCCGTCTCTCTTCTTCCCACTTCGCCCCCTTCCAGCTGGATGGCCCCTTCAGTGCCCCTTGAATCTGTCTTCCGAACCCCCACACAGTCCCTTGCCCAGGGTGTTACTCCCGCACCTTAGAGGTGAGCTGGTGATAATGCCCTCCTTCCGAGCACCTCCCAGCCCAGTGAGAAGCAGCGGTCTCCGGGAATAATTGATATTAAGAAAACACGGGGCCGGGTGCCAGCTTCACATTCTCCAAACATTTAATGATTCAACCTTTTCAGTTTCATCAAAGCCAAGCTTGGAAACTCCCTGATGGCCCACTGCGAACAGCTAGCAGGGTGCTTACTTTGGCCCTGCTGCTCCCCATGTTTCCCGGGGGGTGGAGGTTGGGGTAGATGAGACCCTTGGCTGCTTGACAGCAGCCAGGTGGCCCCTTTGGTGCCTTTGTGCCCACACAGGGGCCTCAGGTTTGGCAAGCTGGGTGACCCCTCACTCTTGCCGGGGATCAGCCAGCTACATTGGCTTGAGTATCCAGAGGTTGGCACGAGCCACCTTTTAAAATGTGTTTGTTTAAGCTGTCAAGACAGGAAACAGCTGTTTGTGACAGGGCAAAGGAAGCACAGGACAGGCCAGCTTGTGTGGTAGAAGCAAGGAGGGGCCTATTTTGGGAGTGCCAAGGCCACTAGGGAAAGGGAGTGGAAGAGGGAGGGGAATGGGAACAGGGCAGGGGACCCAGGGAAATGGGATAGAATGGGAAACGAAGAGACAATAAAAGACAGACAACACAATAAAGATAGAGACACATAGAAAGAGGCAGAGAGAAAGTCAGAAATCAGAGGTGTGCCCATGCACTCAAAGAGGCACTAAGACAGAAAGTGGGAGGGCACAGCCAGCTTCTCAGACTTCAGACCGCTGACCCGGGTTCAAATTCATTGAAAGACAGTTGGCTTTCATAGTTGGTTTGATTGCCGACCACAGTGAGCCTCGAAAGCTGAGCCCCCCTGGTCTATTGTTGCTATTTTTTGTAGTAACAATAGGGGTAGTAGTCATTGTTGTGGTGGAACTAGAACGTGGTTTTATAGAGAGCTGTGCAGATTCCTCACACAACTATCTGAGGTAGACTTTATAATCTCTGCTGATGGTTTAATAGCTGAGAAAACCAATGCTCTTGAGAAGTCACATCACTTTTAGAAACTCACCTCGCTGGTCAGGAACAGAAGTCCAGGGTTTACTCACTATCCATCTCTGGGTATTTCCATTCTACCCTGTCTTCCCACTCATTCCAAAAGTGTATTTATTTGAAGGTGAAACAGACATAAGAGGAAAACAAAATTTCAGGGGTACCATGATTTAAAAAAAACACAAATCTTTAGTTTGCAAACATTTCCACCTCCCTCCCGGGTAGAGGGAATGGACCTTTGGGAACAGTGGGGGAGGAGAAAGAAGTGAGACAGGAAGGAAGAGAAGAAAGAAGGCAGAGACCTTTGGCAGTAGCTTTTTGGGCATCTGCACAATGTTCCCCAATCCCCACCATATGACATAAGGTGGGATCTGGGGTGCATACCTGACCTGCAGTAGGATCACCAGGTTTCCTCTCAAGTAATATTTAAAAATTTGAAGCCAGAGACCCAGAGCCTGGGCTCTGGGAGCCGAGGTGTGCCCACAGCACACCTCTGGGGCTGCTGGTCTCAGGTCTGCTGTGGTGTCCACCATTCTTGCGGCCTGCTTGTCCATCTACCCTTTGAATCTTGTGAGATTCCGCCACTTGCTTCAGTCATCATGCTGTTTAATTTACCCAGAACCCCTTCTTGGGAAACCACTCCTGTCCTACTCTGTGTCATTCAGGAAGGGCTGACCTTGCCCCTTGGCCTCATGACCAGGTTTGCAGCACCTTTCTGCCCATCATGATTGGTTCAGCCGTGGTGGGGCCAAATTGGGCTGATCAGAGGCCTCCCCTGGCCTTGCTGGGAAAACTGTTCTTTCTCAGGGCCTCCAGGTTATATGGGGAAGAGATGAAGCATTGCTGCTTGTGAACCTCTTCCCCAGATGCTTGAAGGGGACACGTGCTAATGGCAAAACTGGGAATAACAGACAACATTAGAGCCCCAGCATCAGTGTGTCTCAACATCCGTGAATGCCATCTCAGTCAAGGGAGCCAACATGAGCCTTATGTTTGGCTTATGTTGGTTTGAATTTGGTTTCTGCCCTTGACAACTAGAGGGTTCTGATAAATGTGTCTTTAATCAATTCTCCCTCTCAATTGTAGGTACGTTTGTTTTCTACTCCTCCTACCTGCACAAGCTTTAATTTACACAGTTATTCTCCATTAACAATGAGAAGCAAGACTGCTCCTAAAAATGTTCCTGCTGTTAGTAGCCTCTGGGGATCATATCTTGACTCAAAGCAGCTTCCAAGTAACTATCCCGTTGTCACCAAAATGTGAGCATGCTTGAAGGCAATGTCTGTTTCTATAGATTTTTTTCTTTGCCTGAACCAAACCTAAAGCACACTCAGCATGAGCAAGGAATTGAAATGCAAAGAGGGTTCCTGTATGAAAGGAATTAGATGCTGTCTGAATGGAAGTTCTTCTACTTGGTGGTTTGTAGCAGTTAGCTATTGCTGCATAACAGACAACCCCACGCTGACTGATTACATGTGATGAACGTTTATTTAGCTCTGACTTTGCAGTTGGTTATATGATTCTACTGGCTTGAGCTCGGCTTGGTAGAGCTCACCCATTTCTGCGAGGTCAGGTGTGAGTTGGTTAGGCAGCTTTGCTGAACTTGATGGGGTTTTCCTACATGTTCTGGACTCTGCTTCCATGTGTTTTTTTACTTCCCAGCAGGCAAGTCCAGACTCGTTCCCATGCTGAAGACACAGAAATGAGAGAGAGTAAATGGAAAGGACTCTTGAGGCTTCTGCTTATATTGAGTTTTCTTCTGTCCCATCTGCTGAAGTAATAAGTTAGGTGGCCAAGCCCAGAGTCAGTGTGGGTAGGTGTCACTGAAGGGCATAGCTACTTGAGTATCTTCTGTTGCCCTTAGTGAATATCCAGAAAGTCTTAGAAGAGAATCCTCTCCTCACTGGCCTAGCAGCTGATAATTGCTGACGTGAGACACCTAGAATCCAGAACTTTACATAGGGGTGGGTGGGGGGAAGGGAACTTTCAGTCCATCCTCAGGAAAGAATTTAGAACTGTATGTACTGCTGTTCTTCTGTTAAAAGTA
This sequence comes from Halichoerus grypus, assembly GCF_964656455.1. NCBI lineage: Eukaryota > Metazoa > Chordata > Mammalia > Carnivora > Phocidae > Halichoerus > Halichoerus grypus. The sequence goes on from NC_135726.1 coordinate 7,783,481, forward strand.
TTTCACACAGAGAACTGTTTTTTCCCCCCAGTGTTTCACAACTGCCTCTAATCCTTTTCATGCCAAGGCCCTTTTTTTTTTTGTCTTTTCAGAAAAGAGGGTCCTCAAAGAACTTATAGTCTAGAATGAGAGGCAAACACAGAAACAGAAAATTTCAAGATCAAGGAATAAGGACCGAGGCAGGAATAAACACAGCATGCAATGGGAGTCCAGAGGCAGGGCATTTAGCCCAAGCAGGCAAACCATTTAGAGAAATCTATTTTAAATTGATTGTTTTATTTGCTGGATTTTATATTGATATGTTTTGCTTTGTTCTCAATGTGTTCTGGGACTGCAGCCTATTCATTTATTATTAAGAGAACGGTAATTATTTCCAGGAGCTCCTGAGAATACACTTTGCTTATACCCTTTGCCTGATCTCTGCTGATTCTGGTATAACCTTCATATCTGTGATGATGTCTGTGGCAGGAAGTGACAGCCCCCTTGTACCTGGTGGAATACACCAAAGACCCTGATCTGCAAGGAAGGGTTGCAGACCACTGCTTCTCAAAATTTAATGAACATATATGTCCCCTGGGAATCTTGTCAAAATGCAGATTCTGATCAGGAGTTCTGGGTTGAGGCAGAAGATTCTGTTTTTCTAACAAGTTCCCAGCTGCTGCTGCTGCTTCTGGTCTGTGGACCACATTTTGAGTAGGAAGACTGTAAAAAGATCAGCAGTACTTTCTGCACCGGTGGATATTATAGCAGGGCTAAACAGAGGCTTACCTATACCTTATCTGTCTATCTTTCTAGACTGTAAACTCAGTGGAGATAGCACCTTCTTCTTGTCTGCAACTCTATATCCAGTGCCAGGCACATAGAAAAATCTCAATAAATATTTGTCAAATGAATGCCTCCTGGCCCCCCCCTTTTCCGTGGGTGTGTATGTGTGGAGGTTTACCTGAGGCTTTCATTTGATGCTGTGAGTGCAGACTGGATCTGCGTCCAAGCTGTGGGTTGCTGTCTTGATCCCTCACTTAGTTCAAGACAGCCTGGTGGCTCAAGGCTGGGCCATGTGACCTGCAGCTCTCGCCTAGATTTGGATAAAGCTCCTCCTGCTGCTTGAGCACATGTCTGTTCTGAGGCACTCCTTCCATTGACTATCTTACTGCTCCCTCCCTGTATCATGCCCACGGACCAGACCAGTTAGATATTGATACTAGCAAAATATTTCACTAGAGTTCCTTAAATCCTCTTAGACTCGCGGATTGACACTGTTGACTTCTTCCTATTACAGCTCTTCTGGCTTGGTTAATTTTCCCCAGGTCTTTTAGCACCTTCCTGCTTCCTTACTTGGAAATCCCAGCAAAGCTGCATGGTTGGACCTGGAGCTAAGCCAGTGATGACATGAAGGGCTAACATTGAAATAAAAGATGATCACCAGGCTCTTAGCTTGAGTTCCCACCCAGAAACTTGGCATCCTCTCCAAGGGTGCATTTTTAAAAAGCCAAAAGCAATTAACCATTATGCAAACAAGCTAATCCTCAGCTTCCTCAACTGCAAAATGGGAATAGCTGCACCCTCCTGTGGGGTTTTAATTAAGATTAAGTTGCGATATGATAAATTGCTTAGCTCAAGATCTTACACATGGCAAGTGCTCTATAAAGGATAGTTCTTTTTATCTTTACTCCTAAAGGGTGAATCCTAAAGTCCAAGAACCTTCCCTAGGAGGAAGGTTCCAGTGAATCTTGGCTCCTTTCTTTAACAGCTCATCATGGAAGAGAGAAGTTTGGATCCAGTCAGGGACAAGGTATGAATAGCTAAATTAGTGAAAACACAAGGCTGGCACCCCACACAGAGCCCTCCTGGTGAAAGTAAGTAGGGCATGCATCTAGCCAGCGGAGTAGCTCTCAGGTGCCTCAACTCCTAGGGCTCCCCTAGACTCCTTCCTCTTCTCTACTGCCTTTCCAGGCTCCTTGCTGTGAGTATAGCTTGTACCTATGTATGCCACCTAATACTTGTCCAAAATCACCTTCATTCTGATGTTTATGTTTTCTAAGCAGTCTGGATTACCTCAAGTTTTATTTTTCTTCTAAGATTTTTCAACATCATAGAATATGGTAATTTAATTTATTCAGTTGGTCAGCAGATATTTAACAAGCATCTTCTATGTATGGGACACTCTCCTAGGATAGGGCATATCCAGGGATACAGTGCTGAACAAGCCAGAGAAAGGTCCTGTCCTTATGGAGGTTAAATGTATTTTGCAAAAGTGGTATAGATTTTTTACTTAGTCAGGAAACAAGATGGTGACTAGGATGAGTCCCACCCTAGCAAATATTCTAGTAGAGGTCCCAGAAGGAGTGCATGCATAGTAGATACTTGTCTCCTGACTGAATCAATGAATATATAATTGTGAGGTTCTAAAAAAAAAGAAGATGGGAGAGAAGAGATGGATTCTGGTGGATTCACCAGGACCCATTCCATTTCTTCCTGGGAGCCACTCCCTCACTAAATTATGAGATGACCAAGAGCATACATTTCATAGTCAACAAAAGAATGAGAGTGGCTTTGAACTTTGACCATGTGCTAGCTGTTAAAATTGGAAAGACAAATATTACAGTAAACAAGACACACTAATTCCTGCCTTCATCAAGCTCACTATTCAACTAAACATTCTTTCCTGGTTCTCCCTGTGTCTGAATGAGCTCAGGGCCTCTTATCATATTATCTCAGGTGCTGGAAGGTCCATCCTGATCACACGTTTCACTGAACGTATTTTGGAGTATGAGAACTTTTTAGGTGCCTTTCTAAAACAACTGGGTAGATTAAATCCTAAATCTTGAAATCCATTTTTTAAACTAAGCTGATAAATGAGCAACCACCATCATTTCAGTTTAAAATCAACTGACATAATTTTGCCCAGTCCATCTTGGTCTGTCTTTAATTACATTAAGTCAGGTTTTCTCAACCTTGGCACTGTTGACATTTGGGGTCAGATGATTCTTTGTTGTGAGTGGCCGTCCTGTACATCATAGGCTATTTAGCAGCATCCCTGGCTTCTACCTACTAGATGCCAGTAGCACATCCCAGTGTCTTAAAGCAATTACCAAAGGTCCCTTAGGAGAAAAATTGTCCCCCAGTTGAGAAACACTGTCTACAGGTATTTGTGCTTTTAAATAATGACAGGGTTTTTTGAGTTATACCTGATCTGGTGTTGAATATTGGTTCTGCTGCATACAATCTATGTGCCAAAGGACAGGCCTGGCCTGAGAGGCAGCTTCTTCATCTGCACAAAGTGGGGAATGAAATCTAACACCTGGCATTGAGGTGAGGTTTAAAAGAGGACATGTGTAAAGGACCTGAAAGTGGAGAAACTCAATGGCTACGATCATATCTTTTTCTTTGGCTAATGGAATTGACTATTGTCAAAAACTCTGTGCGCTTGGGAAGTGTGTGTGTGTGTTTGCATGTGCATGCACATGCACATCCATGTACTACAGGGCAGGGATATATTGCTGAGAAAGAACTAACCTCTGTGTGGCTCTAGAACTCCCTGGCAGACCCCGAGTGATATAGAATGACACTTCGGAGCACAAGCTTTGGAGTGAGACAGATTGGGATTCGACTCCTGGATCTGCCATCTACCTGCTATGTGATAATTTTGGTCAAGTTGTATATCCCCTTTTCCTCAGTATCCTTATCTGACAAACAAATATCCATACCCGTCTTGTAGGGTCATTGCATTGTGAAGATTAAGTGAGATCATGAATGTGAAACACTTAGTACCACGCCTGTGGCCACGTCAAGTTTGCTCAATAACTATTAGCTGTTGTTGCTATTATTACCCGTGTTATTTTGCCCTTGAGTACATCCCTGGGGGTAACTTCAAAGCAGATAGTGGCCTCTTTCCAGGGGTTTCCTATCGTGCCAGAGTAGCTCAGTCAACAACTTCCCTAATGAGCTCAAGACTCCATCAGCGGGACCTTTTGTTTTCTTACTAACTCTCTGTCAACATGGTTTCCGCTCTGGCATCAACATTATACCAATTGCATATTCACTAGCCTGCACGGGCCTCAAGACTATCAGTTGCTACAATGGAGTAAATGATATTCATTGTTAAAACAGGGTAAATGCCTATTTCCTTTACACAATAGAAGGAACCGTTATAGGCTATTAAGTAAATAACTATAAATAACACACTATAAAATGCTTTACATATGCCTTATCGCACTGAACTGCAGTGCTCTGAAGTAGCTGTTATGGCTGGATAAATTATACGTGTTTTTAAACACTGTCCAAAATACATATTTACACGTACTTAAAATCCTACACTAAACAGTCTCTATAGCAACCAGTAAAACACAAAAGCCTTATTAAGCATTCTTTGTAGTATTTTTAGGAGTTTAATCATTAGGAGAAAGCTCATAGGCTGTGTAGACACCAGGGAACATGAATAAAGAGAGTCTTTATAGGAACAAAAGAATGAGGTTGGCTTTGAACCTGGTGGGAGAGGATTTTATTTTTTTAAACTAATAATCACCAAGGGCCTTCTCTTTGTGAAGGCAGTGCTGTGTTTAGGGTACATCAGACACAATTTTGGAATTACAATCTGGTTCTCAATAGAGAAGAGAGATTCTTCAATTAACATATTCCAGCAAAAGATCACTTTCAATTTTCTCTCTTTAGTCACAGCAAGAAAAGATTTCCTTGCCATTCAAAAGCGAAGAAATATGTAATATCTCTGTTGAGCCTGGGTCATATGACTCTTCGAAGGGTAATTCTGATGGTTTCATTGGGGTGGAACCATATCCCATCATTTGAGTTCTGTATTTATCCGATTATTTATGGCATGCTGCAATGACAACGTACCCTAGAAATATCAGTGACTTAACACTGCAAAATTTTCTTTCTTGCTCATTCTAAGTGTCCATTGTCAGTCAGTGGAGTTTATGCACCATGCTGTCTCTCAGAGACCCTGGGGAACTATCTCCTCTTGTGATGCCACCACTCAGATACATTCTTTCCAGGGTTCTGCAATCAGGGGAGTGAGCGCTGGAGGGTGGCCCGGGGGCCCAGAAGCAGCACACCTCATTTCCACTCACATCCTATTGGCCAGAACTTAAATCAAGTAGTTCCAACCAACCCACAACAAAGTTGGAAAGATGGGGGAGCACATGGAATATTTACTGTGTACTAAACAATTTTGAGGAAAACATCACTTAAATGTCAGAACAATGCCGGATACTTTACACTGCTTGATTTTATCTTTAAAACAACTTAGCGATGTAAATTTTCCCCATTCTCTGATGGAGAAACAGACTCAGAAGTATTAAGTGACTTACTTAAGGTCACTCAACCACAAATTAGAAGGTTGAATTTAAATTTAGGTCAAGCTAAAGCTGAACATAAAATACTCTGTGACCCAGCAGTTCTACTTTTAAGTACTTTTCCAGAAAAACACACACATTTTCACCAAAAGACATGTTCGTAGAATGTTTGCACAAGCACTCTTCCTGATAGCCCCAAACTGGAAACAACCCGCCATCCACCAACAGTGGGATACATTGGTTGTGGTACATAAACACAATGGAATATTACACAGTACTGAGAACCAATAAATGATAACTACATGCAAACATGGATAAATCTCACAAATATCGCATTGAATGAAAGAAGTCAGATATAAAAGAATTCATACTGTATGTTTCCATGCCATATTACTCAAAAGCAAGCGAAATTAATCTATGGTGTTAGAAGTCAGGATAATGATGACCTTGGAGTTTGGTGGTCATGAAGAGGGTGCATGCATAGAACTTCTGTTTTTCTTGTAATGTTCATTTATTTGGATGCTAGTAACATGAGTCTGTTCAGTTTGTGAAAATTCATCTATCTGAACAATTATAGTTTTGCATATTGCTCTGCATGTATTATGCTTTTAATATAAAGTCTACTTGGAAAAAGATAACTTACAAAAGTATAAATCATAGGTTTAGATAAAACTGATTTTAGAGCTCTGTTATCATGTAGCATTCATTTCTTCTCCAACCACATTAAAACAAAACTCGCTTCTACCATTAAACAGTTCAGCTTGATTTCTACTCCATTGACACAGACAACCCCTCCATTAAATAGTTCCTTAGGATAATGGTTTAGATAGAAACTTGCAGCAAATTTGAGAGAATTGTCAAAGTCATCTACAATTCACTCTAACATTGACTTCTGTAAGATAGTTTTATTCCCTGAAATCCAATGTAAAACTGGGATTTCCAGAGGATGGAGGGGAAGACAATGGAATCTGCTTTCTTTTCAAGCTAGTGGAATGAACATAGTCGAGTATAGAGGAGAGAATGAAGCCTATATGAAAACAAACCCCAAACCAAGACAGTAGTAATACAGTTTGGGGCTAGAGATGTTTCCATCCATTTCATTTGGAGCCATCACAAAACTCAAAACCCATTGTACCTACCCAGCTGAAATGAACTGACAGCTGAAAGATTAATCCCATTGCTTTTCTCTGCCCTTTGCCTATCCCCCTCTTACACCCAACACCAAAGTAGCAATTTGGTGGATCCCTGACCGCCAAAAGACAATGTTGTCTTAGGAAAGGTATTAGTGGTAAATACTCAAGCTGTTTTATAAGCACCTCCTAGGTTGGCAACAGAAGGTGAAACACAGAATTGCAAGATGAGCTTGAATTTAATTTTGCAGTTTTCATCTGTCATCATGTTATGACAGTATGGTGTTCTGGGCTTTTCAGAAGGTTCAGGGCATGAGTATGATACTCCTGCTGGGAAGGACTTCTCTCCCATCTGTTCCTATCTTGGAAGCAGTGCTTGTGGGATCATGGTTTTTAAAGATCTAGTGGGAGTCACCAGAGCTCATTCTAAAGACCTGGGTATTTACCCCAAAGACACAGATGTAGTGAAAAGAATGTTCATAGCAGCGATGTCTGCAATAGCCAAACTGTGGAAAGTGCCGAGATGCCCTTCAACAGATGAATGGATAAAGAAGATGTGGTCCATATATACAATGGAATATTACTCAGCCATCAGAAAGGGTGAATACCCAACTTTTACATCAACATGGATGGGACTGGAGGAGATTATGCTAAGTGAAATAAGTCAAGCAGAGAAAGTCAGTTATCATATGGTTTCACTTATTTGTGGAACATAAGGAATAGCATGGAGGACATTAGGAGAAGGAAGGGAAAAATGAAGGGGGGGAAATCGGAAGGGGAGACGAACCATGAAAGACTATGGACTCCGGGAATCAAACTGAGGGTTTTAGAGGGGAGGGGGTAGGGGGATGGGTTAGCCTGGGGATGTGTATTAAGGAGGGCACGTACTGCATGGAGCACTGGGTGTTATACACAAACAATGAATCATGGAACACTATATCAAAAACTAATGATGTACGGTATGGTGACTACATAACATAATAAAATTTAAAAAAAGGACCTGTTAGATTCTTAGTAAATGGCACTCTTTTTCTGCATGCTTTGCTTATTCATTTATTTGGCATGTTTTTACAAAGCACCAGTTTTCAATGCTGTGCATGGCTCTAGGCAGGAACTAGTGGACAGAGAAGATGTGCTTCCTGCCCTTGAGAAGCTCCTAATCAGAGGGAAAATAGACAAGTAAGTGGGGGAAATTTTAAGAAATATCAATGGGATTAAATAGTGTACCACAAGAGCAAATAGGCATGGCCACCAAGCCTCGAGGAATAAGATCAATTCTTGGAGGTCATGACCTTTGGCTGAAACATGAGGAGTGCAGTGAAGCTGTATTAGACGCACCCCACGTACCAATCACTCTGCTAGGCTTTGGAAATATGAGGATGGTTAGAGCCTGGCCTCAATAAGGAGGTAGAGTGTTATTTGACAGGGGATAAAGATAATCAAATGGACTCTCTTGATAGATCAACAAAGTTCAACAGGGTGTTTGGAGCTCAGCTTGATAGAGATGATGCCTGGGGAGTTAATTCTGGGCAAATGAGTAACACAGGAAAAAGCAGGGAGGTAGCAAGTAGAGGATGTTCTAAGGGGACAGCATAAATGGGCACAGAGTCATGAAGCAGTGGACCTACAATGAATACTTTGTGTGTTTTAATGTAATTGGAATAGACAGCTTGAAGCTGGGGGCTGTGGAATCTGGGAAGTGCTCAATGTGGCAATTACAGTGAGCCATGGTAATTTAGGTGAATTGCTGGTGGTGGTGATTTGATCATAGCGTACTCAATAAGGATCACCCCAATACCAGTATGGTGAGAGGATGAAATTTGAAATCCAAATTAGCATGACCACTATACCAATGATACCCGCAAGCCTTATGCTTTCTTCCCTCAGTCTTCTGGGCCATTGGAAACATGAAATCTAAGCCCATAGAATGGCCACTAGGAAGAGAATAACCTGTTATCGCACATTTCCCCTGTAGACACATGGCCTTGGTGTGGATTTATACAACTACATTTAGGACTGATGATAGAATCATTGTTTTTTTTTTTTTAATCCTTTCTATGACACAAACCAAAAAAAAAAATCATAATAAAATTTTACAAGTTAGCTGCCACCAAGAATAAACAAGAGAGCACTATAAGAAATGAATCAGAGGCTCTAACTGAATCTGCTCTCAGGACAATAACTCTAATGCAAAGCCAGGGTCTGAAGGAGGTCGCAGTAGGAAACTCTCCTGGGGCATTTCCAAAGAGAAAGGAGATATTCTCCTCCTGTCATCTTCACTTCATGTCCTAATATGTCTGTGGATGTGCAGAGAAAACATAATCTGCAGCCTCTGCTCGGAATCAAGGTTTGGATAACCAGGGCCATTAAGGCATCCCCAAGGATCATAGAATTAACCCTCTCTGAACCCAGGGAAGCCACTGCCACTAAAGCACCAGAAGAAAGTTGCTTGATTCTAATCACAGCTGAGCCAGAATGTCACTTACCATTAGGTTCAATTGGCATTTTTTTTCCCTTTTTAAATTACAAGATTACCTTTAAATTGTGTACAGGAGCTCATAACTGCTGTCCATTGGAGGTAAGTGGGAGTGATTTCATTTTACCCATAGACAGGTTGCCTCTTCTCGAGTCTTTGTTCATTAAGCCTCTGTCTATCTCAGGTTCCATTTAAGCATCAATGAGGAATAAATTCTGTAGCACGGAAGACAGCATGTGTTTGCTTTTGGAGTCACCTCCTTTGTTGGCTGATGATTCTTCAGAGCAGGCTAGATTCTCCTGGAGCCTCTCAGGTGTATGTGGCAAATACGCATTCTGTATGCCCCCTGGGCAGTCTTTTCAACACAGATGGCTGTGCCGGGCTGACCCCATGAACTCTCCAAAAAAATCACTTGGGAAGACAGGTCTAAACTGCTAGTCATTCCGTGTTGACTTCAATGGAAGCAACCTTAATATAACTGCTTGTAGAACAAATCATAACATTATTAATCCATTCATACCCTCATTCATTCATTCATTCATTTGACATAACTATTGTGCATCATCTGTGTGTAAGACCTTGAGCCTGGCATGGGTACAATGATGAGTTGGAAGCTTACAATATAGTGGTAGATGGACAAAATTAAACAGGGTATTTCACTGCAATGCGATAACAGCCATAAAATGGAGAGAATTGGAGGCCCAACTTGGGTACATTTATTGTAGGGTTGAGGGCACAGGCAAGGCTTCTCAGAGAGAATTACATCAGAGCTAATCCTGAAGATTGAGAAGAGTCTCACTGGCTGAACGAACAGTTTGTGCAAGGGTCTAGAGGTGAAAGGGGAGTTCAGGGAGGGTGAGAATGGAAAGTAGGTATGCATGTCTGAAGAAAGCAGAGCAGTGGGTCAAGTTGTCAAGAAGAGATGCGGATGGAGGAAGACAGGGATCGTATCACAGGGAGGTTTGTCAGCCTGTTAATGAGCATGGACTTTATCCTGAGGGCAAAGGAGTAGGGAGGAGAGATGTGAGCAGATGTGCAATTGGGAAACATTTACCCACAGTAAATGACTGGTTTTCTGGGGGTCTGATGCATTTGTAAGCCTGGTAAGATCTCATATGTATCATCCCTTTCCCCTGAAACCCCTTTGATTTTGATCCTTCCCCGCCGAGAACACCCTCTGTACTCCATTTATTCCACTTCTGCATGTAATGGAATAGAGTTGCAGGAAGAACCCATCTAATGAGGTTCATGACAGAGAGTTGAAGGTGTGACAAGAGCATAAACACTCATGGCCCAAGACCCTTGCCAGAGGCCACTCACAAGCAGAAGAAAACTTTGGATTTGCCTTGGCAAAGTGATTTAAGTGGCTGTATTGTCAAGTCCTTTTGCTTTACTGAGAGAAGAAATTTAAAAGCCTGGGTTTTGAGTTGTAACATTTCTGATACCACTGGCATTAATTTGAAGACACATTGGATTTGGAGTCTTCAGATCCAGGTTTGAGGTTCAGTTGTGTCACTTAAAAGCTTAGGCAACTTACAAGACTTTGTAGTCCCATTTTTCTTTTTCATCTGAAAGGTTAACATAGCTCCTGCAACCTAAGATGTTGTGGGGATTTAATGACATATGCATAGCATATTGCAGATATTCATTGAATGAATAGAAATATGACGCTGGAGAAAACCCTGACTCCATGGGCTTCGGTCTCCTCATCTATAAAATGAGAAGGTTGGGCTAGATGCTTTATATTTCTTTCCAGGTTAAATGATGTATAGTTCCATGACATTGGCCCATTTTGAGGCTTGTACTGACCAATGGGATGGTGTGCCAAATATAGGAAAATCTGGTTTGGTATCTTATAAAGTCAAAGAACAAGGAATGAAAGATTTCTGAGAGAAGACACCCTCATGACTACTCTGGCCCCACTAAAATCGCTCTTACCCCAAAAGCCAGGTAGTGAGAAGATTTATTTGTTGCTGTCATTGGCTTTACTTGACTTCTCTGGTGAAGACTTGGTCTCAGAGGATGCCACTGACAGCAAATTTCCTGTAAAACCACTTTGAACTGTAGAAAAATATTGCTTTATCCTTTTATGTTATCTCATGAAACACTATTGATGCACTGTTCATGCTAAAAAAACTTCATGTTTCTTCTTGAGTAAGGACTCGAAGAAAGACAATCTGAGCACAGAAAATCTGATATTGAATAAATGTTTCTTGCTGGCTTCTGGAAGGTGATCTGATTTGGAACTTAAGCACCTCTGGGAATTAACCCCTCTTTTCAGCACCAACGAGGTATATACATTCTGTTCTTGCCATATTTCAAGAATGTATTCTTTCATATTAAGTAGACATTGGCATGACTCAGTATTTAATACCTCAGCTGACTGCGCTTTACATTGGTGATGTAGCTCAAATTAGCCACATGTGGAACTGTTCCAAAGATGTGACAATGGAAAGTTTTAGGGAATAGCTATCTTATCTATTTAGGACTGACTGAAATATGCCTCAATTACAGTTGGACCATCTCTTGGCCACAGTGGATTATCTCCTATATTGTTGGGACCTGATGTTTTCTGTATTATCTGTATTTTCTCTTTTGCTGTTTCTGAAAAGGCTGACTATGATGTTGATCCCATTGGGCCATCCAGATGCCTTTCCTAGAATGCAGCCCTTAAAATGTAGGAAACAAGGCTGTAAATCAGCTACTCAGGATGGCATGGAATAGTTAGAAAGCAAAACCACACATTCAACATCGTTTTCTCTGGGAATCTGGGCTGACCCCTCTGTAGGTCGCTTCCCCAGAATGCAGCCTCGTGGCGTGCACTTTGTCATAGTCTCTCCTTAGATATCATCTCTTAGCTTGGACTTTATACATTCCTAGGGGATAGGAAACCTGGTTGCTTGCTCACTTCTACTATTAATTATCTGGCACATAGTAGGTACACAAGAAAATTTCCAATAAAGTATAAATCTGTTAGTGTTGCATTTTATTTTTTTTTTAATTTTAAAAAATGTTTAAGTAATTACACCCAATGTGGGGCTCGAACTCACAACCCCTAGATCAAGAGTCATACTCTTCTGACTGAGCCAGCCAGGAGCCCCTGTTAGTGTTGCATTTTAATTGTTTGTCTTCCTCACTAGATTGCAAACTGTGTTAGATAGAGACTCCATTTTTTAAAAGAAAACACTGTATTAGAAGAGTGCTGGTGCTCGGTAGTTATTTACTGAATGAGTGAATGAGTGAATTAATATACATAAGCCAAAACAACCAATTGAAAAGGGAAGAAAGTGTTCAAACCTTTGCACTCAAACTCTACTACCCAGAACAAATGAATGGTGCTAAAAATGGTTGTTAAATTTTGTGCATCTACCTCTTTATTCTGAATCATCAATCCACTTTGTCTAAAATATGCACAAGCACATTTTAAGAGTTCTGACGCTAAAATCATTCGAGTATTTGCTGTTTTTTTTTTAAAAAAAACAGCTCTATTGATATAAAATTGACTTAGAATAAACTGTACCTATTTAAAATGCACAGTTTGGTAAGTTTTGATATATGTAGACACTGGTATGATATAGGTAGACAAGTTTCCTTGGGTCCCTTTTAATTACTTCTTCCCATTAGACAATGGGAAGAAATCATGGATCTATTTTCTCTCACTGTACATTAGTTTGTATTTTCTAGAATTTCACATCAATGGATTTTATAATACATTCTCATTGTTGTTTGGCTTCTTTCACTCATCACAGTTGTTTTGAGGCTAATCCACATTGGGGTGTGTATCAGAAGTTCATTCTTGTCTCTGCTGAGAAATATCCCATTGAACGAATATACCTCTATTTAACCATTCATATTTGGGGAGCTTTCAGTTTCTGGCTATTACAAACTAGGCTTCTATGAACATTCTTGTAAAAGACTCTGTATACACAAATATTTCATTTCTTTTGGGCAGATAGCTAGGAGTGGAATGGTTGGATCACAGGTGGATGTTTTAACATTGTAAGAAATTGCCAAGCTGTTTCCCAGAGTAGTTTTACCATTCTCCTTTCCCACAGTGTACGAGAGAGAGTTCTAGTCCTTTCCCATCCTTTCCAAGACTTGGTGAGATCAGCCATTTTAACTTTAGTCATTTGAATAGGTATGTAGTGGCATCTCATTATAGTTTTAATCTTCATTTCTCTAATGACTAATGATATTGGGCAATTTTTCATGTACTTACTTGCTATCCATGTATCTTTTTATTTACTGGGTTGTCTGCTCATTATTGACTTTCAAGAGTTCTTTATATATTTTCAGTACGAATTCTTTGCCAAGTATATGACTTGTGAATATATACTCTCAGTCTGTGCCTTGTCTTTTCGTTCTCTTAACAGTATCTTTTGAAGAGTAGACATGTTAAATTTTTATGAAGTCCAATTTATCAATTTGTTCCTTTATGGATTGTGCTTTTGATGTCATGTCTGAGAAATCATTGCCTGGTCCAGTGTCAAAAAGGTTTTCTCCTACGTTTTCTTCTTGAAGTTCTGTAGTTTCAGGTTTTATATTTAGGCCTATGATCCATTTTGAGTTAGTATTATATAATAGCAAGTTATGGATCAAAGCTAATATTTTTATATGGATACTCATCTATTCCAGCACTACTTGTAAAAACTACCCTTCATCCACGGAATTGCCTTTGTACCATGTAGAAAAGCAGTTGTCTGTACATTTGTCATTGGAGTTTTATTATAAATCTTGAAATCTAGGGTGTTAGTTCTCCAGCCTTATTCTTTTTAAAAGTTGTTTAGGCTATTTTAGTTCTTTTGCATTTCCATATGACTTTTAGAATATGATTGGTTTCTGCCATAAGAAGCCTGGTGGGATACTGATTAGCGAGAATTGACATCTTAACCATATTGAGCCTTCTGACCCATGAACACGGTATATCCTCCATTTATTTAGGTCTTTAATTTCTCCAGCACTGTTTTATAGATTTCAAAGTACAGGTCTTTCACATCTTTGGCCTGATTTATTCCTAAGTATTTCATATTTTTAAAGATATTATAAATGATATTTTTAGAATTTCGATTTCCAGTTGTTTGTTGATAGTACATAGACATAGAATTGATTTTTGTGTATTGACTTTGTATACTGTAACCTTATTAAATTCATTTATCAGTTCTGGTATCATTTTTGGGGATTCCACCAGGTCTTCTCCATAGAAGATCATGTTATATATGGGTAAGAACAATTTTACTTACTTCTTTCCAATTGGGATCACTTTTATTTATTTACTTATTTTTACTTGCCTTATTGCACTGGCTAGAACATCCAGTACAACTCTAAATACAGGTGGTAAGAGTAGATATCCTTTGCCTTTTCCTTGATCATAGAGGGAAAATATTTAGCCTTCAAGTACGAACTCAGAACATTTGCAGACAGAAACCAACTGTGCTCTGCCATTTCTATAAAGCTCCAAATGTATACATTTGCCCAATTCTAATGAAGATTGCTATAGAATGTGGAATATCATTACAGAAAAGTTGGAATCAGCAGCTGACACTAAATCAGATGATGAAAAACAGGATTTAAACAGGGTAAGGACAGAAATACTCCCCTCACAAACAGAGGCTAGGAGCCTGATGAGAAGGGACTGCACATTAACATAAGAACCACACTTTAGATGATTTATAACTTGGTATTGTCTATGTGATATTAAGTAAAAACACTGATCAGGCTTACACATTGTTACAGCCAGTATTGGTCTGCGGCCAGAGCCATACTGTATGGGAAGGAGTTTGAAAATAGCTCTGGATTGACATTGGTGCAGTGGTATTCTGGGACCAGCTTGTACAGCTCTCTTAGCCAATTTTGCTCAGCTCTTCCCAACTTACATTCAATGATGTCTCCTTGGTAGCTTGGAATTGACCATGGTAGGAGTATTTACACCATGAAAATTTGGCAGTTGCTACAAACCAGGGACTTTTTTCCCCCAGAGACCTGGTTGTTAAACATATATCAGCACACCACTATATAATTAGCACTTATCAGCACACCACTGCATAATCAGTAGTCCGTATATAATTATTATTGATATATTAATATATTCATATGGGATATAATTCCTTGCATCTAAGAATAAGACACAACATAATTTTATGTATAATCTAAGAAAAAATGCTATCAGTTGTAATTTAGAGACTCCACTGATAGAGGACACATCCTATTCTCAGCCATGCTAAAATGTGAAAAACTCTGACCTTTAACATTGAAGAAATAGAGCATTATTAAAGTTTATTGTATAGGAAACACCATATAGTTTATTTTATGCATTGGTCATTCACATAAAATGTTTAGTTTTTATTACAAAGTCCTGTTAAACAAAACTTCATAGTCTGAGTCCAGATTTTGAGAGCTCATGCAAGCAAACCAAAGAAGCAGCCCTCTTTCACCTAATCTCACAGAACACTTACTACCTTTTATTGGTGTAGTCTCTTCATTCATTTATCTGTCTTTCCTATCTAGATAACAGTATGCTTGAGGGTAGAACACTGGCATGTCTTGTTACCCTTTGTATTCTGTGTTGAGTTAGTTAACTATTTCGTTGTGAGTGACCAAGAAATGTCAAGTGAACAAAAATCTGTCTCTGTCTGTCTGTCTGTCTACCTACCTACCTACATACCTACCTACCTATCTGTCATAGCTCCTAAAGAAAGCATATCATATCTATACCAGCCATGTGTGTACCACACAGATAGGAACACACATGCAGATGGCAACACAAAGATGCTATTTTTACAGATCTTTCATTATAACTTAGAAATCAGATGTATTGTTGAGTAACCTCTTTCCTCCTGAAAATCTCCCCAGAGACCAGCACTCAGTATTGACTAAGTAACCTAACTGGTAGGGTTGGCTATTTCTGAGATGAGATGAGTATGAAGTTAGTCAATGCCCAAGCATATTGAATGTATCATTGGCCTGGTATGGTGGCATTTGGGCATTCTGACATGAGTAGATCTGTCCTTTCTTGCTCTTAAGGACCGAATGCAGGTGAGAGTCTTTAGTCAGCTTTTATATGTCTGTTGCTTAACAACCTATGAGAAAGTCTTAGGGCAGCTCTTCTCAGGCAGCCTGGTTGAGTATGTGAGAAGTTGACCATTACTATCAGGTACCAGCCCAGCACATCACTCTGAATAGATCCATTTGGACATGGTGGCTTCATTCCTTTCCTTTTTCCAGAAGCTGAAAATATCCTCTGATAGCTCAACAGAGAAGAATAAATTGTCCTCGTGTATTTACACAGAGGAGAAGATTTTCCTCATTGTATTTGCAATTCTGTCTCATGCGATGACCCCCATTTTCATAATCCTTCATGGAGTATCATGATTTAAAAAGCTTTCTCTCCCTGCTGTTTCTGTTAAAAGGTTTTCTGGTGCGATTCTTGGAAAGTCAAATTCTGCATTTAAATGCTGTATTTTCGCAGCTATAATTTTAAAGAGGCCATACTTCTGGAATGTTTTTCTTTCTGGGAGAGGAGCAAGCAATTCCACCCTTCTGCATATATTGTTAACCAAGCCACGAGAGCGTACAACAGCTTTAATAGCAAGGCAATTGTGATTACATCTTGCTCGTAATTACATTTATTTGCTCACATATGTCCAAAAAGGCAAGCATTAGCCAGACCGTATGGGTATGTGTTTGTGCAAGGAAAATCATCTGGCAGATTGACGGTGAGGAAAATAGCCTTCAGCCACTTAGGCCTCTCCTGTCACGGACACTCGCGAAGACTGTCAGAGCTTACTTTGTTTTTGCTTTCATGCTTCTAAAATCGATTGCATTTGGAAAGCAGGGGAATTTATTATGGGTGATGGATTTGCATCAAAATAATCAAAATATTAGGGGCTGCATCTAACAAGATACATATCTGTGATCCCAAAGAGAAGAAAATTGAGGTGCACCATGGTTGAAAGCAGCATTGGGAATGGCCACTGTCCCATCTGAGGAGGGGATATATGTACCTTCTGCGAATTTAGAGGAAAATGGGAGGGTTATACATGTGAAGGAATTTTAGATCTGCATCACCAAGCTGTCCCTATGGAAGATGAGAAGGTGGTAAAAAAGGCATTGGTTTGTTTGTGAGACAGGTGAGTTTGGATCCTGGCTGGGCCATTTGTAACTCAAAAGACTTTGGAGAAGTTACTTTACTCCTCAGTGCTTTCAGTTTCTTATTATTAGAATGGGTGTAGCAATACCAACCTTTTTGGGTTTTTTCCCTCACTGATGACTCTCTGGCCTCTAAATAAGTTCCTGACTCTTTGGGCCACTCCTGTGCCCTCAGAACCTGGCACAATTCCTGGAGCATCATATTTACTCAGTGAATATATTTTTTGAACAAATGGATGTAAATTACTTGCATGACTCAACAAATAGTATTGTATTAGTTTGCTGTTGGTGCTCTAATAAATTACCACAAACTTTATGGCTTAAAACAAACACAAATATATTATCTCACAGTCCTGAAGGTCAAAAGTCCTAAAATCAACATGTCAGGGGTTGTGCTTCTCCTAGAAGCTCTAGGGAGAATCTGTTCCTTGCCTTTTCTAGCTTCTGGAAGCTGCTTACATTCCCTGGCTCATGGCCCCTTCCTCCATCTTCATAGTCAGCTGTATCTGCCTCTGCTTCTGCCATTCCTGCCTCCCTGTTTTGAGGACCCTTGTGTTACATTGGGTTTACCAGATGGCCTAATCACATTTGCAAAGTGCCCTTTTGCCATGTAAGGCAACATAGTCACAGATTCTGGGATTAGGACGTGGACATCTTTGGGAGTGCCATTATTCTGTCTACCATGAGTTTCTGTTATGGAATAAAACCCACCTGATTTAGTACTACCACTTCTTTTTTATTACCTGTTTGAAAGCTCCTGTTGAAGGCTCTCCTAACAAGTAACAGTCAACTTCCAGATTTGTTTTTTGCCTCCATGGCAGTGGCTCAAGGATGCTGGACACCAACCGTGTCCCTTTAGGCCTCAGTTAATGGTGATTTATCTCACTTATATTTGGAGTTAGGAGGGCATGTTGTTGGGTTGAAGAAAGTTCTCTCAGCAGCTAAGAGAGGATTTGGCATTCAGTAAGTGTTTGTGGAATGATGAGTAAATCAGTGTCAAAGAGGTATCTGCCTACCTTCCAGGATCATTTCTAAAGACAAGGGATGCCTTAGAGAAAATTCTTTGTAACCAGCAGAAGAGCAACACATAGCAGTGAGCATGTATCTCCTGGGACTCACTTATCAAGAAAATGTTGTGGTGGTTCACATGCCTCTCTTCCCTTCATCTGAGAAATTGTCAAACACAGGGATAGAGACCTCAGGGCCTGAAGCTGGTTGGTGGCCACCAAATACTGTGGAATAGAATTGTGTGAATAACCAAGTAGTTCGGGGAAAAGCCAAGATCTCATACACGTTTTGGGCTGTGAGAGGGTTAAAGAGCCATCAAGTTTAACCTTTTATCCAATATTTAGAATTTTTCTGGTCATGCGGTCTAAAAATAAGCCATTGAAATCCTTCTAGGATGATGTCAGGATAACTGAGTTTTCTATCTCTGGCAAATTTGGTGGGAAGTTCTTTCTCATACTGAACCAAAATTATCTCCCTGTGGTGCCTTTCATGTGTTCTCTGTGTCATACATCACCTCCTGTGGACTTCTCACGCCAGATGGATGTCTGCCTTCCCATGCGCTCTTCTCCTGTACATTCCACATGACTTCTATGGTTTCTGTAATGTCAGATTTCAAGAGGCCATTTTATATGTCTTCTGTTAGGCTATAAACTTCTTGAAAGAGCGTTTGTTTTATCTTTATCTTTGAAACTCAAAGCTTCGCAGAGTGCCAGATTTATAGCATAGGCAGAGTCAAGTTGGGTTGAATTAACACTATCAGTAATTGAGCATAATGGCCCGAGCCCAGGACATTCAATTGAGAATTGGGTTTGAAGTTTGCCCACGTTGCTTCTGAACCCTGTGGATTGGGCAAGGCGATTCTCCTCTCTGAGTCATAGATTCCTATCTCTATGGCAGCCACCTGGGGTTGTTTTGAGGATAAAATGTATGAATTATGGGAGTGTATTATGCAAATGTGAAGGGTTGTCCCAGTGCCCTTGAAGGCACACATAACAGATCTCATCCTCTTCTGTTTGGCAGCCCTTCAGATATTCAAAGGAAGAGATCTCACATTCCATATCCCAAGCTGACAATATATATATATAATAACTACCTGTGAAATGCCCAGAATTAAATTTCTGGATTTCAGATATCTGCCCTGCTGCTTATTAGCTCTGTGGTCTTGGGAAAAGTACTGCTCTATGCCTCAGTTTCCTCATCTATAAATGTGAGATAAAGAAGGTGGAGTGAAGATTGGCCAAGATATTGGGACCAAAGCTTAGGACCGTGCCTGGCATATAGCAGTTAGTCAACTGGTTATTATTATTGCATGATTATCGTTATTTTCCCCAAGCCTTCTTGTCCCATATTTTCATGCATCTGAGGATTGAGAAGTTGATCATTTTCTACTCTTCAGGCTTAATCTTCCACTGACCTGGGGTTCTGTGTTGCCCCCCAGTGCATAGGCTGAGGTGGCAAGAAATGAAAGAGGGAGGTTCATAATAAAAAGAGAGATGGCAAAGGGTGGAGCCTCAGCCCTCCCTTTTATAAGATAGGATTTTTAGCTTTGGTATCAGTGTCTTCTGGTCCTGGCTGAGACCTGAGCTCAGGGATTGTTTCTTACCCTCTAGGAGGTGCCCTGTTACCTCTGAGGGAAAGCATTTGCTTGTTTTTGAATCTTTTGAAAGTGCCGTCAGACCTCCACTAGCTCTCTTTCCCTTCCTCCCCTCTTCCCAGGCTGCACGTCAGGTGCTCCAGGCGTGGAGCCCTGTCTCCTGCGGCAGAGAACCCTGGACGACACCCATGCTCACAACCACTTGAAACGGCAGTGCCCATGTCAGCATGAGCTGGACGGGGATTTGCAGCCAAGCACACGGCTCATGAGCCTTAGACCCTAGCTTTATTCATGCATTGCAAGATCAAGCCACATCCTGCGATCTGTCCTCTGATTGTTTTTTTCCTCCTCCAGAAAGAATATAATAAATTAAAAATAGTATGAAATGCAAAAAGGTTACATTGAGACATATACTATTTGAAGGTTTAATTCATTTTTCTAGTGTATAAGACACAAGGCTATTAAATTTTTAAAGCCGTGATCTCCTAAACTCTCTACTTTATGAGGGCTTTCTTCATAAAGATAAATGGTTTCCTTGCCAAATCAAATGCAGATTTGAAACAAATTAAGTTAATGTTCAATGGTACAAGGTAGAATGGATGGGGGAGCTGTTTTATTTTGCATTGTAATAACCATACACACCTAAATCAATAGCTGTGGAAAAAAGGCAATAATATCACGTAACGGCAGGAAATGAAATATAGTGGCTGGGTGGGGGGGAGCAGGCTGCAAAAAGAAAGGGTTTGTATTGGAATAATGACATTTCATTAAACAGGGAAGGAGTAGTATTGAAGAGAAGTCCATAGCAGTAAATTCTATTTCTTATAATAACACTTGAAACGAGTTAAAGTTGGCTGGGTATTGTGATAAAGGATAATGCCGTCGTCCGTCCATGCATTGTGCTATAATTTTATGTTTAAAGAAAACCTGAGATATTAAAGAGGCCGTGCATGTTTTCAGAGTGCGTCCCCATTCTCCTAATCTTTTGCTTAATTTCGTACAAGGTCCAGTAATCTGTCTGAAAGTCAGTAGTTGGATAAAAATGTTGGCCTACTTTTTTTTTTTTTTTTTAATTGCTTTTGAATGAAGCCAACAGGTTTCCTTGTTTTCTTTTTCATTTATGATTATGGTAGGGGGGCAGGGCAGGGACAAAGGGTTTTGCTATTAAAGAAAGGGCTTTTTCAACAGTTACGAGAAAGAGATACATTCTCAGAGCTGGTATTTTCCAACATATACCTAGCTACCTGTAGGCTGTGGGATAGCTCCCTATGACATATCCTGGGAGACCCAAACTCCTTGGCCTTCACAGGTGCAGGGACTTGACTCTGGGATATCACTGTGTGAGAACCATTTTGACTAAACCATTGCCAACTTCTCACACTGGCTCTGAAAAAGACTGCACAAGGTCCACCATTCTCCTCTCCAGCCACACCTCTAATGTGTGTTCTTAGATCTCCCCGGTGCTTTGAAATCAGCCCGTACGTGCTGAAAACTTGAAGCTTTGGAGTTGCTGCTGTATGTTTGTTCCCCCTGGACCTCATTCTGCTCTCTTCACTGGAGGAGGCAGGAACACCTTTTCTTTCTGCCACATATATGTCCATCTGGAGCAGGGCCTACAGGGATGCTGGCAAAGCAAGCAAGATACTAGAGGAGTCACCTCCTCCAGGAAGGCTTCCTTGCCCTTGCCAGTTAGGTGAACTTTTAGTCTCCATTTAAAGTGCTGCTTTAGAGTGGGAAGGCAGTACTGTACATTTTTACTGTATTATCTCAACTAACCCTGCCTGCATAATGGGAAGCAGGTATCACAGTTAAACACACGGGCTCTGGAAGACAGACCACTCAACTACAAAATAGTAGCCCTGTATAGCCTTGGGCAATTCCCTTAACTTCTCTGTCCCTTAGTCTCCTCATCTGTAAAGTGTTTCCCACCCCTCAGGGATGTTGTAAGGATTAGATGAGAGGATGCACGTGAAGTGATTAGCAGTGTCTGGCATGCAGAATGGCTGGGCTATGAGACCATGATGTCAATACAAGAGATGGCGGGAGGTGGGATGATGGGAAATTCTCTCCTATGCCATGCGCACTGGTTGAATTTTTGCCTCTTGCACACCTGGTGAGTCAGTCTTTAGCTATTAATAATAATATTTATTACACATGCGTTATTTGTCTAGCACAATACTAGATCTTTTGCATCTGATTTAATCCTCAGATCATCACCATGATGGGTCTCATACAGTTCAGAGGGAAACGAAAGTTCAGAGAGGCCAAGTTATTTTCCTGAGGCCATACAGCTATAAAGTGGTAGGTTTTCGACAGGAACAAGGTAGGGGACTTGAGTGTCCATGTTGAACCACGTCACTCCATGTGGCATCACAGACAAATGAGCTGGGGAGGTAGGACTCTGGCCTGGCAGGTTTGAAGGCCGAGGGAGTTAAAGAGACTCACCCTCACCCAGTGCAGACCCAGGCTGTGCCCCTCCAGATGGAGTGAAGAAAGCTTCTCTCCTGGTCATGCCAGCGGGGAAGAGAGGCTAAGTGGTGCATGGTGACAGTAGATCATGCGCTCACCTTCTCTAGCCACACGCCGCTGCAGAATTTGCAGACAGCTGTCCTTATGGTGCTCCCCCAGACTGGTGTCTGGGAACCGCATGTTCCTCCCAAACTTTCTTCTGCTGTGCCTGCTCTGGAAGGTGGGTGCCCATGCCTCCATTCAACTCTGGGCACTGGACAGAACAACCTCTTCTACTTTTGTGTGTCCCCCACAATGGCCCCAGCCAGTCCTTTTAGGGCTGAGGCTTCAAGTGGTTCTCCAGGAGAGGGAGAGTGGAGAGTGACTTAGAATAGACAGGACCAGAATAACCGTGAGACCTAATTCCAGGAGCTGTGTTCAGTGGGTAATTAAATGTGCTCTGTTTATACCCTTGGTTGTCTAATCAGAGCTCTTTTATTATAGTTTATGTAATGCTTCCTAGTCATTATAGCAGCATTTGGTAAATGGGCTTACATTGGGAGGCTCAGACACCCAGAGGCATTGAGGCACCTGTCTGGGGTGGAGACAGCTGAGGCATTATTTACAGATTTATGTATTAAGCAAACAAACCTAACATTCCTTTCCTATTTAACAAAGCAACCTTTTTTATTCATCAGCTTGGGAGAGGGACCCTTTTTGCGCATAAAAACCCTACAGCACTGTGATCACTCCAGGAAAGAAGGAAGGGATGATGGGAAGGAAGTTTTACTGAGTGCATTCTATATGCCTCTTGCACTGCTGAGCTTCAAGTTCCTGAAATAAAACAGGGGAGAATAATCTGTGATGAGGTTCTTACTAACAAAGATAATGGCACCAATACAAATACCAACCAACACTGAACAATTACCGAGACAATGAAAATGAGACAGAGAGTGTGCCAGAGACTGAGGAGGCAGAGCTGAGGTTAAAACTCAAGAGTCCAAATGCTAATCCCTAGGCTAGGCCTCACTATGTGCATCTCCCACACAGCACTGCAAGGCGTCTACCCTTCCTGGGACTATGTTCCCACTGCTCTAGAAGCCCCTCGACTGCTGAGACCAGCCCGTTAGCCATTCAGTCTTTGATGGCTAGACCGTTGAGTAGCAGGTAGTAAATATCAATTGGAGGGAAGAACTAAAGAAAGAAGGATGGAGGAAGTGAGGGTGTTATCTTTGGTTGGCAAAATTTAAAGTCATGTTGATTTTCTGTTTTTCTTAAAATCTTTCCTAAAATTCAAACGATGAAAATGGCATAATCACATAAAAAACAAGTTAAACCATAACTGTTTGTAAAACCAGGATTGATTCTCATGTTTTCTGGGCAACGCAAAGGTCTGGAGCTTTGTAACCAAGAGACACTGGGTTTGAATGTTGGTTCAGCATATTACTAATATCTCAGTGTACTCACTAGTAAAATAGACATTCGGATCACCTAGCCTATGAGGCTCTTGTGTGAATTAAAAATAAATGATGGGAACGTATGGTCTGTGTAAGTGGTTCAGTAAGTGGCAGTCCTGTCCTCATCATCCTCAGTGGTGCTGCTGTGGTTTCTGTTGTTTGTCTTAAGAGCAGAGTGCCTTCTATCTCCACACATTTCATTTTTCAGTGAACACATGGTCCCAGCAAATTTGCAGCTTAGCCCATCTCTCCAATCAACATTTTTTTTTAACATATAATGTATTATTTGTTTCAGGGGTACAGGTCTGTGATTCATCAGTCTTACACAGTTCACAGCACTCACCATAGCACATACCCTCCCCAATGTCCATCACCCAGCCACCCCATCCCTCCCACTCCCCACCACTCCAGCAACCCTCAGTTTGTTTCCTGAGATTAAGAGTCTCTTATGGTTTGTCTCCCTCTCTGGTTTTGTCTTGTTTCATTTTTCCCTCCCTTCCCCTATGATCCTCTGTCTTGTTTCTCAAATTCCACACATCAGTGAGATCATATGATAATTGTCTTTCTCTGACTGACTTATTTCACTTAGCATAATACCCTTTAGGTCCATCCACATCGTTGCAAATGGCAAGATTTCTTTCTTTCTTTTTTTTTTTTTTTTTTTGATGGCTGCATGTTTCTTAAGTTTTGGACCCTGCTCTGAACAGAGCTTGGTACCAGTTTCTGTCCTGGCATGGAGGAGGTTATGATCCTAAATTAAGGAACAAGAAGTCATACTGAGCTCGGTGGCCAAAGAACCAGGCTGAACTCTTCAGTGCCTTTGTTCAAAGAAACAGAAGACAGATGCCTGCAGGGCATTTGCATTGTCTGGCCTGGCCACTCTAGTAGTTTATCTTGCTGCTATAACAAATTACCACAGACTTGCTGGCTTAAAACTACACACATGCATTATCTTACGGTCCTAGAGGTCAAAAGTCTGATAGGGGTCTCACTGCCCTAAAATCAAGGTGTCAGTTGGGTTGCATTCCTTCTGGAGACTCCAGGGGAGATTCTGTTTCCTTGTCTTTTCTAGCTCAGAAGCCATCTGTATTCCTTGGCTCCCGGCCTTGTCCTCCATCTCCAAAGCCAGCAGTGTATCATATTCAAATCTCTGACTCTGAACCTCCTGTCTCCCCTCTTCACTTATGGGGACCCATGTGTTGACATTAGGCTATCTCAGACCATCCAGGATAATCTCCCCATCTCAATAACCCATCAAAGCATCATCTCCATTCTATTCAAGGCCCTGTAGCTATTGTACTGTGAAGCTGAGATTTGAATCCACGTCAGTCTGACCTGGAAGCCCCAGTTTTTTCCCAGAGGACACACTAGTTCCTGGAAAAGAATTCCTTACTTTTCCCATGGACTGAGCTACTGGTCAGCAGTCTCTGTTTCCCAGCCAGATGTGGACAGATGCAAAACGAGGGGACAGTGACACCTTCTTTGCTGGAACACCAGCTCCACTGGGGAGGTCTGGGCTGGCAAGAGCTCAGAGTCATCTGCTCTCTTCTCACTGCCCTTCGAGAAGCAAGCCAATCAAGAGAAAAGGATTTCCCGTCCAGCCTGACATCAAAAGGTTCCAGTCAGGGGCTCCCTGGGCTGGGATGCTGTTAGCCTGGGATATTAACCAAACACACTTCACCCCTGTGTTTGTCAGGGGTGGTTGTGTCTTTGACACAGCCTCATTCCTTGGACTTAATTAAAACCCAGTTCCCTCTTTTATTCAATTTATGAGGCCTAGCCGGCAGGATTAAGCGATTACAGACAAAAAGCCCCATTTGTGAAACACTCCTAAACTCAAGCTGTTACGCTGCTTACTTGTACTCCATTAAATTAATAAGGAATGAATCGGCTGATCCATTATGAATAAAGCAGTGGGGAGTCTCTGCCCCAGTTCATACTTCCTGCTCCCTCCTCAGAGAACATTTGTGTAAAATGATTATGTTCATATTCATTCAATTGGAATTCTCGAAAAGTGGAATGCATAAATTACTCTAAAGACGCAGAGTTTATCTTAAACATTAACTACGAAGGGTGAATTAATAAGACCATTATAAAACCATTAGCATGCAGTGTATTTACCTACAACTGCAGTATACCTAAAGCATATTCAACCCACAATTGCCATTTGTGTTGGGTGATCAGGCTGGTTTATTTTAGCTCACAGTTCATTTAAACTCATAACACACCCTTGAATATCCAATTTTTCTGTTAGCTTTTTTTTAGGAGTTCTCTCAGTTGGAAATCGACTTTTGTTGTTTCCTGATTCAACCACAAACCTCTATCCAGCAATTATTATACCCAAGTGTTTCCAAATATTGGTTGTTAAACTCTGCAAAATAGGAACCAAGAGGCTAACCTTAATCAGATTAAATGTAGTTCACATCTTGAGGTCCAGGGAAGTTAATTTTCTAAGAGGTGTGGGGAACACAATTAGAGTGAGGGGCCATTCAAGGCTTTTTAGTGGACCACAAGCCCAGGCTGTTTTGAGAGGGTAATATGGTTTTGTAGAAGTCAAATCTTACTTTATCTAGGGTTTTTCAACCTGAAAACTCTTGACATTTGGGGCTGGATCATTCTTTATTGTGGGGCTCTCCTGTGTGTTGTAGGACGTTTAGCAGCATCCTCGGTCCTATTCACCAGATACCAGTAGCAATATTTGCTCCCTCCCTAACAGCTATGACAACCAAAAATGTTTCCAAATATTGCCAAGTCTTTTCTGGGGATGAGAATAGCCCCAAATAGCCCCTAGTTGAGAGCAACTACCTTAATCTATATAACTCTCCAAATACTGGTTTATAAACCTGCTTAATGACAGTCACTTCTCTGTCTTTGGGTGGGGACACAATAGCTTGGAAAGAGGAACCAGTTTATGCTCTAAAACCACTCTCCTCCCTTCTCCCCCATCCTGTCTCCTGGTCACAATTTAATTTCTCATTCCAGCCTTGAATGATAAAACAGAAGCCAGCAGGAGGGAATTTCCACAGGCTTTATATCTACTTTCCCACCTGTGGGTTCCTCCAAGCACCCTGCCTTGCCCCCGCAATAGTGTAACCTAGAATCAAGTCTAAATGCCTTGTTGTCTGACTCTGTCTTTTAAATTCTTTATTGTCACCCAAATGGACTTATGTAGGAGATGATTCCAAACGAGGGCCTGAGTTGTCGCCTCTTCCCTGCTTAAGATTCCCACATGCACACATACCCACAAACATACACCTCCTATCAGAGGTTCTTGTTCCGGGGACCCCACAGCCCTCAGGAAGGGACTCAGATGGCCTGAAATCCAGGCTGTCTCTGCTTCAGAATGGCAAGTCCTCTCCCTTTTGCCACAGTGAAATCCATACTGCAACACAATCCTCTCTTCCAGTTCCCACTGCCATACTCGGGGTCGGGGGTGGGGGGGAGGGCGCGTATCTTCTGACTCAGGCAAACGTGGTTCGGAGCCAAGCTAACAGGAGGAAGTACAGTACGTGGCAGCAGACACACATATCAGGGTTGACTTCCATCATGTGGAAATTCTCTTCTGCTGGCTTCTGTTTTCCTGCTGGAGGCTGGACCAGGAATTTAGTCTGATCCTAGGCAGTGCTATCCTTGTCATGGGCACAGAAGCCAAGACCAAGAGAGAGACACACGTTAACTTCCTCAGTGACACCTATCTAGTGAGAGACAAGAAGAGGTATAAGTGCTGATTGCCTGCAACCCAATCTCTTGACCTCTGACCTCAGCAGTCTGCTTTCTTATTACCTTCAAATTACCATGGTCATTACAACCTATCAAAAATCAACTCTTCATTGCTAGGACTGAGCACTGAGTAATTAAATGCTTTAAAAGTCTTCTTTATACCCA
The DNA here is from genome assembly GCF_964656455.1 of Halichoerus grypus. NCBI lineage: Eukaryota > Metazoa > Chordata > Mammalia > Carnivora > Phocidae > Halichoerus > Halichoerus grypus. The sequence continues at coordinate 7,810,936 of NC_135726.1, forward strand.
GGGTTTTGAGCTCTTACACTGCCATTTTTTCTTCTTTCTTTTAAATAGTATAGTAAGCACTTTTACCATTGGCTGGTATCCTCTTGAATCTCAATTTTTTCCCCTTTCCTCTCTGTGACAGCTATCAGCGATCACACCCTGCATATCATCAGGTTTTAAGAAGAAGGAGGAAGGAAGTCAGGGAGATGGGTAACCAACAACCATGGATTGTTGGCCACCAGCTCATTGGCTAAAGGCAGTATCGGGCATCGTTCAGGACAGAAGGAGCTGTCCATGTGGGCTGCCTGTCCATGCTGCTGGGCCTCTGCCATCATTGGACAGGGTCTCACCCCAGCTGACATTTTATTAGCTGCATGCACTAGGGCAAGTTACTTAAAATAAGTCTCAGTTTTCTCATCTGTCTAAAAAATTCATAATCTGTGCCCCTCAGTGCTGCCGTAGGTAAAGTGAGCACACTTATTAAAGTACCCTGGTAAGTGGTCCTGGCACAGCCTTTAAACCTATAACTGAGGTCAGGAGGCACCCTCCTCCGTGAGGCCCCTAAACTCCTCATCCCCAGCCCAGTGGGAAGGATTAATGCATTCTTTCTTGAAAGAACTTACATGTACATATGGAATTGGCAAAAGTCTGCCTCTTTGGTCTGATTCCAAGCAAAACTAATCATCAGAAACTTCATGCAGATTTACGATTACTCTTTCTATAACAGGGTTAGGCCCAAGCTTCCGAGACAGAATTAAAAAGGGGCTGCTATGAGAAGAGAAGGCTCAGGTCTTCAGAAAGAAGGATTTTCACACAGGGCACCTTGTGTGGATCTCTGACTCCAGGTTGGCTGTAAATTAATAACAAATGTTAAAACAGCCCAACGCCCCTTTCTTAAAATTGTTGTGATGAGCCCTTACAACTGGGCTATGGGCTTTCATTTAAGGTTAATAAAGAGAGTCACATCAGACCTTCTCAATACAGGATGCTTAATCCAAGACATAATTTAATTTTGTGATGGCTGGTTTATCTCAATTAAGCCAGATGTGTACATAGAGGTCTTTCTCATCATGAATGGAATGGCAATGGCATGGGCTATAAGCCCAGGTCCCAGACCACATCTGGCCACATACTAACCATGAGATCTGTAATGAGCCATCTTCTTTCTCCACAGCCCCAATCCCCTCTTATAAAATGGCAAATTAAGGTCAGAATGGAAGACATCAACTGCAGGCAGCCCACAAAAGTAGTTTTTTGCTGCACCTTGGCCACACACTTTTAGGAAACATTAAATTTATTGCCAGTACTAAAAAAATGACAGAGTTCACATACAAGGATGTGCACCTTTGGCCTCCTCTAGAAAGCAGGGGGCTTGGGCAGCAAGCTTTGTGTTCTAAAAGGGCAGCAGGTGGATAGTGCTGATTAGTAGTTACCACATTACCACACGTTGCTTGGTCATAGGCTGGCTTTTCAATTTGCCACTGTCCCCACCACTCCCTATTAGTGCCATCTGGCCTCCATCACTCATTCATATATGTTCTGTTCCCTGTGTTATAGTTTGAAATCCCTGTATTGCAAAATCTCTTCTAATTGAATGACTTAGGATTCTGAGGATTCGTATGATCTGTGGAATTATCTGAGTAAAAGTACTGTTGCTGAGGAAATATCTTAGAAAAATCTAGCATCTTCCACTAACATACCTAATATGCTTTTTTTTTTTTTTTTAAAGATTTTATTTATTCATTTGAGACACAGATACACAGAGAGAGCATGAGCAGGGAGAGAGGCAGAGGGAGAGGGAGAAGCAGGCTCCCCGCTGAGCCAGGAGCCCGATGCGGGGCTCGATCCCAGGACCCTGGGATCATGACCTGAGCCGAAGGCAGACGCTTAACCATCTGAGCCACCCAGGCGCCCCCATACCTAATATGCTTTTGACTCAATTTATTCAGTAACTTAATTTTGAAATCCTACTGTGTGAAAAGTGTTTGCTGGCATTTACTGGAGATACAAGGTGGAACATAAATTTGGTGAAGAGAAGACAGAAAATAAATAAGCAAACAGTCAAGTTAATGTTAATGAAACTAATCTGAGAGAATTGTAATATCACAGAAGAACAGTTTTTATGAAAAAGAACCATTTAGGAGGAAGATACTTCAGGCTGAGGGGTTGCCATTTAAGCTGAGAACCGGGGATGCAGAAGAAGGCAGGAATAGGGCGGTGTGGCTAGATGTCAGTGGGTGAGACAAACGGGGTGGAGAGGGGGCTGGGTGGTAGGCAGTGGTTAGATCAGCAAGGCTTTGGAGGACCTGACTGAGAGCCCCACTTGATTTTTCAAAGCTTTTGGAAAAAACGGCTGGGGCCATCAATGAATGCCCACTTTGGCATGGATCAGGAGTCTCTGCTCAGAGAACCCACAGAGGCTTTAAACAAATATGTCCTCCTCACCACCTTCAACCAACTTTCTGACTCTGCCTCTATGCCCTTTCCCCATATTATCGGCACCCCAGTGGGTTGATGTCATTTAAGACATCATTTACAGATGGAGGTTTCTTTTCTTGCACAGGTCATGATCGAATCATATGAGGAAAGAAAACTAACACTTATTGAAAATGTTCTACATGCCAGGTGCTGTTTCATATAATTAAAAAAAAAACGCTTTGTATCAAACCCCTTTGTATCAAAGTATAAATTTGTATTAGAGTTCACAGATTGTATGTGTACAGGTTGATGGATTTTGTAAACTGAACTCCTTGTGAACAGCCCCCAGATCAGGAAAGAATGTGGCCAATACTTGAGGTACATCCTTGTACCCCTTCTAGCGCCTTCTACCCCTGCTAAGGGTAACCACCAGCCCAGATTCTAATCCCATAGGCCCGTGTTTGCCTGTTTTTGAGCCTTTTATAAACAGACCCATGTGGTATTGATGGGCTTCTGTTGCAGTGGTATCCTCTGCGAGATCCCATTACACTGTTGCCTGCAGGTGTACTTCCGGAACCCCAGTGGTTCCATATGCAAATACAGAGCAGTTCGTCGGTTTTACTGTAGATGGACATTTGGGTGGTTTGGGATGATTGCGAATAGTGCTGCACTGGACGTCCCGGTAGCTGTGTCTTCATACGCGTGCACATGCATTTCTGTCAGCCGAATACCCATGCATTTCCCACTGAACAGCTTTCTGTCCCTACACCTTTTCTGTACGTTTATGCTTTGAGTCCTCAAGTCAACCGTGTGATGTAGATATTTCATCACCTTTGGCAGATGAGGAAACAAGGACTCAGAAAGGCGCTATCTGTTCCTTAAGATCACAGAGCCCGTGAGCGGCAGAGCCGGGGCATGAACTTGGATTTGTGGGGCTCCAGTGTCCGTGTGTTGTCCATCACACGTGAGCCCCCATTGATTCATTAGCTGTGTGGCCCCACTCAAATGCCACCTCTTCACCAACCTTTCCTGACCCAGCCTGGAGGAGTTAATTGTGCTGTTCTCTGCTCCGCAGGCACCTCTGGGTGTCTGTAGGGCCACAGTCATGGATAGTATTGCAGGTGGTAAAGAGGCTGGCTTCATGGTCACACAGACCTGGTTTGAGTGTCAGCTCCATCCCTCAGCTCATGGACATTTGTGGCAAGTTTCATTTATTCCTTGGTACGATGAGGGCAATAACAATGCAGACCTCACAGCTGTGGTGTGAAGGTTGAAGCCATGAGATACACAGGGCGTTTAGACAGAACCTGCACATAGTATCGGCAGTCAACAAAAGAGACGATGGGCAGGTGGACAGACAGAGAGGGGTGTGGATGTTCCCACAGATGATCAGTCACAGCCACAGCTTTGCGTATATATGTATTTGTGGCTTGTATGTGTGCAGTTACATCTGCATTTACCCCCAGTTTCCTTCCACTTGACGGGGTTGCAATAACCTTTCTCCTTTTAGGGGTCTGGCTCTCCTCCTCTGTCACTGAAGAGATGCCCGCAGATTCAGATTAAACAAACATGTGTTGATCAACTCTTCTCTGCCAGGAAACTTTGGAAGTTTTGTACCCATTAACCCCATTATTTTAATTAAGTAAACCTGAGGGATTTCATGCCCAGTTTACAGCTAGGGAAAGTGAGACTCAGAGAGGTAAAACAACTTACTTAAGATCAGCAGCTTAGGGGGCGCCTGGGTGGCTCAGTCGTTAAGCGTCTGCCTTCGGCTCAGGTCCTGATCCCAGGGTCCTGGGATCGAGCCCAACATCGGGCTCCCTGCTCAGCGGGAAGCCTGCTTCTCCCTCTCCCACTCCCCCTGCTTGTGTTCCTGCTCTCCCTATCTCTCTCTCTCTCTCTCTCTGTCAAATAAGTAAATAAAATCTAAAAAAAAAGATGAGCAGCTTAGGAGCAGTAGGGATAAGACTGTGTCAAGTCTCATTTCCAGAGCAGCATGTTTCTCTCATTTCCTGCATCCTAGTGTTTCCCTCCAGAGTCTTTGGTCCTCTGTGATTCTTCAGGGGTTTTCTGTGTTCCTGGCTAAGGAGAGGTTTGCAGAGAAGTAAGGAAAGAGAGAAAACTGAAGGGAACTCGGCGGGAAGTCGGGAAGCCAGAGGTGATGTGAGCAAATGAGCACCAAGCAGCCTCACATCTTCTTTGTGAGTGGCTTTGCACTCAGGCCTGGTTCAGCTCCTGTCCCCACTGTCCCCACTAATTACAGTGCTGGGTTGAACGGTGTCCTCCTCAAAGTATTTATGTCCACACAAAAAAATTAAAATGTGATCTTTTTTTGAAAGAGAGTCCAGACGTAAATAGTTGAGGATCTTGAGACGAAATCACCCTGGATTTAGGGTGCGCTTTAAACCCAGTGACAGGTGTCTTTATCAGTAGAGGCGAGGGCACAAAACACTGAAGAAGAGGCCATGTGGAGGTGGAGGCCGAGACTGGAGCGAATGTGGTAGCTCCAAGCTGTGGACCACCCGGACTGCCCGCAACCACCAGAAGCGAAGACGATGCCATAAGGCCATGTCTCCCTCAGAGCCTCCGGAAGGGCCAGCACTGCCTCCACTTTGATCTGGGACTTTTGGTCGCCTGGACTATGAGCGAATACATTTCTGTTGTTTTCAGCTACCCAGTCCCTGGTGATCTGCTCTGGAGCCCCGGGAAGTCATCCATCTACACACTGTGTCCTCCCTGGGAGCCACTAACCCCTCCGAGCCTCGCTTGCACACCTGGGAAGTGGGGCTAGTGAATGGGATCCACCTGGTGGAGTTCTGAAGCTGACAGAGCATGTGTAGAGCCTACACCTGTTGGAGGGTCTCACTTCTGTGCTGCTTTGCTGGGGCAGCTGCCTGCGAAAGTGCCAGACCAGCTTATCCCTCCTGAGAGGACCCTCCCTGGGTCTGGCCACTCTTGGGCCTGTGGACATTACCAGCCCTCTCAACCAAGTTCCCAAAGGCAATCCTCATAAGCCCTTTCCTTAGGATTTTGTAGTGGCTTCTAGAATCAGCACCCCCTGTTGCTTTTAGATGCAAGCATGTATCGCCAAAGACGCGTATCCCCCTTAGAACCATAAATGCTCTAATAGCAGTAACGGGGCAGCCTCGATCATGACCAAACGTGATTACATTCCACATAAAAATATAAAAGCTCATTTGAGCCAGGCTCCCTTTGGGCCCATTGCCTGCACTTTTATTGAAAACCCCACATTCCTGACTTCGTGAGCACTGATGTAAGGGCCCAGTGAGGCTGGATCTCGAGAACTCTTGTAAAGCCCCAGGGTGGCCTGGTGGGCTGGACTCAGCTGGAAATCCCTGATGTCTCTGAGCGTTCACAGGCACAGAGCCTCACACTTCATTGTCTGGTGACTCCTATCTGCTCAGAGCTCCATAGACCCTCTGTGCTGGCCCATGTCTCGTACTTTGCTCCCTGCTAGAACGTAAGGCTGTGGAAGCAAGGAACTGGTCCGGTCTGTTCCCTGCTGTGTCCTCAGGTCCAGCCTAGTTCAAGGTGTGTGAGTGAGTAGGCCTCAGAGGACACCCCTCCCTTCTCCATGCCTGGCCCTCTGGAGTCCCCTTGTTTACCTCACCCCCATCTCACCTTTCAGCCAAACCCTATGACCTGAGGGTCAGCCAGTTAGCCCCTGTCGCTCCCCCAGGTGCCATGCTGTTCACCTCTTGGCTTTCACTCCGGTGTGGCTCTCCTTCCTGTGTGCCTCCCGAATCACCCTGACCGGCCAGCATCCCATCACCTGCTCACCTGTCTGGACATGTCTCTAGACTCTAAGCACCGTGAGGTCCTGGACAGTGTCGTCTTCACCCTTCTCTCCCAAGCCCTGGCACGGCATCTGGCTGTGGCTGTGGATGTGGCTGTGCTTGATCAGTAGTGGTCAAATCAGTTGGCAAATCACTCAGAGAACAACACATCTCCATAAAGTAGACACCAAAGGGAGAACAGGAGGGAGGAGAAACAGACCCCTCAGTCACTGTGATGGCAAGTACCGTGAAAAGTACTTCTACAGACATTGTCTATTTGATCGCTACAACAACTGTGTGAGGAAGCTCCTGTTCTCCCTCTACTACACATGAAGAAAAAGTGGTCAGAGGTGTTCACTTAGCCAATGTCACATCCATAGCAAGTGGGCAGAGCCAGGATTTTAATCCAGATTTATTTAGACTCCAGATCCAAATTCACAGCATGGTGAGGATATAAGAAACTGTAGGAACAAAATCTTAAATGTTTCTAGAAAGCCTGATTGTTAAAAGCACAAAACTAGGTGTCAAGGCACCAGCAGGCCTGGGACAAATCAGTTCCCTGCTCTGGACCTCAGTTTCCTCATCTGCAATGAAGGGCTGGAGACATTTGTGAATTGGATTAGGTGATTTCAGTACCCCCCTAGCTCCAAAAATATTCTGGAATTATGTACAATTTGTGGAAAAACATATATTTTGAATTCAGTGATTGAGGCAACAGCTATCAGCATGAGATTTTTGTTTTATGCCTTAAAAATAGATGGTACAGAAGTGTGTGTGTGTGTACACATTCATGTATACAAGCCCATGAGCTGACCAATGGCAGCTCTGGCTCATGGCTACCTCTTAGAGTGTTGTCCCCACTCAAATCCTCAGCGAAACAGTAAGCAGCTTGCTGACAGTACTGCTCTGGAATCAGAGCAAATACTGTGGGTTCTGTCAGCATGTTTGTCTTGATTTACCTGGATTTCTGTTCAAGTGACATCTCTAATTGAAGGGGACAATCAGGTCAACATGAAAAGCTATCAGTCATGGTGGGCGGGAGGTGATGTCAAATGAACCTAGTGGGATGGGGAAGAAGACAGGCCACAATCAAGACAGACACATTGACAATACCTAACAAAACAGGCTAGGTGGTATCAGCAGGACCACTTCTGCTTCTACCTGGTGTGACATGAGTCACAACTGTGGTTTCCAAAAATATATAGGCTAAACAAATGCTTAATAAGCATCTCATAGATTTTTCTGCAAGGTGATTTTTTTCTGATAGAGGAATTACATTGTTCATTCATTCAAAACACACACACACACACACACACACACACACACACACATTCCACCAATGTGCTAGATACTCTACTTGGCAATGATGAGCAGTCCTTGCTATCACAGAGCTTACAATCTAGTTGGGGAGTGTGGTAGACAGAAAATTACCCACCTCCAAAGATGTCCACGTCCTATGCCTGGAACCCATGAGTACCTTACATGGCAGAAGGGACTTGGTAGATGTGAAGGATCTTGAGATGAGATTAGCCTGGATTATCCAGGTGGGCCCAGTATAATCATAAGGGTCCTTAATATGGAGGAGGGAGGCAGAAGAATCAGGAGGCTTTGAAGGTGAAGGAAGGGGCCATGAGGCAAGGGATGCAGATGGCCTCTAGAAGCTGGAAAAGGTGAGGAAACAGACTCTCCCCTGGAAATTCCAGAAAGGAATGTGGTCCGGCTGACACCTTGACTTTATTCAGCTCTGTGAGACTTGACTGGGGCTTTGACCGCCTGAACTGTAAGAGAATAGATGTGTATGGTTGTAAACCACTGTTTCTGGCACCTTGTTAAGCAGCAAGAGGAAACTGGCACTCTCTTTAGGAAACCAGAGGGCTAAGTATATAAATGCACAAAGTGGGGAGTGATAAGAGGGAGAAGAACAGGGTGACATAAGAAGGACCAGTGGAGGTTCAGAAAGCTATTGGTTGGGAAGGCTTCCCTGAAAGAGAAGGACATTGGTGCTGTGGGGATAGTGCCGGTGGAGAGGAAATTGCACATAGAGTATTTTCTCTGTGTGTGGGGCTGCACAGGGACGGACTATGACACAGGTTAGGAAAGGCAGGAGGCCGGGGGCCTGGTACACAGAGTGTGAGCTGGAAATGATGCAAACTCAGGGTAGAAACCGCCCATGGGAGCTGAGTTGTGCAGAGCCTTTGTAAACTGAGTCAGGGTTTTGAGTTCTTAAGCTAAGGGAAATGGGAATGTTTTGAATGGCGTTGAGTTGCAGTGAGATTTGGTCAGATTTATATTTTAGATCTGTCCTGTCTAGTTCAGTAGCCACTAATTATGTGTGGCTATATGAATTTAAATAAATAAAACATACTTTTTAAAATGCAGCTTCTAAGTCACACTGGAGCATTTTAAGTGCTCAATAGCCACATATGGCTGGTAGCTACCACATCAGAGAGAATAGATCTAGAATGTTGCCAGCATTGCAAAAAGTTCTATTGGACAGTGCTGCTTAGAAGAAATACCACAAGTCCAGAGTGGAGCATGAAGTAGGGAGGGAGGCAGGAGTGGAGGAGGGACAGCAGGTAGGAAGAAACTTCCCAATATTCCAGGTGGGATTTGATGGTAGTTCACCCTAAGATGGAGGCAGTGAACATGGGCACAGGTGGACAGATTGGAAATCTATGTAGGAAGTGACTGTGGATTTTGGAACTCAGATATTGGGAAATTTCTGCCTCTTTTTGACCCTTCGTTAGAAGTATAACCTAAGATAAGTTGCTTAAATTCATGGAGCTTCAATTTCCTTACCTGTGAGTAGAGTCTTAGCTACTAAAAAAGGGATATTGTAATATAACATCTCTGACATAATGAGTGTTCAATAAAGGGTATGTCTGATACCCTTTATAAATCTCCAAATTAAAATGGTCTTTGGATGTTGTTAAGATCCAGGTAGAGTCACTTTGGAACTATAAATACCTGCTGTCCAGGTGAGCTATCTCTGTCTTGAGTGGAGTCTGATCACGGTATCTTCCACTGAGATGGACAAGCCCTTCCTCTAGAGCTGCCCTTGGGTGTGAAGGTCATGGGGAAAGGTATGGAAAGGAAAGAGCCATATGCAGAAAATGAGCAATTCTGTTCCCACCATGATGGCAGGGCGCCCAAATGGAGCTATTTTGTAGTCAGAATACCACGTAGGACCACACTAGGAGTGCGAGCTTGGGGGAAGCAAGGAGAAGAGTGTGCCATCCGTGTAGAGAAGATAATTGAATCCATGGGAGGTCGACTGGGGCTCATTTCACACAGAACCGCACAACAGCACATGGCTCGCTCAAAGACAATACAGGCCTTCAAAGAGAACTGCTAAGGGGAGTGCATTTCTATATTAAGGGCACAACATCCTCTAAGTGAGACACATTGTTATGCCGCTTCTTCCCAGCCACAGCCTGGAAATAGCCATAAAAGAAATGGAGTATATTTGCCTTGTTAACACAGTTTGTATTACATATTCATAAACCATTTCGTGAAACTGCAAGGGAAAGATTCAATTGTCTTGGAAGCTGATAATGGCCAAACAGCCATACAGAGAGCAGGCAGCATGTTATGGAATTAGCTGCACAATGAATGAAATGCAACGCCTATAATAAACCCATTCAGATATAAATTATGGCCGAGTAGATGCAATGTTTGTTAAGCAATAAAGCTTGCCACCCTACATGGGAAATTGAACGAGATTTATCATAAAATATGGTGGAGAATGTGCTAAGAATCTGGCTCCTCAAACTGGGCTTAATCAAAACAATCTAGAGAGCAGGCTTCCAGGAACAGGAAACCAAAAGAAAATGATAGCAGTGGGTCCAAGGGGCATTTTGACATTGTGACCCGAAATAGCCTTGGTCTCAGCAATTCCACCAAGGATATTTGTATTTTGAAAAAAAAAAATCTGTTTTGATTTTTCCTTTGAGAATTATCAAAATGCCTTGAGCTCTGGGAATATGAAATGTGACCAATAATTGGCTTTCTGGTTGGCCGGGGCAGTAATTGAATTCAGGGACAGGGAACTTGTCCAAGTGACACTGGGCTCTTGGTTTCCCTTGGAAATGGTTGAGGCTAATGATCCTCAGGGAGGCAGCTGGCTTGTAGACTGCACTGTTGGATGTTTTACTGGGTCCTTGAAGGGCGTGTGGCTCGTTTTCTCAGAAGACCTCCCTTGAATTTTCCACGCACAGCGCTAAATGAATATGAGGGCATGTTGTGTATCATCTCCTGGAGCTGAAGCTTAGGTTTATCTCCACTTTCTGGGAAAAATAAAATGAAACCAAATAAAATAAAACAAGAATTAACCCAGCATGATGCAGGCTTTCTGGTATTGTTACTTGAAAATAACTGCAAATATTTTATGGCTTTACAAGCTGAAGTCAATGTTTTCAGTGTATTGAGAACAATGAAAAATACCTTAGGAATGTATTATAGTCCCAGAGTTGGATTAAGAGTGTTCAGAAGCGGAAAGGAATTTTCTGCCTGCTAATAACATTACCCTGAAATCTAATGAAATAATCTCCCTAAAGCCAAGTTTATGGCATAAGCTGATTTCCCATTTGCTGTTAAAAATAAAACAAACAAATGTCTTCTTTGGTCAGCTCATCACTCAGTCCGTGTACTGTCAAACTGTGCTTCAGATAGCCAAGTTGTAGGACTTAAGTCACTTATGATGTTTTAGAAATAAAGATTATTACTGACGTTCAATGAAGTGACTGTAGAATTTGAATTTGACAACAAGCTTCAACACATTCCCAAAGAAGCTGAAAAAGCACACATTTTAGAATTGCTGCTGGTGACTTGAGCTATGTCATACATACTGTGTCCTCACAGTGAGTGTGTAAATATAAATATACATACATATATACCTGTATATGCAAATATACACATGTGTACACACACATATCAACAAGAAAAGCTAGGTATTAACAAAAAGATTGGAAAAATCAGAAGTCATATTAGATTCTAAAAAATTGATAACAAATCTTTTCTTCCCTCTCTTCATCAAAACATGTTTTCCACACTCTTTCTCCCAACTAAGATGAAATAAGTGCCAAATATTTGGGAAGGTAGTCAGAACAGCAAGGGACTAAAACAAAACATAAATATGAGAGCAGTCCTTAATGTCGTATCTAGGAGCATAATGTCAACAGCCTGCATTTCTATTGGCTATTTATTTTTTCCTTGCTATCGTCTCATTCAGACCTCACAAAAATCTCTGCAGGACTCTCCATCACCATTTTGCTGGTTAGGGAATCAAGGAAGCTTGTGTATCATTAGAAAACATTCTTTCTGGACTTGAAATGATGACAAGTTTTATCTGTCCATTATAACAAGAAGTCTGTTGGTAAACCTTTCAGAATAGAATGTGCCAACAAATACCTAGCACCCTTTCTCTCTCTCCTCACCATCATCCTAAAGACTTTCCAGAATGAAAGAAAGTGAGGGGCAAAGCGGCAAGAGTCACACTCCCAGAGTGTGTCCTTTGTATTGCCAAAATCACAGCTCCCCTGAAGTCCCATCCTGCAGACTTCCACTTTCATTTCATTGATCAGAAGTATTGCTTAGCCACCTGAACTGGGAAGTAACCAGGGAGGTGGGGGGGGGGAGGGGCTATGGATATAACATCATGCATGAATTAAACGTAAAACTGAGTTTACCCAATTGGCATTTCTATATAATGTAGATTACACTGAACTTGATATGAATTGCCAGATCCACATGCTGAAGATTTCCAAGTTCTGGTTTATTATTCTGAATTAGTTTAACCAGTAAGGATAATTTAGCGTAATTTCTGAACCATTTGGTTTTTATGGGAAGATTAGGTAAGGCAGCTGTTAGGGCTGATATTTAAAGTCTCATAAGTACTAGGGGCTCTAATTCTAGTTGAGAAGTCTAATGTGCATTATAGTCCTCCCTGAAATGAGCATTATATAGTCCTCACAGTAATGTGCATTATAGATTGGTTATCATATAGTAGCATAGTGATTGTGTAACTAGGGTATCAGCCATTTTTCCTTACCCGGAGAATGATCAGAATTTGATCTGAGAGTTGCAAAATCTAAGAGAAAGAAATAATTTCCTTTCCTTTTAAAAGCCTTTTAATCATCCTGGTTGGTCCAACCAACCATCATCACTTCTTTGGGCACAACCAGTTCAGTATGGATGTCATTCAATTTCCATGACCCAGTGTGGCTATATTCCTCAGCACAAACCCTTCCAAGCGACATGCATGTGGGAGGAAGGAAAGAGAGGAGCAAAAACAAAACAAATAACAACAAAAAAACAACAAAACCCAAAAAACGCACTATAGACTACACTCACCTCTAAGACAATCTCCTGTGAAATATAGGAACCAAATGTTACATTCCATACTTAAATTACCAACTCTTATTCCAAAGCACAAGGTCTCTTTTTTTTTTTTTTTTTTTTTAAAGATTTTGTTTATTTATTTGACAGAGAGAGAGAGAGCACAAGGAGGGGGGAGCAGAAGAGGGAGAGGGAGAAGCAGACTCCCCACTGAACAGGGAGCCCGACCCTGGGCTGATCCCAGGACCCTAAGATCATGACTTGAGCCGAAGGCAGATGCTTAACGGAATGAGCCACCCCGGCGCCCATCACAAGGTCTCTGTTTTAACAGAGTTTGATTGAGGTAGAAACTTTCTCAAAGTCTCAGTTATCTATTACCATTCGATAAACCATCCTAAAATATAGTGACTTAATACAACACCCATGCCTTGGCTCATACTAGTGTAGTTTCAGCAAGGTTGGGTGGGGGTGGCTGATCTCTGTTCCAGGTGATGTTGCTGTCATGTGACTCACTCATCTGGGCGTCATCTGGGAGTCTTAAGTGTGAGCTTTTTTATGTGGCATCTGGATCCCAAGAAAAGGAACATGGAAACTCCCAGGCCTCTTGAGGACTAGATTCCAAAACTCACACATCACTCTACCATACTGCACTGATCACAGCAGGACACTGGCCAGCCCAGATTCCAGGGAAGGGGAGACACATTCAACTCTTGATGTAAACAGTGGATGTGCTCACGGGGACGGGAGGAGCACTTAGTGGCCCTCTTTATGGACACCCGCACACCTGGCGTCAGCAACTCTCTGATGCTTTTATTGATTACCTCAAGGAGTCATCCCTGCTCCCCCAGAAGCCTGTGCACCCCTCAGATTGAGCAGCAGTATAGTGTGGAGAGTTTCAGAGTGAGGGATTTAAGGTTGTATTGCTGGATTCTAAAACTGACTGTTCTGCTTGCTCACTGTCACATCTCCATCAAATTACTAGATGTCTTTGAGCTGTAGTGTTCCCCTTAGTAAAATGAGGATCATAGTGATACTCTCTCCATAGGCTATTTGAAATATTTTACAGAGTTAATCCATGTAAGCCATTCAGGGCAGTGCCTGATACATAGGTTCAGTAACACTGATTCGTACCTGCCTCTTCCTCTATTCTATGAGTTTCTGAGGGAAGGACTGGGGGTGTCTCCATCTCTGTGCTCCTGAGATGCTATAAACATTTTAATGTGGCAGCTACTCAGTGAAAATGCGATAAATGAATAATGAACCAGGGCTATCCTTTTCTTTAATTGTGCCTATCTGAAGCAAATATTTATTTTTTAAAAAGATTGGGGGGCGCCTGGGTGGCTCAGTTGGTTAAGCAGCTGCCTTCAGCTCAGGTTATGATCCCAGGGTCCTGGGATCAAGCCCCGCATTGGGCTCCCTGCTCAGCGGGGAGCCTGCTTCTCTCTCTTTCTGCCGCGCCCCCGCTTGTGTTCCCTCTCGCTCTGTCTCTCTGTCAAATAAATAAATAAAATCTTTAAAATAAAATAAAAAGATTGGGACAGCATATGTCATGTGTGCCAGAGGCATTAACACTTATTCATTCATTCAGAAAATATTATTGAGCACCTCTTATGGGCTAGAAAGTCCACTGGGTTCTGGAGATATCATGGTAAATAAGCCATGGGTAGTTCCTGCCTCATAGTCATTATATTCTAGTAAGAGGAGAAAATTAATAAACTCAAGCACAGAAGATAATAGTATATAACAATATGTGTTTTGAAGAACAAAGCTATAAGGTAGAGTGTTTGGTCAAACCAGGAGAAGGGTAAGATGCAGCTTTGGGATAGTGATATAGCTGTGGCTTGCCGAAACTTTCAGAAAAGTTGGAATTTTAGAAGAGACCTCAAGGAGAAAAAGTCCATCATTTGTGTGGATGGAAGAGAGAAGAACAAAAAGCAAGATCTGTGATGGAAATGAGAATGGGGTTTGAAAAACACCAGGAAGCCCCATATACCCTATATCTTGATGAGTCAAGGGGAGAAAGGCAGGCAGGGGCTAAATGGTGGGGCACTTTTGATTCAAATTTTACTCTGTGTGCAGTGGAATACCATTGAAGGGTTTGAAACATGAAAGATGGAAATAGCTTCCCTTCCTTGTATTTCATTCTTGGGTCATATTTTTGCTGACAGTCACCCAACACAACTATGGTGCCACCCAATACAGCCACGATCCCACATACACAGAAGTTGGGAAATCCTGTTCTTCTGAGATCTGTCTGTGTGAAACTATGTGGTGGTGGTGGTGGTCTAGGGTTGGTGGAAGGTCCTCTTCCAGCAAATTGGGAAAAATCCCAATTTCCCTGAGAAAAATCCAGATTGTCCAGATTCTTTTTGTATCAAGAATGAAGTGGTCATGAAGTGGTCATGATACATGACAATGGCAGCTGCTTATCTCACTTTTACTATCCACCAGGCACTGTTAAGTGCTTTACAAACATCATCATGTTTGATTCTCACAGAAACTCAGGATATCACTGCCATTGGTGTCTGAGTTTTACAGACGAACACACTAAGATCTATGAGGTGAAGTGCCCACCCAACATTAACCCACAGAGATCTGAGTCTGAATCTCTGGACCTTCACTTCTCAGCACATTTCAAAGTTCTGCTCATCCGCATCTCCTCCCAA
This sequence comes from Halichoerus grypus, assembly GCF_964656455.1. Classification (NCBI taxonomy): domain Eukaryota; kingdom Metazoa; phylum Chordata; class Mammalia; order Carnivora; family Phocidae; genus Halichoerus; species Halichoerus grypus. The sequence continues at coordinate 7,826,132 of NC_135726.1, forward strand.
GAAGCCTCCCAGACGGTGCAGATAGACGGCAAATGAAACTCAATGATCAGTTACAAGATGTTCTCTAGAACTTGCGGAAATCATAGGGTGGGAGAGCTGCGCTGGTTTTGCAACAATGCTCCTAATGAGCAATTTAGCAATGAGTGGTGCACATGTGTGGGGGAGTCTGAAGCACAGCCTGCCTTTGGCACACATTTGTGTCATTGTTTGGTGTCTGCATACAACTCGAGATTTCCAAAATGTTACCCAAAGAAGTGGATGAATGGCATTTCTCCGATTCTATACATTCCAGGCTGAGACAAGCTAAATGTTGGCCTCAAGTCACACAGCAAGATGATGGAAGCTTCAGAGGCCTGAATGGAGAAGCCATATCCCATGTCCTTCTATCTAAATGATAAATGATTTGACCTGCAGCTGGGTCAGTATTTCCAGGAAAGGTTCACTGGCTCATACTTCACCAACTTCTTTATTTTATTCAGCCAACATTAAATAGGTCTCAGGTGCTCTGTTAGGCATGGAGAAGGCTGGGATGAAGAAGGAGTGGTCCCTGCTCCTGAAAGGTGCCAACCCTTTCCACTTGGCCTCTGCCCTCCTCATCGTGTCCCAGCCCAATCTAGAAGGATGTGGATCATGATATCTGACTGCCTGGGTTCAAGTCCTGGCTCTGCAGGACTTTGGGCTAGTGACTTAACTTTTCTGCCCCTCACTTTCCTCACCTGTAAAGCAGTGAGATTATTAGTACATAGTAGTCCATAAATATAACACTGATATGGAAATAAAGTAACACAGCCCAGCTTTTTTTTTTTCCCCCAAGTTCCTTAATGATAAGGTTTACTTGGGATGCTTACTAAAAATGCAGCTTTCCATGCCTCTCCCTTGGAAATTCTGATGCAGTGGCTTTGGAGCCCAAGACCTTGGTTTATGTTGTCAGTGTTGCTTATTGTTTTTAAGCAATATGCTGGTGATAGTTGTCACCAAGATAATCAGGGAAACATTGATATGATGCGTGGGAAGCAGTGGTTCTCACCTTGGTTGCATATTGTCGTTAGTTGGGGAGCTTTAAAAATACAGATGCTTGGGTTCCCCTCAAGGAACTGTTTTAGTGGGTTGAGGTGAGGACTGGGATGTTTAAAGATTCCTCAAGTGTTTCTAATGTGCACTAAGGCTGAGAATACCTGCTTTAAAGCACAAAGTGCCACTAAATGCACTATCATCATGATCATCTTCTCCATATTCTCCAAAGGAAATAAGAAACACACAATTAACAAGAAAATTAAGAATGTCAGCTGGTATGTAAGAAGAGTGAGAAGAGCCATCCTGAGCTCCTACAGCACTTAATATGTCATTATGGCATTTTGGCTCTCTCACGGTCTATGAACCTTAAAGAGTTTTGTGTCTTTTCCCTCCTAGACTATAAGCTCTATTAGGAGCAAGGAAACATTCTATTTTCATTTTTTAATATTTCTCCAAAGGTTTACCCATGCCTTATGTATGTAGTAGGTACTAACCAACTATTTGTCAGATAAATAAGATAAATGCATTAGTGGAAGGATAGCAGAGACCAAATACTACAGGAAAGGTGAGGAAGGAAGGATTTCAGACTGGGAGATCATGTGAGTGAACCCCTGAAGAATGTGTGGAATTGTTTTGAGTAGAGTGGAAGAGGGGTTTCTGGTGGGAGAAATGGCTTGAGCAAAGTTGGGGAGGAGAAGCAAGGAAACAGGAGTAGCCAGACTCAGATCTCCCTGAGCTAGAAGGGCACGTGGAGGAAGATCTGAGAAGCTTGTTGGTACTGGCTCCTGGTCACTTACGGACGACGAAGGGGCACAGGGAGGCTGAGTCCCTTTCCTGAGGCCTATAGCAGTGGATCTGGAACTCGAAGCTTGGCTGAGGCAGCTTCGACACTCAAAGCTGCTACACCCTACTGTCTCCCAGTGTCTTGAACAGCAGGAGGATAATGAAGACTTTCCAAGCAGAAACATGACAGCCTCAGACAGATTTTGTAGAACAGTCATCTTGGCAGCCGTGAGGAGCAGTGATCGCAGAGCATGAAACCAGAGGTCAGGGCATCAGTTCTTTCCAAAGTCTTTCCTTCTCAAATAGGGTGAGTGACATGTGTACTTACGGCAAACACACACACACACACACACACACACACACACACACACAACCAGCATTGAGGTCGGCACACAAAGTCTATAAGTACTCATCATGCATCTTTGTCTCCTGGATAGAGGTGGACCACAAATTTGTATCTGATCGTTCGGGAAGCCAACACAAAAAGGGCACATGATTTACAGAGGCTATAAAACGAAAGTAAATGGTCACTCAGGAGATGTCCAGCCCTGGCTCTTTCTGAAAGCAGAAAGCAAATCCCTCCTTTGGCTCTCAAAGTGGGGACCTCTTGCAAAATGCTGGATGTTTCCCTTAACAGGAGACACAGCAGAATCCATAGCATTGCTTCCTGAATGGTCTTTAACAAAGGAGGCCTTGCCAGTGGGTAGCACTCCATGTCAACCCTGCAGCATCTATTTTCAGGACTTGGACATTTTCATTTTTTATTGTACACCACTCCCTGTGGCGCCCCCCCCCCAAAAAAAAGTAAGGGTTGCCTTTTCTAAGTCAACTAAATGATTGATCAGTTCCTACTATATTCCACTTTATTTCCAGTGCTGAGAATGTAAGACTGGGCTTTTAAATATGTATATTTGTAATTTCTTGCTGTCATATCTTCAGCATTTATAATGAAATGTCAATAGCTGTGGTGGTGTATTAGTTAGGAATCTTCCTAATGATATATTAACAGAAGCATCCCGCCTTTCTCCCTTGATACTTTTATGCTGATTTTAAAACTCTTTGTACCCTGTTTGTATACAGCCATAAGTTCTCATGTTCAAAGTCGCCTAAATCTTAAGCAGTCACTAACCTTTCCCTTCCTCTTCCTACCACTTCTCAGTCACAGGATGTTGCAAAATCAGTTTGAACATGGCTTCTCACACTCCAAATACCACTCCCATCATTGCTCTGGGAGAGCAGAATCAGGAAGGCAGACAGGGAAAGGGAGGTAATAACTGAATAGTAATTAAGCACCTGCTCTGTGTCAGGCACTTTGCACATTCCCTATCTGAGTGAGACAACACCCTTAGTGACATGCATTCATCTCCTTGCTTAACAAGGAGGGGACATGAGTCTTATGGAGACCAAATGACATGTCTAAGTTTACACATCTAGTAGTAAGCATCAGAGAAAAATTCTGTCTCAAATCTGACTTCAGTACCAAGTTCTGTCCATGACAATATCCCTCTCCAAGGCTAAACCTGAAAACATAGGTGCAAAGGTTTCAATTCCAGGTAAAATGATATAAACATACTCCATCCTGTCTGTTCCACTGAATGAAGCTATAAAAGCTCAGTAGAATTGCATGGAGAAGCTATTTGAAGACTCTCAAAGTAACAGTAGCTGGCAGACTGGGGACAAAGATCAGAATTCAAAGTGCCACTGAACCTGTGGTGAGTTTACCACTTTTTTTTCTTCCTCTACCCCACAGCCTGGACTCAAGTCAGCTCAGAACACACAACTGGGCATCAGTACATGCAAAAAGCACTCCAACAGAAGCCATCTATCTCTGGCTTGAGGAGCAGGAAAGCGGACTCCCAAAGCTCAGAGAGAGTGGGGAGATTCTCTTTTTTGAAAAATAGCTCTACTTTCCTGAGCCCCAATGCCCAGGTAGTCATTGCATAGTGGTGACAGTATAGTGTTATTGATGAAAATGGAGGGGGGGGGCACTAAATCTCTGGGGAAAGTGAACCCTCCTCTTTAATTGATCCCAAGAGGGTGTGGTGTATCCCCATCACTTTTCTCTGCTCCTGTCTTCCCACCACTTGCCTCTGCATGCACGTGCAGATGTGGGAAAGCTGCAGCTGAGCAGGGTAACAAAGAACCCAGCTTTCAGAGGGCGGGGGGAGGACCAGAAAAGGAAGCCTCAGGGAAGTGGAAAGTATTGGGGAGATTATGGAGAGAGAGGAGGTTAGCCCTCTAAAGTAAACCCACTAAGTTGTGTATGAACTGAGCTCCTTCCACACTGAGCATGCGTGTTTCTGATCCCAAAGAGCATACCAAAGACTTTAAGAACTGAGCTAATAGACCACCACCTAGGTTCCAGACAGCTGACAGGGTGGGACCCATGCAGGGGAAATCCACAGAGACCTGAAAGGGCTTTGAAAATGGGACTGAAATTGAAACCACAGCCCACAAAAGGCTGGGGAGAATTTGCACCCTGACCCAACAGGGTTGATTGCCTGGTAAAACAAAAATGTGAATATTCCCCGTAAGATTTAAATAAGATCCAGTGTCTCCTAACTTAAGACTCAGAATATCCAGGACACAATCCAACATTACCTGGTGTGCAAAGAGCCAGGAAAATATCAACTTGCAAGGGAAAAAATAATCAGTAGAATATCAATGCCAAAATGACACAGATATTTGAATTATCTGGCGAAGCCTTTAAATAGCTGTTTTAAAATGATCCAAGAAGCAAGTTTACACGTTTGAAAAGAATGGAATAATAGGACATTCCACCAAATAAGGAGAAGAGATATAAAAAGTGGAAATTTTAGAAGCATAAATGAATAACAAACCAAACAACCCCTCACTGAATGCTCTCCATAACAGAATGGAGATTTAAAAGAGGAGAGAGTCACTACATGAACCTGAAGATGGATCAATAGAAATTGTTCAACCTGAACAATGGATAGAAAAAGAAGGAAAGGAATTGAAGAGAGCCTCAGGGACCTGTAAGGACAATACCAAAAGATTTAATATTTGTGTTAGAGGAGTCCCAAAGGAGAGGAGAAATAGTGTGCTGCAGGAAAAAAAAAAAAAAATTTTTTAAAGCAATAACAGCTGAAAACTTCCCAAACTTAGGAAAAGACATAAATCTGCAATTCATGAATCTCAGAGAATTTCAAACAAAATAAACCAAGTGAGAGACTCTCAGATGCATTATGATCAATCTATTTAAATCTAAAAATAAAGAACAAAATCTTGAAAACAGCACATTACTTATAGGCAAATAACAATTTGAATGACGCGGTTTTCTTCCTAGAAATCAGGGAGGCCAAAGGAAATGGCACAATGCTTTTCAAGCATTGAAAGAAATGAAGTATCACCCCTGAATTCTACAACCAGTGAAGATGTCCTCTCGGATTAAAGGTAAAATTTAGATACATCAAAGAAAAAAAAAAAAAAATCCTGGTTTCCCCAGGACTGAGGGGCTTCTCAGGATGCAGGACTTCTAGTGCTAAAACCAGGCAAACCAGGACAGCTGGCCACTGGAACATTGTGAGATTAAAGAAAACCAGAATCTATTGCCATTAGACCTGCTCTAAAAGAATGGCTTAAAGGAACTGCTCTGGTCAGAGGGAACGATACCAGACAGAAACCTGGAACATCCAAGAAACAAAGGAAGGGAAATTAAAATGGTAAATATCTGAGTAAATAAAATGGTGACTTGTTCTCCCTCTAAGTTTTGAAAATGTGCTTGATGGTTGAAAGCAAAAGTATGACTATAGTCTGGTGAAGTTTTCATGCTATCTAATAGCATCACACTTAATGATGAAAGGCTGAATGTCCTCCCCTTGAGATTTGGAACAAGGAAAAGAGATATGCTCTTAGTACTCTTATTTAACATTTTTGTGTAAGTTCTAGCAAGGATAATAAGGCAAGCAAAGGAAATAAAATTTGCACGGACTAGAAAAGAAGAAATAAAACTGTCCTAATTCACAGAAGATGGGATTAAATTTTTAGAAAATCCTAATGAATCTACAAGCAACAGCAACAACAATATAAACTCTTAGTACTAATGAGTTAGTTTAGGAAAATTGCAGGATACAGAGTTCACATACAAAAATCAATTGTATTTTGGCATACTGGCAGTGAAGACTTGAAACCAAAATATAAAAAACAAACAAGCAAAAAATATCTTCAACAACAGATCCAAAGAAGAAATACTTACACATAAATCTAAAAGTCACATACAGGATCTATATGCTGAAAGCTACAAAATGCTGATATAAGAAATAAAAGAAGACCTAAATAAATGGAGAGATATGCCATGATCACACATTGACTCAACATGGTAACATGTCCATGTTCCCCAAATTGATCTAGAGATTTAATGCACTTCCCATCAACATCCCAGCAGGATTTTTTAAAAAAGATTTTATTTATTAGAGAATGAGAGAGAGAGAGAGAATGAGAGGGGGGAGGGTCAGAGGGAGAAGCAGACTCCCCACTGAGCAGGGAGCCTGATGTGGGACGCAATCCCGGGACTCCAGGATCATGACTTGAGCCGAAGGCAGTCGCTTAACCAACTAAGCCACCCAGGCGCCCCCCTCCCCCCTTTTTTTTTTTATATCTAGAAAAACTTATTCTAAAATCTATATGGAAAGACAGAGGAACTGGAATAACCAAAATGATTTTGTCAAAGAAAAATGAAGGTGGAGAAGTCACTCTACCCAATAGAATGAGTTACTGTCTCCGTAGTAGTTGAGGCATGTGGTGTTAGTTTAATGGAGAGACATCCAGACCTGATGGAACCAAAGGGAGATTTTGGAAATAAACCTACACCAACATGGAGATTTGAGTTTTGAAAGAGGAAAAAAGAATTCAATGGAGCAAGAATATTCTTTATAATAAGTGGTGTTGGAAAATTGGACTTCTATATATGTATATAAAAGAACATCAACGTAAACCTAACATCCTATAAAAATTAACTCAAATTATATAATAGATGTAAAGATAAATGCGAAACAATAATACTTAGAAGAAAATGTAGGAGAAAATACTTATCACCTGGGGCTATGAAAAGAGTTCTTTGACATTCCAAAAACATAGTTCACTAAAAAAAAAGTTAATTAAATCAAAATTTAAAATGTTTGCTCTGTGGAAGACACTGTTAAAAAAGGAATAGGTAAGGTGCAGTCTAGGGAAGAATAGTTGCAAACTGCATATCCAACAGAGGACTTACATCTATGATGTATAAGGAACTCTAAAACTCAATAGTAAGAAAGCAAATAATCTAATTTTTTAGAAACGTCCAAAGACTTGAATAGATATTTCATCAAAGAGAAAGCAAATCAGCACATGAAAAGATGTTCAATCATTAGCAATTAATTAAATGCAAACTAAAACTATGTTGAGATACTGCTACACGCCTATTAGAGTGTCAAGAAAAAAAAAAATACCGACAATACCAAGTGATGGTGAGGGTGTGGAGCAACTGTAATGCTCCTTTGATGTTGGTGGGAGTCTACATGGTACATCCTCTCTGGAAAACCATTTGGTAGTTTTTCATAAAGTTAATACACACTTGCCATATGATACAGCAATTCTACTCCTGTGTATTTACTCTAGAGAAGTGAAAACTTATATTCACACAGAAACCTGCTCCTGAGTACTTATGAGCATAACTGGTAAATATGGGAAATAGCCTAAATGGTTTTCAGGGGATAAATGGATAAACTCAATGTGGGCATCCACCCAAAACAGTATTCTCAGCAGTAAAAAAGAATGAACTATTGATACAATAACTTAGATGAATCTCAAACACATTATACTAAGTAAAAAAGCCAGTCTCAAAAGATTATATTATAGCTCATTCATATGACATTTTCAAAAAGGCAAAATTATAGTGGTTGGCAGGTATTAAGGATGGAGGTGGCTACAAAGTGAGAGCACAAGGAGTATTTTGAGGGGTGATGGACCTGTTCTGTATCTTGATTGTGGTACTAGTTATATGAATCTATACGTATGTTAAAACTGAGAGAATTACGCACATGCACGCACACACACACACCCCAATTTTACTACATGTTAAGCTAAAAGAATTTTTTAAAATATTTATTTGTAATTACAAATGTATTTCCTAGATAAATTCTCATTGCAAAAATGATAATACTAAAGATGCAGGTAGAGTTCCTTTGCCACCTTGACTAAAACTGCCAATCTCACTCTTCTCCCCTGGGGTGGAACCTCTCTTATCAGTTCAAATATGTTCTTCTAAAAGGAGCAATAGTTTCTAATGTTTGGAATTTTATCTCAAAAGCTCAACTCTTTAATTATAAAATAAGTGAAATTAAATAAGTTTGAATCATTTAAATCCCACACATTTAAATATGTGGAAAAGCTTGGTGCACAGTAGGTGACAATGCTGTTGTTATGACATTGTGTGACACACAAACATGTGTCTGTATTCATTGAGCTTGTTTATGAATTATTTTCTATTCCCATCTACTACACTCACTCGCACCTCAGTTCTGTCAGTGTTATGTTATTCATTTTAAGTGGCTTATTTCATTCCCTTTAAACCTTCCCATCTAAACTCTTCCCATCAATCATGGACGATCACAAAATCAATCTTAGGGCAGATGTTATGAACAGACACTCAACAGATGCAAAATTACAACAGAAACAAATCACTCCTTGTTGATGTGCTAGTCCCCTGTGCTTTTTCTTGGTCTTTGTGCCTCAGATAGTCTTCATGCCATCTTTCACCTAGTGTCTGTGACTAAATGCACAGAGTTCCCATGTTTCTGGTTTCAGATCTGAGTTCCATTTTCCAGGTCCTGACCACCTCTCTTGTTTTAGTGTAGGGGTCATTCCAGACTGAGCCAGTAATGGGACCTGTTTGGCGCACCACTGGGGACTCCCTTATTGGTTAGCAAATTGCCCCCATGCACAGCTAGTTGCCTCCTGGGCTAATATAAAGCAAAGCTTGGGCCTAGACTCAAGCCTCAGACACAGTGCATTTTTGTCCTGTCTTGCATAGCCACATTCTGGATTGTTTTTCCTCTTTGCTCAATCATAGATAGTATCTCTATGCTGCCACTAACTCAACCATATTTTAATCACATTAGTTAGTCCAATTGTCAAGTGGCAAAAAATAGATTAGTAGCTTGAATAGTTGAGCTGAAATGGTGATTTCATCATCAGTGGTTGTAATGGTTCAGTGATCATAATGGGATCAGATTGAATATTTAGAACCCAATCCATTGAATAGAAATTGACCTAAAACAGTCAATTTCATCTTTTGGTGAGAACCAGACTCAGTTCTTATTTTTAAGCATTATCTTTCTCAATAGGATCACAAGACCACTTTCCATGATCATTTATGTTCTGATTTGTCCTAAATGGGCAATGTGCTAAGTGATACTTTTCTAGTTCTCAAATTCCTGTGATATCCACTATATTGATTTTGAAACAACAACCCAAAGAGAGGCCAACTTTATGAACCTTTATGAATGGATCTGTAAAGAGAGAAGCTTCCTACATATTTAACCGCACCCCACCCCCCGCCCAAAGGAGATAGCTTCCTCGTCTTCTGCTCTATGTCCTGGCACCCAGGACAAGAACTGCGTGTAACAGACACTGACACAGGGGATGCAAGAAGTGTGGTAAAAAAAAAAAAATGTATGTAGTATGTCAGGCAGTGTGTTGACACTTGTGTGATATTTTAAAAATTCCTACAGTAATTCTGTGAAGTTCAGTATTCTGTCTCTATTTTAGAGGTGGGGAAACTGAGGCTCAGAGTCAGGGCCACCATAAGCTTATATAGTGACTTTGTGTAAATGAAACCTCTGGAAGACATAGCTCCGTGAGTTGGCTAGTGAGGCACAGATAGGATTTCAGTCTTGACTCCTCAGCTGGGAAATGTTTTGTAGTTAGCAACCTATACAACTGTACATGGTCATCCTGCTCAGAAAAGTCAAGAAACTTATCCAAGGTCACAAATTAGAAATTAAGGTTTAATCAAGGTTTGACTCTGAAGTTCATGTTCTTGCTATTTTAAGAAACTACTTAGTGGTAAATGAATAAAACTCTTGCTGTCTTTACACTGAGAATATTCAGTTATCCAAACTCTCAAACTAAAACTTTTAAAGAACGGATATAACAAAATACATATAGCTTTGTTTCCACATTCAGCTCAGATTGCCTTTGATCAAGAATCTCTATTTTTGAATGTTGTGGTTGACTTTAAATTCAACTTAATCAAGCTCCAAAACCACCCCCTGCTCCAACCAACTCCCCACCTCCCAACTTCAGGAGCCAAGTTCAATAGTACCCTTGCTTTATGTCATAGACAGGGCCCTGAAATACTGGCAGTAGCATCAGGGAAGGACACAGCAGCATTAGAGGAATTCAAAGAAACCAATTTCCTTTTAGTATCTCAAATAGCCAACTCTTTCCAAAAATATCTGCAGCTTTGTCTAATGCAAATTTATAACTCCATTCCTAATAAAGCTTTATATCCCCCAAGTTGTGGTGTTTAAAATTCACATGATGTAATGCTGTTAACTAATGTTGCAATTTATTTCTACTTAAGGCATTATGCAGGGGAAACATAGAAGAATAGCTTAACGGGAGTGATTCAGAATGATATTAAGTGTTAATCAAAGCACAATAAAGTAATAATGAGCTGGATTTTCTGACCCAGGTCGGAGGTAAATTTTCCCTGAATCTTACCCACCTCCTTATTAATTTGTCATGCTCTACCCCTCTGAACTTCTCCTCTACTTCTGCCTCATTGAGATTTGGGTCCATGATTCACTACTGGTGCCTTCAAAGAGTTCTGTTTAAGGATGTATACAGCCAGATGAAACACAATACATCTAGTTTATTAATAAATGGGCAAGTGTCTAGCATAGACATGCAAACTTTCTGGGATAAAACAAATCTGAAGAAACAGGTACTTGTGTTCACTGAGAGACATACAGTATAGAGCTCATAGGGACACTTTTTGTAATAGCCCAAATCTGGAAACTACATGAGTGCCATCAACAGTAGACTGTGCTACTGGAGGGCTCAGACAAGTGGTTGGCACTCAGTGTATCTCCCATCTCTTGCCTCATTTCAGCTGATTCCAAACTGATGGCCACATCCTCTCCTAGTTGCTCCATTCCTAGGGTGCTTGTTGGGTGCTCCTTGCATCTACCCAAATGCCTTGTGAATATCAGGAAGCACGGTGTCTTTGAGCCATTGATCAACTAGGTGCACTGCAGAAGCCAACTCTGGTTGTGGATGAAATAGGAAAGGCTGATTTTTCCACTCCAAGCCCATGGAGATACATGAAGGGAAAACATTAAATCTTGCTCTGGGGCTGCTGTATTCAATGAGATGTTGTAAAGGAAGCCCTGGGAATCAAGTAACCACTTGATAAAGACTGGTAATTGCTTTTATTAGCTTTTAAAAGAGAGGAACAGGATATAATGAAAACATCTTGCTTCTTGATACTGCCTCAGAAGTTTAAAATAATGAAAATCCATTCCATTCATATTTTCAGTGGTTTCCTAATGCTTATAGAATACATTCTTTATTAAGCCATTTCAATCCCAGCATGATTCGTTAATTAATTAATTAATTATTTTTTTCACCCTAGATCAGACATTGGCGAACTATGGCCTGCTAGCCAAATCTGGCCCACCATCTGTTTTTTGTAAATAAAGTTTTATTGGAACCTAGCGGTGTCCATTTGTTTACATATTGTATGTGGCTGCTTTTGCACTTTAATAGCAATGGAGGTTTTATGACGTTGACGGTATGGCTAACAAACCCTAAAGTGTTTATCCTCTTGTTCTTTACAGAAAATTTATGCTGACCCCTTTGTAGCCTTATCTTCCTTCCAGGTCTCACCCCAAAGGGGGTTTGTTATAGTCCTCCTGGATCAGTGATTCCTTCCTGCCTCTAGCTATTCCCTCACATGGTTCATTCCACCCAGGCTCCCCTTTCTACTGTGTCTTTCTTTCAGAAACTTATTCATTCTTTCTCCCCCAGCTTTATTGAGATATGATTGACATACAACATTGTATAAGTTTAAGGTGTATAATGTGATGATTTGATATCCATATATATTGCAAACTGATTACCACAATAAAGTTAGTTAACACCTTCATCACATTACATAGCTACAATTTATTTTTGTATGGACAACATTTCAGATCTGTTCTCTGAGTAACTTTCAAGTATATAATGCAGTGTTGTTAACTATAGTCACCATGCTGTATATGAGATCCCCAGAACTTACTCATCTCATAACTGGCACTAGGTACCCTTTTACCAACATCTCCCCATTTCCTCCACTCCTTAGTCCCTGGAAGCTGACATTCTACTTTCTGCTTCTTGAGTCCAGCTTTTTTAGATTCCACCTGTAAGTGAAATCATGCCCTCATGGTCCATTCATGTTTTGCAAATGGCAGGATTTCCTTTTTTTTTTTTTTTTTTATGTCTGAATAACATTCCACTGTGTGTGTGTGTGTGTTAGTCAAGTTTTCTTTACTCATCTGTTGATGGACACTTAGGTTGTTTCCATATATATCTTGGCTGTTGTGAGTAATGTTGCAGTGAATGGTTGAAGACATCGAGATACTGATTTCATTTCCTTTGGATATATACCCAGAAATGGGATTGCTAGATCATATGGTAATTCTATTTTAAATTTTTTGAGGAATCTCCATACTGTTTTTCATAGTGGCTGTTGATGTTTCTTTTGCTGTGGAGAAGCTTATAAGTTTGATGTGGTCCCACTTGTCTCTTTTTATTTTTATTGCTTGTGCTTTTAGTTTCATATCCCAAATAATCTTTGCCAAGCCAGTATCAAGGAGCTTTTCCCCTATGTTTTCTTCCAGAAGTTCTATAGTTTCAGGCCTTACCTTTAAGTCTTTAATCCATTTCTAGTCAGTTTTTGTGAGTGGTATAAGATAGGAGTCCAATTTCCTTCTTTTGCATGTGAATATCCAGTTTGCCCAGCACCATTTATTGAAAAGACTATCCTTTCCTCACTGTATATTCTTGGCTCCCTTGTCAAATATTAGTTGACCATATATGCATGGGTTTATTCCTAGGCTCTTGGTTCTGTTTTATTGGTCTATGTGTCTGTTTTTGTGCCAGTATCATACCGTTTTGGTTACTATAGCTTTGTAATGTAGTTTGAAATTAGTACGTATGATGCCTCCAGTTTTGCTCTTTATCAAGATTGCTTTGGCTCTTCTGGGTCTTTTTGATTCCATACAAATTTTAGGGTTGTTACTCTATTTCTGTGAAAAATGCCATTGGAATCTTGATAGGGATTGCCTTGAATCTATAGATGGCTTTGACATCAGGGTAATTCATGCTGGCCTCATAAAATGAGTTTGGGAATGATTGGCATTAATTCTTCTTTAAATGTTTGGTAGAATTCACCAATAAAACCATCTTGTCCCAGCTTTTCTTTGTTGGGAGGTTTATGATTACTACTTCAGTCTCTTTAGTCTTTAGCCTTTTGTTTGTTCAGATGTTCTGTTTCTTTATGCTTCAGTCTTCGTAGGCTGTATGTTTCTAGGAATTTATCCATTTCTTCGAGATCATCCAATTTGTCGGCATGTAATTGTTCATAGTAGCCTTTCTGACCCTTTGTATTTCTGTGGTGTCAGTTGTAGTGTCTCCTCTGTCATTTATAATTGTATTTGAGTCCTCTTTTTTTTTCTTGGTTAGTTTAGCTAGTGGTTTTTTGGTTCCGTTTATCTTTTCAAAAAACTCTTTCTTTGTTTTGTTTTTTTTTCTGTTGTCTTTCTAGATCTATTTCATTTATTTCTGCTCTAATCTTTATTATTTCCATCCTTCTGCTAAGTTTCAGCTTAACTAGTTCTTTTTCTAATTCCTTGAGGTATAAAGTTAGGTTATTTTTTTGAGTAATTTATTTTCCCTTAATGCAGGCACTTATTGTAATAAAGTTTTCTCTTAGAACTTCTCTTGCAGCACACCATAAGTTCTTGCATGTCATGTTTTCATTTTCATTTGTCTCATGATACTGTCTGATTCCCCTTTTGATTTCTTCTTTGACCCACTGGTTGTTTGTGGGTGTGTTTAATTTCCAAAGATTGGTGAATTTTCCCTTTTTTCTTCTGTTTTTGATTTTCTAGTTTCATATATTGTAGTCAGAAAAGATACTTGATATGATTTAAATCTTCTTATATTTGTTAAGGCTGGCTTTGTGACCCAACGCATGATCTATCCTGAGGAATGTTCTGAGCATGCTTGAGAAGAATGTGCATCGTGGTGTTGTTGGATAGAATATTCTATATGTCTGTTAGGTTCATTTTTCTCTCTAGCATTATCTGGGTCTGTTGTTTCCTTATTAGTTTTCTGTCTGGATTATCTAACGTGGAAGGTGTAACATTGAAGTTCCCAAATATTTACTGTATTGCTGTTTGTTTCCCCTTTGAGTCCTCTTCATACTTGCATTGCATATTTAGGTGCTCTAATGCTGGGTGGATATATATTTACAATTACTATATCTTCTTGGAAAATTGACCCTTCTATCACTATATAGAGACGTCTTTTGCTTCTTGTGTCTGATTTTGACTAATAGTCTATTTTACATGATAGAACTGTAGCCATGCTTGCTCTCTTTTGGTTACCATTTGCATGGAATCCTTCTTTTTCCATCCCTTCACTTTCAGCCTAGGTGTGTTTTTAAAGCTGAAGTGGGTCTCTTATAGGCAGGCATTGTTGGATCTTGTTTTTTGTTTTGTTTTGTTTTCTTTATGCATTCAGCCACTCTGTGTTTTTTGTTTGGGGAATTTAGTCCATTTATGCTTAAAGTGGCCTTACTATTGGCATTTTGTTCATTGTTTTGTACTTTTTTTTTTTTTTTTAAGTTCCTTTGTTCCATTCTTCCTCTGTGATTTATTTTTTGTAGGGGTATATTTTAATTCCTTTTTCTTTATCCTTTGTGTATCTACTGTAGGTTTTTGTTTTGTGGTTACCATGAGGCTTACATAAAACATCTTATAGATATAATAGTCTATGTTAGCCCAGTAATAACTTACCTTCAGTTGCATACAAAAACACTTTTGTTTCTCCTTCCCCCACATTTTACACTATTGGTGTCACACTTTACATCTTTTTATATTGCACATCCATTAAGAAATTATTGTAGCTGTTGATTATTTTTAAACTTTTGTACTAGAGATAAAAGTGATTTACATATCACCCTTACAGTCTTCAGGTATTTTGAGTTTGACTATATATTTACCTTTACCAGTGAGTTTTATACTTTGATATGTTTTCGTGTTGTTACTTAGTGTCCTTTCATTTCAACCCGAAGAACTCCCTTTAACATTTCTTGTAAGGCAAGTCTAGTGGTGATGAACTCCATAGCTTTGTTTGTCTGGAAATGGTTTTTATATCTCCATCACTTACGAAGGATGATTTTGCCAGGTGTATATTATTTGGCCATGGTTTTTAGATGGGTGTCCTCCTCAAGCGTATTGACCCCAGGAGTCTTGCTCTGAATAGGTACTCCCTCTAGGTTAGTGCAATCAATAAATGAATGTGCATGGGGCTCAACCAGCTCATGGAAATCCAGCCCTAAAATTCAGATATCAAGAGACCTTTTGCTTTCAGAGACCATCTCTAGATTGATGGCTCCTTCACTGCAGTGGCTTCTGGCTCACTACCCCAGGCAGCGAGCAACAGGAGTGATTGGATTGGGGTTGTAAAAGTCACATTCCCTAATGAGAAACAACGTGGGGACTAGATCCAGGAAACCAGCCCAGTTGGTAACACCCTTGTAAAAAAGACTGATAAATAAATAAGCTAGCCATCCAGCTTTTCTTCTCCTCAGCAAATGAGATGAAGCAGCTGGCCTTGGAAAGAGGCCCTATGCTTTGTTAACTGGAAACAGATTAGCAGACTCAATCTGCCATCCGCCTTTTTGTCTGTGGCCTTGCAACAGTTGAAAAAGGGGAATTTTTGTTAAAAGTTTCTCTGGCAAGGGCCAGGCAGCAAATGACACTAGCCTGGCCTGAATGTTTCATGCTGGTGGGTAAAAATACTTTTTTTTTTTTTTTGGATTCTCATCTTTAACTTTCCTGTGGGTCTTTGACAAAAACCTCAGGGAATTCTATAGAGTGCATGTTGTCAGTATTTTAATCAGCTTCAGCTGTCAAAACTCTTGTAACCCGCCTCTTCTATTTAAAATGTGTCTTCTAGGCATAAAATAATTAAAGGTGCAGGGCCATACAGTAGGCTCAGAGCCATTGCAATGTGACAAAACCCTATGGATGAAAGGTATTATTTCAGGAAGTTTTAAATATAAATTTTGTTTTGTCAGAAGGCTGCAGGGCACACATTTTCTATACTGTCAAGCTTGATAGTAACAATATTTATATTTCAAATAAAAAGATTAAATTGCAGTCTTATGTGTTTCTGCTTTTTGCCAATTTTTTTTTTTTTTTTTTTTTTACTAGTTTATCATAGTGCTGCTTTCTTGGTATGTCATCATACTTTTTTTTTTTTTTTTTTGCTGACAATACTTTTATTTTATTGAAACATTCTGCCTTTTACTGTCAATCGCAGAGTTGAAATAATGAAGGCAGACAGCCTTGCCACTTGGGTTTGGTTGTTTTACAAACCTCTTGTTTTACACCTTGTTGAAGGCTTTGTGAAGAAAATGCAAAACAACAAAACCAAACCAAATAACAAAAAAATGCTCAGGCCAATGTGTTTAGTGCGCGTGTTGGAAAAAGCTTTGAGCTCTTCACCTGGAGTCATGTGCATGCGTTTTCATCTTGGTGTCGGAAAGCAAACGGCATGCAGGCAGGGCCAGTGAGTCCCAGGAAGAAGCGTGTGCTGTTTGCTGTGAATGGCTGGTTTGGCTGCTTGTGTCATAGCTTGTTAGCTGTGGCAGCTCCAGTGTCTCCAAAGGGGCTGGAGGTTTTCTGAGCCATGGGGGCTGATGAGTTCCTGAGTTTCCAGGCTGGCTCAGAGTCAGCCCTTCAGTATCGCACCTGACAGAGCTGTTTGGGGACAATGTGCAGAGTGAAGGTCTCTCACACCTGCTGGACCAGAGCCACATGGCTGCTGGGGGCACTGGGCAGCCTGGTGTTGAGATGGAGGGACAGTGCTTGTCTTCAGATGGCTGCTCCCTCTTCTTCTCACTTAGCAATTCGCTTGGTTGAGGGAGAGTCAGCTGGTTCATCGGACTCTTCTCCCCACTCCTGTAGTTTGTCTTTTACAGGTCAAGGAGGCCCAAGGGAAGTACCCTTATCTCTGAGATGACAAGTCACATGGGAGCAGGAACTTCTCATTCCCTGCCTGTGGCAGACATCACTAATCAATCTCAGTGCTTTAACACTCAACCAGCTGCACCTCAGAATCCCTTTCCACATAGTTTCCAGGGCCCCAGTCACAACCAATTGGGTGACAGGCCATCTTTGCGCCACCAGCTCCCTCTGCAGGGCACAGGGGCACCAGTCCAGGCACACATGTCCCTAGCCATCTCATGACTCAATACTGTCACTTTAATGTTGCAGGTCATAGACCCACATAAATCCCATTTTAACCATACTTCAGTTCACAAAGTCCTTTCACATCCTGATCTTACATGGCAGCTTGGCGCTCACAAAAACCCCAAAGTGAAAGCTGCCAAGCAGAGAGCCGCTTCTGCCACATTCTATTGGTGAAAGAGAGAGATAGGAGCAGCCCAGATTCAGCATGGGAGGTGAGTTTCACTGGAGGCTGTCTTTGGAGTCTGGCAATCACAAGAACGCTCGCTATAATCTAGATCATAGCATTTGACTCATGTGGGAAGGATTTTCTATTTCATCAGTTCAAAAGTAACCTTTTGCTTTTGAATTAACACCCATACCCTTTAGTATAACTTTCAAGGCCTCACACAGTCTAGCCTCAGTTTGTTGGGTGACAAGCTGCCATGCTTTCCCAATATATGAAATTATGTCTGTGAAGCACTTATTTTCTTCAATTTCCTCATCCCCGTGTGATCCCCTCGTTATCCTGGATGATCCAGTCCCAGTGGTCCCTACTGTCTGCAGCTAGCAGAGCCAGATGAGTCATTATTTCCCCTGAGCTCTTATAGGACCATGGAAGGGAGCTCCTCCAGAGGTGGAGGAGGAGGAGAAAAAAGAGAAGGAGGAAGAGTTATTTGTATGAATCATAGACGAGAGGGAAAGCCCAACAGTTTGAGCCAATGACTGGATGGGCATAGATTATAGGAACATTGTTTTCAACGTGTCAGCATACACACATGCACACACACACACTGAAGTTAAAATGACAGAAGCTGAGTCAGACTTTATTTTTTCCCGTCTAAACTGCAGTGGCATCCTGGAAACCTATTGATAATATCACTCCATTTAAATTCATATTGCTTAACATTTTCCAGGAGACAAACCCTGTCTGTCATATGCATGTCACATGTCGGCCTGTACATGGAAAGGAAACAAAGTTTTGGTTAAATCTGAGTCATTCACTGTACTAGGCAGGTTAGATGCCTGTCTCCTTTAACCTTATGTCTGATGATATTCAGTGGCAAAGAATAGCTGAAGCAAAAGCAGAAGACAGTTAAAACAAAACGAAACAAAACAAAACAAAAAACAAGATACAGAGTGGGATCTTGTGGAAGCCAAGGAGAGGAAGTGTAAGCAAGCCTCACTAGTGATGAGAACATTGTTTGCAGAAATAAGAAGTCCCCTTCTTGGGTCCTATCAGCTTTTGTGTCTAATTCTATATAGGTGTCTCTTCCCTTGCTCTCATCCTCCCTTTCTTTCATTTATTGGAAACCAGGTTTCTTCACCTCTGTGTGTGGTCCAAACATGGCCATGCCATGGTGACCTTTACCTTCTTCACAGACACGTCTGAAGACCTGGTATTTCTATGTCAAGGGGGAGAATCTGATTGATCCAGCCAGCCACCAAGTATTTCTGAGAAAAGTGACCACTTTTGGTCCAAACAGACATGGCTACTGTGATGGGGAATGGGGACTTCACTTTCTACCATGTGGTTTTAGAGGCTTCTTCATATATGTTGTGGGAAAGATGTTCTCAGATAAAGGCTTGGAGGTGGGTGGGAAGAGATCTGAAAATGCTTATTAGAGTTTATAATTCTTATTTTGTAGGCAAGAAAATGGAATTTCGGAAACTTTATTTTTGGAGAGACAGACTCTTTGTCACACCTTACATTTAACACGGAGGCTATCTTCTGGGACCACACCCAGTAGCTCCTTCAGCCCAAATTTGGCATAATCTGGTCATCTCCAAATACCAGCCTTTCTGTCTTCTTCTTTTTTTTTTTTTGGTCTTTCTTTCTTGATCACAGAGGGGACCATCATTATGACACAGACCACAGCCCATTTACTTCAGGGTTGACAGGTCAATGGCATGCCTGGTATGTAGCAAAAGAAAAGGCACTCCCTAAAAATGCTGGCGGGGATATGGCTGACCTCCGGGTTCATGAGCAGAAATCCGTAAGGATAGAGTCACTAGGAAAAAGGTGATTTTTTTTTTCAATAGGTGATTGATAGCTTTTGAATAGTTTTTGAATAGGTAGTAGACCTGAAATTACTGGCATAGGAGGGTTTCATTATCAAGAGTCAAAGGAGTCATTCTTAAACAATAATGTGTCACAGGGTGGTTTTCAAAGTTTTACTTCATTTAGAAAATGTATGACAGAGCCCATATAGTTCACCTCAGTCTATCAAATAACTTTTAAATCCTCAATGAGAAACTTATATAGTCTCTGTTGTAAAAACAAAAAGAAAAGAAAAACCAAGGAAAAAAAAACAAAAACAAAGCAAAACCAATACTCTAATTGTGTGAGAACATGGAATAGAGATTTATCATGGATCTAACCCATTTTCAAAAAAAAAAGATGTAAGGGGAATCCCTGAAACAGAGAGAGAATGAGACTATGTCAAAAGCTATAAACAAACCATTTAAAAGCAACAGAAAAGGACATAACACATCCCAGGAAGCAGGTTAATAGGGGTGATCTCTACTCAACTACCTACGGAAAGCCTGGGCTCGAATACTTAACCATTTGCAAGTAATCCCTAAAGCAGTTTCCCAGGACCTGCTAAAAAGGGGAGACATTCTGAGTCCGATTCTTCCTGAATTAAAAATAAACACAGCACAAGCTCGAGCAAAGAGGCAGCATTCTACCTAAAGTCAGGCTTACGGGAAGAATTTATCTGTTAGGGGCATGTAGGACAAATAACACCTAAAATGTGGGGAATTGCTGTAGAAAGGGGGGGATTCAGTCCTTTTTTGGGGGAAGAGACTCAACAGGGAAGAATGAAGTGGGAACAATATGCTCATATCCAAGTCCGTCATGAACTGTTATTGACAATACCAGCAAATTAATCAGGAAACTTGCTGGTTTAGTGATAAGGAAGCTGTCACTTTTCCTGCTGAGATTGACATGCCTCACGCCATCAGTAGAATTGATGTCTGTTCAATAATACTCAGATCTGTCCCAGAATCTGTGCAAGAACATCTGATAGTTACATCAGACTTAATAGTGAAATGCTAGAGAGGAGCTCATCCAGATGGACACAGATGTTCTCAGACAAAATAAGATTAAAAAAAAAAAATTATTCAAAGCTGTTTAACAGATGCCATGTTCAACAAAGGAATGAATGGTTCATGGCACACATGTTGGTTTGGGCGTAAAGTATTTTATATCCAGTTCAATGGCTGTGGCTTCATTGCCATTGTTCTTGGGCAACAATGGTGAAGATTGTTTTTGGTAATAGCTGACGGTTATTGAGCTCTTGCTAGATGACAAACTCAGCTTGACCTGCATACCTCACTTACTCCAAAACCTGACACCCATCAGGTAGCCATTATCGCCATTCTGCAGATGAGAACACCGAGGTCTAGAGATACTGTGCCGTTTGTCCAAGTTGTGTAATCAGAAACTGAGGGATTGTTAATTGGAACCCAGTCTTGCTGCAAGCAGAGTTCATGCTTTTAAAATGGTCAGGATGAGAACCTGAGCTTCAGTTCTACTCAAGACATATTTGATTTGTGCCTGCTCTTCCCCTGACCTGGCTAGACACAGGGAACACGGAAGGACATTCGCCACCCTAGGAATCATATGCTTTCAGGTTCACGATTTTAAATGAAACTCTGCACTGCCCTGGACTCAGGCTCAGAGACTTGATGCCTAATTCCTGTTTCATGAGCATCAAGTCCTTGCCATAGCAATGCTCAGAGAACCATCCCAAACTCCACGACCTGCTGCTGTGAGTCTCCAAATATTTGTCTGTCTCAAGGAGGTGAAAGTAAGAAAATGGAATTTAGTGGCTTACATTGATCTAATGAACAACACAAACCCATTTGTATTCTTTTACTCATTACTTTCTTTTACTCATTACTTTCTTTAGGAAATTAAATGAAGTGACACATGCAAAGTATCTAGTGCGTGTTTAATTATTGGTAACCATCACTATTATGACCTCATGCTCAGACTCTTGGTACTTTTTAGCCTCTCTCATCCCCAGAAGAAAGCATCTGAGTTTCCATTTGGAGTATCCTTTGGATACTAAGGGCACAGAAGTTGCTTAAACAGCAGATAAGATTTATTTGACAAAGCACTTTTCCACCCAAAAAGGCCCACTCAGCCCCATGAGGCAAACGGCTCTTAAATCAATCTCTGTGGAGTTGGACGGCAAGATCTGTTACATCCCCGTCAGCTTTCTATCACCCACCGAGGGGAAAACCTTCCCCCAGCCCTCCCAGATCTCTCTCTTCAGAGGAAAGGAGTTTAAATCAAGGATAGAATGGGCCCTCAAGGATAGAACGGGCCCTCAAGCCAGGAGTCAGTAAAGCACTCCAGCAGAGGAGCCAGTCTATTGTGGACATTGTTGATGGGTTACCCAGGATCCAATATACCTCCTACCAATAGGAAACTCTTCTTTTTTTTTTTTTTTTAGATTTTTGATTTCTGTTTTATGTTTCTCATCTTCATTAAATGGCTCATGTGCCTCAGGGGGAAATTACTCTATCCACAGCATCAAACGTGAGCTGGGTTAGTTGTTAGGAAATCATCTCCCCTGTTAGTGATTGTTCTCTGAAGGGTATAGTATCCCACTGGGCTAATGGATACAAGAAGCAGTTTTCTGGAGGATTCCTCATTCTTCTCGGAGAACTTTCTAGAACTGTGATGTGCAATAAGATAGCCACCAGCCACATGTGGTTACTGAGAACTTGACATATGGTGAGTCCAAACAGACATCAGATCTCAAAGACTTAGTATGAAAAAAGAATGCAAAATCCCTTATTGATATTTGTACTGTTGATTTCATATTGAAATGCTGGTATTTTGCATATATTGGGTTAAAGAAAATGTATTTTGTTAAATTTAATTTCACCTGTTTCTTTTTACTCTTTTTTTAAAATTTATTTTTTAAATTCAGGTATAATCAACATACAGTGTTATATTACTTTCAGGTGTAAAATATAATGATTTAACAATTCTGTACTTTACTCAGTGCTCATTATGATAAGTGTACTCTTTAATCCCTATCCCTGATTTCCCCCATCCCCCTACCCACTTCCCCCCTGGCAACCGTCAGTGTGTTCTCTAGAGTTGAGTCTGTTCTTTTTGTGTGTTTGTCTCTTTTCTCTTTGTTCATTTGTTTTATTTCTTAAATTTCACATATGAGTGAAATTGTATGGTATTTGTCTTTCTCTGACTGACTTATTTCACTTAACATTATACCCTCTAGATCCATCCATGTTGTTACAAATTACAAGATTTCATTCTTTTTATCACTAATATTCCATTGTGTGTATGTGTGTCTGTGTATATATATATATATATCACATCTTCTTTATCCATTCGTCAGTTGATGGATACTCAGGTTGCTTCCATATCTTGATTATTGTAAATAATGCTGTAATAAACATAGGGGTGCATATATCTTTCCAAATTAGTGTTTTTGTTTCCTTTGGGTAAATTCCTAATAGGTGGAATTACTGGATCTTTTTACATTTTTAATGTGACTATTAGACAATTTAAAATTAGATATGTGGCTTGCATTTTACTGGACAAAGCTATTTTAAAGTGACTCCCTTTAGTCTTCTGGACATTGTTGTATGCAGATAGGCCAAGAAGTGCTGTAACCATGTTGCTATCAGCCTATGGGTAAAGCCAACACAGGGAGAAGGTCAGAGTGAGGGACAGAGTGAAGAGACAGAGCCAGAACATGATGTTCAAAGAACCTCTGCACTTCCAGTTATGCGACCTACTGGGTATCTTTATTCAAGCAAATTTAAGGTGAGGTTTCCTCTTACTTGCTATTGAAATAATTTAAACTTACACATGGCCTTGAAATCTTACTTTCAGAGATTGTAGGGAAGGAGGTACAATGAGGTGTGACTGTTCAGACCAGAATGAGGAAGAGAAAGCCTTTATCTCCCAAGTCTGGTGACCAAGCTCTGAAGGAGCTGGGCAGGCCGCCTCTCAGAGATGGGATATGAAAATGTTTCCAGAACGTTGAACTGTCAGTGATGCCTTAGAGCTGGGATACCATTTATGAGGATAAGCTCCAGGAGGAAGACTGTAGGACAAATACAGAACATGGGCCTCCTGGCCTTCCACACATCTCCAGCAACACTAGAATGAGAAGATGAGGCTTACGCAACCTGGACGAGGCAGAAACATTATGCTGGTCGCTTCCCTTGGCCCTTGCAAGACAGTCTTCACCCTTCTACATCCTGCTCCCTCCCTGTATGTCATCAGGAGTTGGCAATGTCCCTCAACTTGGGATCACAGTTCCTGTCAGGTGGTCCTCTCCTTCCAGCTACCATACCCCTCCCCTTCTCCCTTGTCCAGTCAGGTCTAGCAATAGTCATCTTGCCCCTTTGCTACTGGCCCCAAGATTCTAAATCTGATGGTTTCCCTGTACCTGCCCATATAATTTACCAGTAGTCTTTATTAAACTCTCTGCCATTTATCCAAGTTGACTGTGGTATCTTTTTCCTTAGGGACTCTGATACCATGGTGCTTCTGTGTCTCCCATGATTTTCTTTGACCGGGTTATGGGACAAGGTTACCAAGGTCACGGACTGCCAGATTCCAATATGCAGAGTGTCCAGTGATCAGAGAGTAACAGTGTGACTGGTGGACTGGGGCAGGAAGGTGAAAGGAGTTGGCTCAAGGAATGAGCCACATGAGGCAGGGGAGAGAGACCCTTCCAGCTGATGATGACTTGGTTTGGACTGTTGACATGGAAAGCCAGGAGTGCAGGTCAGATGTCCTGATCTTCCCTCTTGACTTGTGACCTACAAGGTCATCTGCAAACCACACTCATATTTGGATTTTTGAGGGTACGCATAGAGTTTCTAGAAACCAGTTCCAAAGATCCTACATATACCAGGTGTTCATATTGAATAAACTTCCTGGAAATGCCATGAAGACTGAGCTTATGGAGCTATGGAGCATGTATTGACTATTTATGGCTCAGGTGGGTGGCCACGTGATATGGTCTGGGTCAGCCCAGAGCAAAACTGGAAGGTTAGAGAAATTCAACTCACACATTCTTACCTCTCTTCCTCTCTGTTCTGCTGTTCTTTTTCTTCTTTCACTTCTTCTTAAACTTCCTAACCCTTGGGGTCTATTGGCTCAGTATTTTTCAAACACCAGTCATCCCTTTGTATGCTACTTCAGGATTTTTGGCAACTAATTACAACCAATATTGATTTATTTAATATTTTCTTAAACTGACTTGCTCATTTATTTTTTTAACTTTAACTGCCTTGTCCTAAGCATTGACATGTGCGAAATCACAGATTTGACCACTGAGTTGTAGTAGTCTTTTTATACATACACACAGATACCTAATGATAATCAAAAAATCATGTGCCAATTAAACCATCCAGGGACCAGCAGACCTATGGGTGCCCTGTCTCAGGAAACATGAAATTGTCCGACCGGTTCTGGAAGAGTGCCGATGATGGGACCATCTATGTCGGTGCTATCCGGTACAGCAGGCAGTAGCCACATGTAGCGACTGAATACTTGAAGTGTGGTAAATGCGACTACGAAACTGAATTTTTAGTTTATTTAATGAATTGATTTAATGACTGTAAGCTTAAATTTGAATAGCCACATATGGTGAGTGGCTGCCATATTGGACAGCACAACTCTAGGGTATCTGCACTTAAAAATAAATCTTGGCAGAAGGGATGAACCTTGGGCTAGTTACTGTATAAGCAGTTTCCATTTTTTTTTCCTTTATGTGTTCCTAAGGACCCTGTGCAGAAGGTATTACCACATTCGGGCAGTAGGCACAAGTCAGCGATGGGGGGATTTTCTATTGTATTCCTTAAATACACAAACAATGAAGTGGTACTCTGTTATTTACAGAAGGAGAGAGAGAGACCTGTAAGTGAGCAAATTGTCATCCAGTCCCAGCCACATTCAAGATTTAAAAGGTTGACATTCCTTTTTTCTTTCTCTCCCTTTTTTTTTTAAACATCCAACCCTCCTCATTAACCAGATATCTTTATTCTCTAAATATTTACCACCCAAATGAAATTTACAGTTTAATTTGCTGTATGAAATCATTTATTGACTGATAAACCTCATTACTAAGCTCTAGCACAGCCCCTGGTACTCCCGACAGTTTTAATTCTTGTAACAGCAGGCTCCTGCAAGAGAAAAACAATCCTGTCAAATGAACTGCGGGGGTCTAAATTATTCAAATACACTAAATCCATGCAGAACCCTTTCCCCTGCTCATAATTTTTCTTTCAGAGCCAACAATTAACTGGCAATATTCTAACTTGAACAATGACAGCTATTCTAACAGAATTCTGGGAACAGGGAACATCCCACCTTCCCATGTGTCCTTCTGCTCCTGGGGGCACCAGAGGAGTGGCCCCTGCAGGAGCCCCTGTGGAAAGGGGAGGTGTTCTCTACCCACAGTCCCCACCTCTTCAGAGTATGTCATTCTCTCTGCTTCTCTCTCCTGTCCCCAGGTCAGAGACTGTTTTGGATATCAAGGTGGGTGTGTGTGTCTGTGAGTATTTCTAGCATTTATACCAGATGAGCACCAGCCTGCAATTAGTTAATTGCACGTGTGTCTTTCTGCCTATGGGGGAAAAAGTGCCTCCAGTTTCCTACCTGCAAATGCAACCAAACTAATTATTGAGCTCCTGATTCAGAAGGCAGGCCTATCTAATTGAGCCTGCAAAACAGAAAAGAAAAAGAAAAAAAAAAAAAAACCCTCTAAAAATGACAGTAGCTTAGAACAACAAATAGCAAGAATCTGTCTCGCATTTGAGAAGGAAAATCTTTTCCACCATGTTGGACATCATTCATGATCTGCACAGTGAATGGCCTTGAATGTCAGTGGATGCTGTTTTATCCCTAATTTCCCATAGCTTGTGGCCCCCTAACAGTGATGGATCCTCCGCATGACACCCAATGTCAAAGTTCTTAAACAGAAAAAGATATTTTTTAAATGTTGGTCTTGACAGTTCATCCATGCATTTATTCTTTTATCAGATATTTATTGTCAACTCTCTGCCAAGCTTGTAGTACCTAGGAAGCATCATGGTGCTGGATGTGGAAGGAGAAGCAATGACACTTAGCCAAAATGGTGCTTAGTATTGCCCTCTAGCTCAGGGCTGATGTGAATGTGTGAACCACAAAAACCTCAGGGGTTATTTAAAATGCAGATTAATTGGACTTACCTCACACACAGTGAATCAGAATTACTGAAATGATGGAGCCCAGGAATCTGCATTCTTCCATGCTTCCCCAGGCAATTCTTAAGTATTTTGAAGTTTCAAAGTGTTGGCTTTGAGCTTGCCACTTACACCTGAAAGCATCAGGCACCAATGGATGACCGTGAAAGAAATGTCGGCATCAATGGTGCAGATAACAAACCCAGAAAATATCGGTAAGGGCATACCCAGGGTCTGCTTTGAGAGCTGGCTTAGAGCTACAGAGGTGGGGCATGGGGCAGCATGTGGAGGTGTGTTTGCACGACTGCAAGGGGCAAACTGTCATTGTAACAGTGATCTTGCCTGGCGGGGTGCCTGAGGGTTTTTGTTTTGTGTTTTACTGTTGTTATTTTCTCCATGGCTTTATTTGTTGACTATATTAAACTTTTAGTCTTAGAATGATTTTAACTTTGGAAAAGTTGCATGAAGAGTACAGAGAGTCTCTGTATACCTCACACCTAATTTCCCCTATTAGTAACATCTTAAGTTAGTGCAGTACTAACTGTGGTATTGGTCACAATTCCTGAATCAGTACTACTAATACACTGTTATTCACTAATCTCCGTATTTGAACCTAATTTCCGTAGTTTTCAACTTAATATCCTTTTTCTGTCCAGAATTCCACATTACACTTGATCATCATGTCTCTTTAGGCTCATTCTGGCTGTGACAGTTTCTTAGATTCTCTCTGTTTTTGATGACCTTGATGGTTTGGAGGTATATCCTTCAGATGTTTTGTAGCATGACCCTCAATTGGGATTTGACTGATGTTCTTTCTCATGATTAGACTGTATTAAACTGTGGGTTTTGGGCGGAAGAACCCAGAAGTAAAGCACTACTTTCATTACATCATATCATATCCAAAGTGTATGGTATCAACAGGTCTTATCCCTGTTGATGTTGACCCTGATTACCTGGCTGAGTATGTTTGTGAGGTTTCCCACTGTAAAGTTACCTTTCCCCTCCCTTGCCATACTATATCCTTTAGAAGGAAGTCACTATGAGCAGCCCAAACTTAAGGGGTGGGGAATATGCTCCACCTCCTTGAGCACAAAGTATATACATAAATTATTTGAAGTTCTTTTATATGGGAGATTTGTATATTCTCCTTCATTTATTTATTCATTTACTTATTCATTCATTGATTTACTTAAACATTTATTATGTCAGTATAAACTTACAGATATTTATGTTATACTGTGGGTTTTAACCCAGTGTACTACATTATTTATTTTTCTTGCTCAGATTGTTCCAGGTGTGGTTATTGGGAGCCCTGACAGCTGGCTTCTGTGCTCCTCTGGAACACGTATGCACAGAGTTTTGTCTTTGAGAACTTCTTTAACTCCTAGCACTAGAAGATGCTCCAGGCTCATCTTGTGTATGCCCTGTCCTAACCCTAGAATCAGCTATTTCTCCAAGGAGCCTTGGTCTCTTTTATCAGAGAATGGTATTTAGAAACCAAGATCTGGATGTTGTATGTGCTCAGTACTACTAGGGTGTCATTGCTTCTAGGCCCTCCCAGAACTAGGACAAAACTAGGAAATATATATGTGTATGTTAATGTATCTCTGTATATACACCTACCTCCATCTCTATCTGTACCTGTATCTATATATCCATAACTGTATAACTACATTTAGCATCTATTTATATCTGTATTAAACTAAACATGCGTTCATACTGATGTCTCTAATTCTAATCCATTATCGCATGGATTATTCTAGCCTTACCCCCTTGCTTACCAACAGTGAGACACTTGGCTTTCACCATCTGCCACCAATTTATTTATTTGTTCAACCTCAGATAGATATATATTAGTTTCAGAATTAACCTGAACCCTAACAGGGGTTCTCTTTTTATGTAATGTCCATTTACCACCAAAGCAATGTCTGTTACCTGCAGCATACTT
Source organism: Halichoerus grypus (assembly GCF_964656455.1). Classification (NCBI taxonomy): domain Eukaryota; kingdom Metazoa; phylum Chordata; class Mammalia; order Carnivora; family Phocidae; genus Halichoerus; species Halichoerus grypus. Next base: position 7,854,608 of record NC_135726.1, read on the forward strand.
TGGGACACTCTGGCTTAAAGAAACTCCTTTCTAGGACTACTTCGCTGGAGACTCAGTGAGTGCCCTGGCTTATGTTTCTTTTCTTGGTCTGTCCTTCCAGTTCATGGCTTAGCTCCCACAGGCAGTGACTCCAGAGCTTGCCCAAGATACTTATGCTATACTGTGGGTTTTAACCCAATACTATGTTACTTATTTTTTCTTGTTCAAATTGTCCCAGCTGTAAGTTATTGGGAGCTGTTTCAGTTGGCTTCTGTGTTCCTCTGACATATCCTCATAGTTTTGTCTTTAAGCACTCCGTCACTGCATTTCTAGGTCATAGTGGAGTTACTAATATCCATTCAAGAAGCACTTGCTGAGAGCATGTACTATATACCTAGGTCTGTGCTAAAGATAAGGATATGGAAATTAATGTAACAGGGTCCTGTTTCTGGGAGCTCTGTTTCGAATGGGGGGGCTTGGCCCTTGTTCTATTTTGCCACTGTTGGTTTACTTCTCTAAGTGCCACCATACAAAGGAGCATGGGATGCTGCTTAGTGTCTTCGAGGAGAGCACCTTCATTTAGGTTGGAATATGGGGGAAGACTTTTCAGAGTAGGCAACTCTTTAGCTGAGTCCTGAAGAATTTATCAGTATTTTTAATATGCATCTACTGAGTGTCCTAGTACAGGCTGAGTGTTGAGAACATGAGGGGAGAAAACCCCAGATAAGGTTACTGGTCTCATGAAGACCCCAGTTAGGTGAGGAATTCAGGTATTTAGTAGCATAAGTGATACTGATTCGGGGGGGGACTTGGTGTTGCAGCCCTGAGATTTTGTCTGCAAAGTTTCCCTTCAGTTCTCGCAGCTCTGCATCCATTGAGTTCCTCTGGGAGCATGCTCTGCAAAGATTCCAAATCCCCTGGCTTCCCCGGAGCCCTGTACTGATTCCTGTGCTTTGCATCAGGCACAACGGAGAGGGGAGGGAAGGCGGGGGCCAAGTGGGAAAACATCCATTTGATCCTTTTTATATGTAAATGTGACTTTAAATAATATTTTGTAATGACCTGCATTTCTGTTAGGAAATATCTCTTGATGATTTATCTTTCTCTCTGCAATTATGACAGCCTAGTGATCTTGTTAATTAATGCCAAAGTGGGTTTTTCAGCACCTCATTAAAGGTTTTCCCTTTCAGGACACCGACACTCAACACTCGTGCACAGCCAGGGGCACAGAAAGCCATTTTCTTGTGGGTGGAAACAGATCTTTTGATCCCCCACCTTTTCCTTTCCCTCTCCTTTGCCCTCTTATTATATTCTGTTTTTCGCTGTTCTGTATCTCCTCGTCTTCCTCTTCACCCTCACCTACTACTCCTCTCCTAGCTTCTATTCCAAAACACAGTTGATTCTTATTGCTTTGAAGCATTGTTTTAAATAGTTCAACTATCATCAGTATGTTCCTTGGGAGGCCCTCTTTCTTCTGGAAGGATTGTTTTATTTTACCATTTAATTCAGTATTTCCTATTTAACAAGTTTTGGTTCCTTTACAGACATCGGGGAAATAGTAATGAACCAGAGAGTGTCCTGCATACAAGACTCTTAGTTCTGTCCCATATAAGTAACTAACATGTTGAACAAATGAATGAAGGATTCTGTGGTCCAGTAAATTTTTTAATCCTATCTCAGGGTTGGCAAACTATGGCCCAAAGGCCAAATACTTGTTTTTGTAAATAAAGTTTTATTGGAACACAGCCACACCCATTCACTTGCATATTTTCCATGGCTGCTTTGCTGCTACAACTGCAGAGTTGAGTTGTTGCACAATAGAAACCATGTGGCCCACAATGCCTAAAATATTTACTATCAGGCCCTTACAGAATAAGTTTGCCTGTCCCTGCTCTGTTCCATTACTGGAGATTCTGAATGCCCATTATATATTCAAAAGTCTGAAAAATTCTACAGTCAGAAAATGTAGTTAATTTCTTTACCTCATTTTCCCCCAAATGTATTTGATCACAGAACCCCCTTCCAACCCACTTTTTTATGAATTGATTTATAGACCATTGCCCCTGGATAAAATGCCTAGCCGTCAAGTTTGTCCTTCTCTGCCTGATTTCAATTTGGTCACCATTGTGGCCTTCTATCTTCTGAATGGACTAACTTGGCTAAACCCAGCTTCTCTCTGTCTCTTTGAAAATATCCTTCCACTCAGGCATGAGGGCAGGGATTCTCCTCCACTCCAATGAGAAGTTTCTCTTTCCAGGAGCAATGATGTGTAAAGCCCAAGTCACCACTAATGGTAAAACAAGTCATACTGGTTTTCTGTCCATGGGGTTTCCAGTCTTGCCTCATCTGACTCATCCCAAAGGAAACTCATTTTGATTTGTGGTTTATTTTTCTGAGGCATTGTTGAAGCTGAGATTAAACTGGGATGCCTTGAAGATCAGCCTAACCTGAAGGAAGGGTCATGGTAGTATTGAGAAGTCCCAGCAGGTATACATTTCCCCTAAGGTCCTGAGAAAAACTGGGGAAGTTACAGCAGGGGACATATCCTTCCTACCTATCCTAGAAGATGGGGTGTGGTGGTGGGTTTTGGAAGAGAAGACTCAGATTACACCTTGGCACTTGGAGAGTGCCATAAAAGTAGAAATGGGCAGAAAAGTCACTTCCCAGTCCTGCCACTTCTTTCCTTCTCATAAATAAGGCCTGAGGAAGGGAACAGAATGTGGGGTATCGCAGGTAGGGTGTGGGAATGGTTGCTTCTTCACCAGCTTGAGGGCATGTAGTCAGTAGATAGCTTCCAGCCACAGACACTGGAGAAGGGCATTTCCAGAGCCAGATAAATAACCATAAGTCTAAAGGATGAGGTTAAAGTCAAGGGTTGGTGAAAAGTGTGGCAGGCAAAATTATAAAAGAATATTTTCTCTCAGTCGCAAATTGCCTAATCTACAGGAAAATGAACATAATGTTGTTACTCCTGTGATTATTTTACATGGCGAAACGGATTTTGTAGTTAAGGTGCAATTAAGGTTACTAATCAGTTGGCCTTAAAGTAGGGAGATTAGCAGTTTTCTTCAGCTGGTGGCAGGAAAGGAAGTGAGAAAGATTCAAGGCACAAGAAGGATTTGCTGCACTGTCTCTTTGAAGATGGAGGGAGCTGTGTCCCATGACAAAAGCACAACCGCTAGAGGCTGAGAGCAACCTCCACTGACAACCAGCAGGGAAATGGGAACTTCAGACCTACAACTGCAAGGAACTAAATTTTGCCAACAACCTGAGGGAGCCCAGAAGCGTGTTCTTCCCCAGAGCCTTTAGATAAGAGTTCAGCCTGGCTCACGCTTTGATTTCAGCCTTGTGAGATTCTGAGCAGAGAACCTAGCTGTTCCATATTGGACCTCTGACCTTCAGAACTGTGAGCTACTAAATGTATTTTGTTTAAGCAGCTACATTTGTGGTCATTCATTACACAGCAATAGAAAACTAACATAAGCAAAGCATTGAGATGGTTAATAAGTTAATGAGGAGTGTTAAAGGGGGCATATAATAGTGCTTTTATAGCATCCCTGACATTAGTAAACTAACATTTTTCCCTTCCATAATAATCCTGGCTAGTCTATATGGTTTTTTAAAAATTTACTACATGCCTCTACTCTACCCCAGGAGTTAGTACCAGATCCTACAGGATTCTACCCTCCTGGCCATGCTGATAGGGTCAGGAGTAAGTTTATAACATAAGTAGAGCAAACAAAAATTATTGGAAAGACAGTCTTTATGAACTCATGAGCCAGGAAGACTATGTGAGCTTCTTTCCTGGTACTTGGAGAAAGTCTGCCTGGGAATGAAGCAGTCACAGAGGAAAACAAAACTGATAGATGGAGAAAGAACACAGAACCCTGATCTAACCATACCTGAGGCCAGAAATATATTGAAATTCTCGGTTATATGAGCACCCTCCCTTTAACTTTGCTTTAATTGCTTTAAATTTGGTTTCTACAATGTGCAGCTAAAAATAACTCCCAACTAGTATTCATATTAAAATTAAGGGATTTTGAGCCCCATACCATTCTCTGAGGTTGGGCTAGTCTTATGTAATAGGTTGAATCCCTAAAACCATACCAGATATCATGGAATGGGCACACAGAGCCCTCATCTGCTGGTCAGGATGTACTCATGAGTCTGCCACTAACTCACATGTGACGTTGGGCCAATTGCTTCTCCTCTTTTATTTATAAAATTAGGGTTTGGATTAGAACTGGTAGAGTTCTTGAAGGCCAGCTAACACAGTGTGATGTGCATAATTTCCCGGATGCACACCTACAGTCAAATTCTCTAATGGGTACGGAACTCTGTATGTGAACATCCAAGATTTGAAATCATTTTTTATACTTATTAATATAACAATCATCATTCATAGTTTCATGGTACCCAAAGATCTTTCATGGGTATGAGACTCTTTGCTTTCTCTAATTACCCAGTGAGCATTGTTATCCGCATCTCATGGAAGAAATAACTGGTTCAAAGAGGTGAAGTGACCTTCTCAAGGTCATGGAACTGGTAAGTAACAGAGCCAACGTGAAAATCTAGAGAGCCAAGATGAAAATCTGGAGAGTGGTACTGCCCTTTCTGCCACACTCCTTGACATTGTTCAAAGTACACAGTGAGTGTGTTCAAAGTACTCAGTGAGTGTGAAGTAACTGCATGTGCCTGCACATCTCTGTTCCACACACACATATTTGGGTTTGTGTAGCATGAGCCGCTTGCATTGGCCTAGAAGCTATGACTGCCCATGAGAAGACTATCAGCGCTACAGAACGAGTCTATAAGCATTCTCCACAGAAAACCTTGAACAAGCCAAAGTGTTACACTTGGTTGGAAGAACCTTAATGAAGGATTGATTTGTATTCCTGAGCCTGAGTCTAAACAAACTGAAAAAAAAAGATGAAGGAGTAGCAGATAAGAACCACCGATGTACCTTTATTCTAGTGTCTGGTTTGAAAGCCAAGTGGGCCTGAAGACTGCACCAAGAATGACATTCACTCGATTACAGGCCATGCTGAGGGAGATGGCTTCCCATGTGTGGGACTTGCAAGGGAAGGTTGACAGGATGAAGGTGTGGAGCAGACCTCCTACTTCCAGGAGGGCCCTGAGCCCAAGAGGAACAGGGAGGAGCTGAGCCAGCCTATTCAGATTATTCTCCCCAACTTTAACATCCTATAAGCCACTCCCTTCTTGTCTGGGGCAGAAAGAGGAGGACATGATATGCTAACCAAATTCATTCCAAGTGGAAGGAAATATCATGACTTAAGAAGAAGCATTTCTTGTCAAAATAAACATAATTCTTGCACAAGCGTGTACGTTTTCCTGGACTATCAGCCAGGAGAAGGGCATTGTCCTTTGTGCTGTGATGTGCCATCTGCCCATCCATCCTTCCTTGGTTCTCAGCAGTGTCCAGGGATCTATTTGGAACAGAGATGAAAGCTGAGTGTGCTCTGAAATCTTCCCTTCCTTTTACTTTTTTGCCTGTGGTTAACAAGATAGACCTGAAGAGCGACCCTTAGCCTTCCTGCTTGGAAAGTAACTTCTACTCTTTACGGGTCTTTAATCTCTGTTCCAGAGACAGAGAAAACTTAAGTAGCCATTTTCAGGTTTTACAAAGAAAAGCAAAATAAACTAGTCTGGGAAGGGTATCTGCAGCAAGTCCCAAATTCTCCTCATTAGGTACTAACATGTAGGAAAAGTGCTCAGGGCAGAAGTTCCTAAACTCTTACAACTCAAATGGTGGTCCACAGACCAGCAGCATCCACCTCACCAGGGAGCCAGGTAGAAATGAAGAGTCTCAGGACTTGCACTGACTCATCCTGAACCAGAACCTGCATTTGGACAAGGTCCCAGGTATTCAGTGTGCTGATTACAATCTGAGAAGCACCTGCCATGAAGTCCTTCCCACCCAGGGGAAGGGAGAATACAGTTGTGAATACCTCAGTACAAATCCATTCCAACCTCCAGGAAAAAGATGGAAAAATACCATTTATCAGGAGAGAGTCATGGGGAACATGTATTTATTTGGGGGGTACCTCTGGTCCTCCTCTCTCAGAGAAAGTTGGTTGTCTTCATAAAGGTTGAGCAGATACTCACATTCATTCATTTACTTTTTGTTTGTTTTGAGAGATGACCCTGTGCTACACACTTTTCAATAATCTTGGTATACTCTGGTGAAAAAACAGACATCATCACCGTGCACATGGAATTTGTAGTCTGCTGGGAAAGATGTATGTTTACTTTTGTATTTGCTTGCAGTTGTGTTTGGGAGGAAAAGAACAGGGGGCAAAAAAGGAACTACTCAATTTTATTGGTAGGAGTGAGGTGACTTCAGGGCATTTTGGAGGAGGAATCATACAAATCATCTCTACCAGGGACCGGTAAACTAGAACTCATGGGCCAACTGCAGCTTGCCACTTGTTTTTGTAAATGAAGTTTTAATGGAACAAAGACACTCCCATTTACTTATGTATTTATGATAGCCCTTGTGCTACAATGGCAAAGTTCAGTAGTTGTGACAGGGACCATGTGGCTCTGCAATGTCTAAAATAATGACTTTCTGGCCCTTTAAGAATAAGTCTGCTCATCCTTTTAGGGTTTTTTGTTTTGTTTAGTTTTGTTGTAGATGAGTGAAATGAGACCCAGGCAGGGGAAGTTAATTACCCATGATCACATAGCAAATGCATGCAGAGCAAGCATAGGACTCCCCCTTCCCTGATCATCCCAGCTTGAAGGGGCACTGGGAACATCTAGAACATACTGCAGCAGAGGGACAAGTGAAGCCAAGGAGCTGGTGTGGACAGAGGCCCCAAACAGCAAGCTGTGGACTTAGAAGCTGGCTTTGGGTAGATTAGGAGAGACTGTCCAAGGCCCGTTTGAAGAGGAAGTCACCATCCACCCAGGCAGGAGGGAGGAGTTCAAGCCCTGAGCTGATGGGCAGACAACCAATCAAGGAGAAGTGGGGTGAAGATTTATATAGCAACGGTTCAGAAAGCATACAAACAGTATCTCCCTCCAGAAAAATCCATTTCTCCAGACCTGAAATGCCAACCCCAGCAGAATGAAAATGACCATGTTGGGGGAGGGGGGTGCGGGGTAGGTATATTGGGGGACTGTGGGCTAACAAGTATTACAGGCAAGGAGAAGAACGAATATAAACCCCAAGGCCAGCAAGGGCATGAAGCAACTAAGGAACTGTAAGAAATTCGATGTGGATTGTCCAGTTTGCACATTTTCTGAAACTGACCTCACTCTGGGTAAGTCCCAACTCCCTGGTCATCCCCAAGATAAACTCTTTACTGGGGCTTTTGAGCCACATGCATTTGAGCAAAAGCCTCCTACATACAGGAAGAGGTGCTAATTCATTGTTCTTCCTCATGCTTAAAACAAAACAAAACAAAGCAACAAAACAGAAATTCCTAATGCTAGCTGTCTGATACCATCAGGTTCTGCTTCTGAGGGAGATTATGTTTGCCTATGTATTTCAATGAAGAGAATTTACTAGAAATAATACCGGAGTCATTATAGTTAAGCCACATTCATCAATGTATATTGATTGATCTTAGTCATATTCAAATAGAATAATGGTGACTAATGGGGGCTATGGGGGGAAGGTATTTTTGTTTTGTTTTTTTTTTTCCTGTGAAGTCCAGTTAGATACGCTTAAAAGTAGAGACAATAAAGGCATTAAGTTCACTCTTCAGCTTGTCAACGAGATCTAATAATTACTTTCAAAAAGAAAGAAACTCAATGCTGGCTTTCCATTTGGCTGTTTGTTGGTCTTTTGCTCTTCCTGTGATATGGTTGAATCTCATCCTTAGGGGCAAGCCACTCTGCTCCTGGATTAAGGGACTCTTCTGAAACTTGTATTCACTAATTATTTGGGATTTTTTTCTGCCTAATATTCTCATTTGAACAAAAGCTTAAGACTAGAGTCTCATTTATTACAATGATTCCTCTATAACAGGGATGAATATGGAATTTAGACACGGCTCTCTTCTGAAAGCCATGCCACTTGCTCACACACAGAAGTGTTCACTGAGTATGCTGAGATGTCAAAAGCAAGACTCTTATGGAATCTAGTAGCTATGTCTGACATGCTCTGGACATTTCTCCAGTGTAGTGGACAGAGGGCTCCGAGGCTAAAATTTAACTCTTTTCCCCAAAGTTTAATTTCCATGGCTTGATTTCATAAAAAGCAATTTTCATCATGGTATTTAGGTGGTCATAATTGAAAGAGAAATTTCTCCCCTTGAGAGGGTCTCTGAAGATAGCTGTCTTTGACATTGATGCATCTCCCTCTTGGCCAGAAGCCACAGAGATGGGTACCCCCTCATGTTAGATCATTAATTGTTCTTCTCCAGGTCTGCACATACTAAGCTAAGAACCAAGGCAATTATGCAATTAAGTCAAGCAAAAGAACGATGCTCGTGCTCCAATGAGCCACAGTTTTAGTTGACAGTTGCTTTGACTTGACTTGTCCTGATAATTGCTTCAAGTCCTCCATGACCCTCCAACAGAATGTGTGAGCTCCTTTAGAGAGTGTGTGATTTGCAGGGGATAGTGCCACCATCTACTTATGATAAAGTGGGGAATGGATACCGATGTCCTTTTTTTAAGTCAAATATAATCTGTGTTGGGATTTGCCCAGAAGCTGACCCTGAGACAAGAACCCAAATGAAATGGTTTATCCTGGAAGTGATTCCAGGAAGCATTGGTAGAAGGATGGGAAAATAAGACCACAAATTACCTCTGTGGGTAATGAGTTTACTCCTACAGGGCAAATCTTAGAACCATCGTAGAACTCTGCTTAGAATTCCCACCTGAGGTTAGATACACAGACTCCTAACAGTCATTGTTCAGTGCCTTAACCAGGAGCATTTACTGTTTAGCACTTGGGACAGATTGAGCTCCGACTTGCAGGGAAAGCCATCAAGCAAGGAGAGGCAAATACTGGCCTGGAAGCCTGGCTGGCAGGCACTGCAAAGATAGATCCCAAAGGGATTTGGATGGGGCACCAGCTAGACTTCCAGTCCTCATCAAGCCTAAAGACCGCAATTTTTGTCATTCCAGATCTGACTCCACCTTTCTTTTTTTCTCTGCTTTCAGAACAATTCCAGATGTTTGGACATGACCTTGATGAGCGTTCACCTTGTTATTCTCCTGGAGAAGGTAAGTCACCAGCAGACGTGTACATGACTTTTCAGTCTATTTGCAAAACTCAAGGTGTTAGGGACATTTTCAGATAAAATAGCCCTATGATATATGTTTGATGATTCCTCTTATAAAACAAACTGTGATGTTCCCTATTTTTACTCTCAGATACCTTTCTTTCTTTTAAAAAGAAAAAAATTAAAACTGTAAAACTCAAAGACCCCACTGTATCTGGTCTTTTTGGACAGCCTTTGGCCCAAGGTAGTGTAATTCTGGCCAGACTATTTTTTTTTGGTAGGCTACCCACATAGCCAGGCCAAGCCAAATCAACATGTATTTATTTAACACTTAATGTGTATCATGATTACATAAGGTAAGTACTTGTAAACCACATACTGTGTAACTAAGTCAACTTTTCTTCTTTGCCTGTGGTATTATTTGCAAATATAGCCAGTAAAGAAATGGACAGAGAGATAACAATGGGTTTGTGGGATAGAAAGCATAATCCATTTTTAGCATTTTGCCTCATGGAATGTTCTTAGAAAAGCTGTGTACATAGAACTCGGGGATTGTCCCTAAAAATATTTATGATGGGCTTCTATATTCTTTCAATTACAACTTCCTTTAAGAATACTTAAGAATATTAGATTTGTCTAAATGTCACATGCACAGTAATTTAGGGTAATCTTTCGGCTCTATAAAAGGAAGTCCACATGTACAGATAAATACCCAGAAGAGAATTTGTAAGGGAGTAGCCCTTGTACATCATTCTTATTAACTGTCTCACTTATCTCATCTGTTGAGCCCTTCCTGTAATGTTCTGTGTTCTGAGAGCCTTTACGAGCTCCCCTGGACAGAGTGAGTTGTTTCCCCCACCACTCTGTATGGTATTGACCTATTTTACATCCTACATGGTGAATTTCTCAAAGCAAGCATAGTGTCTCATCCAAAATGAGAATTTAAAATTCTCCTCTTGCCTAGGATAGTGACTAGGACATAACAGCAAATGCTCATTAAGTTGACCTGAGGAAGAGCCTTCTTTATTCTGACAAAGAATATCTACAAACAAAATCTGCACCGAATATCTTAATTAGTGGTGAAATATTTAAAGCTTTCCCTTGAGTTTGGGAACCAAACAAGAATGCCTACTATTGTCAGATCTTTTTAATGTCACATTCCATGTCCCAGCCAGTTCAGTAAGGAAAGGAAAAGAAATTTTAGAATATAAGGATAAGAAAGGAAGAAATACAATTATTGTTAGCAGACAACATTATTGGAAAATAGAAACCTAAAAGGGCCTATAAATAAACTATAAGGATTAATAAGTGAATTAAGCAAGGTTGCTAAATATAAAGTCAATTTGTAAAAATCGGCTGTGCTTCTACACACCCACAACAAATAATTAGAAAATGAGGATAACCAGGATGCATTAGCAATAGCCTCACATACATTAAATATTAGGGGAAAAGAAAGATGTCAAAGACTTCTACTCAAAAAACTATAAAACATCATTGAAAGAAATTAAAGAATGTGGTCTTCTGTCTCATGCTTTCCATGTTTATGGAAGTAGAGAGTACAGAGTGACCCGGGAGTAGAGTGGCCAAGAAGAAATCGCAGAGCAAACGGGAGGCCAGTTCGTATAGAGCCATGTAGTCTGTTTTAGTTATCATTTGCTGTGTAACAAACCACCCCACACTTTGTGGCTTAAAACAACGTTCAGTTGCTTGTAGATCTGCAGTTTGGTTAGGGCTCGGCAAGGATGCCTCATTGCTACTCCATGTTGCATCAGCTGGAGTGGCTGGATGGGGTGCTGGGGAATTTCAAGATGATTCCGATATGTGGCTGCTAAGTTAGTGCTGGGTATTGGCTGAAAGCTCAGCAAAAGTGTGTGCCTCCCTCTGCGCAGCTTGGGCTTTCTCCTGGAGTGGCAACTGGGCTCCAAGAGAAAGTGTCTCAAGAGAACAGGATAGAGGTGCATGGTGTTTGTATGACCTGGCCTCCAATGTCACACAGTGTCACTGGCACCACACTGTGTTGACCCAGGAAGTCACAAAGTGCCACCCAGTTTCCAGAGGAGGAGACATAGACTCCACCTCTTCATGGGGGAGCAGCACAGTTCCAGAAGAACATGTGGGGCAGGAGATGTTATTGTGGCCACCTTAGACACCTTAGAAAATAAAATCTGCCACATAGACCATGGTAAGCTTCCTGAGTTGCTCTTTTATTATAGGGATTGGAGCAGAGGGGTGACATGACCTGACCTGGGATATATTTTGCCTTATTTTTTTACCTTATATTTTTATGTGGGCTTTGATACCACGGGTATGATTTTGTCCCAGGACTAAAACACATGGGTAATTGCATATATAACTGTGACCCTATGAAATTCAAGTGCCAGCATATTATAGAATATCATCAAATACTAGTATCCATTGGATTTTGGTGTGGTCCTATCCAGCTGCCAGACATGGGCAAACGTAGGAGCTATGGACAGATTTGCCTAGGAGCCCCAGCAGTTCTGTACACACAGGCATCTGCGTGTGCCAGGGAAGGGGGAAGAGACCAGTTTTCTCAGGCTGGTGTGCTGGCTTCCTGAGTGAAGACCCAGACTGCCCAGAGAGACAGCTGCCCCATCGAGGCAAGATCTGTTAGAATGTGTCTTGACTCTATGGTAGACGAAGTTCTTCCCCTCTTGCTTTGGAGAGGTGTCCTAGTTCTTACACAGAGGTAGATGGAGTCTTTGGATGAAGGGAGACAATGCACCTGCTTTCTGTCCTCTCAGACACTGGGGAGAAGTAGGTCACAAGATCACCTCTCACCTCGAGGAGAGGAGCCCTAGAGATGGAATTTCTAGGGGAAAACTCACCAACTTGAATGAAATATTCTCTAGATTACTTTTACAGGTCAGTATGGCATGGAGAAATCAGCGGCAGAGTAGTCAGAGAAAACAACATTTGAATCTTAACCTCCAGCCTGCGCTAGCTGTGTGCTGGTAGACCTATAATGAAGTCACACCTCAGTCTGTCCATTAAAATACTAAAGATAAGAATAGCTACCAAAGAGCGTTTGAGGATTAAGTGAAATCACGTAGGCAATATCCCTGGTAGTTACAGTCACAGTGGACTCGGAAAATGTGAGTACCTTCCCCTCTCGCTGTTGCTTACATCCATCCTTCCTTTCCATTCTCTGGCCTGGCATAGCTAAGATTGTGCATATTCAGCCAACACCCCTGGGGATTTTGTCTAGAAATGAGGTGTAAAATGCATAAAGGAAGACTTCTTGAAATTCCACCATCCTTTCATGGGATTAAACAAACTTGGCAGGTATTTTGAGTTATTTAGTAATTATGAGCAGGGACAGTAGTGGAAGGGAGGAAAAGGAACTCACTTCATTTGACTTGTAGCAATTGTAAGCATTCATTTGATTTTGAAAACAAAAGAAAAACATAAAGGAAAAGTGGATGGATTGATTCCACATAAAGCCAAATAAATACAGTTTAGTAGACCCTGATAAACCAGAAATTAGAGGTTTGAGGTTTTTTGGTTTTGTTTTGTTTTCTTCTTTTTAACCTAGTAATACTCTATACCTAAGTATATTGTTTGGGTCAACACAGTGATCACCACTGTCATTGTCAAGAAACATTTGTTATGTATCTCAGTGTGCATGCAGCACAGCTGGAAATGAGGTGCATATTGTTGCCATCTTGTTGGTAATATTCTAGATGGACCATACTTGCAGATTCAGACTTACAGAGGAAGACTCAGTGATGTGCCAGAACGAGCTCAAACCAGCTTGTGGGAGCAGATTGTGCAATTTCTTCCTAACTCTGCATTCATTGTCATGTATCACTTTAGTGACTTAGAATCATGAGCCATGCTGGGGTATGTACATCATGGAACCTGGCAGAAGTCACCAGTCAGTATGTACCCCCTCCAGGACCAACGCTAGTTACTCAATATCTACTAGCACATCACTGGAGAGACAGAGGATGAAATGAAACTTTTAACAGCTTCATTAAAAGGCAAAGAAACTATATTACATATTAAGATTTTGTTTTTGTTTTAAATAGGCAAACATTTATGTACTAGAAGCTATAGAAAAATCTTGACTTAGAACTTATATTTCGAGGGGTTCCTGGGTGGCTCAGTCTGTTAAGCATCTGCCTTCGGCTCAGGTCATGATCCCAGGGTCCCGGGATTGAGCCCCGATTGGGCTCCTTGCTCAGTGGAGAGCCTGCTTCTCCCTCTCCATTTGCTGTTTCTTCTGCTTCCCCTCCTCTCTCTCTTTCTCTCTCTCTCACCCTCTTTCTGTCAAATAAATAAATTAAAAGAAAAAAGAACTTATATTTCAGGTCCCAAAGGAGTGCAATGACTACCATCCCATTTAATTTAAAAAAGAATTTCATTGGTTTTGGATTCAATGAAAGGGGGATTTTTCGAGAATTGATTTTTGTTTTAAAGTTCAATAAAATTTTATTAATTTAATTAGTTCCTATCAATTTTTAAATAAGCAGTGGCTTAGATTAAATCTGCCTGCGCTCTCTCCCTCTCCCCCCCACTCCCGCTCCTTTTTGAATCCAGCCGCCTCTGAGCATATAATGGACCTAAGCCATCATTTTGTGGGTAGAACACTCTGGTGTTTGTAAATCAAGTAAAAGTTTTGGGCCAGGATTTTGAGGTGTTGTTTCCATTAGGATGTATATTATACAATCTACAAACCAGGAAAAAAGAGTTTGGGTAGATATAGGACAGGGGTTCTGTTTGTGGCAGAGGTGAATATAAGCCAGTCACACTGGCCTCACATTCAGAAGATTGATTTAAGTGCAGGAGTGGTATCAGCAGGCATCAGATCCACAGGATGGTCTGAGTTCATCTTCCCAGTGCATGTGGACATGGGGTGAGCGAGGGAGGAGGCGGAATCCTGCAGCGTGATCAGAAGAGGACCCCGGAGGAAGATGAAGGGCCCCCTGTTCACAGTTCTTTTAAGGGAGGATGAATAACTTCAGATCGGGATTGAAATCACAATCCAGAGGAACTAGAAAACGGAATAAATAGGTAACAAGACTGGAGTTAAATTCTGAGGAATGAGAATCCACGTGTGATCAAGCCTTTCTCTAAATGCTTTCTTCCACCTTCTAGTCCCATGTGATATTTTCTAAAACCAAGGATTTGCATTCAAATAATTTTGCAACTTCATGGGGGCATATTCTTGGAAATGCATGATGGGCATTGGCATATTTAAAGTTCTGGCAAGTCTTGCAGTTCGTAAAGCCATTTAGGTTTGTGGAACTGACTCCTTTGAGCACAGAACACATTTTGGGCATCACCATGTGTGCATTCTGCTGACCCACATTCTGCAGAAGATCAGTCTGAGATGTGCTATGGCAGAAAGAGCCTGGACTCTGGTCAAATACTCCTCGACCCAAATTCTGGAGATAAGGTCTGTAAAGCACCAGGCACCTAACAGACCCTCAACACACAGTGGCCTGAATTCTCCCAGGGCAGAGGCTGGTGTAATTCTGAAAGAGGGAGTCAGGTGGGTTACTTGCTCTCTGCAAGGTTACCTGTCTGGAGTGAGGATGTGAGAAGATCCAGAGAAGTTTGTGGAGTCCAATAACCTGACATCCATTCCTGATTCTCCTGCATCCACAGCTTGAACTTTTGGCGTGAGCTTGAGTTCAAGCCTCATGTTCCTCAGGAACTAAGTTTTTCAGTGGCAGGGGTTCAGGGGCTCAGAAAATCAAATTTAGGGTGAAATATGTACCCAGGATTAGCGTCCTGGGTTTGTTAAAGGCAGTATCTGTTGAGTATCTTTGTTCTTCCATTTCAAGCAATCTGCAAGGAAAGAATAGTATCTTCTGGAGGCTCGCAAGATGTGAAATAAGAGGAATAAAGGAAATAATGTTTATAAAAACCTGGGTATAAAAAGTAGGGCTCTGGAAGGCAGGGGGTACTATTTGCACTGTGATGATCATCAAGACTTCTTGGATGGTTTTACTTCCTGCTTTTCTCCAGGGGTATGATCCCCTGGGGGAAATGCACCATGGCATGGGATTTTCATATAGCCAGTCTTTTCCAGCTCTGCCGTCATTTTTAACACAGACCTAAATTGGCTGAGTCATAAGTAGAGGGTGGGTTCAGATACTCATTTCTAAAATATTTGCCATGCCAGGCATTGTGCTAGCTACTGGGAGTACAAAGAAGAAGACGGGGCAGCCCCCTCCCTGAAATCACTCATGGTCTGGGCGGGGGAACAGATGTACATGCTAACTGATCATTAAGCCACAAAGCAGTGAATGCTGGGATAATCCATGAAAAGTGCTTAGAATACTGTCTGAGCACATGATAAGGGCTCAATACATCTTGATTACTATTATGATCGATATAATTATTATTATTAAACAGGCAGGTTGCAGTGGGAACATCGAGGAGTGTGTGTGTTGGGGGGTGGCTCATTTTGCCTGGAAGCTCAGAGAAAGCATCACAGAGAGAAGGTAATACTTGTCTTGAAAAGATAAGAATGTGGCCATGTTCAGGAGAGGGAAAACATACCCCTCTGGTCAAAGAAGCATGTGCAAAAGCCTTGACATAAATATCCATGCATATTGAGATAACTGTAAATATTTTAGCATGGCTGAGTCATGAGGCGTGTGTGTGCATGTGTGTGTGTGTGTCTGTGGCCAGAGACAAAAATGGGAAGATGAGAGGGTAAGAGTCAGCTTGAGCTTGAAAAGGTGATCACTTTTCTTACTTCAAAATTTGGATTAAACCTGTTTACAACAGGAACATAGCTATTGTTTTTTAAGAAATGTAAATTAAAATAATTAACTGTAATTGATAGTGTAATGCATATTTCAAATTTGATAAGAGAGTAAATCCTAAAAGTTCTCCTCATAAGAAAAACATTTTATGGGGTGCCTGGGTGGCTCAGTCATTAAGCGTCTGCCTTCGGCTAGGGTCGTGATCCCAGGGTCCGGGATTGAGCCCGGCATTGGGCTTCCTGCTCAGCCGGGAGCCTGCTTCTCCCTCTCCCACTCCCCCCGCTTGTGTTCCCTCTCTCGCTGTCTCTCTCTCTCTGTCAAATAAATAAATAAAATCTTAAAAAAAAAAAGAAAAACGTTTTATAACCGTATGGTGACAGGTATTAACTATACTTACTGTAGTGATCATTTTGAAATATATATTAATATTAATAATATTATACTAATACATAATATTGAAATATTACATTGTACCCAGAACTGATGGAATGGTATAATGTCAATTATACCTCAGGGAAAAAAATTAAAAGCTCTTTGACCAATTGATTCCAATTCAGGGAGTCTATCCTCATAAAGCAGAATTATTTATATCAAAACATTAGAAAAAATATGAATCAAGAGGAATTGTGAAGTAAATTTTGATATGTTTCTGATTCCATTAGGTAACTATTCAGATTGTTATTAAAGAACAGAATTAAATAGTTTGGGAAAATACAAATAATGTATCATCAAATGGAAAAAGTCTAGAAATAAAAAGGGACTCTAAACAAGAATCTGAATTCTGTTACAAAATGTGCTTAGCTGGAAGGTTTGAAGGCAGTATTTTGAAAGGTTAAAGTTGTTATTTGTGGGTGGAGGAGGTCAAGGGAAATTTTTGTTTTCTTTTCTGTATTTATTCCAACCAGGGAAGAAAAGGAGGGGTTTTCTTGTGCCCCAATGGAGAAAACAGCAGATACAGCTTCTTCAAAGCTGCCTGGTTTGTGACATGTCTCCCCAAGCCAGAGGACACTGAGCCATGCCTCTGGGGTTCACAGTGGAGCTGAGAGATAAGCCTTTGTGAGCATGTGGGTGGACCAGTACCCCACAACTAACTGCACACAGTAATCATGAGGCTGAATCGTCTCCAACAGATGCTACTAGAGTTCTTAGGGGAGAGATCAGGGTGGCCAGGGTGAGGGGAAAGGCTTCTTAGAGAAGGTAGGATTCAAGCTGGCTCTCAAAGGGTATGAAGGTTTAGATGGGTAAGAGGAAGGAAGCTTCACCTGAAACCACTTGTCTTTTCTAGCTTTTTAATAAGTAAACCCTCATTCTTGAAAATATGCCTCCCACTGGTGCCTTATCTAAATGTTGAGGCCTCTTTGTGGGAAGTGAGCTAAACTGAGCCAGTTGCTCATTAAGAAACATGATTATAACTGCCAATTACTGAGCACTCGCCTAGCACTTTACCTGCCTGGCTTCATTCATACTCACCGGAGCTCTATTATAAATTGATGTTTTTACAGATTGGAAAACTGAGGCTTGGCTAGGTCACCTAAGGCAATGCATAAGTGCTAGAGGCATAATTGGATCCAGGCCAGTCTGGCTTCAGAGTCTGTGAGTGTAAGCAATGGACACTTTCCACTGCGCGAGTCTTCCTTTGTGACCAGTAGCACTGTGCCTCCCCACCTCGTGTCTCACCTGTCCTTGTTGCATCTGGGGAGGAAGCAGGACCACCAGCATGATCTCCATTTTCTGAATGGCAGCAACAAGTTATTGAGATCCATCCTTTCATTCTCTCAACCAGTATTTGGGTATTTGTTGAATGAGCGCAGCATGCAAGATGCTGTGTGGGTTGGGTTAGGGTGTCAGTGCGCAAAGGTGCTCCTGGAATGGAACCCATAATGGGTTCCTGGGCTCTGAGGTCTGTGAGCGGAGGACCAGTGTCCCTAGTCCCAGCCTGGCGCCAAGTCCTCCACTCTCTGGGGCGGTTAGTGTGCGAGCATTTATCATCCAGGGGAGAGACCTCTGAGCAAGCTGTGTAACCTCAGGCCAATCCCTTCCTCCCTCTGGGATTCCTTCTCTCACTAAAACATGGCAAGGCTAAATTCAGTGATTTTCCAAGTCTCTCCAATTCTCACACATGATTCTACTCCGCACTTTAGAAAAATACGGTTCCTCATAACACAGAGGCAGGGTGAATCACACATCTGGAACAGAGTGAGAGAAGCCATGCCCTGTGTGTGGTTTAATTTGTATGCAGTTCAAAAACAGTAACCTGTGGAGTTAGAATTCTGCCAGGATACTGGTTGCCCTTGGAACGGGGGTGACTGGGAGAGAGAAGGAGGATACTTCCAGGGGGTTTGGTTGTGTCCTGGATCTTGATCTGAGTGCTGATCCCACAGGCATGTTCACTTTCTGATGTTTTGTTCACCTGTACACTTATGAATTTGGGTCCTTTTCTTTATGGTTAAAAAATACTTTAATTAAAAAAAATATATTCAAACAGCATCAAAAGAGTGGTAGGGTGGAAAGAGTTCCTGAGAGGTTTCAGAGAGAGGGCAGGGGCTCCAGACTGGCTCTGTGACTGGAGCAAGTCACCTCCCCTCTCTGAGTGGTAGGCAGTCCCTCAGGGCAACAGCCTCATTTTCCAGATGATCGCAGAGAGCCCATGCAGTTGGCGGTGCCGGGATTCTCCAGCCCTGAGCTCGGACGGGAACAGGGTGCTGTGCGGGAAGCAGGCGCCTGAGCCTGGAGCTCTGGGAAGGAGCATGCTATCGTGAGCATTCAACAGGTGGCACTCTTCCCTCAGCCTCTGCGAGTTCCTGATGCCACAGGGGCAGCATGTATCAGGCCGTGTTAGCCAGGATGCTAATCTCCAGGGGAAGGTCTCTCCACTCCCTAGAGTAGGGCTCTTTTACCCAGAGTCCCAGCTCACATACTCTGCTCCTGGCCATTCTACTTAGGGCTCCCGGGACCCCAGGAGAACCCCGGGACTGGTGTCCTCCAGTCCCCTCCTCCTAGGAGGAGCACTCCCACAGCCCCTCTGAGGGCTGCACCCTGGGTGTCCCAGGCCTCAGGCAGGGAGGATCCTCCTCCTGTGGGGCTGTCCTTGAAAACAAGAGAGAGAGAAATTTCTGGGAACCTGGGTGACTGCTCCAACAGAGAAGGGAACATGAATATTTCATTAAGGTGGTTCAAGCTATTAAACAACATTACAAAACCAAGTGTGTTGGCAGGAATCTGAGAAGCACATTTACATGGGTACAAATAGTGTGAAAAGAGGCCTAGCCCAGAGACGGCCTCAGGGAAAGCCCCCTGCAGGTCTGCCCGAAGTGGCCTCCACTGCACCTGTACCCCCACTCCAAACACATTCCCAAGGGGGCTGTGGGAGGGGGAGCTCAGAGATGGCAGGACCCCCAGCACAGGGCTTTCTGTGCCCCAAGGACTTTAACCCTCAAGATTGGGTAGTCTGGAGGATGGGGAACTCTCAGGCATCACTTTCCTGGTTTGAGGGGCTCAAGGGGCTGGGAGAGACTTAGAACCCATAGCTGCCCTCAGAGGCTGCCCTAGAGTCTCAGATGTCTGTGCCAGAGGAAGCCAAGCCTGGAAAAATGGGGCGAGATGTTTGTCACAGTGAGAGTGGGATCCAGTGGAAGGCCCCGTGATATCCTCTGAACCACCAGTGGACCAGCTGTTTCTCCCCCATGTGTTCCTCTGGCTGAAGGACAAGAACACACAAAGGCCTTTTTGTGTAGCTTTCACCTAGAACATTGAAAAGTCTTTATATCTTATGTATCTCTCCTCCTACAACTCAAGGCTCCTTCCATAGAGACTGCTTTTGTATTATTTCTGTATAAAATAACAATACAAATACATGCACTGAACTTAGCATTTTGCATATTTAATTTCTTATAAAGCTCTGAACTAGATGCTATTATAATTCCCATTTTACAGATGAGGACATTGAGGCTGAGAGAGCTTAGGTAAATTGCCCAAAGTCACATGGCTGGTAGACATCAGAGAGGGATTTAAATCTAGGTTCCTTTGAATCCAGAGCCTAGACTCTAAATCCATCTTGGCTGGAGAATGTTCAAAGCCTCTGGTTCTCTGCCTCCCTGATCATACCTAAGAGAGGTGTTGGGGAGGAGAACTCACTGGGGAAGCTGGGGAGTAAAGTCATGGGAACAAGAGAAGACCAGGTCATTTGTGAAGTCTGCTATTTACTCTTAGCACTTGGGCAGGCAACTGCTTGGAGACTCCATTTTGTCTAGTTATGGTGAAAACTAATCAAAGAAATACCTATGAAGTGCCAAGCCTGGTGTCCGGTACACAGTAGGCACTCAATAAATGGTAGAGCCCTTTTTTACTTCCTGGTACTCCCTCTACCTGCCCAGCTAGACACGGTTCTCCTACAGGCTGATTCTTTCTGCTCAGGAAGTTTCCTAGAGAAGCTGTGAGTGGTGACTCCAAACTTGAGCTATGTGTTGGATGTTCTTTCCCTGCACCTTGAACTCTTTCTATCTTAGTACTTATCGCATTGTGCTGCAGATTGTTTGTCATATATCTTTCCTCAAGGACTTGATGTGGCAGGAAATGTGTCTGCCGAGTTCCCTGTGGAATCCCAAGGTATCAGCAGAGAGCCTAAAATGTTAGAGCACTCGATAGGCATCTGTTGATGGCTGTATGGATGGATGGATGGACGGACAGATGGATGGATGGGTGAACTGGATGGGTCATTTGATATATTGATAGTCAGCTTTAGTATCTTCATTTATAACATTCTGTGTCACATGTGTACACCCTGGGGTTTCAAGAACACTGTCCTCCTGCTTACCATTAAGTCCATGACTTTGCCATCCTGAGAGATGTAGAAGCAGTACTGAAGGCTGACCCTGCCCAAGCAGATAAGGGCTCCTGTCGAGCCCAACACCCACAAATAAATAAAAGCATTTCCAAAGACTTCTCCATCTTCACAAGCTTCCAGGAAGAAAAAAAATCTGGGAAGAGTAGATGCCAAACTCTCTCTCTCATTATCACAAGCTGCCCTCCACTCAGGAAAAGGGCCTGCTTATGATTTCTGCAATCTTAGCCTCCCCCCACCTTTTTTTGGTGTTGATGGGAAGGAGGGGTTCTGATAGCCAGGCTGCTAATTGCTCTGCTTATCAGAAGATGGTCTTTCATTGCAGTGTGTATGTGGGGAGTGGATGGTTCAGAAGACAGAGCAATGCTGGAGTCTGTGGCTTGGCTGTGACAGGGTCCCAGTGGAGAGATCAGGGTTCAGAGAGAAGTGAGGGAGGGCAGGGCCAGTGGAATGCGTTCAAGATAATCTCCTGTTCTTATCAACGGCACGTTTCCCCAGCACACATACTTAATGTACTTGAACTTATAACCTTGGAAAGCAAAGTAGCAGCTTCAATCTTTTGGGCCCCAAGGGAAGCAGATTCTGGTTCTGGTTCCTGAATTGGCTTGACCAGAGATCAAACCTGGGGTCGGTCTCAGAGGCCAGGCTGTCTCTTTCTTGTGTCCTTTTACTCCCCTGTTAGGCTCTTCCCACCTCCTCCTTGCGGATGTCATTTGGGGGCTCTCTTCATGCCCATTCCACTCCCCCTTCTAAACAAGTTCTCAAAATAGATCAACGCAGACCCGTGGAGGTGTTAAGTACTGAGAAAGTTCTTGCTGTACCAGCGCTGAGACTTATACCTGCCATGTGAAGCTGCCATTTGCACTTGGCCAAAGAAATGAAGTTCGTATCTTAAGTTAACAGATTCTTCAACAAAGTAGGGTATGGGGGTGACCTGTCAAGCACTACGGCAATTATTCTCTAAAGGAGGAAGAGACAGGATAAAAGGAAACAGTGGAAGGAGGAAGAGGAGGAGGGTGAGTGGAAAAGGTGGGTGGACAGGAGAGGGAGGAATGGTATAATGTTTATTGAGTATCTACTTAAGTCACGGACTGAGCCACACATTTTCTCAGATATCCACAGCAGTCTGACAAGGCAGACTTGTTGCCTTCCAGGTAATAGCTGAGGAATCTGAGGCCCAGCAAAGTTCAGGAATGTGCTGAAGGTCACACAGCAACCGGAATTGAAGCATAGTAGATGTGACTCTTGCAGGCTGCCTGTGGTCTCACCTCTTCTATGATCTGGTGTCCCATTAGCTTGGCCCAGTGAGGTTCTACTGGTCAGCAGGACAGCCCCTCACACTTAAGCACAAGCTAAGGCCTCCTTCCTGGGCCAAGTCTTCCTTCTGAAACTCAGAAGCTGGAATTACCAGACCTTAGAACTCACTGCCTGGAGTCTGAGACCCAGGGAGAGGCCAGGTCTTGTCCAGGGTCCCACTATTGTTTGAGGCAATAGCTGGGACTCATGTGTAGTTTCTTGAATCACTGTCAGTGAGGTTGTTCTAGGGACACTTTGAGTCTCCTGTGAAGTCAGTTCCATTATTATGTATAGTCACAGTTCCTGGGAGAAGTCACATAGGCGAATGGGATGGAGGATGTGAGGACGTAAGTGTCTGACCTCTACCTTTACATAGCTGATCTGTAAAATGGGATTGTTGTGGTATGCTGTGTCCACAACAGTCCTCAGTACTTCCTCCTTTCAGGCTATTAGTAGAATATTTTGAAGACTTTAGAGAAAGCATTTGGTGGATAGAAAACATGTGCAGTGACCTATGACTTCAGAAGGGAGTTCATGGGCATGATACTTTCAACTCATTATCGAGTTTGGTCAGTACGGCTGATAGGGAATCCAGGGAAGATGGCTGGTAAGGTGTAGAGAAAAGACATTTGAAGTCAGAATTCTTGGTTTGTGCTCAAGGATTGACCAAACTTCCTGGTTATCAGTTTCCTCATTTTGAAAACAAACGAAAATGATGTGAACAAGGTTTCCTGTAGCCTTTTTCCGCACAGTGCTCAGCAGCTCTGAGCAAGTCTCTTGCCTCTTTTGGGCCTTTTTGATGGTCCCCTTGGATGGTTTCCATTGTTGCTGTGACAAAACCTGGACTCCTTAGAGTAGCCTATGGGGCCTCTTCTAAGAAACCTCATCTCCATCCCTTTCTCCCTTTCCATCCCCTCCTCAGGTCCTCGGATTTGTCACACTGTCTCCTCTGCAGGGACACTGTACCTGGAACCCCACCCACTCCTTTTCCTGCCCATTTTCTCATCTCTGGGATCTCATCCCTTTTGTAATTTCCTCAGGAAAGCATTTTGATCCTTGCATGTGTGTCTTCTCTCCCATATAACTCTTGAGATCATACTTTTATTTGTGGGTTCCCCTTTAAAAAAAAAAACCCATAATGATAAACTCCATGAGGTTTGGGATCGTGTTGGTTTATGCTGTCAGTTGTTTCCCTACACTGAGAATGTGTGATAAAGTCAAACATTTGCTGAATGAATGAATGATAGGACATTTAGAGGGAGGGGTTGAAGAAGGGAGTGAGGGAGGGACTGAAGAAGGGAGGATGAAAGGAGGGGGGAGTATGATCCCCAGATGTAGTTGACTTTTCTCTGAGAAGACATTTATAGTCCATTCCTAATGGGTGGACCAGTCAGATGCGATCTCTAGTCAACATGGCCCATTTGAATTCCTCCTAATTCCCCAAGGCTGACTCTGTATGGAAGCCCCCCTCTGGTGCTTGAAGCCCTGAGGGGAGATTCCATACTCTCTGAGCTCTGGCAGCCAGACTGCGCACGTTATTTATTGCTAGAGGACTGCTGGCTTGTACAATGCCCATCCCCCATTCTTTTATTACATACTTTCTTGATCAAACTGTAAACCAACAAGAGAATGCTGAGCAATCATTAACAGCTGTTCTTGGAAAAGGACTAGATCACATAATTGTACACTTTACAGTGTTCACCCTGGCCACTGTTCCACCTCTGTGGCCATGCATGTCCTCTGTAGCTGGAAGCATCACAAATGAGGCTAAAATCAGAAAGGAGAGGAGCAGGAAATGCGGGAGAAAGATCCAGAAAACAATTTACTTGTTATAAAGTTGCCGAGAAGCTTAAGGCCACTGCATTTCAGCTGGCTGCTAAGTGAATATGTAACTACTTTATATATTTCAACAAAATTAAACTTAAACCTACAGAATTAGGTTTATTAATTTCTGTCAGGGCTCAATGGGGGAATAAGAATGGCCATTCATTATGGACACACAATTACTGGAGACAAAAATGAAGCCCAGCACTATTAAGTATAATAAAAATGTTGAACACTGAAGAAATTTTCATTAAATATAATCTATTCTTTATATTACTACACTTAATCCTTGCTGTCTGCTTCTCTGTTTTTCTCCAACCTATTTAATTTTATTACTTAACTTTTTATAAATGTTTCTTAATATAATTATGATTAAATATTTGGGAGAAGAGAATAATGTTTAGTTTCTTAAAAATGAGAAAGAAAGAAGGAAAAAAAGAAAGAAAGAAAGAGAAGAATTTCTCTTCCATCTCCTCTTTGCTTTACTCCTAAGATGGTGAAAAATGATGTTTTTTTGGAAAAAGCAAGTGCTAAGTGGGATTTTATTGTTGGGGCAAGGCCGGAGCAGGAGAGAAAGGAAGGCAATAAATAAGAAAGAAGCGCCGATCAGCAACTGCAATAGAGCTCTTTATATTACACATTTAAATAAAAGTCCAGTGCCTTACTAAAAATGTCTGAGAATATTTGCATGGCCAAACCATGTAATTAAAAGATGGGCCCAGCTAGTGTTACCACTTGCACTGCCAGAAAACATTTGTGACCCGAACATTTATGTTTAAGCCACGACGGGTTTTTCTGCAAGTTGCTTTCTTCTCTTTGGGGTGGGGGTGGGGGGTGGATAGTGGGAAGCTAAGTGGGGAATTTAATTTTCTTTGCCAAATATGGTCCTGCCACTGTGTCTTCAAGCTTCTTATTGGACATACTGTGGTCTTATGTATTTTTTTTTAACACAGCGCAATCAGGAAGTAGCAATCCCTATAAGCATCGAATATAGGGATATGGAAATAAAACAGTGATTTAACTTTTACCCACTAATGAGTGCTTTAATGACTACGTTCAGAACAGAGGGGTCTTGGTTCCACCGCCAAGTCACTTCAGAAGTTCGGTTCTGGGCACCACATGTTCAGGGTCAAGCATTAACTAGTTTCTCTTCTTCCAGCTATGTAAGATGAGAATCATGCTTTTGTTCATAGCAACCACACAACCCTGCCCAACCTCCAGGCCCCACTACATACATGTATTCATATTTCCTGGACTCCATCCTCTCGATATGCTTATTTTGTAATTTTACTAAGCTAGGTATTTGGTGTTTATGTTATAAGGATTATGTAAACTCTCCTCAGAGCTGAGACATGTAGTATATGGTATGATGCCTTTTCCCTTTTACAGATTTCTTTGTTGCTATTATTACTGTTCACATAGTTCCTGACATAATTATTCTGCCCTCAATCCTGCTTACCATTTGTGTAAATCTTCTCAAATGAGTACATTCTGTCAGTACCATCTTCTAGAACTCTCTGTGCCTTCTGAACTGCTCCAGTCTGGATTGGTGGCTCCCTTAGCCACTGACAGCTGTGCTCTTGGGATTTCTTCCCACCGCCATCCTAGGTAGCCTTCCCCTCTCTTGCACACTGAGTCTCTATTTCCTGAGTCCTACACCCTCCTCTTGGTTCCTCACCACGTTTTGTAGACCATATCTTCTAGTAACTTCCAAAGGAGGAATGCATGGGAATTAGAACTTTGGGAACTCACCCTGTTAGAGAAGCCTTCCCTACAAGTACCATGTAAGTAATCTTCCCCCGGTTTCTCACTAGAGCATCACATTTTTTACTCTTCTGCATAGCCTTTGTGTGAACTGACAATCTTCATACTTAACTTCTCAGCCTACTTTACTTTTTGTCATCCCCATAGGAAAGTAAGGTCATGAGTGGTGGGGCCTCATCGTCTTTGCTTACTGCTAAGCCCCAGTGTCCAGAACAATAACACATCTAGTAGATGCTCCATAAATATTTGTTGAATAATGGAACTAATGAATTTATTGGCTTGCTTAAATGTGTGAATCTGTAAAGAATAGGAGGTGTTAGAGAAGTTTTGGGCCTCACTTGACATAGCACATCCTTAGGCAGAGAGCATGTGGTTTGCTCTCTGACTGAGAACACACATCAGCCTTTGAAAATGAAACTGATAACAGCTTCGGCTGGATCCCCTGCTCCCAGCACCTCCAGCATGTGGCTCCCCTTTCAGCAACCCCACGGAAAACCCAGACTTGAGGCACTTGCTGGAGCCCTCCCCCTGAGGGATTTGCTGTTGTTCTCCTGCCAAAAGTTCACAGGAGACATTCCAGAGAGGTAGGGTAAGGAGTGTATCCCCAAGGAATCAAGGGTGTAGATTGGTAGTCTCCAAACTGTATGTGTAGATCCATAGACATTTTTCATGTACATACTAATTTTTTTTATAAACAGTACTTTTGTCGTATTTTCATGTATTATGGACATTATAAAACATGTGAACTATTGACCCAAAAAATAGAGAAATAAAAATAACTTTTAACAGAAACTTTAATATTTTCTTTGTATACTGTCTTGGATCACTCTTTTTTTTGAAGACCCTGATTTAGAAATGTATTTCTAAACTTTCATGTGCTGGGGAACCACTTGGATGGCTTCTTACAAATTGAGATTTCTGGGCTCCTTTCAAAGGGTGACTCATTAGGATGTGAGTCTGCATTTTTTGCCAGGACTCTAGTTACTACTCTGATACCTGTGGCTCACAGACCCCACTCTCAAACAGTCACTTAGATAGTCTGTGCTTTGCTTCTGTGTTTGGGCAGATCTAAGGAATCTCCCTCACATTGCTTCTTGGCCTTTTGGCTAAGATCAAGTGTAGGAATCTCCCTCACATTGGGACATATCGGACCATGTTAGCGTAGCTTCTGGTCAAAATGCCTGCACAGATGCATAAAAGCAGTAGGCTCTTTCTTTGCTGTGATGGGAAGGGGCATCAGTTAACAACAAAAAAGGACCATGATGTTTCATTTCTGCATCTCTTATTAAAGACTTATCAGTACCTTCCATGGTGGCTGTTGATGTTCCTTAAATTATACATTCTTCTCCAGATTTAGTGCTAAATAGTAGTTGTTTTTACTGAAAAACAGCACAATAATACAGCTGTCTATTTTGGATCCTTTATTTTGTACCTCATTCAGTGCTAATTACTTATTCTTATATTAAGTACTCGTAAGAAAGAGGTAGGTAATATTATCCCCATTTTATAGATGTAGAAACTGAGGCCTAGATAAGTAATTTCATCAGTTACTCCTACCACCAATCAAAGCAAAACAAATGAAACCATAAACAAACAAAAAAACCCCTGACTCCAGACTTGTAGAGTCATGTATTAAAACATAGGCAAGTGCAACACTTGCTCAGGATCCCAGGGCTGGCAAGCAGTTGAGTGGGATGCTAGCTGGAGCCTCCTGACTCAAGTTCCATGCTCTTTACACAAGCTAGAAGCCTGCCTCACTTTCTCACGCCCTCCCCTGATGCTTGGCTACCTGCGACTGGTACATAGCTGACTCTCTGTTCCTTCCCTTTGCCTCTCTTCAGTGACATCCCCAGTTGGCTGCTGAGCTGTCTACCCTCCTGTGATAAGTAGCGAGCTACACCAGAGGCTTCAAATAGGATCACAAGTTATCATGTCCAATACATCTCAAATGAATAGGACCCCCAAGTTCTGCTTTGGTGGTTTATCAATGCCACATTCTGCTGGGAGACTGTCTATACACTTGGTCTCGGGGACAGTTTGCCACTCAGCCAACATTGCACACCCATCACTCTGTCCATGTGCTTGGTATCAGGTGAGCAAAACAGGTAGATGCCAACAGCATTCTCTCTTTTCATCCATGTTTTGGCACTGTAAACACTATGGCCTCTGGGGGCATTTTGATGGATGTTTTTTCCCCCTCCATCACAGTAATATTAACCTTGTTTAATAATCTATTAACAAAGAGGATAAAGGTCTTATTAACATTCACATGCTTTCTTTGCTACTGAAATAACACTGCTTTTTTGTGTATTTGGAAGGCTGATTTTTTTGTTCCCCTTTTTCCTTTTTTTTTTTTAATGACAGATTGAGGAATGTGGTGGAAAGCACACGGGTAAAAAGACTGCAGGTCACCTGTGTCAGACCCTGGCTGGCTTCTCACTCTCTGTGTGACCTTGGCGCAGTCTCCCAGCCTCTCTGATCCTGTTTCCTCATTTGTAAAATGGGAACAATTGAATCTACATCCATTGTTATTTTGAAGGTTCAAGTAAATGTGTATAAAGTTTCTAACTTGAGACACAGAAGGCCATCAGTGAGTTATACATGACTGAGAACTCCTTTTAAGGCACTTGCCTTTGGCTTCTGAGACAAAAACCATCCTGTGCACCATGATGGTATGTATGTCTGTTCATGGGCTCACCAATACTTGTTGGAAAAAAAAAAAAAGAATCCCAATGGATGGAGTTACAGTGGATCTTAGGAAACAGTTGAAAGGACACAGATTCTTTTTTCTTCTGAAATGATTATTTTCACAAATTATGTATTTATGTTCCCAAATCATCCTGGGCTTGAGTAAATCAAGCATTTTCTCTGGCCATTTAAAATGAGTCAGAAGCTGGTTGTGTGTTTGTGATCAGCTGTCAAGGAAAGAAAGAGGGAGAGACAAGGCATTAACCGTGATCACAGAACATGCTCTGCCTGTTAATGCCCATGGAGTGTTTCTCAGACTTCCCATGCACACGCATCACCAGGAGATCGTATTGAGGTGCAGATTACAGATTGCAAATGCAGATTCTTTCCGAAGGGCTGGGCAGGGGCCCAAGACTCTGAGTTCCTAGGCAGCTCCCACTTGCTGCTGCTGGTCCTCGGAGCACACTTGAAGTGGCAGGTGCTAGGCATTCTGTACACAGCACGCAGTGGGCACAGACACTGTCATATTTTTTCCTGCTCCATCTGTAGACCTCCCTTCTGCCACCAGGTGAGTTCTATTCTCCTTTCTCTTTCTTTGCCCTGTGATGCTTTAATGTCCCCTAGTCCTCTGTTATTCTTGTCATTCTAGTTTTTTTCAGAGCCTAAGTGGCTACAAACAACCTCTAAAGGAGGAGTTTGTATGTAAACATGATGAAACAAAACAAAACAAACAAATAGAACAAACTGCAAAGGCACAGAACAAAGTTCTAATATAGGCAGGTAATCATCACACATGAGTTAAAGGAGGAGGTTGTTGTCCCAGCACACCTCGCATGCCTGAGGTCCACATCGAAAGTGTAAATGCCTGGCATTGCCATGAGATTTGGGGAGATGCTGTCAAGATGCTCTACACACTTACAGAGGCTCGCCCTCACTGCTACCCAATGGCACACTTGAGTCGCAAGGCTGGGCATAATACTCTTGTTTCTAGTGTGCTGACATTGGAGCCATCTGGAGATACAGATCTGCCCAGATCAGTGTCCATGCCCTTTCCCATTCAAGAGACTGCGTTGGGACTCAGGTATTGATGTTTTTAAGCCACTGCAATTGAGAATAGTGCCCCAAGGTGAATTTAGGGGTTGGGGTGCAGGTTGGTTGAGAGAGAAATCTCCACCTTCCCCTGTTCCGGAATATCTGGCAGAGAAATGTATGAATGCATTTCTATAGGGATTCAGAACTAATATCTTCATTTTTAAAAAGTGTATCCTCTGTGCTACTTTTTTCAAATACATTCTTCAACATGGAAATACTCATTTCCCTCCTGGATTAATTGCAGCCCTGTTGCTGATGGCTTTTGCATGAAGTTCAGCTGCTGCTTGCCGTGGGTAAGGCACTCTGATTGGGAATGAGCTCCGAAATGCAGAGGGGCAGCTGCGAGTCGTGGGGAAATTATTACCATTTCAGATGTCACTCAGCTTGATTTGTGATTAAGGGGAGCTGGAGGCTCCTCCTGGCTGGGCTGCTGCAAGAGCGGAAATCTGCTCTCCCAGCCGGGCGCACTGCGTTGTCATAGCCAATGCCTGTCACCTCCGCGCCGCCTCCCCCAGCGCGCCCAGGAGCCTGAAGCATTTAGCTTCAATTACAAACGTCACTTGTCATTTCTGGGATGCTGACTACATTAATAAACTTTTTTTTTTCCTTTTTGGAGAATTTGATTAAAGTGTCTTGTGGATAAATAACATTTATCTATTTTCCTTTCATTCCTGTGTTGTGTAAACCGAACAGCGGGAAAGGAGAAGCACCTGAACTTCCAAGTCCCTGGAGTGGGCAGATGTGGCATCTTGTTCGGTACTGCAGAGGCTCTTGCACAGTCCTAGAGAGGTTTTTGTTTAACTTGATACGCTGAACTGTTCATTCAGCAAGCAGCCTCCTTGTTCACATGGGATGTGACGGACTTCAGAAGGGGTCTTCTGGAGTCAGGTGGGCCAGGTGGGCCAGGCAGGGCTCAAAGTGTGCTGGGAATTCCTGAGAGCATGTGGCCCGGTGAGGCCCGGACACCCAGGTGACCTGCTGAGGACTGTTTCCTTGCAGGGCTGGAGTTTTACCACTTACATGGTCCATTGGTGGTTCCAGCTGGTGCCCAGAGCTGGTGGCCTTCACCATTGGCAGCAGAGCTTGTGGTAAAGACAGGGGCTCTGTTTTAGACAGAAGTGGGATTGAGTCCCAACTCTGTCCTCAAGGACTCTGGTCCAGACAGGCACTTGGGGCCTCAGCCTTCCGAGTGGAGGGACATGCTGAAGGTTCCATGAGAATGGCACGTAGATAAGGGGACTTAGCCCTGTTGCCTATTAGGAACACTCAGGGGTGACCCTCATAATATCTGATAACCAGTCAGCACCGGCACAGCTCTGGAGCAAGGTTCTGGGCTCCTTCCTGCTGGGTCAGGCCTTAACCCTTTAGTTGCTGGATTATGGTGCTAAATGGGAAAGCCATGTTGGGAGAGGATGAAGACGCTGGCTTGCACAGAAGTATTTCCATATTGTAGCAACTGGAATGGCTGCCTGGGGAAAAACAGGCTGTGTAACAACCATGGGCTGTTAACCAAGTGGTCCACCTCATGCCAGCCTTCTGCAGACTGGGCTAGACAACTGTATGGAGAGGGGTTTAACCCCAGGCTTTATTGTGGAATCACCGATCCACCCAGAAGAGACCCTCTGAGTCATTCATGTGTGCTAAGTACCTTCTGTGCGTGAAGCACCTGTTTCCACACAAAGTGACCGAGTTGAGCAGGAAATGCTTCACCTCTCAGGGAGTTCATAGTCCAACAGATAATTGCAAGACCCAACATCCAAATTAGTCAGAAGCATATAGATGATGGAGGAGTGGATTCTGCTGGGGGAGGCAGCGCTTCAGAGACATTAGGGCTTTTAAAAAAATTATTAAATATCAGTCATTCAGATAACACAAGGATTAAATACCACTTATAAAAAATTAAAAGTTTACAGATAAGGTTGAAGACCCCTAGGCCATCCTACCTCCATCCCTAAGCCCGCTGTAACCGCAGGTATTAGCTTGATGTGAATCTTTGAGGCTGTCGTTCTAGGAAGTAGTAATGGTGCCTCTGTGTCTCTGTGCAGTGCAAGTAAATGTTCACATAAACTGTATCATACTGCCCATAGCAACACTCACATTTTATTTCTTGACGATATGCCCAGATGTCCATGTAGGAAGCTATTGCTCCAAGTTCGGTCCATGGGTCAACAGCACCAGCATTGCCTGGAAATGCAAATTCATGGCTCCACCTCACCCCTCCACCTCACCCCAGGTGAATCAGAATCTCTGGTGGTGGGTCACTCTCCAAGTGATTATTTTGCACACTAAAATTTGAGAAGCATTGACATTCAAGATTCCATCTAAAATTCCAGGGCTTGGATCCCCGAGTCACCACTGGGAAGAGAACCTCTCAGGAAAGCAAGCCAAACAGGATCACCTGCATTGGATGTTATGCAAGGGAAATAGTAACTACTTTTCTGGTTGAGCTGCTCTGTAATTACTGTGTGTTACAACAGTTAACCTGGTCTACAGTGACCAGTACACAGTTACTTTAAACAAGGGTCCAGATTTCTGCTCAGTGGCTCCCCTACCAAACATGTTCAGTTCCCGCTCTGGGAGAAGAATGTTTTTATAGTCAATGGCCAGGTTTGCAGCTTCCAGGTGGTCACAAGAGAATAGAAATAGAATTAGATCCTTGCCCTCCTATGGAGTGGAGAGCAGACCAGAACGAACCCATCTGGCTCACTAG
Source organism: Halichoerus grypus (assembly GCF_964656455.1). NCBI lineage: Eukaryota > Metazoa > Chordata > Mammalia > Carnivora > Phocidae > Halichoerus > Halichoerus grypus. The sequence continues at coordinate 7,886,747 of NC_135726.1, forward strand.
ACAACTTGATTGCTGATGAAGTACTTTAAAGACCAATTTCTTCCTTGTTTGGTCTGACATTGTTCAGATTGAGAAGTGGCCATAGCGATCCCTTCATCCCGCAGAATAAAAACTAGGAAAAATATCTCCTCTCACATTCCTGTTTCCCATTTGCTACCCCTAACCCTCTTAACTATAGCTGCCCCTCAGAATAAACATCTGCATCGGAGCTAGTCAAGTGCCTCCAGCCAAATGTCCTGTGTTCCTCTATCTAGAGAAAAAATTATAAAACTTGTAGATGATGGCAAACTGGTTTCATTTGTGTGATTGCCTCATGCTAGTGTCTCTGTAGATCAGTGGGTTGAGAAAGATTTTGAGGCTTTGTTGTAACTCAGTGAGAGAAAGGGCCGTTTAGCGTTGCTGCCGTTTGCCAGCCCTGTTCTGGGTGACGCCTTCCTCACCTTCTCCTCTGACACCACGTGCTTCTTGCTCTACCTGCACGATGAAAATGCGTTCAGGGGTCTTGGGCTTCTCTCTGAGGCTCCTTGGGATTCAAGCCAGGAGTCTCCTGTGGGAATTTCTTGTTGACCTCTCAGAGCATTAGTGACACGGGAAGAAGGTGTGTAGGAGAGAAGCAACACCTAATGCCTGCTATACACCTCAAACAGCAGTTCTGGGTTCCGTAGAGCATCCTCAGATTTTGGTGCTGGGAAATGCATTTGAGGCTCCTCAACCCAGTGCCCTCTATACCAGGGTCAGCAAACTGTAGTCTGCGGGCTAAATCTGGTCCTGTCTTTGCACAACTCACAAGCTAAGAATGGTTTTTACATTTTCAATGATAGAAGATAATTCAGAAGAAGAAAATTTAGTGACATGTTAAAAAAAAAAATAATGAGAAAAACAAATAATGAAAAATTCAATCCAAATTCCCGTGTCCATATATAAGTTTTACTGGAACACAGCCATGCCCACCCATTTACATACTGTCTCTGGCTGCACTTGCAGAGGCCATGGCAGGGTTGGCTGGTTTAAATAGAGACTTCTATGGCATGCAAAGTCTAAAATGTTCCCTCTCTGGCCTTTTCCAGAAGAAACGTTGCCAACCCCGGGTCTATAGAGTCTAGAGACTGGAGGCTCCAGTAACACATTCTCATGCTGTCAAATTGATTTCCTGGACTGACACAGCCTCGGTGTGGCTACTTTGTAAATTATTGGGAGGGATGAGGTAGTTCTGAGGGTTTTCCAAATTGAAAATTGGGCTCTGGGCAGGGCATGGAGTCAGGCACACGCCTTGCCTGAAGCTCCCGGAGCTCATGCAGGTGTGAAAGAACTTGCTCTGTCGGCGGTGGCTTTCACCTTGGGGAGGAGACCGGAGGGAAGCTTTAATGGAGAGGTCTTTTGCTTTTGCAGGTGCCGTTCTTTTTAATTAGGGTGTGGGCTGCTGAGGCCTGGCTCCACCCCAGAGACATCACGAGAAGGGGTGGAATCCATCAGACATCAAACAAATGGCTTTGGGTGAGCGCATCCTACAGCCAGGACACACATAATCGTGGGGCTCATTGCTCCCCACGGGAGCTGGGGAAATCAAGATGTGGCTCAAGATGACATTTCCAACCGTCCCTGGAAATGGAGGGAAATCAGTTTTATTTATTAATTCCATCTTGCCAGCTCCCAATTTGGTGTGAACAGTTATGTTTTGAAGCACGTTTCCACCCTGCAACTAGCAGAGTTAATTTAATGAAATGAGTAGTCTTGTGATGACCTGAAGGGGAAAAACACATTAATCTGGAAACTATCAAAGCCGTCTGACATGTATTATTGTAGGACTCAGAAAAAATAAACAGTTTATGTAGAAGATTAAGTGGCAGTGTGGATTTGCTTTTGACATATCTTGTCTCCAAATCTAAGTTGGGGATTTATTATCGCACTATCATGTCACAGCTATCTCATTTATATGATAACACATCTGTAATGTTTTACAAGTGCAGCACTACTTGTTCGAAATGGGGCTTTTTTAAGTCCTAAATTATAGTACCTGGAGAGGCATGCATAATTATAGTGCGTGTTAGCAAATGAGAGGGTGCATTTTCCACCCGCACTCAGCATTAATCGTCAGCACAGTGGGTGCAATAAAATCATAATTGCTTCTTCCAAACTTCTCATCTGAGCTGTACAGGTGGAAGTCAGTGGTTGGGTGGAAAGATGCCTACTCTTACAGTGGGTGGAGGCCTTACTCCCATCTTCCCAGAGAGTCGCTGGATCCTTTGGCGGGAGGTAGCATTGGGTTCAGGCAGAGAGCTAGACCCCACTGGGGCTACATCTTAAAGTCCCCTGATCTCAGTTACGCTCTCAGATCAGTACATCAGAAGACACAGGAGAATGATGATTATGGGTCCTGGTTTGGGGATCTGGGTTTGGATTCCAGCTCTGCCTTTCCATTTTGGACGAATTGACTCACTTCTCTGAACGGCTGTTTTCTTATCTGTAAACGAAAGATGGTAGTCTCTAACTCAAAGTGTTCTTAAGGTAATTGACAATGTTTCTGAAGCACAGAACACACCTGTGATAAATAGTAGACGTGATTACAGCTTTCTCGCCTGAAGATTACTGTCCAGAGCCTCTGCTGCCCAATATGGCCGTCGCCGTCACATGTGGATCTAGAGCACTTGAAACATGCCCAGTCCCAATTGAGAAGGACTGTAAATCCAAAACACCAGTTTTTGAAGACAAAGTATGAAAAATAATGTAAAACACATCAGTGATGTTTTATATTGATTACAGTTTGAAGATAATATTTTGCCTATATTGGCTTACGTATACTAAAATAAATCCCACCTGTTCCTTTTTACTTTTTTCATTGTGACTACTAGAACATTTAAAATTACACAAAAGGCTCACGTTATAATTTTATTGGACAGTGTTGTCTAAACAGACGAATGCTGACCAAAACGTTATGTAAATACGTGTTTCAAGTTGCAACTCATGGTTCCTGGTATTAATATTATTATTATCATTGATTTATACTTAGCCTACTTTAGAAAAAATATTTTAGGTGGTTTGCTAGGGAAGAACAGAAAAGAGCTAGTGATTGCCACAAACCACCTAATTTAATTCCAAGCTCCCTGGTAGCTAAGGCAAAAAAAAAAAAAAAAAAAGGAAGCGAATATGTATTTGGATCATATTGGTCTTTTTAAAATGTAAAGGATTCATATAAGTTCGTTGGAAAAGGGAAGCTTTCTCCTGGCCCTGAATTCTCAAAGGACCATTTCCCAGTGCAATCCTGAGATTGCATATACACCTGCACCTCTCCGTCCTCCCCAAACAAGGCTTTTATGGACTCGGAACGCTGTGAGTCATACAAACGCAGTGATGATAATTATACCTCCCTTTGTTTATGTAAATTATCTGATTTGATCCTCGAAGCAGCCCTGCAGGATGGGCTGTGTAGGGACCATTGTTCTTTTTTTATGGGTGAGGAACCTGAGGATCAGGTCGAGCTTCAGTGACTTGCTCAAGTTTTCACAGCCAGAGCGTGGCAAGGCCAAGGCTTAAACCCTCGTTGCCCAAAGTGGAAACTCCCTGTGCTTCTGGCAGTGATGTACACTTTAGTGTGAAAGAGAGCTCAGCGGAGTGAGTGATGGGAAAAAGCCTCTGAGGGCCTCTGCCGAGAAAAGGGGACCCACACGGAGCTGGGAGGCTGAGAGGTCTGAAGATGAACTTTACTGCAGCAGACAGAAGAGATCGGTGTCTGTACATGTGCCGTCGTGTTCCGAACTGTGGCCCACCCAACTCAAGATAGTCGGTGACTGGGTCTCAGGGGACAGCTGCTGCGCCAGTGGGTTAGCTTGCTCACCTCTGAGGTCAGCTCTCCTGGAACCTCAGGGCACACGCCCATCACCTGGGACGTCATCCATAGTGTAGGTTCATTCCGAGGCCCAGGAAGAGGGCTGAGCATCTGCATTGCTCACAAGCTTCCGGGTAGTGCCTGTTCTGTTGGTCTGATGGTTGAGTAGTGAGCTCTAATGTGTCTGTTTTCTGCTTTCCCCCAAACTGCCTCAACCGTAGGGTTTTATACAAAGAGCAGAGGACTGATTCTCAGACTTGCTATAAATTAAAACTTCCCTGGAGGCTTCTAAGCAGTACTGATGCCTGACACCCACCCAGGTCAGTTAAATGAAACAGTTTCTGGGAATGGGGCTCTGAAACTGGCACATTTTCACATATCCCTGGGTGTTCTTAGAAAAAGGCATCCATGTTAAGAAGGCTACATTTGTGAATAGTGGGATCACACGGCTTAGAAGATACTTCTGCCTGGCAGTTGCCAAGTACCCCAAATCCAAGCACAGCTGCCCAGAGGGTTTTTCCTCCTGTTGCTACCAAAAGACAGGGTGTGTTACATGACCTAGCCATTCATTCTTAATTTCATCTATTGAGGGCCAACAGCATGCAAAGCACGAACCTGGCTGTGGATGCAGCCTGAACGCAGCAGGCAAGGTCCTGGCCTTGTAGGCGTTCATATTCCAGTGGGTTAAATTGCTGATAAAGTGTGAAGAGCAGGGGGAGGGGGTTCTAGTAGGGAACCCCGAGTTCACGGTTTGGGCCGGCTACCCTGAGACCAAAGTTTTGGGACCTCAACTGTGTTCCGCCCAGAGCAGTTTTAGGAACATCCGCAGAGAGCTGTAGCAATCTAGATTCCCAAGTCCCACTCCAACCTGGATAAGCAGAATCTACAGGGTGACTGGTCTGGGCAATCTGCATGTAGGTGTTGAAAGAAATTGGGGTGATTCCGATATAACCTCCAGATTAAGAAGCCCCATCTCGACTTTAAAAAGCACCAACTTCATTCAGGAAGAAAAGGTGTGCTGTCAAGCTCTTTCTCTGCTAAACAAAGAGCTCACATGCCTTCTTTAAAATAGAGGCACAGTTCGCGAAGCAGCTTTCAGAATGCCCACATCACTCCCTTTCTTTTCCTTTTGAATAAACAGCGGGCGAATATGACATCAATTTAACTGTAATGACTGCTTTTAATTTTCATTTTAAAATCTATACTGTTACTATATATTGGGATCCTGGCTGGTGCCAACTTCTCTGGCCACATGTCTGGTTTTCATTTAGTCTCTGAGTTCCTTTGGGTAGTTGTGTTCAGAGGCCTGGTTTAATGCATGACCCTAATTGCAATGTGGAATTAAGTTGGTGCTGACTGTAGCGTTTTCAGTCTTAGAATCAAGGAAAGTATCTAATAGGAGGGGGAAAGAAAAGCCTCTCCAGAGTTTCACCCCTTACCAGTGTCTTATCTTTATAAATTTTTTACATCCAACATTTTTTTTAATTGAGTGCATAATATGGCTATAAAACAGCAGTTTAGATAATGTGGTCAGGCTTCTGGTTTATATATGTCTCTTCTCAGTTTCAAAATGTCCCCTTCTTCTCTTCCTTGTCTGACACTGGCTTCACTTCTCATTAAAAATGCTGGCGGCTTGGAAGTGAGGATAGAAATGCAGGCTGGGCTCCTTCTTCCAAGTTATGCTTGGTGCTGAGTTCTCCTGGAAGCCTCAAAGGCTTTGAGGGAAGCTAGGTTGCCAGCTGATAGTTATTTTCAACAACTTTTGGCCAGAGATCTGCTATGTAGAGGATTAAATTCAATGTTTTCACATCAAATGTATTTAAGAAAAAGATTTCCTCCAAGATGGCAGGTACCTCTTGGTACACTAGGGTGAGGCCATGGCAGTGAAAATGCACCCATGTTTCTTGTTCATGGGAAAATAGAGATAAAAGGAGATACTGATTGGACATTGGATGAAATACCGAATAGAGAAGCTGAGTTGGATCAAACCATTTTGGGGAAGGGGGGTCCAAATCAGAAGCATAATAATCTTCACTATACAAATATTTGGTGCACAAAAGTTAGTCATTATTATATGTTGATTCTCCTGCAAAATAGTCCTCTTGCATTGGTTCTTTCCTCTGTTTGTCTCTTCATGCATTCATTCACCATGCTGTTTATTGACTAATTGCTGTGTTATCGTTGGGGGCCATGGGAAAAGCTGGAGATAGCACATGAACACGAGGGCCATGTGCCCACCCTTCTGGACCTTACAGTACAGCAATAAACAGGGAGGGAAATGTGCAGTGGGAAGTAAGTGTCCCAGGTGATTTTGTAAGGGCTAGTGAGTGATGCTGTGGAGCACCAGCAGGTGCCCAGCCCAGGCTGAAGGGAACAGGAAGGCCGCCATCAGGCCCATGGAGCCCAGCCCCTGCCCAAACTACCAGAAAATGGCCCACTCCTACCCAATTGTCCTGGTATCTTGCCTGAGGCCTGATTTGGAGGCTGTGAGATTACCACATGGGAAACTTTGCACTGACTGAAATGGTACTGCTGAAGATGATTTTCAGTCTATCATGGCAGAAATTTCTCTCTGGTCTCAGTATAAGGAAATTCTGTGCTTTTCTTAGTTTGGTGTCTCTTAGGGGCAGTGCAAACTTTGTCACTGAAGATGTATCTCTTGCCTTGAGAGCTAGATAACTCAGTCACATTTGTACCTCCCTTCTGGAAATTGCACAGGATCATAAGAATGCACTATTTGTATGCTAATTTTACTGATCTTAGTATGTCTCTACCCTTATTTCCTCATTTTACCCAATTCCTTTATTTATTATTTTGTGCTTTATCCATTTTTTGAAACTGTCTCACATCCATCAGGAACAAGGATTAGGAGCACATTTGGTGTCAGTGAAATCATGTGAGGAAACAAGCAAGTTAAAATGGGATACCATACTCAGAGTTGAGAGAAAGGAGAAAGGGAGGGTGGGGTTTAAAAGTCAGGTTTTAACTGTGGGGGTGCTTCTAAAATAGCTAAGTTAAATTAAAAAAAAAAAAAAAGGCAGAACAAGAGCAAGCCCTTCCAGTTTCTCCAAATCCTGGACACCTGACACCCAGCCAATGTCAATATTAGCTAAAGAGGTTTGGCCCCTGTTCAGTCTGATCAAAAATAAATTAGGAGGGTGCTTATAAACAGCTTACAGGACACACACACACACACACACACACACACACATATTCCATGAGCAAGGATAACGATTACAGGCTTTTAATAAATGCTAATTTAGTGGTAACAATTTTACATAGAGTTGTTTATGCCAAGATCTGACATTAGCTGATTTGGGATTTCAGCCATTGACCAAGAAGCCAACTCCAACTGGTGTGTTCTCCAAGATACCTCATGCCTCCCCTCTCCTCCACATCCACTGCCCCCACCTGTCGGCTCCAACCAGCTTCCTCTCAGTGGCTGGGTCCAGGCAGGGCTCGAGGTAACCCCCACTGTGGGGCCTGACACACTCCCTGTATATTGAGCCCCTCTCTCTCTCACTCTTCATCAGATTGTGTTTCTTAACTTGTCTGTGAATGGAGCATTGAATGCCTTGCACAGAAATTCAGGCAGTTAGGATCTGGATTTTCCTTCTTCCCTTTCTCTCTCTCTGGTGGATCTTGGCCCAGATATTTCCAGATCACAAGAGAGAAAGAAAGGTTTTTCTTCAATTCTGCAAGGGATGCCTTGGGAGCAGTGAGGGAAAAGGAGAACTAAAATCCCAGCCAGTGATTCTAGCAGAAGTTTGAGAACATGCAACAAGGTCTCCCCGGGTTCCACCGAAGCCAGAATTACCCCCGATGTACAGTTGTGTAGACACAGCGACACTGTATTGAGAGCATGGGTTTTAGTCTGATGAATCTGTGTTCAGACTTGGCTCCCTTACTTGCTAATTATGTTACATGAGGCAAGCCCAACTCGACCCTCTGAGTTCAGTTTCCTCATTTGTAAAAGGGTAAGAGCATTAACTACTCGATGATCCTGTCCTGAAGCTTCAAAGTGGTGGGAATGGAAGTAAAGTTGTGTGACACATCCTCACCCAGTTAATCACAGTGCACATTTCTCACGTCGTTGTGTGCCGGGCACTGTGCTCAACAACTTATGTGCTGTTTTTACTATTACTTTTTTTTTTTTTTTAAGATTTTATGTATTTGTTTGACAGAGAGAGACACAGCGAGAGAGGGAACACAAGCAGGGGGAGTGGGAGAGGGAGAAGCAGGCTTCCCATGGAGCAGGGAGCCTGATGGCGAGGCTCAATCCCAGGACCCTGAGATCATGACCTGAGCGGAAGGCAGACACTTAATGACTGAGCCACCCAGGCGCTCCTGTTTTTACTATTACTTTTATGGTGATCTTCCCCTGAGTAAGCTCCAAGAGGAGTGTCCTGAGGGCATAGTAGATAATAAATATTTGTTACACGGGTGACCAGTTTCATTTAATCCTCAAAAGAACTGAAATTAAGTTAGTACTATAAGTATCCCCCCATTTGTCGGATGGGGAAACTGAGGCACAGGCAGTTAAGTAACTCGTGTAAGACTGGGCCAGCTCACAAAGGCCAGGGTGAGGATTCAATGCAGGCACTCCTAGAGCTTATCTGCGACACTCTCCCAGCTTCTAAATCTTTTTATGGTGGAGTAAGCAATCCCCATGGCCTTCTCTAGTCTTCCTCCTCTGCCAAATGCTAGTGTGCACAGCAGCCCTGACCTTGGCCTTGTTGCCCGAAAGACGGCACCTGGAGTTAGCGCCGGTGGGTGTGTGCAGGGCCATCCATCGAAAACACACTCCCTGAAGTCCTGGGAAAGACTCTTCTGACACCAAAGCCACGCAGACAAGGAAGCTGAGCCTCTTGGCGGGCCCCAGCTTGCTGCCTGTGGGTTGTGAGCTTGTTCACGGAGGCTCCACGCCAAGGCTCCTGAAGAAGGGAAACCTCTCCCTGAGACTGCTGTCAGGGCCTTTGGGCCCTGAGAGACGCTTGGAGGAAGGGAGGATGAGGACCAGGCTGGGAGGCAGCAGGAGAGGCTGTGCAGGAGGGGAGGGGGTGGGGGGTGCTCCCTGGGTTCTGCTGCCCCCACCACACTTTCTCTCCTTGCCCAGGTCCCCAGCAGTGTGCTCCTTCTCTTTTCCTGCCTGCCTGTCTGCCTGCCCTCCCTTCGTCCTTCCTTCCCTCCCTCCCTCCTCTCCACCTTCTTCTCTCCCTCTCTCCCTCCCTCTTTCCGTCCTTCCTCTCTCCCTCCCTCCCTTTTTATTATCTCTTTTTCTCTCTCATTCTCATTTTCTTTCTTTTTCTAAAAACGATTTTCCCCTTTCTTCCCGTGTCCTTCTGTGTTTCTCTGTCCCTGTCTCCATCTCTCTTCCATTTTTTTCTCTTTCTCCCCACTCCTTCTTCCCTCTTTTTCGAAATTTCCTAAAAAATTGAGGTCTTTTCTCAAAGTCCTCTCAGTCTGGCAGGGGAAGAGGGATTAGAAAAATAAGCAGCCGACTACTCTTTTGTCCTCATTCCTCCAGTTGGTAGACTGAGGCAGGGAGAAGGTCAACCCTCTCACCATGGGCGACGAGCTATCCAAACCTGCCATGTCACATGTACATGTTTACAGATTTTGTGTCCTTTGAAGATTTGGTTTCCTCTACCTGGAATACACTTCCACTCCCCTTGTACATTTGGCAAACTCCTATTCATCCTTCAAAACTTTTCTTAGGCATCATCTCCTCTGAGAAGTCTTCTTGGGATGTCACTTCCTGCCCAACAGTGTGATATCTATATTTTATGTCATATCCATACTTTATCTCTATGTCTATTGTTGATTTTGTTATAATTTAATATTTACCCTTCTGTATTCACTTTTAAACATACGTCAATGGTGGGAAGAAACTGTCTTATTCACCATACTTCTAACTACAAAGTTTAGTTTGGAGTATATCAAAAAATGCTTATTATTTTGGTGAACTGAATCTTTTGCAGAACAGAGACCTCTTGCATCTAAAAAATAGTACAGTGCCATAAAAAAATAGCTCTATCTGTTAAACACCTGAACTTGCAAGAGAGTCTCACTTGCTAATGATAAAATAATTCTCTTTACATATTCTTCGAGATTTGTCCACACAACTTATCAACTGTCACCTGATTCCTTCGCATTCTCTCACATGTGGTGCAAATTTGGGAGCCCAAATTTCTCTCTCTGTTTGCCTGCAAATAAGATATCCATCCAGGTTATTCTACAACCTACTTGTATTGACAAGTTAGAAGAGGGTGAGACCCCCCCTGCCCTGTTATAGATATGTTGATGCTCTTGTTCTCCTGCCCTGGTCCCAAAAGACAATGATGGTTTATTGAGAGTAAACCCTTTGACTTCTTTTTCTGTTTATGGCACCACAGCCAAACTCTGTTGGCTGGTACCAGGGTGCACTCTTAACAACCAGACTGCATCGAGCTTTATGTTACTAAAGATGTCAGTAGCAGAGACAGCTCTGCTGTGGTTGGTTCCAAAGAAGAACAAGGGTTGGTTCCAAGACAAACAGTCATTGTCTTCTGCAGAGGTTCACCAAGAGGTGATGGAGGAAGTCAAGAGCCAAGAATTCCAGTAACAGGTCAGGAAATGGAGTACACGTTGGTTCAAGACGACGTCTGTGAAAAAATAATCATTTCCTTTAGGTTCTTATTGGTTGCTGGAGCTTACTGGAGGAAAGGTCATATGGGAGAAAGGCACTGGGCAGGACAGGAGGGATGCTGTCCCTGTGAACAGGCACCTCTGATTGCCTGTGTGATGGGAAGGACAGACTGTCCACCATCTGTCACCTACTTCTACCTCCCAACAGCCTTGCACTTCCTTCTCTTCAGTTCTTGCAGCACCAACCTGTTTGTCCCCCCAAAACAGGATCCATCCCCAAAGGTTCTACAGAGAGGGGATTGAACAGCATTTCGTGCTTTGTCCATTACCCTATTCTAATGAAATGTGTTATTTGGAAGAATTATTTAAGCCTATGTAAATTGGTCAATGTGAGAAGATGTGGTGGGGGGGCAGCAGAGTTGAGTAGGGTGATAAAAATAGAGTTTTATCTGCATTTGGACTGATTTTGAAAAGGTTTGTTAACCATTGCAACTGAATCCTTTTCAGAACCACCCCCCCACACACACTTTTTTTTTGTTGTTCACCCGAATTGCTATGAGAACATGAATCATCTCTTTAGCACGATGACAGCAAGTATAGCATTTAGGAGCGGACCCTGATTTTTCACTGTTTGTTCTTTGCTCTCAACAAGATAAGCTGTTGTTATTTCTTTCTTCTTGAACAAGCACACCATGATTGCTGAAGTGGTAAGAATAATTGGACCAAATAGTCATGCGATTAATGCAAACAGAGAGAATTCATCTGTTTCGAGTACAGTAAATGCACTTCTGAAGATGCAGGAGCTTGCTTTCTCTGTTTATTCTTGGGCTGGGGAACAAATGTTGCTGAGTTCACTGCCACAGATTCCTGTGATTCTTCCCTGGGGCGGAGACCTGAAATGAACTGAGTCAAGGGAGAAATCAGCCCTATCTCAGAAGCGGGTGGGCTTGGAGGGAGGGGCTACAGGGTGAACCCAGGGGAGAAGGCTGCTCTGCCCCGAATTGACACCCTCCTCAACACCCTCCTCCCCTGCTGGGGGGTAGGAGGACTTCTGCTTTCTTAATGATAGGTTTCAGTTAAAAGGGTGACTGACTCTAACAGAAGGGAAATCAGCATTGATTAAAGCCTTCAGGTGCTTAGCGCTGTGCTCAGAATTATGTCATTTAGATGCCACAGGCATGAGACAGGTTCCATTGTCACCACTGGACAGATGAGGACACTGAGATTCAGAAGTAAGTCTCCAAACTCACAAAACTGGTGTGCTGAAGTGCTGGGGTTTGAAGCCAGGTCTTTCTGGCTCAGGGTCATGGTGGAGGCGTGGGCTTTGGGGCCACACTGTCCACTTTGGAATCCTGATGCTGCCATGTCACGATGGTGTGACCTTGAGCAAGGGACTTCACCTCTCAGCATCTCCTTTTTCTCACCTGTAAAAAAAAAAAACCAAAAAACCGGGGATGATAGTAGTACTTGTCTAATAGGGCTGTGTCCAGGATTAAATGAGTTATTACATGAGAAGAACATAGAATTGTGCCTAGCTGATAGAACGTCCCTGATGCACGCTGGCCACTTTGATTATTCAATGCCCAGGTGCCTTCTGCACAAGAAGGCCTGTAGCTCATACCTGTGATTCGCTGCAGTGGTGCCCTAGCTCATTTGTCTTCATGCAACCACCCTGGCATACCCTGGAAAGGTTACTATCTCTAAAATCCCCCTTTTCAGGTCGTTTGATAGCATTGCTGTGGGGGAAAAAGCTTGACTATTCATCCATGGACTGCCTGTGCCCCATTTTCCCCATTAACTTCCCATTGCACTCCCTCCCCACTCTTTGCAACTGCTCCCTCAGCGTGCCTCTCCACTCCCACCTCTGGCACTCAGCTCACCCTCCCTCCTGTCCACAGCCTGCCTGATCCTACATCCTTCTCAAGTCCCCTCCCTAGTCCAGCGTCTCCCAGAAATGGCCTTTGCCATGTGAACCCACAGAGACATCAGCCCCTCGGCAGCTCCCAGAGCCCATCCTGTTGGTGTTGCTCAGTCAGTGTTCTGTGTTCATGAATTCCTGTCTCTCCTCACAGCAGGTGCGAGGGAGGAGAGCAGGGTGATCACACTGCACTGCCACCATCTGTTGACTTCTCTTTCACAGTGATGTGCCAAGGGTGCTTTGGTTCCAGAAGTGCGGGAGACTTGCAAGGTCGCTGCAGGAAGAGAAGTCCGTATCTTGAAGGATCAGCTGAAGTTTGGCACGTAGAAAAGTAGAATGAAGGAATTTTAGGCAGAGGGAAATGTTTGTGCAGCATTATGGAAGCGTGGGAATCGACAGGGATGCAAAAGTCTGAGTTTTAACAGATGATAGAGGACACTGTGAAGAGATGCTGACAGTTCCCAGTGGCCGGGGCAGCAAACGTGATTATTCTTCTTGGCTCTCACCCCACCTCTCCCCTTCCCCACGTCTCTGGAATCCGGCTTCAGCCCTGAGCTTGGTTCTTCTTTCAGTTTGATAAATGCTTTCGCCATTTTGCTTAATTGTCTCCTTCTAGTATTTATTAAGCAGAAAGAAGATTAAATCCAATTAAATAAATGAAGCACCTTGCACTGATTTTGACCAAGAGAGCGCCATCCATTTGTGTTTATGTTTGAAGTGAGGAATCCACTGGGAGCGATTTCACCATACACAGCTACTCTGTCCTGGGTTGGAGAATGTGTTCTGCCCTTCTGCTAGAAGTCCTGTAAATCCAGTTTCTCTTCTGGAATTGCCAAAGTACATGGCAAGGGGGAAATAACTAGCACTGTCTAGGTGTCCCCCAAATGCCAGATACTCAGCAACCATTAGCCAATTAAGCTATAGGAAAACCCTGTGGGACAGGTGTTGCTTCTCATCTGATCAGCAGGAATAAGGAAGCTCAGAAAAATAGGGCGCATTTCTGGTTTCATAAACCCAATGAATTGTGGGGAATAACAGAGGCCCTCAGGGCTTTGCCCCTATATATTCTGACTGTGCACTAACCTGACCATCAGCTGCTGGCACCGGCCTCCCTCAAACTCACCTACAGGGAAGGCCCCTTTGCTTCTCACTCCCGGCAGGAGAACTCCAATGCTCCTTTCCATTCTACACAAGCTCCCAGGGTCTCTGGGGGAGTGAGCCCCAGTTACCTACAGTGGTCCCTCACTTGATAACTGATTTTAATTATTCTACATGCTCCCTTTCCTTCTCTGCCTCCCCTCCCCACTCTCCTACTAGCCTGTCCAGCCTCCCTAGTACTTGCACCAAATCCAAAATCCTTGTCTCAGGGACTGCCTCTGATATTTGCACAGAGATCTCTCTGACTGTGAAACCTCCAGCCTTCACATGGAGACCACTCGTGAAGGATTTCACTGGGACAGGATAGCAGTGGGATAGAGGAACCCACTAGAGAAATGACAAACGGGTTTTGCCTCAGGGGTCATCTATGAGTGATCAGTGGGGCCTCCTGGAAGCTTCCTGGAGGGTGAGTTTGAGACCGATAGAGGGACACCTGGATGGAGTGTGTGGTGGTGTCTGTGTAGCCGAGGGAGGGAAGAGGAGCAGACTTGGTAGTATTTGCCTCCTGGCCCTTGCTGGTCCTTCTCTGCGTGTTTGTACTTCAGGCCCTTTCTGTGGGGAAGCCTGCCAAACGGAGACCAGGGCCGCATACAGGGCCACCTTGCAAGCTCTCAGAGTAAGTAGTAATAAGGTGGGAATAGCACAGGAGTGGACAGCAACTCAGAAACTCCGAGGTCCAGTGTTGACAAAAATGCTCTTTGGACAAGTCGTTTTTCCCTATCTTGCCTCTTTTTGTGACTGAAGCATTAAGAACAAGTGCTGGAATTTTTGCTGAAGACTTTATCCCTGTTGCTTTCAGGGTACAGTGTCTTTTTCTTAGTGAGGGGTTAATTCTCACACTTTGGTAGACATTTCTTTTTTAGGGGGCATCTGTCTCCCTTCTAAGCTTCCTCTTTTGGTTAGCACACCCCAATGTCTTTCAGAGGATCCAGTTTCTCGCCTGCTCTCCGTGTATGTCGTTAGCTCTCGGACTTTGTCTCCGTATATGGCTCTATGCTGCGGTTCTGGCTGACTAGGGCATGGCATTTCCCAGTCCCTGTGATTGGTCTGGGAGTGAGAACAGGATCCAAATTATAGACCTTTGGGACATTGCTGGCCACCTGTGACTCTGAAGAGGGGCTGCCCCACCTTGCTCCTCAGCGGTTCTGTGCAGAGGAAGGAAAGTAAGGAAATTGACAAAGAATAATTGAGTCTGGAAGTCACTATGTGATACCCTTGGTCAAGCTAGGCCTGAAGCTAATCGTATTCTAAGAATTTTCCTTTGAAGGAGCCCAGATATTCCTTTTTTATTTTAATAAGTTTGGGTTGGGCCTCCTATCCCTTGCAAACAGAAAATATCTAATTTATGGAGAGAAGATTTTGCTGAGAGTCATTACCATGTTATGCCCACATTGACTCTTAAAATCCACAGGACTTCTTTTTGATTCAGCAAATAGGAAAAATGGGCTCCCCAAATTAGTGCTGCCTCACCCCACCTGCGTATCTCTACCCATCCCTGCTCATGACTGGGCCCTTCCCTGCCCCAAACACAGAGAAAACTGACTTAAATGGCTTTTATATCTCAAGCAGTAGACATTTATTATGGCCATAAAATTATTTCCCGGAGACTCCAGCCAGGCACGAGGCCTTTGTGTTCTGAATTTACCAATTTGCTAAAATAATCATCTTCACATTTGCTGTTAATAATCTTGCTTCAGGCTGTTACAACCAAATGGTTGGTCACTTCCAGTAATGGCCAATTTTTCAGAGATTATTGCTAAAATGATTAGGCACATCGTGATTTCCCAGGGCACATGCTTTGGAGCTGCTCCATTAGCAAATAAAAAGCCTTCTGGGCCGATTGGGAAAGTGGGGGATGCTTATCTGAAAAGGTAAATATATGTCATCATATCTATTGTTTCTCCTTAGCTAAGTCCTAACTTTACAGTTCTTCTTGCCCATTATTGGCTCATTACTTAGTCACTAGACAGACTGCTTCTTTGCTTGCTCTAACCTCTTCATTGTAGCTGATGGGCCTGGGAAACAATTTACAGTAAACCAGATGAATCAATAGGGAATGTCCATTCTTGAGGTTCTCTGATGAGCCAGGCCCTGGCCTAGAAATTTTGCACAATATATCATTTAATTCTCACAGCAAAGTCCTAGTCCCGGTTTGTACACGGAAGGAGACTGAGGCCCATAGAGATTAATTCACTTATTGCATATCATCCAGCTAGTAAATGCATGCCTGCCTTTGAATCCAGTGTTCTTCCCACTGTACCAGGAAGCCTGCTTTTCTCATTCAACTCCACTCACCCAGGTTCCCTCTTGTGCCAGGGCCAAGCATGGCACCTGGAAGCCCAGCCCCAAGGTGGAGACGGGTTAGGACACTGGCAAGCAGAGCATGGGGAACCATAGCAACAGCTGTTCTGGTTTGCATATGGCTGCCTGGTTCACACCCAGCGCCAGTGTGTCTGCTGTAAACCCTGGGCTTTCAGCCCCAGCTCCTGCAGCTGGAGAAACAAGGTGAAGGGGACTTTATGGAGAGCATTCTAGGCAAAACTTGACCTGAGAAATACTTTTGTCTTCCAACATAAAGGGAAGAAAGTGTCTTCTCGTTGTAGTTTTAGTAGGCATTTTGCAGAAAGAATCCACAGATCCTCAGCTGAGAGTAGAAAAAAGTCACACCTTGATCCTCTCCTTTGGCATTGCTTAAGTGCATGCAGGACACAAATACTAGCGCGTCAGGGAAAACATGAAAAGGTGGAGGCAGATGTTGTCTGGCCTTTACAGACTGAATAGGAATTGGGGAAAGCTGGACATTTTCTGCAATTAGAACATTACCTCTGACACCAGGAAATGGCCATTCTAAGATTTAATTCGTTTAAGTAAGCTCTACCCCCAGCATGGGGCTCAAACTCACGATCCTGAGATCAAGGGTCACATGCTCTACCAACTGAGCCAGCCAGGTGCCCCAGGGAATGGCCATTTGAAAACCGGATCAATATAAGCCCTAGAAAGAGATCCTTACATGACGCAGAAGCTTGCTGATGAAAGGGAAGAAGACCTCACATGGACAAGAGCAGGCACATCTCTAGCCACACCTGGCAAAATGTTCGACCAACAAATGAAGTCTTTGGTAGCTAATAGCAAGGCTGCATTGTACTTTTCTAGGTTTTGTATCTTTGCAAAATTTTAATATCTTTAATTTTTAAGTTGTTTATTTTTTATGACAAAGCTATTACTTGTTTGCCTCAAAAAGGAAGTGCAGGAACCTTTTTTAACCTGACAGAACTTGTCCACCAAAAATCAACATTGTGGTCATCTGGCTGGCTCAGTTAGTAGAGTATGTGACTCTTGATCTCAGGGTCATGAGTTCTAGCCCCACATTTGGGGGGTAGAGATTACTTTAAAAAAAAAAAAAAGAAAAAGATCAACATCAAATGTCAACCTTTAATAGTGGTAGAGGTGTTTAAATTAAAGCTCTCAGGGTGTCCAAGCTAGACATATTGATACCTATGTTCCATCTTAGTAAAATGTACAGCAGTTCATTCTATGAAATGGGCCAGTTGATCAACTCTGGCTGCTTGGAGAGATTACTGTTGCTCACGACTCATTGGTCAAAACAGGTCACATGGCGCTGACCTAATTGCAGGGGGCTGAAAAGTAATCTTCAGTGCTAAGGAAGAAGAGAACTGGATATAGATGGGTTCAAATGTTTCACTTCTGGAACAAAGCAGTTGAAAGCCAATATGTACCTTTCCTTGCTCTCTCTCCCCTGCTGAGATGGCCTCGAAAGCCATAAATTTCAGATGGCTCAGCTACAAAATAGTGGAGTTTCTGTTAGCCTGGATCCTTGAGTGACAATGTGGCACAGCGTTGCTCATTGACCTGCAGTGGAGATCTTTGTGAAGTCATGCCACGAAAATTCCAAGGTTAATTTGTTTCTCTAGACAGATGAACTCTCAGAGACCCAAGTTCAAAGAATCTCTGTATGTCTTGCAAAGGAGGCATACCTGAAACAGATGGACTTTCTGGTATAAACAGTCCCTGTCCCAGTGACCCGTTTGACGGATCAGGAAACAGGTTCCCTAATAGAAGGGGATCCTCACAGAGATGATTCCTTTATGAGGTAGTAGCTTTTTGCAACTCCAGTAAGATTTAAAGCATGAGAAGAAGAAAAAGTATAGTGCTTCTGCTCCAGGATAATAAAGCAAACTATTTATAAGAACAAAGGGACAAAAGCATAAGAATTAAGGAAGCCAACATGGGAAAAAGAGCTTCAACTGTACTTGCACCCTGGTGACTTGCTGGACATTGAAGGTGTTAGTCAGCCCCTTGTCATTTTCTGTGAATTCCTCAGTTAGAGTCTCTTGAAGTGGGCTGACATGGTGAATAAGTCTATTCTAAACCAGAAACAAACTGTAAGCAGGTGATGACTAGGAAATATTTTCAAGGAGTGTTTGTCCAAGTGGGATTTTGCAACTGCCTGATGCAGAATTACTTAGCAAATCAGAAACTCAAGGGCTGGGGCTGAGAAAGGTTTGCATGAACAAGCTCCGAGGTAATACTATATCCACTAAAGTTTGAAAATAACTGGCCGAAATCCTTCCCTCTAGCTATGATGTCATGCTTTGGTGCCCAGTTCTGCCGTGAGTCTCTTGACTGGATTATTGGAAAGCAGTTTCCATTTCTTTTTTTCTCTTCAGCCATGAGAACTGCTATGCTAAATGAAGCTGGGAAAAATGATTATCACTGTGAGAAGAGAGATTCTTCAAGTGGACGTGACTAGTCTCAGATATGCTGGTTTGGGCCATATCTCTGTTTTCCTTGTTTATGCAGCCAGATAAACCACATACCTTTCTGAGACCAGGTTGTCACCAATGTTTGGGTGGCTGAATAGGGATGAGTCACTGCCTACAGCTGGTGAAACTGTTTGGGGTTTGCGTGCATCAAGATCCACTACCTCCGCCTCACTAGGAACCTGCTTCCAAATCTTAGGCTGGGATTTGTCGTGGGCTCCAACCACAGAGGAAAGCCCACCTCTTCTGTCCTTTGTGGAAGGCAGTATCTTCAGTCGTCACCTGAGACGTGCCAGAGACTCCAAGACAAGGTCTGAATTGATGTCTGGAGCTGCGTTTTGTGTCTGAGTTAGGAGTTTCCCTGAATACAGTCGAGCTTGCCAAGTGAGTCACTATACTTGGTGTCACCATAGACTTTCAAAACTCAAGTAAAAGTAGAACTACTTCCCAAGAGATGGAAAACCTTTTCAGATTTTGTTCACCTCCTGGCACACTGAAAACAAAACTGACCTAAGTGAGATCACAGCAAACTACAAAGCCTGAACAAATTTTAAGGATTACCATTAAGTCAAGAAGCTTTCTCACGAATTCTTTCTATTTGTTCTTGAAGCTCATCCAGTGAGATAGGCAGGACAGGGATGATCCCCATTTTACAGAGGTGTGAAGGAAGCAAACAGTATGCTAAGGGTCAAATCCCCTGTAGTGGGGGCAGCGTCCTCTGATCTTCAATGCCAAGTACAATAATAGTGCCTAATGGAAAATGGGAGAGAATCAAACTCAGAGCCTGGATTTGAATCCTGGCTCTTCCGCTCACTGGCTGACTCTGGAGTATTTCCTTAATCTCTCTGGGTCCTCAGCTTCTTCTCTCATGTGGTGACTCTAATATCTTTTTCACAGGGTAATTGGGAAATTAGATAAAGTTATTTAAAAAAGACCCAGTATAGTAGACATTCAGTAAATTTAAGCACCTTCCTTCTTCTCATTCATGCATTCATTTCTATTCATCACATATGCACCGGGTATCCACTATGTCCCAGGAACTATATTATGTCTGGGGGACAGAGGAGTTGACAGAATGCACTTGGTCCCTGACCTCAGGGAACCTGTTGACCATCCCCCACTGCCTCAAGTCAGGAACTGGAGAGCCCTGCACAAGCTTGTTCCTGAACCTCGGCAAGCACACTGTGTTCACCCTTCCTCTGTGCCAAGACCACCGCAGAGATATCATCCAGGTTGTTCTTCCTCCTCTTACTCTTCCTATGGCTGTCCCTATTCCTTCTTCATCCTCATCGTCCATTCTTACAGTGTCCCGTCCTATTTCTTCAGAGCACTTGTCCCAGACTTTATAATTACCTATTGATATATCTGTGTGTCTTCTAACAGAAAGCCATGAATTCCACACGGTATATTTTTCCCCGTGACCTCTCACATGATCTAGAACACATTATAAACTCCGTAGAAAGGGAAAAGATGAATGGATTATTGAATTAATGAATATACCCACAAACAGTTCTGAAAGTAAATTATTGAAATTATATTTATGTATACAAGAAATAGTAGTTCAGTATATCCTAGCTGGTTCTTTGACAAAAATAAACTTATGAGTTTGTAATTCATTCATTCATTCACTCATTCATTTAATCAATCAAAGTTATAATGGTTTATAGTCTAGGGAACCATAAATCTGGGTGGTGGATACTATGCACAGTGCTACTACATCTGTTAACTTGCCCATGACAGATATCACTAGACAATTTTGACTCTTTTCCTCCCTTTGAGCAGAGAAGCAGATACTTCTAGTAGATACCTCCAGTGGTCCCAGTGGGCCTTTACAAGCCCTCCCTCCAAGGCTTAGAGACAACTGCTCTCTCTAGAAGTACCTGTTCAGCATTGTTCTTGTGCCCAGCCCTCCTCCAACCTTAGGCATCCTCTTGACCCAGCCAACTTCTTCAGTCATGAGGACGTCACTGGTGTGTGAATGAGTCTTGGTTACCAGAATGTGTAGCATAGTGATGAAGTTACTGGGATAAAGACAATGCAGACTCTTTAAAATTGGTTCCCACCTCCTTCCCCATTCATCTTTATTTCCAAGCAACCCGATGTGAGATGAGAGATTTTCTCTTGACCCCTTTGGAAATTTAGAAAACTAAGTTCTTTGTGTATGAAGCTCAGATCCTACCTTCAGCATCAGGCTGTAAGCCCTCTACCCCCAACCAGAACACAGAGAGAAGCTTTGCAGATTTCCATTCTCAACTCATGTTCTTTCTCAGTGCCTCAGCACCTAATCCCTTATCTTAACGATTTCTCTGCTCCAAACATCCCAGCCAATCTCCTGTGTGCAGCTTCCTAGCTGGCTGCAAGTCATAATTTCCCATTTGTTGTGAAACTTCAATTTCCCCGAAGCCTCCAACCTTCTCCCACTATCCACCAACTCAGTCTTTCCCCTTCCTATAGAACCAGGGTTAATTTTTCCCTTCAGGGGACATTTGGTAATGTTTGGAGACATTTTTGGTTGTTACCACTGGGGGAAGGGAAGTGGATGGGCTAGTGGTGTCTGGTGGGTAGAGGTTAGGGATGCTGCTGAATATCCTACAATGTACAGGTCAGCCCTGCAACAAAGGATTATCTGGCCCCAAAAGTCAGTGCTGAGGTTGAGAAACCTTGCTCTAGGTGGTACCAACATCCTTCTTGACATTTTGAGGTCTCCCTATAAATCCAACCGTAATTGGCACACTCTATAGCACATCTTCAAACCAAGTCCATTTCTTTTCAGTTCTCTGACTCCAGCTGGCATAGGGGTATCACATGAGGTAAATGAGAGTTCCTCAAGTGTGCCTCCACCTTTCCTCTCTAGGTGTGACAACAATACCTCAGAGGGGGCAGTGTGAGAATCCTGGAAGAAAATGAAGATATTTTATTAGCCAGTACTGTCCCACAGATGGGGTGTGATAAATGGGAGCTGTTCTTGCTGCTTTGTTGTTACCACTGTCTTATCACTGTTATTCTTTCCCCACAATAGTTGCCTTTGACCCCAGGTCTCTGCACAAGACTATTTCTCCTCCCCTCTTCTTGTCTTTCTGGTCATTGCCTTGGGAACCTTGGTTACCCTTTTGATACCTTTCACCAACTCCAAACTTGGGGAGGAAAAGTGAATTTAGTTTCCTGTAGCTCTTTGTTTCCTGTAGCTGTGAATACCTTTGGCACAGACTCAAGCTTGCATTGGAGAGTTTCCGTTTCCAAACCATGAGTCACTTAGCAAAAGGGCAGGGTAAATGGGTGACACCCCAGGACTCTTGACAGTGATGGACCATGTCTAGGCCTGGGACTCTTTGAATAGGGTGCTGCTGACCCATCACAGACCTAACCATTCTCCCAGCACTGGCAGCCCATTAGCACTAGACACATACCACCTCCTACCTAGGGGATGAGCGAAATTTTAGGATTCATATTAAGCTCACCAGACACATGTTGTGGACACATCAGAACAATTTTTCAAACCTTTTTTATTTCATGCAGGTTCACCAGATACATACCACTGGAACCTCAGAGCCATAGAAAAGATGTTTTGTTGAAGTATATTATATATTCTGAAAAGTACACAGATCATATGTGCACAGCTCAAAGACTTTTAGACAAAAGAATATAACTATGTGGCTCATAATCCATATCAGAAAAAAGATAGTCATTAGCTCCCTAGAAGCCTCCTTATGTCTCTGTCAGTGACCTTCTCCCCAAAGGTCACCAAAGTCCTGATTTCTATAATGATAGATTTAATGTCACCTGTTTTGCACATTTTCCTATTTGCTTTTTTTTTTTTTTGCTGATAGGCATAGCAGAAATTTATTTCTTTTCACTATTATCTATGATTAATTTGACAGTATATACCATGATGTATTTGTCTGTTCTATAGCACTTGGATTTTTTTTCCAGGGTTAGCTTTTATGTAATGATCCCATGGGCACTCTCATCACTGTCTCTTGGTACACATACTTTCCCTTGGGCTTATAAACAGGAGCAGAATTGTTCCATCATAGAAGTTACAGGTATTTGGCTTGAGGAGACGCTGCCAGTTTCCCAAAGTGATTGTGTTAGCTGACTCTCCCACGAACAGTGCAGATGAGTTCTAAAAGCATGACATCTCTGCAGAGTTTGACACTGTCCATTACATTTTTTTCATTTTAGCCATTCTGGTTGGCATGTAGTGGTATATCTTTGTGGTTTTAGTTTGCATTTCTCTGATGACTAATGGAATTGAACATCTTTTCATATGCATATTATTCATTTGGTTATCCTCGTTGTGAAATGCCTGTTCAAGTCTTTTGCCCACTTTTCTATTGGTTGTCAGTCTTTTTTGATTTATAGAATTTCATGATATATTCTGGGTAAGAGCTCTTTGATGGCTATATATCTATCATCTGTCTAGGTAACTACGTATTTCCTGTTTCATCTATCTATCTGCTATTATGCCACTCCATGTCTTATCCTTTCACTAAGTTAATGGTGTCTTTGGACGAACAGACATTCTTTATTTTAAAGAAATCCAATTTATCAATTATTTTCTCTAAGGTTATTGATATGTGTACCCAGTTTACTACTTTCTTATCTTAAGATCATGAAGGTATGCTTTTTTGTTATATTCTAGAAACTTGACTGTTTTTTAACATGTAGTCTGACAATCCACCTGGAATTAATATTTATATACAGTGTGAGGTGAGAGTCAAAATTAGACTTTTTCAATTAATTGATCCAGTGCCATTTATTAACTATAATTCGTGCCACTACACTATTATTTTATGTAACATAATATTTATATAATAAATCAAGTGACCATATATATGTGACTCTATTTCTAATTCTCTATTATGTTTCATTGGTCCATTTTCTTATCCTTTTATCACTACCTATGTAGTTTTAATTACTATACATTTAGGATTAGTCTTGATGTCTTGTAGAGTAAATCTTTTAACTTTGTTCTTTTTTAGGATTGTTCTGGCTATTTTGGGCCCTTTATATTTCCATATCAGTTACAGAGTCAGCTTGTCAATCTCCATAATCTCTGTTGGGATTTTGACTGGGATTACATTGAATCTATAGGTTAATTTGGGAAAAATTAATATCTTACCAACATCTTTTTCATCCTTTTACTTTCAATATTTAATGACTCCTCATATCATAGATCTGTCTCTTGTAAGTAGCATGAAATACTTTCCTGGTTTGACAGTCTTTATATTTTAATTTAGATGCTTGAAAATCCATTCCATTTATATTTAATGCAGTTACTGATATGCAATTACATTACATGTATATTTGAGATTTAATTTGCTTTTCTGCGATTGGTTTTTCATTTTTCTTACCTGTTTATGCTCTTTTTTTCTTTCTTCCCTTATTTTGGGTTAATCAGACATTTTTAAATTATCTATTCTATAGGCTTTATTATACATTATTTTTATTTTAGTGATCACATACAAAATTAAAGCATACATCATTTCCTGATTAGAGTCTAATATAAATAAGTATAGTTTATCAATTCTCAGAAAGCATGAAGTTAGAAGACTTTAACTCCATTTATTCTCTCACACATGGTGTGTTATTGTTGTCATTTATGTTAATTGACACAAGACGTTACTGTCATCTTATACAGTTAATATTATTTGAGAATGATCTGTGTACTTAACCTTTTCCATTGTTTTTCACTCCTATATGTATTTCTGATCTTACAACTAGGTTTATATTTCTTCTACCGGAAATACTCCTTGTAATTGTTCTGCTAGTGGTGAATTTTCTCAGTATGTGTTTTCTGAAAATGTCTTTATTTTTTACTTCATATTTTAAAGATATTCTTGCTTGGGAAAGGATTCAAGGTTAGCCATTATTTTCTTGCTATTTTTAAAAATGATTTATTTATTTATTCAAAAGAGAGAGAGAGTGGTAGGGAGGGGCAGAAGGAGAGGGAGAGAGAATCTCAAGCAGACTCCACACTAACTTTGGAGCCTGATGCAGGGCTCAATACCATGATCCCAAGATCATAATCTGAGCCAAAACCAAGAGTCAGACAGTAAACCAAATGAGTCATCCAGGTGCCACTTCTTGCTATTTTTTAAATAGTGTCATCTCACCGTCTTTCAGATTCCATCTTCTCAGTTGAGAAGTCAGCCATGATACTTACTGTGGTCTGAAGTTAATGTCTCTTTTGCTCTGCAAGCTTTTAAGATTTTTTCTTTGTCTTTGTTATCATGAATGGAATTGTTTTCTTAATTTCATTTTTGGATTGATTATTAATAGCATGTAAGAGTACAACTGATTCTTTATATTGATTTTGTGTCCTGCAATTTTGCTGAATTTGTTTGTTCTAACAGTTTCTTTGTGGCTTCTTTAGGATTTTCTATATATAAGATGATGTCATCTACAAATAGAGATATTTCTTTTTACTTCTACTTTTTTCTTTCTGATTGGATGCCTTTTTCTTGTCTTGCCTATTTGCCCTGGTTAGAACTTCCAGTACAATGTTGAATAGAAGTGGTGAGCACAGACAACCTTTGTTGTTCCTGGTCTTAGAGGGGAAGCTTTCAGTCTCTGACTATTATGCATGATGCTAGCTATGAGTTTGTCATAGACACCATTTCCTAGTTGAAAGAATTCTTTTTTTGTCTTAGATTGTTTAGTGTTTTTATAATGAATGGGTGTTCAATTTAGTCAAATACTTTTTCTGTATCAACTGAGATGATCATGTGTTTTTTTTTTTCCCCCTTATTCTATAAATATAGTGTGTTACATTGATTGATTTGCATTGTCAAACCACCCTTGCATTCTTGGGATAAATCCCACTTGGTCATGGTGTGTAATCCTTTTAATCTGCTGGATTTGATTTTAGTATTTTGTTGAGGTCTCTTTATGTTTGGATTTTTAAAATAGTTTTGCTATGATATGCTTTGTTGAATTTTTCTTTGTATTTATCTTCCTTGGGTTTTTTTTTTTTTTTTTTAATTTTATATTATGGCTTGAAGTCTTTCATCACTTTGGGAAAACTCATAGGTCTTGTCTCTTCCTATATTTCTTCTTCCTCTTTCTGTCTTCCCCTTCCTTTTTGGTCTCCAGTTGCACATATATTAAACCTATTTCCCATGCCTCATAGTTCTCTTCTGGTTTTTAGGTAGTTTTCATCTTTTATACTCTCCACATTTCAGCCCAGACGGTTTTAGCTAACTTCTGCTTTCTTCCAATCGCTCTCTTCCTTTGTGTCTAAACTGCTGATAAACTTATTTCCTGAGTTCTTAATTTCAGCAATCATATTTTTCAGTTTTAGCATTTCCATTGTATTCTTTCTAAAACCTTTGGTTCTCCTGTGAAAATTTCTATCTTGTCATGGTCATCTTAAAAATCTGACAACTTCAGTGTTTACTCCATCTTTATTCTGTACCTTTTGTTCATTTTTTTGACTCATTGTTTCGTCCTATCTCTTGTTCACTCTGATCATTTTTTATTGAGCATTAGACACAGACACTGTATTTGAAAAATTATAGAAAGTCTAGATGAGCCTTCAGCTTCTGGTAGGCGGTTAGAGTAGGACTGAGTTGTTCCAAGCTTGAGATTCAGCCTGGGAAAGATCTAGTCTGTTTGCTCTTTGTGTTACATAGAAAGCGTAGTTCCCTTAGAGCGCTGACAGAGAGCCTGGTGGTGAGTTACCTCTGCTCATCCTCTTTGTTGGAAACTGAACTCCAAATTTCATCTCCCCAGGACCACAAAACACCTGAAAGCTCTATTTGTCTCTTCAGCTGACTGCCTGCTATTTCTTGGCCTTTCTAGTTTAAGAATTGGTGAATGCCTCCTGGGGAGTCACAGCTCAGACCTTTAGGCTTTTCCTCTCTGCTTCTCTTTGTAAGATTTTGGCCCCTCAAGTGTTGACTACCTAAGAAGCCTCATCTTCACTTTCTCTCCCCCTCACCCCGTAAGACTGTCAAAAACTCTGTTCAGCTTCTTTGCTCCTTAGAATCTGTCACAATTTGGCTTCTCGCTCTCTATGCCCAGGATTCTTACAAATTGGTAAATGTCCCAAAGGAAAATTCTGTACAGAGTGTTGAACTAGCTTCAGTGAGTTTTTCTTCTCTTTGGACCTTGGCCGCTGTTGTTTTGGCTGCCTTAATAGCTCTTTAATGGTATTTAGGTTTTCTAGTCATTCTTGGGGAGAAGTCTGTTTACTGCAGGTTAGTCTGCTATCACTGCAAGCAGAGCCTCCCCAGGGCTACTTACGACAGTGTACTATAAACGTGAGAGGACTCACCAGGTAAAATGAGTGATCCCTTCACCACAAAGAGTGTTTAGGGAACCTTTCTTTACTTCTTCTGAGGAGACCCATCCTCAGGTCCTTATCATATCCTACTTATCAGTCTCTCCACCTCAAGCCTGTTTTCGAAAATGACCCTTAAGCTTTGGACCAGAGTATCAGTGTTACACTGAAAGTATGAAGTAATAGTATGTAATAATGTTTTAAAATACATAGTCCTTATCTATTAAAGATTCATCCTGAAACATTTATTAGAGATTAAGTGATGAATATCTCTTCGTCACAAGGAAACTCTTGTTCCCCTTTCTTTCCTTCTTTTTTTTTTAAATTGTATCTTTGTGAAAAGATGGTTATTGTGATGATCACTGCACAATATGTATAAATTGAACATCATGCTGCATGCGTTAAACTTATACAGTGATGTATGTCAATCATTTCTCAGTAAACTGGAAAAAAATGACAAGTATCTAAAATTTGCTTTAAAATAAGCTAGCAAGGAGTTCCAGTGGGAAAAGGAGATTTGCCATATGTTGATATTTGTTAAAGCTGAGTTATGGGTATGCAGTGGTTCATTATACTATTCTATGTCAGAGTGTTTGGATATTTCCATAATGAAAAAAATTAAGCATGTAAAGAGAGTCACAACCTTGAAAAAAATATGCCCACCCCCTACAGAATAAAAATCAGAATTTCTAGACTATTGTACAAAGGCCCATCTACGCTTTGCACGCCCCGTCATGCCACGTTATAGTTCCTTATAAGTGCTGTTGTATTTGCTCATGACATTTCTTCCTATTATTATTTTAAAAATAATTTAAGTTATCTTTACTATTATTAAGATAGTGATTTTTTTTAAAAAGTTTTTATTTATTTGAGAGAGAGAGAGCATGAGTAGGGAAGAGACAGAGGGGAGAGGGAGAGGAAGAAGCAGACTTCCCACTGAGCATGGAGCCAGACTTGGGGCTCAATCCCAGGACCCTGAGATCATGACCTGAGCCAAAGTCACACACTTAACTGACTGAGCCCCCCAGGCACCCCTAAGATAGTGATTTTCAAAAGAGTTTGAAGGAGAATTTACAAGCTGTTGGAGGTACAGCAGAGACCCCTGAGAAGTTTTCCAAACTGCCAAATTACGTAAAGGTACAAGTAAGCATCCCCCTGAAAGCCCTCCACCATATTATAAAACCACTGCCATTAAAACCACCACTAATTTTCACCGCCTGCCATATGCAAAGCATCATGGTAGATGCTTTACCTGGGTTACTGCAATCACTCCCCAAGAACTCTGAGATGATTATTATGTATTATTCCTTTTCACAGGTGTAGAAACCAAGGTTCAGAAAGTCTAAGTAGCAAGAAGCAAGGTAACAGCTACTCAGTGGCAACCTCAGATGGCTGTCACCAGGGCCCCCTACCTAATTAATGAAACAGTGCTTCTCAAACTTGAGCCTCCATCAGAATCATCTAGAGGCCTTGTTAAAACACACTGCTGAACCTTACCCCTCAAGTTTCTGACTCAGTAGGTCTGGAGCAGGGCCCAAGAATTTGCATTTTAATAAATTCCCAGGTGATGCTGATGTTGTCTGTTCAGGGATCACACTTGGAGAAATGTTGCACTAGAGTGCTTTATTTTAGGGAAGCAGTAATATGATTTGTTCCCCTGAGATATGTAAGCTAATCTTGGTGGTTCCTTTTGGGTGTTGGGGAGACCCTGCTATGTAGAGTGTAGCAAAAAATGACCCATGGCTTTGATTTCTTTTACTAGTGGAGTGGCTCTCCTCTGGTAACTTCCATGGCCAGGAGACTGGACCTGCCTGCTGGGCCTGGAATGTATTCAGGGTCTTGCCGGTTGCTTTGCCACAGGTGGGCAGCTTCCCCTTGCAGCAACAAGTCAGATGGTCTCTGCTTATGAGCCATTTTGATGATAATTCTTTAGCACCTCTCAAGGCCACAGTGTTATGTCCAATAGGCGCTTTCCTGGAGAGGTCTCAAGTGCAGTCACAGTAAACTTGTGAATCTTTCTTCCTCTCCTGGCCCTACCTGCCACTCCACCCTAGTTCTCCACTCTTATTTCCCTCCTCCCAAAGCTCCTGTCACACAAACCTCTTCTTTCTTCCCAGGGCATTTTCTGCAAGGCTCTTACAACTTAGTTAGGGGAATGCTTGCATTCTGCAAAGCTGTCTTACAGTCAAGAGGGTGAATGAGTATAATGGTGATAGACAGGTTTAGCCGCTATGGGGCCCTGCTGCCTAGCAGGTAAGAAGCTGTCTGCCTTCTAATACAGCTCATGTACTTTGCAGCTGGATGATCTCGTGGAACTTAACTACTTAGCACCTCAGTTCCATCATTTACAAAATAAAATAAGTGTTGTGCATTTCAGAGTTGTTTTGAATATTAAATGATATATTACACACAAAGATCTTACCAAGTTGTCTGGCACAAAATAAGAGCTTAGTGAGCTACTGTGAGAAAGAGTTCCTTCTCATTTACACAAAGGTCAAGAGCACTGTGGAAAGAATGGAGGTATGACATTTGGACCAGAACTTTACATGACCAGTTGTTTAGATGAGTTGTTTGGATGAGAACCGTCTCCGTGGAAAGGATGGGATAAACAAAGACACAAAAACAGCCAAGGGGTACAGGAATGGGTCTCTAGCAAAGAGAAGTCTGTTCATTGCCTATTCTTTGAGTCTCTTCTCCCTTTCTACCTACCACTCGTGATGGGCTGGAAATTCAGAGAACAGCTTACCTTCCTCGGAATCCTGGTGCTCTCCAGCCCAGGAACACATCACATCTGGCTAGTCTTACCTGGATTTCCTCATGCCATGTTTTGGGGTGCTTTCCCTGATTCGCTGTTAGGGTTAGCCATTCTTTTGTGTACCATGCTGCAGAACATCATCCTTGTTTTAGATCTTATCATGTTCTATTATAATTGTGTGTGTGGTGGGCGTTTTGTCTCTGTTGAACTGATTTGCTCTATGTTTGCCATGGAGACATGCCCATCTTCATATTCTCTGTGCTGGGCTCACTGGGAGGATTCAGCCGATGTTGGCTGGACGTATGGGTGCAGAATGAATGGGTAAACAAATGACGGGATGAGGGAAGAAAATATTTTCCAACTGAAGAATTGCCCAAGGCATATGAAAATATTACAATATAGAACCTTGTTACTCAAAATGTGGTCTGGGGGCCAGCAGCATCTGTCTCACCTGCAAGCTTGTTGGAAATGCTGAGTCTCAGGCCCCACCCCAAAACTGCTGAATCAGACTCTTCATTTTAACAAGATCCCCGGGTGATTCATGTACACTTTATAGGTTAAGAAGACTCCCACATTTGTCAAATGGGCACAGTGGCATTGATGGAGTTTTTTGGAGTAGTGTTGGTGTGTTGGTGGGATCTGGAGCCATCCGGAGCCAAGAAAGAATTCTTGGGACATCTTTGGTGCAAAAAGCTGGTTTTATTAAAGCACGGGGACAGGACCTGTGGGCAGAAGGAGCTGCCGCTCCCCTCTGCTCCCTGTTGCTCCTCGCTGCGCCAGGATTGTGAGGGGCAACTGATTATATACCTTGGGGTTGGGGGAGGTGAAAATAAGGGAAGTTCCAGTAATATGCTAAAGAAGACTCTGGATCCTGGAAGAATGTTATAATCTGCCTATCTCAAGTGTTTGTCAAGGCTGCAGGTTACAAGGAAGTTTAATTTTATCTACATTTCCTGCTGCCTTTGTTTCCCACATCAGAAGTTACCTCATGGTCTTGTTGTGAGGATTCAATGTGTTAAGAGATGTGAGGTGCCTTGTACGATATTGGTCTGGCGAATGGTATGAGCTCAAAAAGCATTAGCGTCTTCTTCTTAGCCACGCCCCCCTGACCGTGCAGAGGCTAGGAGGAAAATCAGAGCTCACTGAAGATCTCAACAGACGTCGTGCCCTTGTGTTTCCTCTCCACACTGGTACCCGGCTGGGGGAGGCCGGCTGGCCAGGGCTGGCCCTTCCTGTGTGGGGCTCCCTTGGAGGGGCCCTGCTGACGTGAGGAGAATGGCCTTCCTCTCAGCTGCCGCGCCATCAGTGCGAAGCTTCCTGGAGCTGAGGACCCCAGTTGTGGAGAACCACCCTTCCCTGGCACTGAGTCATGCTATCTCTATTCAGGCAGGGATCAAGGCAGGTGGGAAGCTCCACAGGCCTGGCGGAGGTGCCCCAGGCGCGGGTTTGGGTGATTCATACTGTACCATGAGTCATACTTATTACATAAGGGCAGATCAAGAGCATTCAAATGCCACACAAGCCCAAATCTGTCCCCACAGACTGGAGAAGGGGGTGTCAGTGGGAGACTCGTCTGGAGGCACGTCTTGGAATCTCCAGAACAATTTGGCCACTCCTCAGAGGTTCCTTCTTTCATATATCCCCCAAGGACTATGTCATCATCACTGTCACCATCATCATCATTGATGTGGTTATAACTTGAAACAGACCGCTAAGTTACTTTTCAGAACAAGAGCAGAGCTGTAGATAACTTAAAGTGATAGATTACTTAGCACCCAAAGACTGGGGATATGAAAAAGCAGTAACTCCTTCTCAAGACCTGTGTAAAAAAAATGTGGAGTTAAATTAAAAGGCAACTCAATAAAGGGAATACATTTATCTAACAAAGGAATAAAGGTTTTACACCAATTAATTTAACAAAGCTCTTCCCCCAAAATACGAATATTCAGGAACAGTGAAGGTAGAGGAGGGCTAACACCCAGGCTCCCACCTTGACACCGAAAATCAGAGATTTCTGATGGCAAGCTGGCCTTGGGAAGACTTGGGACATTTGACTCTCTAGGTTTATGCTGAAGACACAGTAGGAAACCACAATGATATTTACAAAGAGAAAAATTATTATATATAATAAGGGAATGCTGAAAGCACCTTTTCAATCCACTTTTGCAGTCTGGTTTGTTGATAAATATTAAACCTACTGGTCATTGCAGGTATCAGGCTTTTGCAAAGTCCTCAACACCTTGGAAAATGCTACTGCTAAAATATTAGGTAAAGCAATAAAGCAGAAAACAAGATTTCTTTTATAAACCTAAGGGATGAGGTACATTAATAACAACAGAAGCTTGCCCCACTCTGAAATTAAAAAAAAAAAAATCAAAATTTGAAAGACTTGAATGAAACACGGAAAAGTTACTAGTAATTGTCAGGATTCAGTGAACATTTTTTCCCTCTTAATGTAAATTTTCAAAACTTTCTTTAATTGTTTTTATAATCTGAATGTGTGTATATACACAAATTAATGAATATATGTTTGCATAGAACATATATGAATATATAGTATAAAAGCAGTATATAGTATATGTAACAAATATAATATGTGATATAATATGCAGGGAACTGTAAGATTTAACTGAAAGGAAGAAGTCTTTTTATCTGGTGCATTATAGTTATTCAAGTTTTTTTCTTCATCATATTCTCCTTTATATTTATGTGCAAATGGTGCCCAGCAGACAAAAATTAGCCAATTTTCAACTTTAGTCCAGTGGATTTTAGAAGAAAACTGTACAGGTGTGGATTATGTGCTGTATTAATCCCTGCGGGTTGGATATTTTTGTATGGAGAACTCTGGTGGACTGCTGGCCGAGCCAGGGACCAGCTTTTAGTTGAGGTTGTTACAAGTCTTTCAGCTTCACAGTAGATAAATCAGGTGGCAACTGGGTTGGTCCCTCTCATCCTTTCCGTCACCCTTTTAATAAATGTCAATGAACTGGGTTTTTCTGGGCCATAGAATATCTATGTCAGGGGCAGGGGGCAAGTTCACAGGCATCCCCACTGCAAATACAGTAGTGGAACTCCACATCTACCTGAATGTCAATAGGGTTGTGGTCCTATGCCCAAAAATGCAAAGAGAGAGTCTCTCATCTCCCAGGTAATCTCCAGAAATCCATTTTATGAAGAGAAGAAAATGAGCTGAACCAGATACCTATATCCTGGTACATCGCTCTAGGACATCCTCTGATTGGGCTAAGCAGCAGGGACGTGGAAACACACTTGCCACTACTAGAGAGGCGTGAAGTTATCCCCAAGCCCTGACCCACCACGCAAGCACACGCGTCCTCTCGGTCTCATAAAGCCTGTCTTTTCCCCTTATCATCCCCTACCCAAGGCTTGACAAACACAGCCCAGAAGGTCCAGCCAGCTGCCTGGGTTTTGCTTGGTTTTGTTTTATGGCCCTTGAGCTAAGAGTGACTTTTATTTATTTATTTTAAATCAATGAATTTAAATGCTTACATAAATACATACCTGTTATTCTCAAGTCTGCCTTTGGCCTCGATTTTGCCTAAAATATTTACTGTCTGGGTCTTTAAGGAAGCATTTTCTGAGTGTTTCCGTCCTCATCACCCCAGCTGTTACTTCCTGTTGGATGTATTACTGTGCTTCTTACTGGGACCCCTGTTCCACTCTGCCCTCTCCCCACATTGGTTTCTGCTCACAGCAGCCAAGGTGCCAATCAGAGCATCATTTCCCCTCGCTTAGTGCCTTCCAACAGCTTGTCACTGCTCTTGGCTAATGCCCAAACTCCCTATACCTTGCTCCTAAAGCCTGGAGCCCCTGCCGGCCTGGCCTGCAGTCTCCGACTCCCCACATACTCCCTGGGGTCCAGCCACCCAGCCTTTCTGGGCTTTCGCACACTGAGCTCCATCATGGCTCTACTGTATAAGCTTCACAGAGGTATGGACCTGGTCTTGGTGACATAGTCCCCAGAATGGTATCTGGCACATAATAAGCACTCGATAAATATGTATTGAATAAATGACCTTGAATCATCAAAGCAACCCTGTGAAGCAGGATTTTTTTTTTTTTTTAAATCATCATTTTACAAATGAATAGAAAGTTCAGGAAGGAGGGAAAATCCACTAAGTGGTAGAATTGAGTTTAGAATTCAGGACTTTCTGACATCCCACTACATTATGTGCCCTTCATACAAACATGGCTTTCTTCTGCTAAACTACATAGGACAAGTCACTGCGTATGTGAACACATGACCTTCTCCTAGAAGAAATACCTTTCTCCCTGTGTGAGAGTCCTCTGTTCTGCTCTGCTCACAGTGCCCTGATCCTGGCTGCTTTATGTTACTGAACAACTCAAATTAAAGTTTACCTGTAATCCCCTAAAGCCAGTGTCTGGCTTTGGGCTGAAGAACCTTGTTTTCATGAGGGAACATTCCTACGTAACTACTGCCTAGTCAAGGCCTTAAAACACTACCTATCTATCCGCTCCCCTCCCAACTGGGAGGCATGAGGCCACCCCCTCAGAAAAGAAGTCTGGGCTTCTCCTGCTTTTTTCCTGATGTTCAGATGACTGTTCAAGCTGCACAAGGTTCTTGGATTATGTTTGGCATAGGGATAGGGGTGGGGATTTCATACATCATTGCGGCCTTGTTGCCCATGTAGATCATGGGCCCTTTATGGGGTCTCCATCATCAGCCATAGTTTTTCTCAAACTTTGGTCATGTTACTGCTCTCTTCGTGAGTCTTGCTTCATTTACTTAATAGGCTCACTTTTTTTTAACTTGTTACTTTGAAATAGTTATAAAAAAATACAGACATTCTCATATACACTTCATATAGATTCTCAGAATGTTAGCATCTTACTACATTTGCTTTATTATTTTCTTATATAAAATTTCTTTTCTGACCTATTTATATATACACACGTGTGTATGCATGTGCATATATGTATAGGTATACTTTCTTTCCTGAGCTATTGAGAATACATTGTAGACATGGGTATGTGTTTCTTAAAATTAAGGGCATTCTCACATAACCACACAGCAAGTGTCAAAATTAAGAATTTAATATCATTGATGTGATACTATTAC
Source organism: Halichoerus grypus (assembly GCF_964656455.1). Classification (NCBI taxonomy): domain Eukaryota; kingdom Metazoa; phylum Chordata; class Mammalia; order Carnivora; family Phocidae; genus Halichoerus; species Halichoerus grypus. Next base: position 7,921,194 of record NC_135726.1, read on the forward strand.
CTTATTCAGATTTTGCTAATTTCCCTGAAGATGTCCTTTATACCAAAAAAATTATATATATTTGTGTGTGTGTCTGTGTGTGCATACTTCTGCTTTAGGATCAGTCCAGGATACAATACGCATTTACTTGTCATGTCTCTTGAATCTTCAATCTGCAACGATTCCTTGATCTTTGTCATTCATAACCTTGAAATAGTTAAGAGTCCAGGCCAGTTATTTTGTAGAATGTCCCTCAGTGTGGGTTGATTCAGTCAATGCATTTTGGGAAGAACATAATATCAAGAGGTACACAATGTCAATTGGCCCCATTACTGTTGGTGCTAAATTCACCACCATTTAAAGTGGGGTTTACCAGGTTTCCCCACTGTAAAATTATCCTTGTTCTCTTTCATTAATAAATATCCTGTGGGAGGTACTTTGTGACTTGGTAAATACCCTATTTCTTATCAAAGCTTGATCTACTAGTTTAAGCCTGATTGATGAATCTTGTCTGAATCAATTATTAATATAAGGATTGCCAAATGGTGATTTTCTAATTCCTTTATTTTTTCTGTTTGTTAGCTGACATTCTATTAGAAGGAATTGTAAGTTCTGCCTTTACACCCACTCTATCCATTCCAAAATATTATTTATATATTTATGTATTTACTTATATCAGTATGGATTCACATGTTCCTATATCGTTCACTGAGTTATATAATCTATTGCTAGCCCTATTTATTCTGATACTCATATTGTCCCAGGTTTGGCTAGGGAGAGCCCCTTCAAGCTGACTCCTATGTCCTTTTGATATGCATCCATATTTCTTCTAGTACATCCTTACTTTCTGACTTGATGAGCTATTCCACGCTCGTATTATTAGGCTTTTCCAGTCTAGCTCTGAAATCACCCCTTTTTCCAAGGAGCCCTGGATCCTTTTGGAGGATAATGACTTTGGAAACTAAGATCTGGATAACAAGTAGCTCATTGTTATGGGGATGTCATTGCTTCTAGGCCCTCTCAGTAAACAGAGCTACAATACACAAGTATGATATGTGTGTTTATGTATGCCCACAGAAACAGACCCATAAACCTCCACATCTATATCTCATTATATCTACCTATATTTATGTCTATCTTTCCATTTATATTATAGATCATGAGTTCACATTAATACCTTGAATTCCAATCTAACACCCAGGGTTCATGCTGATCTGGCCCCTTTCCACATTTCATTCTTTCTTCTTTGACTATGAGAGACTGCGATCCCATTATCCACAATATATTTACTTATTTCATCAACCTTAGAATGCACAAAGAGTGGTTTCAGAATTGCTAATCCATATTACTGTGAAGAACAAACCTACTAACTAGATGTCAATATTTGCTTACAGCTATTTTTGTCTTTAGTCTGTGGGATATCATCCGGATACTGTATTTAAGTTATTTGGGCTCATTCTTTATTCTCCTTTCTGAATGGTCATGTTACTCACTCAATATAGAGTTAGTTCACCTGTTACTGCTTGTATTCCATTTTAGTGTTTTTCCATTATCCCTGCTGATTTTTTTTATGTGAAACATTAACATGCTTACAAGTGTTCCTACTCTATGAAAAGATGCCCTCAGTGAAATACCCCTTTCCCATTCCTGATCCCACACCTCCAACCTTTTCTACCCTTCCCAATCCTTTTCCACCTACCCCTGCACATAACCAAGGTCGTTGGGTTATGATTTAACCTTCCTGTATTTAGGAGGATACATGTATACTTCCTCATTTTCTTTTCCTTCTTACACAAAGGGTACATATTATAGATATTCTTTGTACTTTGAATTTTTTCACTTAAGAATAATTCCTGGAAATCACTATCAGTTAATAAAACTCATCCTCATTTTTTACTGCGACATCATTCTCGGCTCTGTATGGATGTACCGGACTTGGTTCAACCATCTCCTTTGTATGATCAGTTAAGTAATTCCAATGTTTGCAATTGCAAACAATACTGCAGTGAATAAACTTGTGTACATGTTTTTTCTTATTGTTGGAGCTATGTCTTCAGGGTAAATTCCTAGAAGTGAAACTGCTGGGTCAAAAGCTAACTGCAAATGTTATTTTGTTAAATATTGTCAAATTACTCTCTATAAGACTTGTACCCATTCACATTTCCACCAACAATGTACAAGAGTGCCTAAGGCAGTTCATTTTTTAAAAACTTACAAAGACTTTTTAAAAAATAAATATATTTATCATTAACATGATTGAAAACAATCACTGTCTAGAAAAAGGTGGTGATCTGGAAAATAAATGCAGTGTCAACTAAAGGTAAAGTTATATTATAGCAGTGACAATGGGCTGTGTAGACGCTGTACCTGGGGTCCTGGGACTCTGTTAAAAAGAGAAATTAGCAAATGCTCAGGAAGTGTTGACGATCGACCAATGTCGAGGTGACTTTCTTTGTAGCATAAACAGAAGGTTTGAAATGGGAAGAACACTGTCTCTGTGACCCAGGGTTCCTTAGTGCTGGGTCAGTGTTCTTTGTAGAATCTGACACATTCTACCCCCTCCACATTTGGGATACACCAGTCTGTGGACCTGGGACCAAACTCCTTGGTAGGGCCTAGAAGGTCCCTGCCTCTCTGCCTGGCTTACAATGTAGCCACCTCTCTTGCGCACTATTCCCAGATCTCACCAGAGGTTTCACATGACTGAAATCTCATCACAGCACTGGCTGTGGCGTTGCCCGAGAGCTTACCTGGCCCAAGGCTTTCAAGCGCCTCATTTTAGTTAATCCTCCCAACCAGCCAACACCTTGCCAAGGTCTCGCAAAGACGAAGCAGGGCAGTGCAGGTTGAAATCCTGGTGTTGTTCCTGTATTTCTTTTTTCCAGGGCCACAACCCCCTCCTCCCTGCCGCCGAAATGACTTCTGTCTCCCGGTCAATATCTCTCAGCTATAAGTCCAGGAACAAGCATGGATTTGATGCTTTTGCTTTTTTTCTGAAACCACTCAGTGACTGGCTGGAGACTGGAGGAGACCATATCAAAGCTGGTCACCTGTGCCCTGGAGTCCAGCATCTCAAGCTTTATTGTGTTGGCCAGAGGAGGAAAAAGACATTTTAAAAGATTTTTTCATGAAGAGATGAAGAAGAGTAGGCACACATTGGTCTCCTTCCAAATCAGCAACAAATAAAAGGTCCTGTTCATCTATTTTTTTTAACCGGTGCAAACTCTTATTTATCCAGACAACGTGTTTGCTTTGCTGCTTTTATTTCCTCCTCCAGGCTGCTCCCAAGGCCACAGAATGAAAAGGGCTGCAAGAAGTAAGCCATCAGTAAGCCAGCCTGCCATTCAGTACCTTTTCTTATACAACAGTTATTTGTAAACTAATCAATAAACTTTTCTTATTTTGTTTGCTCCTTTAGAACTCTTAGCAGCCGCCTGCTGAACCATGAAGAAACTTAAAATAGCGATGATCTCCCTTCCACACTGCCTCTTTCCCCCCATAGAACCCACAAGCCCATCTGTGGTGTTTATACTCGAGGCCATATGAAGCTAATCTGTATGGAAATAAAGGATAGAAATATTCAGATTGAGTTTTACTAAGTGAACCTGAGGTTTTTCTGTTCAGCAAAATAGGCCAGGTAAACGCGTTTCTGATACAGAATAAATCACTTGTTTGGAGACCTATATTTCCATTTTGCCATTTTGCTTAGAAGTGGAGAATTCACAGTCCTCTGCAGAGACTGTGAAAAGCACAAGTCCCTCCTCTTCCCACGACCCCACCCCCCTGCCACCCCTCCCCACTTGGTAGTTCCCTGAGCTGAACTCATCTTTCCATTAGGGTCCGAGACCTACTCTCCTAGTCCAGGGCTGGCAGTGCCCAGGATCTCCGCAAACAGCCAAGGGACAGAGAGGAAAGGAAAAGAGTCAGATATATTTATAGAGCCCTTCTAGGCCAGATCACTCAGGAAATCTCTAACATGAAAAAAAGCAGTCTCTGGCTTGGGGCAATAGAGTAATGCCACACATTTATCGTTGTGAAGGCAAAGATGAAGACATGTGCAGAGGTGCCTCAGGAGAACATAGGAGGGGATCCTCACCAGCAAGACGTGTGTCCAGGCCAACCTTTCTGAAGCACTTGATGCTAAAGTAGTGTAATTTTTCAGAGACAACTCTTTGGTTCTGTATAGCCAAAATATTTTAGTCTTTCTAGGGGCATAATTAATGCTACAGGGCAGAGGTAAGGGAAGCAAAGCCAGGGACAAGTACTAATGATTTGGTCTTGGGAGAAGACCACTGGCTAAGGCCAGCCACCTGTGGCCAGGTGGTCTACAGACTCAGTGACAGTGCTTGCTTAATGGTAATCTAGTACATATAGTCCATTTAGAGAATCCAGCTGAATGGGAAGCATCTGAACATTCCCTGGTTTGTGAATCCTGAGGGAGAACAAATGACAGACATGAATAGCCCTTACTGAATTATCAGAATTGTTTCAGGAGTGAAACCAGCTCCTGTTAATTGACATTTTTAAGTCAAACCATATGAAACTGCCAAAAGTTGATGATTTTTGCTCTGTAAAAATGGCAATTCCATATGGTTTGACTAATATGTTACAGGGACAGTATGGAGCTCTTGATATTTATTATCCCACGAAGTCTGCCATAATTATAGCAGCAATGTCCACAATAGCCAAACTGTGGAAAGAACCAAGATGTCCATCATCTAATTTAGGTATATACTATTAAGGTATATACTAATTTTTATTAGTATATACTAATTTAGGTATATACTATTAAGGTATATACCCCCCTAATTTAGGTATATACTATTAAGTTCCTCATTCCATAGCTGTAGAAATGGAGACTCAGCAAGGTGATGTAAATTGCCCAAAGCCACACAACTAGAGGAACCAGGACGTGGACTTGTGTAGTCATTGTCAAAATCTGGCTGTGATTGACATGCAGGAGTTCTATTCTCTCTGTATAGGAGCCTGTTGGGCCATTGAAGGCCCCGTGGCCTTGGTGAGCCTAGCTGGGCCTTTTCTACTCTGTGAGTTGACATCGGTGTTCTGTGTTCTGAAGCCAGTGTGATTGTGTGTGTCCCGGTCCCCTGCTTGGCTGGAATTGCAAGGAGCTAGAGGACAAGACACAGACATTCAGCTGAAGACTTGGCTTCTGATGAAGGTAGAGGCCAGACAAAATTCTGGAAGTGTTTTGGAGATGACTCAGTCTCTACTGGAGTTTTTTGTAATGACTCTCTCAGCACCTGTTTGCTCCACCATACTACAGACCCTGTTTTGTCAAGAAGTCTCCCATGACTTAATTGTTAATGTCAAAGCTTGCAGAGCTGCCAGCCCTTCTCCAGAACCTGAGCCCTCAGAAGGGGATAGAAGTAAGGATGGGCATGGATCATCCTGGGAAAACATACTCCACAAGTTTCAATGGCTTAACATAATCAGTTCCTTTCTGAGTCTGTCCATCTGTCCTTCTGTCTCAAGCTACATCTCTAGCAAAGAGATGTTGTCAGAAGGCTCTGCTCATCAGAGTCACACAGGCCCCTGGCTGAAGTGGGCATCCTTTCAACATGTGCTTCTACAGTCACCTCAGCCTAGGGAGCAAGCATGTCACATTGTGCACTGGTTCTTTTTTTTTTTTTTTTTAATTTTTTTATTGTTATGTTAATCCCCATACATTACATCATTAGTTTTAGATATAGTGTTCCCTGATTCATTATTTGTGCATAACACCCAGTGCTCCATGCAGAACGTGCCCTCCTCAATACCCATCACCAGGCTAACCCATCCTCCCACCCCCCTCCCCTCTAGAACCCTCAGTTTGTTTTTCAGAGTCCATCGTCTCTCATGGTTCTTCTCCCCCTCCGGTTTCCCCCCCTTCATTCTTCCCCTCCTGCTACATTCTTCTTCTTCTTTTTTTCTTTCTTAACATATATTGCATTATTTGTTTCAGAGGTACAGATCTGAGATTCAACAGTCTTGCACAATTCACAGCGCTTACCAGAACACATACCCTCCCCAGTGTCCATCACCCAGTCACCCCATCCCTCCCACCCCACCCCCCACTCCAGCAACCCTCAGTTTGTTTCCTGAGATTAAGAATTCCTCATATCAGTGAGGTCATATGATACATGTCTTTCTCTGTTTGACTTATTTCGCTCAGCATAATACCCTCCAGTTCCATCCACGTCGTTGCAAATGGCAAGATCTCATTCCTTTTGATGGCTGCATAATATTCCATTGTATATATATACCACATCTTCTTTATCCATTCATCTGTTGATGGACATCTTGGCTCTTTCCACAGTTTGGCTATTGTGGACATTGCTGCTATAAACATCGGGGTGCACGTACCCTTTCAGGTCCCTACTTTTGTATCTTTGGGGTAAATACCCAGGAGTGTGCACTGGTTCTTAAAGCTTCCACCAAGAAGTGGCACACATCACCTTTGCTTATATTTCATTGGCCGAACCAAGTCACATGGCCATAGCTACCTTAGAAGAGGATGGAGAAATACAATCTTACCATGTGCCTGGAAGACACAGCACAAGAAATGTTTGGTGATTGCACCAGTGATGTTCACGGCTTTTCCAGGTGTTGTAGAGGAATGTGTGCTCATCCCTGGACCATTAGACATGGCTCTACCAAACACATAACCTCATGGAGGGCCAAGAGTCCAAGTGAGGTCACCTTGAGAATGAGTTGTTGATATGGAAGAGAAGAGGTTGAAGGCCAAAATACTTGTGTGAACCAACATTGAAGACTGGGAAAAGACCAAAGAATTGGATTGGCCAGTGATGAGGGAGGAAAACCAGGGAAGTACAGTGCCTGGAAAGCAAAGGTAAGGGAGGGTTTCAAGAGGAATGACCTGGCCAAGTATAGCCAATGGCCCAGAGAACTCAAGGACAGTACAGTCTAAGACGTGGGAACTGGATTGAAGGAGAGGAAAACCTTTGGGGAATTTAATAAGCAATGTCTTAGTGGAACCATACAGAGGAAGCTTTGACGTATTCTGAAAGTGTTCTGAGTTACTAGTAAGAGTTGTGAGGTCTTTATCTATAGATGGTCCCTCTTTGGGCATGTCCAAATGATGATGGGAATAATAGAGTAGATTGATGATGGAAGGGATGGAGGAGCAACTTTAAGAGAAAATTCCTGAATGGATGAAGGACAGTGGGTTTAGAGAGCAGTAGAGATGTTTGATCATCATAACAGGAGAGAAGAGAAGGTCATCATAACAGGAGAGAAGAGAGAGAACAGCAGAGGCACAGGTGGAAAAGAGAAAATGTTCTTCTGATTGCTCCTATTTTCTTAATAAAATAAGAATCAGGGTCATCTATTGACAGTGAGTATTAGCTGGCTGGGGAGTGAGATGGTGTCAGTAGTTATCTGGATAAGTGGGAGGAGGTTTTGACTGGGGAATTGTGGTTGGCTTTTCAGATGGTGCCAAAGGCCCACTTGAGATATGTGGCCAGAACTCTAATGTGAGGCCATTAAGCATGGTTGTGAATTTTTCTCTCACCACATTCTGCTTCTCAGATCCAGGCACAGAGCAAGAAGAGAGATGAGTTTAAGCAGGGGCGAGGTTTACCACAGCAGTGATGGAGGAGGACAAGGAACTGAGGTGACAGGGTTGTTGTAGGGATGGACCATGGAACCCAAACTGGATAAGGATGGTGACAGCATGTGAACCCAGGCCTGGCTTCTCTGAGGGATGTGAGCACTGTTTACTGGAGTGTGTAGATTAAAATTCATCTGTTTATGGCCAGAAAGTCTGATGTTTGAAACCTACATATAGGAAGTGGTGCAGCTATTGATAACATACAGATTTAAAGTATATCTTTGGAAGAGGAGAGGTGATGTGTGCTGGAGGAAAATCACCATAAAGTCACTTTCCAGAGAGAAGAAAATGTAATGAGAAAACTTTGATATTATTTTTATACTGTCGCTACTGAAAAAAAGTGGGTGGGAATGAATTTCTAACTTGAATAAGTTATGTGGATTAATGAATCCTGCCCAAAGCAGTTTTGAGATCTGCTAATGCAGTTTGTTCCTAATATTACAGTGTTAACATTTGATATAAATGACTTTTTTTTTAAGGAAAACCGACTTAAGTTTAATCTTTGTAATAATCTCACAGTGTATGACTACATTGACCATTTTTTCTTGAATGTAAGAGAAGAAATAGATTTATAATAAAGGGGGAAATACTATAGATGCCATGGCCTCTCTGGGCAATAATGTAAACTGCAGTGAGTTACCTTGAACTGATGTGCCATTATTAGTTGCAGTGATTGTGAATTTTTGTGCTATCTTGTACTTTCCATGTAATTTGGGAGGTTTTGTGAATATCTGGACACCCCCACGGGTGTCATGACACCCCCATGTAAGTTATGTGAACAGCATCTGACATGTCTTTATGGAAAAATAGGGGAGGAAGATGTGCACTGCAGCCCTAGGCAGACAGTATGGCAATTGTTATAGAGATGACCCCAGCAAATCACACTCCCTGCAAGGTGGCTTTGTTACTCCTTCCATCCAGAAGTGGAGTTTATTTCCCCATGCTTTGATCTGAGATGATCTTGTGGCTTATTTTGACTAATGAAATGTGGTGGTAGAAGTGACATGGTGTGACTTGTGGGTCTAGGCCTCAAGAGGCCTTATGCTTCTGCTCTTGCTTTTCTGGGACAGAGCTGCCTCCACATAGAGGTCCAGGCTAGCCTTTTGGAGGATGAGAGCTATAGCAGCAGGACACACGTATGAATGGCCCTGCAGAAACACATATGAATGAGGCCTTCTTGGTTCATCCAGCCCCTATTAAGTCACTAGCTGGCTGCTGCCATTTAAATGACCCTAAGTAAGACCAGCAGAAGAACCACCCTGCTGAGCTCAGCCCAAATTGCCAACCTATGGAATTGTGAGCTAATGAGTGACTGTAGTTTTATACCACTAAGTTTTGGGGTTATTTGTTACACAATAGATGGTTGATGCAACTAGTAAGAGTTACTAACAACAAGGACAGGGAGAGAAAGAAGTAACATTTATTGAGTACCTACATTGTGTTGAGCAATTCCTGAGAACATTATCTTGATTTTGCCTTACAACACTTCTCTAAGGAGGCATCATTTTCTTCCCAGTGAGAAGACTGGAGGTCAAAGAAGCTCAGTAGCTGGTCCAAAGTCACATATCTAATGAGTAATAGAGCACAGAAAACACAGCTTTAAATATATCAGTTTCACAACTTTAATGCACTTATAAAACACTTCCATAAATTTGACACATCTTTATGCTGTCTGAAACATTATGTATTTAATAATATTTTCTTTAAATTGGCTCACTTGAATAAATTACTAGACAAATAAATATATTTAAAGCAGAAATATTTTGTTACTAGGACAAATACTGAATGCTTTCCCCAGATGAGCTCTCTTCTAGTTGCTTTGCATGAACGAATTGATTTAATCCTCACTGCATTTCAGTCAGGTTAGAGCCATTGTCATCATCATCCCCATTGGAAAGATGAGAAACACGAGGTAGGGGAGATTAAATAGTTGCTCCATGGGGCGCCTGGGTGGCTCAGTTGTTAAGTGTCTGCCTTCGGGTCAGGTCATGATCCCAGGGTCCTGGGATCAAGCCCCACATCGGGCTCCCTGCTCCACGGGAAGCCTGCTTCTCCCTCTCCCACTCCCCCTGCTTGTGTTCCCTCTCTCTCTGTGTCTCTCTCTGTCAAATAAATAAAATCTTAAAAAATAAATAAATAAATAAATAGTTGCTCCATGTCACCAAAGAAGGTTGTGCTCTTGGCAATTGTGAGGGGGTGGGTAGAGACCAGGGATTTCACCAAGCATCCTACAGTACACAGCACAGCCTCCCATCTCCATCAAAGAATGATCCAGCACAACTGTCCATAGTGCCAAGGTTAAGAAACCCTGTTTCTGCCTTTCTAAATGGTAAACAGAAACAAGTATTGCTTGGGCGCCTGGGTGGCTCAGTCGTTAAGCGTCTGCCTTCAGCTCAGGTCATGATCCCAGGGTTCTGGGATCGAGCCCCGCATCGGGCTCCCTGCTCCGCAGGAAGCCTGGTTCTCCCTCTCCCACTCCCCCTGCTTGTGTTCCCTCTCTCGCTGTGTCTCTCTCTGTCAAATAAATAAATAAAATCTTTAAAAAAAAAAAAAGAAAAAGAAACAAGTATTGCTTGCCATGAATGGAAACTCAGAAAAAGAAAAAGAACAATACTGAAGAATCTCAAGAAGTGTTGCTTGCCAAGACAGGGAGTGTCGGGAGCTCTCTTTTTGTTGAAAAGAGATTAGCAAAATGTTAGAGAGATAGTAGAGGCTAGAGACTCTCTCCTTGGGTGTAATCAAAGGATTGTAAGAGATTTATATTTGGAATTAAATCTCCTTGTGTGATTCTAAGTTGCTTATACCATGTCCATGTCCCTATCAAATCATCCCACAATCCACTGGTGCAGAGCCCATCCTTTGGGAAGTGTGGCTCTCTGGGCTGGGTGGGCGGTCTGTACCCCACAGGCCAAATCTAGCCCATCACCTGCTTTGCTGATTAATTTTGGGGGAACATAGCCACACCCATTCTTTTACATATCATGTATGGCTGCTTTTGTACCATAGACACAGTTGCTTTGTGACAGTAGAGACCATTTGGCCCACAAAACCTAAAATATTTACTATTTGGCCCTTTACAGAAAATCTTTGCTGACCCCTGCACAGAACTACACTTGGTGCATAGTAGGGCACTCAGCCTACTATGTGCTGATATTTGCTGAATGAATAAAGCCCTGAGAGACACTGCTCTCTCTGTCTTCCCTCTCCACCAGCACCTCTTTCTTCCTACTCCATCCTACCCATGCCTATTTAATTATTTGTTTGTTTGTGTTTGCATTTTGCTCAACATGAAATGGCACCTCCATTTTTAAAACAAACACTTGTCCACCAAGTAGTTGATCACTGTCAGTTCCTCCGTTTTAGGGCTCAGAGATATAAATGGGTCTCCCTGAGAGGGGATGTTGATGGATCACCATGTTCTCGGGAGTCTGGGCTATTCCCTTTCTCCTATAGCTGTTGGCACTCACTGCACTCTCTCAGCTCCAGACCTAAGGGATATATAATAGACACGGGAAGACCTATAAAAGTAACATCTGAAACTGCCGCAGAGCTGAATATTGATTTATTCATTACTATAAATTTTTTGTCATTACTATGCAATTGCTCTATCTTAGGAAGAATTGATAGATGTGGTTGGAAGTTGCAACCCACTGTGCAAAACTTTTTCCCCCTTCTATAATTTCCTGTAACTCTTCTAAAGAATCATTATTCCTTATTACATAGCTCTGGCATGCCACCTATTTAGATAAATGCGTGAACAAGTGTGCAGTAAATATTCATAGTGGCCCATGTGTCAATGGTATATGTCACTAATTAGATAATTTAGTAGTTCAAATAAATAAATAAGAAAATAGAAGCACACCCAGGAAAATAGTGAAATAAAACATAGACTCCTTGTAGGAATCCAGGCAAATAGGACAGCTTTTCAGGTTATAGGATCATCTTTATATGTCGGAGGCCAGTCAGAAGGTCACAATGATGCTTAATGATGCTGCTTACACGTGGGAGAAGCCCAGACCCATAAGTGCCTATGTCTCTTTGGGTCTTCTTCGCAAGCTACATACTTGTTACTTAAGCAAGGCCACTCTGGATGGGTCTCAGGGGATTTGGTGGCCTTTTGCCTCCTTTATCCTGCTCATCTTCTTGGGTCTGTTATTTATAATCCTGCTGATGCCAAGAGAACTGGGCTCAGAGTCTGAAAATGATAGGTTCAAGTTCTGAGTCTGATATAAAGTGGGTTAAGTTACTCATTCAACTTGGGCCTTAGTGTTCTTATCTGTAGAATGGAAACGGTTCTAATTTGAGGTATAATGGCAATAATGGTGATGATGAAATGTAAATGAGGCAAGAGACAGGGAAGCCCTTTGCAGAGTCCAGTGTTCCAAATAGACTTTTTAAGACTTCGCTGAGTCCAGTGTTCCAAATAGACATTTGTTTGTTTGTTTGATTTCAAGTAAATGGTCTCAAGAAAAGTGAGCTAGGCAGACAGAGCAACTATTTAGAGAATCTAGGTACTGGGGGCTAGTATTTATTGGGTGCCTCCTTTATATCAGGCTTTGGGATTATAGATACTTCCTATAGGTTATCAACTAGAATCCAACTTGGTGAAGTAAAGGATGTTTTTTCCACATTTTACAGATGGGGAAACTGAGGATTAGAGACATTCAGTGTAACTTGCTGAAGACGACAGATCTGGTAAGTGATGCCAGATGAAAATCCACCTTTCTCTGGCTCTGTCTTTCATATCCGCTATGCTGCTGGTGATATGCTGTGTTGTCTCCAGGTTTAAATTGAAAGGACTTAATTTGTTTTGTATTCTTAGAAATGAAAAAAAATGAGATTTCAATCTGAGTTGTCCAGATAGCTTGGCTATATTGACCAAATTCATAATGGTCTTCCTCAACTGAGCAAGTCCGAGTTCTGTTTACATAAATGTAGTTATCCCAAACAGTCAGTTTGATTAAGGGTCTCTGTGGTGACCTCGTGAAGTGGTGTTAAGCAAAAATAATTGGATCTACTGAATCTTGAGATCTGGCTGATTAGCTCCTAATGCATGAATCTGGCCTTAGCCCTTTCCAGTGGTGTGTTATAATATGAGGGAGATGGATTCACTTTGTCAAATAGCTAAAGCCGAGTCTTCTAGGCATGCCTAAACTAGTCATGGCCTTGTCTGGGCATATTCATTTCTCAAATGCAGATAGGATGAATCTGCACATTGCCATTAAGCAATCATATAAAAAGTAAACTTATTCATACCAGCTTTAGAACCAGCCAGATTATCTAATCAAGGTGCCACCTTTCTGATTTGGGTTTATCTAGTCATAACTGAGAGTACTCCTTAATTTATTTAGCAAATATTTAATTTGCACTTCTGTGTGTCATTGCAATGGAAGACACTGGAAGCCCAAGATGAATTACATTGTGTGAATGTACCTATTCAGGGAGCCCTGGTTAAGAACCCCTGCTGCAATTGTTGAACAATACAAATGTAGAGGGATAGATGGATAAATATATGGATATGTGGATAGGTGGATAAAAGAATTGATGGATGGATGGATAAACGGAAGTGTCTTAATCATCTAGGTGCCTTTTTGAGGTTCCTTCTGACCCTCAGGAAGGCTCAGAATGACTTATTAATATCTCTATGACTAATGTTGGTACCCAAATGAATCTCTTCAGATTCCATATTGATATGCCTCACTGCAAATTTTCTTTCTTTTTATTGATGACCAGAGTTCTGGTCTTTTGTCTCTTGACTAGTTTTTGTCTCTTAGCCAGTCCTTCCCAACTACATTTTGGTTGAACTTTCTGCATGGACTTGAGTCAGGGTTCATCTCTACTTCTCTCTTTGAACCTCACTGGAAGCCTCCCAGTGACCACGTCAGTGCCCACAGGGGTGGAATTCTACAAGGGTGGATAAATGAATAGATGCTTATCAATGGAAAATTGTGGGTAGATGGGGGAATGGGTAACCATATTGTTCACATTTGTTCCTCCAACATCAGCACCGGTGCCTGGCTCATAATAGGTGATTAGAGATTTAGTGAACAGGTGGTTAGGTGATTGAATAAGTAAGTGATTGGGTGACTGAGTGAAGAAGTGCTAGGTGATTGAGTAGGTGATGAATGGATGGATACATCGATGCACAAATGAGTTGATAAATTACTGTATTGGTTACTGGGTAAGTGGGTGGATAAATGGACAAATTGATAAGTAGGTGAATGATTAAAAGGGAGTATATGGATAGATAGTAGATGAATGGGTGAGTGGGTAAATGGATGAATAGATGAATGGATACATGGATATATGGATGTACAGTTGCCTGGGTAAAACTTAAAGGATTTAAGATTAAGTGGGTGATTGTGTGAATAAAAGAATGGGTGGTGGGATGAATGTTTGAATTGTAGCCCTAAAGCCTGTTGGGCGCTGACAGAGGCCGGCATGATACTTAAACTCTGCCCTGATTATGGCTAAAGTAAACAATGCTCTTGGTTTAGGGGAATGATGCTGCTGGCTTTGGGAAGATTAAGGGCATGGCACACAAGGGCATGGAAAGTCTGACTGGCTGGCCAGAAGAGTGATAATGACTCGTGGTTTCCAAGCACTGTTTATAAAATAACCAAAGAAGCAATGAGTGTGTTTCTTGGGTTCCTTGAGGCCACAGAGGGGAGGGACGTAACCTCAGGAGGGACAGCTTCATGTGAAAGGCTAGCCAGCACAGAGTGCATGACTCCCGGAAGTTATAGACCCACTGTTGACTAGATGGCCTTGCTATTTTCTGCTTTTCCTCTTACTTTTTTTCCTTTCCTTTTTTCTTTCCTTTTCCCCCTCCCACCCTCCCTCCCTCCTGCCTTCCCCTCCTTCCTTCCTTGTTTCTTTCTCACTACCCTGGCCCAGGCAGGGATGACCTAGGGCCAGAAGGCAGAGTCTTCTGGGAACTGACCCATGCTTTGCCTTGAAATCTGGAACTTCACCTAGGAGACTGGTTTAGACTTCTGGCTGAGCTGGCTGGCTGATTTCCCTCCTCAGGATCATTTACCTCATATGTGTTCTGATTAACTAGAAGGACCTGTAGTGGTAGAGAGTGGAACGAGCATGGGGCTTGGATCCAAACAGATTTATTGTCTGGTGACCTTGGGAAGTTTCCTATACTTCAAAACTTTGTTTTATCTGCTAAAGATAATGAGGAGAGTGTATAAAATTAAAAACACTTGCTTCATTTGGTTACTGTAAGAATTAAAAGAGATAATGTGAAAAAATCACTACCTGATTGGTACCTACTTGGTGTCTTATACAAGTTAGTAATTCTTCTTTGATTTGTCAATTCCTTAATCTCCCTTCTGCAGTTAAGGTACATCAGATCGTATGAGATTTGGGTATGGCTTAGGTATCACATGCGCCCATTCATTTGATCCTTGAAGACTTGAGGAAAACAGAGGTTCCTCAAAAAGTTATGCATAGAACTGCCATATGATCCATCACTCTATCACTGCCATATGATCACATCCACTCCCAGGTCCATATCCAAAAGAACTGAAAGCAGGGACTCAAACAGATACTTTTACCCCAGTGTTTTATAGCAGCAATATTCACAATACCAAAAAAGGTGGAAACAACTCAAATGTCTAACAGCAGATGAATGGATAAACAAAATCTGGTGTATCCATACAATGAAATATTCTTCAACATAGTAATTATACTTCAACAAGTAATTATAATTGAATTCTGACATATGCTACAATATAGATGAACATTATGCTGAGTGAAATGAACCAGACACTGAAGGACAGTTATTGTATGATCCATTCATATGAGGTAAATTTACAGAGACAGAAAGTAGATTAGAGATTACCAAGGGCTTGAAGGAGGAAAATGGGGAATTATTGTTTAATGGAAACTTCTATTTGGGCTGACGAATACATTTTGGAAATTGATAGTGGTGATAGTTGCACAACACAGTGAATGTACTTTATGCCACTGAATTGTATACTTAATTTATTTAATTATTAGAAATAATTAAAATTTAGGTAAATTTTGTTGTATATATTTTAAATTTTAAGAAGTTGCTCATGGCTATTCAGGGTCTTTTCTGGTTCCATACAAATTTTAGGATTATTTGTTGCAGCTCTGTGAAAAACATTGTTGGTATTTTGATAGGGATGGCATTGAATGTGTAGATTGCTCTGGGTAGCATATAAACATAGTGATCTGAAGGGGCACCTGCACCCCAATGTTTATAGCAGCAATGTCCACAATAGCCAAACTATGGAAAGAGCCCAGATGTCCATGGATAGGTGAATGGATGAAGAAGATGTGGTGTATATATATACAATGGAGTATTACTCAGCCATCAAAAATGAAATCTTACCATTTGCAATGACGTGGTTGGAAATAGAGTGTATTATGCTAAGCGAAATAAGTCAATCCAAGAAAGACAATGATCATATGATCTCACTCATATGTGGAATTTAAGAAACAAAACAGAGGATCATAGGGGAAGGGAGGGGAAAATAAAATAAGGTGTAATCAGAGAGGGAGACAAACCATAAGAGACTCTTAATTATAGGAAACAAACAGGGTTGCTCGAGGAGAGGGGGGTGGGGGGATAGGGTAGCTGGGTGATGGGCATTAAGGAGGCTACCTGATGGAATGAGCACTGGGTATTGTATAAAACTGATGAATCACTGAACTCTACATTTGAAACTAATAATACACTATATGTTAATTAATTGAATTTAAATAAAATAAAATAAATAAAAAATAATAAAAATTTTTTAAAAAGTTGCCCCAAAAACACCCTCAAAATAATAATAAGAAGAAAAGGGGCACCTGGGTGGCTTAGATGGTTAAGCATCTTCCTTCAGCTCAGGTCATGATCCCGGGGTCCTGGGATCGAGCCCCGCATCGGGCTCCCTGCTTGGCAGGGACCCTGCTTCTCCCTCTCCCTCTACTGTTCCTCCTGCTTGTGCTCTCTCGCTCTCTCTATCAAATAAATAAAATCTTTTAAAAAAAAAGAAGAAGAGGAAGAAGAAAAAAATTGTGCCTATGAGCTACAGAGGTGTGCCTAAACCCATGGGGTCAGGCAGCCTGAACTCAACCAGTTAATCTCAGCATGTGGTTAAGTTATTCTACTGCCGGTTTGCTTTCCAGGATAGGAGGCAGGGACAACCAACACTAGTTCTACTTTTTCTCCGGTTACTGCTGGCCTCTTATCATTCATCTGATTGGCCTCGGTGAGATAGAGAACTAGTGTTAGCTGCCATTGTTTTTTGACTGGGTGATTGTACTCGAGATTTAAAATTCTGGAAGTGAAGGTGTGATTGGCCTTAGCTCTTAGAAAAAGGGGTTGGACTCTGGACAGACAAGAACAACAGCGATGAAGAGGAAAGTCATGTTAAGACTGTTCTCACTCCTTCCCCGATCAGTGCCCAGAAGCCTTGAAATCTATCTTATCCCATAACCCTTACTGTTCCCAGATATTTAGACCAGGGAGGCCACAGAAGAAAGTAAGACTTTTCTGGCCTGAACATAGTGTGGCATACGTGGAAAACCCAATCTCTGCTGGAATCCTGTTACAATATATGAAGAGCTGGAGCCTCAATTATGGGTACTCTGAGGACAAAATTTCAGACTTTGCTCTGGCTTTTGTCAGCTTAAGACTCTTAAGGTAGTTTACACAAAGATTTGTGTGTCTGAATTTTTCCCTGGCAGGTTCTCATTATAACCTAGATAACACAAATCCCAAATATTTGTGGTTAGCAACAATAAGGAATTTTCAAGTTGTCTGACATTTTCTAGCCATGTAGATCACCACCTACGATCAATATTCAGCTCTGAGACAAAAGGAGACGTATAGATGGTGGGAAAGTTTTTCATGGTTTGTGCAATGTCTGAGTTTCAACTCCTTAAACACCTTCAACTACCTTCGTCCCTCTCTTTCTCTCTCTTTCATCTACACACACACACACACACACACACACACACACACACACACACACACACACACACACACACACACCAGACCTTTTGCCCTACATAGGGTTCTTTCAGAGCCACACAAAGGAAAATGTGGGTGTCTAACCACCTAACAAAAGTATCACCAATCAGCACTGCAGAAGGGGGAACGGGCATTTTATTTTATTTTATTTTTTTCTCTTTTTTTTTTTTTTTAAAGATTTTATTTATTTATTTGAGAGAGAGAATGAGATAGAGAGAGAGCATGAGAGGGGGGAGGGTCAGAGGGAGAAGCAGACTCCCCGCTGAGCAGGGAGCCCGATGCGGGACTCGATCCAGGGACTCCAGGATCATGACCTGAGCCGAAGGCAGTCGCTTAACCAACTGAGCCACCCAGGCGCCCGGAACGGGCATTTTAAAGTGAGGTTTTTGCCTTCTCTTTCCTTTGCAATCTCCTGGCCATAGGTTATATGGTTCCAGGACAAGCTGGTTTCAGATCTTCCAGAGTTGAGCAGAAAAACGGTTACCAAGTTGGTAAACAGAAGACTGTTTACATAAAAAATATAGATTTCCTTTAAGCGCTTTGCTTAAGCCTTTAGTATGTTGAATTTACATTATTATTGTTTATGTTCCCAGAAGTCGGCAGGAGGATGGCCTTGTTGCAGTTTATGTGGTTTCATGATTCACACTTGATGAGGCAGCTATCACACAGGGTGGGGATGGGGAGGCGGGGAGAGTCAGGGAAGTGCAAAGAAGATTAGAGCAAGCTCACTTGTGGGATCTGTAGCCTTAACGTAATGGTACAGCCAGGGGCCTGGGGATTTCTGAGTCAGTCTTTCAAATTCCCAGACATGTTTATCAGTTTTGAGTTTCAAAACTGGCCCACCCAGAATAAAGCTGTGTTGCACCTGATGTTTCACTTTGGCTGTGTTTTTTGGGGGATTCTTCTGAGATTCAAGCTCCTTCCCCAGCTATCAGCTTGACAATGTACTCAGCTCCTGTCTCCTGGGTCCTGAAAAAGCCACTGGCTGCTGGCCGGGCACCTCGTCCAGATGTGTTCCCAGGCTGGTGTGCCCTGCTGCAGAGGGGACATCTGACCCCAGTGTCAGAAGTTTCACAGTTTAAAACTTGGTAGCTAATCATCATGGGCCATCCCCTGTGGTGTGTCCAGCTCAGCGCCACATCAACTAGTTTCGAGCCAGATTTCTAAGGATGGGACAAAATCAGGAGAACTTGTTCTCTTTTGTGAGGCATTGAAACCGAATGGATAAAAACTTGTGTTTTGGAAACATTCAGCTCATTTTTATTTGTTTGCTTGATTCTTTGTTGTTTATTTTGTTTTTGAAACCCAGGTCTGCTTCTCAATAGCTCCATGTCTTTGGGCAAATTTCTTAACCTCTTTGTGCCTTAATTCACTCATATATACTTGGGAGATGCTCTACCTCATAGGCTTCTGAGAGGATTAAATTAGATAATGCATCTAAAGCACTGGGCGTAGTACTTGATAAATAATAAGTTCATAATGGCTGGTACTAAGACATAAAACCCATTTTTATTATATAAAGGCAGCAAGCAGGAAAAGAGGTGTCTAAAGTGGAAGGTAAACCAGGAAGAGTTTCATGGCCATATTTTAGAGTCTCTGGAGCTATTTTTGAGGGGCATGCTCTTTCTGGCTTTGGTGTGGGATGCTGGGAATATTAAAGGAGCCTCAAGTTGCTGACTCTCCTGGCATTCGCTTGAGAACCAGAAGATCCAAGGATCCCACTCATATTCCATTAGGGTATATACCCACTTAGGGAAGCCTCGTCTTCTGCAACATCACAGGATGATCTTTTAACCAATTCTTCTGGGCTCCACATGTCCTGGACACTTAATACTTTAACTTGTAAGCTTTCTTTGATAAAAGTCGAGCCAGATATGGCCGCCAGACATGAATTAGTGTTTGAAGACAATGTCTGTTTTCAAGTATGCTAGCTTTGAGAGCTAGATATCTTTTCTGAAGCTAATACATTAATTCCATTGTTTCTTTATTACTTTATTCAACAAATGTTTACTGATTACCTACTATGTGCCAGGATCTGCGCTAAGTGTTAGGGATGTTATCATGAGCAAAACACACACAGAATTATCACTGAACATAGACTCTAGTATTGGGGGGCAATTACAAATAATCATAAAAATATATACAAATTATAGATTATTGTAAGTGCTATGAAGATAAAACATCAGATCCTATGAGGACATATAGGAAGGTGCCTGAGCATCTGGGGTGGGAGTTATAGGAAGGTCCCTCTGCAGGAATAATGTTGGAGGTGAAAAATAAGAAGGAGTTAACAAGGCTGAAGCGGCTGGAGGTAGACAGAGAAGAGTCAAAGGGTGTTCTGGTTATCTCCTGCTGCATAACAAATCACCCCAAAACTTGGTGACTTTTGACAATACTTGATGATCACCTGTCCTAGTTCTGTAGTTGACTGGGCTCAGCTGGGTGATTTTTGCTTAGAGTTGCTGTCAGTTGTTGACTGGGACTCCACTAGATTGGACACCCAGGAGGGCTCCCTTACGTCACAGTTGATGCTGGCTGTGGGCTAGAAGCTCAGCTGGGTCTGTCAAATGGAGCATCTGTATACGGCGTCTCTATGGAGTTTGGGTTTCTGACAGCATGGAAACTGGGATCTGAAGGGGACCACCCCATGAGTGTGCTCCAACGGGCCAAAGTAGAACCTGTCAGGACTTCTTATGACCTAGCCTCAACAATCCCAGAATATCACATCTGTCCCATTCTAATTATCAAGTGAGTTGCCAAAGCCAGCTCAGATTCAAGAACAAAGGAGAAAGAGATTCCGCTTCTCAGTGGCAGGAAGGCACACACATGCAGGGAGTGAAGAACTCATGCGCAGTCATCTTAGGAACAAGTTACTCTATGTGGCTTTTGCTCTTGCTATTCAGCCTGGAATGATCCTCCCTGAAATAGTCACATGACCTGCACTATTTAGATCTCAGTTCAGAATATCTCCTTAATTCAAAAGCTCTTTCTCAAAAAGTGTTTCATGACCTTTGACCTTGGTATCCAGTCACTTTCTGTCCCATGACTATATTTAATTATTTTCATAGTACTTATCACTCCAAAATTATCCCTTTATTGGATTATTTGCTTCAGCCCTCCACAGTTACCTTCACATACCCATAAAACATAAACCTCATAAGGTCATAGTCTTAGTCACCAATGTATCCCCTAGAAAAGTACCTGACACGTAGTGGGCGTTGAAAAAATACTTATTGAGTGAGGGAAGAGGATTCTAAGTGAAAGAAATGGTACATGCAAAGATCCTGAGGCAGGAAGCGAGCAAGATAATCTGCGGAAATGAACAAAGCTGTGTGTGTTGGAATGGGGGTGTGGAGGGACAGCTACATGCCTGGGGGGCTCAGAGCAGCATCCTGCTTGGGCACAGTCAGCCTGATTCAGTCCTGACAGTGGTCACCATTTCTGAAGTGCAAAAAGTATGTGTATTTTCTGTTATGCAAGCACTTTGGTTTGAATGTGTCTAACTAACCAAAATGACTTATTTCATGGATAAATGGAACCCACTGAATTTGGACTCCTTACTCTTATGTCTTACTCTTTCTAAAAGTAATTGAAACAACAACAACAAAAAGACTCACAAACAACTAAGTGATGACCACCTACCTACCTACTGAGGAGTTTTGTCCTTTTCCAGCTAAATACTAGGGCCTTGTTTCACTTATTTCTTACAACTCTGGGATGTCGATATTTTCAGTCTCCCCTCTTTTACACCAATGATGACATTCAGATCTCAGAAAACTTGCCCAAGCCTCTCCAGTCTAATACCGGAGGATGCTGGGTTCAAACATAGGTCTGCTTTACTTCAGAGCCCTGCAGAGTTTTGGGTAATGGCCTAAGTTGCAAGAAGAAAGAAATCAGGGAAGACAAATGTCTAAACCAAACCCCAGAATGATATATTTTCCCTGTGGCATTGAATCAACTTGCTGAGCTCAATGATAACTGGCCAGCTCTGATTATAAGGCAAAGATCTGATTCCTGCCTCAATCATGATTGAGTAACCACTAGTTAGGAATCATGAAAGGGCCCAAATGAGTGCAGTGGGGATAAGGAAAGATCCGTGGGTTGCCAGAGATAGATATGAAGGCAGTCAGAGGTGGGGATACTTCAGTCATGCTCAAAGCAAAGCCACCAGAACATCATGTTCTTGACCACGGCAGGGGGAAGGGGCTGTGATAGGGGAGATTGTTGGTGATCTATTGGCTGACAGCCATCATTTTTAACTGGGTGCTCACTCTTGGTGAGGAGAGTGTGTGTGGAAGTCACATCTGGGGACTCTCAGCTGGCTCTCACTTTACACCCTCCAGTGCCAGGGGCTCTCTCCCCTAAACCCGTGTGAACCGTCATCATTTCAGTATTTTCCTGTGCGTGAATGGCCTTCTCACTTAATATCTTGGTCTATGTTTTGAGCTCTTTTCCTCTTTATTTTTTCTCCACATGGGGAAAACTTAAATATATTTTTAGAAGGAGATGGTATAAAAACTTACCTTAAGTCACACCATCTGTATTGGTGGACACTTTAGATTTTTGTCTGGGAAGGGGAATTTCTTTTCCTTGTTTTCTCCTGTTCTTTGGGAAATCCAGGGAATGATAACAGAGAAAGAGAGAGAAAGAAAACTGGGAAGGAAGGGAGGGAGGGAGGGAGGGAGGGAGAGGGAGGGACGGGGAGAGAGAGAAGGAAAAGAAAAGAAAAGAGAAGAAAACAGAAGAAGAGAAAAGAAGAGAAAAGAAAAAAGAAACTTCCAAAGGGGGGAAAAAAACTTTCAAAGGAGACCTGGAAATAAGAGAAACTAAGCTGCCTAACAGGTATTACAGCAAAGCTTGAACAATATGTCATTTCTCAGATGGGATATACAAGAAAGGGATATACTGAAGGGTTTACATTGGACCTGGGGATCCAGCAGTTTGTACTACTCATTTCTTACATTGTGTGTGTCTGTGTGTGTGCTCACGCACATGCACATGTGCCTGCTAAAGCCAAGATTAGCTTCCCAGGAGAAATCCTAGGTGGGTTTGGAAGTGGAGAATTAGAAATGGAGAAACGTGCTGGGTGGAAGGAGAGAATCATTCAGCCAGACCATTACTGAAATTGATGTTCTTGGCCTCCACTGTTTACCTTGATGCCCACCAAGGTAACTGGTAACCCCGCTGAACGCCCATCTCCTAAACAATACCCAGAGCCTTCAACGCCTATTTTTGCCTGCCCCAGATCCTTTCCTGGCTCATCACTATTGCCATCTTTGGCACAAAGCCTCGCTATATGGAGGGTGAATGGATCAACTGAAAATGGACTGATGAGGAACAGGAATGTCCCCACCCTCGGACCAACATGCCAACCACTGATGGAACTCTAGTGGCTGCTCTGGTTTCACTGGAGATGTTACTGAACCCAAACCTGGGATGAAAATTCAGGGATCTCATTTTCTATCATTTGTTCAAAGCCAACTGTGGGCAAGGTTCTGTGATATTATGCCCTTGTTATAGAAGAGAAAATTGGGACTCAGCTGTTAAGTTCTTTAAGTCCACGTGGGTCTTGAGTGGAAATGTGGTTTCAATCAAAGCCTCTCTGACTTGGAGGATGGAGTCAGTCATTCATTTAAAATTGACCACAGAGAAGGTCCAGTTAGAGTAAAGGGATACCTTTACTCATTCCTTCACCCATTCACTCTGTACTTACTTGTGGTTTGCCATGTGGAACTCACCAGCAGACTATCAGGCCCTAGAGCTACAGAAATAACAGTCGTGATCTCTAGCCTCATGGAGCCCATGATGCACCTGCATCTGGCTACTCAAAATGTGGTCCATGGAGCAGTGTCCCTGAAGTGTCAGGCCCCACCTCAGACTCCTTGATTCCGAGTGTTCGTGTGAAGCTGGTCTCTGGGCCATTTGAGAAGATGCATAAAGGATGAGAACGAGGCCAATAGAAAAGAAAGTGGAAATTGGGAGCTGGCGATCCCAGCAGTGGGCAGGCTATGTGCAAGAAACCAGCAAGCTCAGCACATTGAGGAAAAGGAGTGATAAACCAAAGCAGGAGAGGAAAAATGGGGAGAGAAATACGTGGGGCTGGGCTAGACTACTTGAGGGGGGTGTTCACCCCTGCATTTTACTAGCTGTGAGATCTCACCCAGCCTCAGGTCCCTGTTCTGTAAAAGGGGAATAAGATTGGTATCTGTCTCACAAGGTTGTAGCGAAGATTAAGAGTCAATATATGTAAAGTGCAGAGTCAAGTACTTGGCACAGAGCAAGTCCTAAGCACACTGGCTGTCGTCCCTGTCATTATTATTCCTATGACGTAGATGCTCTGAGGACTGGGTGGGTGGGACACTTTGTCCCCTTGAGGAATTTGCAGTTGGCTAAAAGATAGGACATGTGCGCATCCCCGGACAGTTGAGATGGAAGGCAAACACCCAGCACTTTCTAAAACACTTCCTAAAAACACATTCCAAATTGTCTTTAAAAAGGACCCGAATGGGGTGCCTGGGTGACTTAGTTGTTAAACGTCTGCCTTTGGCTCAGGTTATGATCCCAGGGTTCTGGGATCGAGCCCCATGTTGGGCTCCCTGCTCCACGGGAAGCCTGCTTCTCCCTCTCCCACTCCCCCTGCTTGTGTTCCTGCTCTCGCTCTCTCTCTCTCTCTCTCTGTCAAATAAATAAATAAAATCTTTAAAAAAATAAATAAAATAAAAAGGAGCCGAAGTATCACCGCCTCTTAAAATCATCCATTTATTTATTCTGACATTTTTATTAGCATGAGCAGCATTACATCTAAGTAAGTAATTAATCAGAGATAATACCAGTAATGATAATAGCCAGGGTTTATTGAACATCTATTGCATGGAGGTACCATATAAAATCTTTCACAAGCATTATCTCAACTTAATTATCTCAAATCCTAATAGGTTTTGAGTGATTTTACCCTTCCTTCCACAAATGGGGAAACTGAGTCTCAGCAGACAGGCAAGAAATGCATCTGTTGATGTTAAGTCCTATGTTGGAGGCATAGGCAGGAGGCAACAAGGGCATACATAGGAGAGGCCCAGCAAAGGCACGGCCCCTCCCCAACTCCTCTCTACCCACAGCTCAAATGCCCATCCTCCAGTGCCCAGTTTTATTTTTGTAGTAAGCAAAAGTCTAAAGATGTCCTCCACCAAGATTCCTATCCCCTGATTATTCTATTAAATGAGAATCTAGGTTCTGTGAAGGGGTTTTACAGATGTAGGTCAAGTCCCAAGTCCCCATAACATATGGAAATTATCCATTTGGGCCTAGCCCCATCATATGAGCCCTTAAAAAACAGAGAATTTTCTTCAGCTAGTGGCAGATGGGAATTCAGAGAGATTTAAAGCAGCAGGAGGACTTGACATGCCATTGCTGGCTTTGAAGTTGGAGGAAGCCACTTGATGAGGACCCCAAAGGGGACTTGAGAAGCTAAGAGTGGCCCCGCTGGCAGCTGGGAAGGAAGTTAACACCACAGTCCTACAACATTGAGGAGCTGGATTTTGCCCACAACCTGAGTAAGTTTGGAAGCAGATTCCTTCCTAGAACCTCATGATGGAGTCCTGTCTTGCTGACACCTTAACTTTGGCCTTGTGAGACCCTAGGCAGAGAGCCCTGCTAATCCCATCTGGATTTCTGATGTGTGGTGGTAATTTGTCACATGGCAGTAGAAGACTAATACAATCTCTATTCATGAAACCATCACAGTACCTCACACTGTTGGGGTTTTGCTCATCCACTTTTTTAGCTCTGAGAACAAAGGACATTGTTTTACTTTTCTATCAAACAAGTAAACATGAAAGTGACCAAAATATGTTTCCTGAAGGAAAGACTGGATGGGGCATAGGTTTTGTCTCCTTTTGACTATGGGTCCCTGGCATCAGGTTTCCCAGATTCAACGTCCAACTTCCTCCCTTGATAGTTGTTTGGCCTTGAGTTTTTCAGTCAACCTCTTCAGGCTGCACTGTGTTTATCCATAAAATTGGGATAATAATGGAACTGTAGGGAGGATTGAGTGATAATAATACCCATAAAGCATTGAATTCACTGCCTGGCACATGGTAATCACTCAGTAAATATTCCCTGTACACAGGATCTTCACCTGGGTGGGTCAGTGAATGAATGAACTCCAACACAAAGGAGCTGAGACATCATTACATGAACACAGCTCTCAGGTTTTGCCACTCAGGCTACATTGTGTACTAGATCAGGTCCACAGGTGTTCCTGGCTCTGGGCACTTGGGTGACTCCCACCATAGATCCTGCAATGCAGAACCAGATCCTAAAGGAAATGGTTGGACAACCCAACTGGAGACTCTGCTTGGAAACTGGGAGGGCAGTGGGGCTCAACTGGGATGCTTCTGCAGGTGTCAGAAGTACCGTCAATTCAGTCATCCATATTGCTGACTTGGCTTGGGCTGCTCACGAGGGCCCGCTGAAGAGCAAGACTATTCTGTTCAATCCAAACAGTTGAGCCAGCAGCTCTAGGTAGACAAAACCAGACTTAACAACAGCCTTGTTCCCAGCATCTGTTCATTTCAAGCCTTGCCAGGGAGCCAAAGGTAGAAATCTATGAACATGCTCCTGTTTTAATTAAGTATTACTCCTTTCTCTTTAATTTTTCCAAAGGACATATAGATTTGGCCAGTATGTTTATGGCCTGTTTTTTTTTTTTTTTTTTTTTTAATTCTACTGTGCTTTTTCAGAGAAATATGTATCTTAAGAGAAAACAATTTATCACTGAAAACTGAAGACATAAATATTCAAGGTAAAACAGCACCCTGGTACACATTGGCAACCGGATCTTTTAATTAGAGCTGGGTACAAGCTGACATCATCAGATCAGCCACATAGGGAAGGAGGGATGGTTCCATCCACACTCAGACAGTGACTAGAGTCTCTCTTGCAAGTCCCCCCCTCCAATTATCTATTATTTGCAGAGCTCTCGAGCAAGTGCCTCTTTCTACCTTTCTTCCCCTAGATCGCTCTTCTCTAATTTTAGCCATTTGGACAACATCATGGCATGCTGTGGAGGAGGAAACTGGAATATGTGTAAATAACTGGTGGATGCAAAGATCCATTTCAGCTGAGGGGAAAAGAAGAATGCAAAGTGCCACGTGGTCCCTGCATGGGTGTGCATTCAGGGTGTGGCGCACAGAGCAAGGGACAAAAGCAGAGAGGGCTGGCCAGAACAATGGGCCGTCACAAATGCTATGTTATGTAACTGGGTTATTTGAATTCACAATTGTGAAGGCCACGATTGTAGGAGAAGGCCTGTCCTCCTGCTCCATGGTGGGAGGGCAACAGGCTCCTTTGCTCCTACCCAGGTGCCCGGGCAGCAGTCTCCGAGCCTCTTGATGAGGCCAACAGCTGCCACTCAGGAGAGAAGGCCTGGATTACTCCTGACCCCACAAGGTGCTCGGCAACTCTGTGTTGAGCTGCACTTTTGGATGTTTATAATAAAAAAAAAGGCAATGAGATATCATCCCCCACCACAATTGGCCTTTTGGAAATGACCTGATTCTTTCCATTCAATGCATACTTGTTGAGTTTGAACGGTGTTCTCTGGATAGCGCCTTGGGACTGTGAGTCCCATGCTCCACAGCTGTGTCAAGGCACATGGACATGAATTTGCAGAAAGGTCACCATAGCAGGGAGTCAGGGAAAGCTTCTTGGAAGAGGTAAACTTTGAAGATAGTATGGCTGTGGCCATGATAAAGACACTAAAGATAATTTTGACCTCCATGTAGCACCCGATTACCCAGCACGAGCAGTGAAAGGCCAAGGCTCTTTCTTGGCTGCCTTCCTGTTTTGTGTTGAGCTCCCCCCATCTGCAGGCCCTGAGGTGCAGCCACACCCATGTGTGCCAGGGAAACCCTCCCCACCTCACTCATGGCGGGACCGTCCAATTCCTCAAACCCAGCCAGCATCCCACTGCTCTGTAAAGCCCTCCTCAGGGACACCCCACCCATCTGCTCCCATGCCCTCTTTCTCTCGGGTCCTCATAATTCCATGTGTTTCCTTCCTGCATGCACTGACCCTGCCCCACACGCCTGGTCTGTCCGCAGACCTGCTCCTCACTAGCTGCCCCACAGGAGGGCAGCGGCCAGATCTTCTCACTTCTTTATCCGTTATGCTCTGCACATCAGATGGCTTTATAATGTGTGAGCGGTGAGAGCCTTTCTCCTGGCCTCTGGGTGCTGGGAAAGCAGCTTTAGCCTCACTAAGCTCACTTGCAGATACGGGCGGAGTCCTTTCTCCTTGTGGTGTAGTTGTGGTGGTGGTGTGCACTTAAGCCGGACGTGTAAACAGAAGCTTCGTTCTGATTCTTCAGCCATTCCACCTGTCTGGGTAGTTTGTCTGTCCATCAGAGGTGATATGCAGCTCCAGTTGGAGAGCTTTCCAGGAAGGAACAAATAGCCCAGAGGTTTGCTCACTCACTTGTGTTCTCAGATGGAAATACAGGGATGATGATGATGATGATGGTGCTGGGTGATGATGATGATGATGATATTGAAAACTTGGTGTCTCTGGTGTGCCAAGAACTTTCCATTTCTTTTCCTGCTTACATCACAGAAGAAAAACAGAGGATAGTATGATTATTATTATCATTTTTTCTTTCTTTAAAAAAAACCCAACACAACACTTTCTTGAGGTATGATCAACATATAAAATGCTGTCCATATTTAATGTTTACAATTCATTGAGTTTGGGTGAGTGTTCACCTGTGAACCCATTACCTCCATCAAGGCCCTAGACAGACCCACCTCTCAAAGTTTCTTCCAGCTCTCATCTTCATCATCATCATCATCATATTATTATTATGATTTTATGATATGAGCACTTAACCTAAGATGTACCTTTTTAGAAAATGTTTTTCGTGTAACATAGTATTGCTAGCTATTGCCCTATGCTGTGTAGCAGATTTCCAGAAATGATTTATATTGTATAATACTTACACAATACCCTTTCCCCACCCCCGGCAACCACCATTCTACTCTCTGCTTCTGTGAGTTTGAGAATTTTAGATCCCACTTATAAAGGAGACCATACAGAATTTGTCTTCTGCATTTGGCTAATTTCACTTGGTGTAACGCTGGCCTGGAGGACTTGATTCTCATTTCGTGTCGTGGAATGGCTCACCCAATATCCCACATCTCAGAGAAGCCAGGACTAGAGCCCTAGCAGCCCCACTCCAGGTATCCATACATACTCAATACTGCTTCTTATTGCTACAAGTATGTAAGTACATGCACACTGGGTATATGCACATGTGTGTGGATGATTGCATGGAATTTGATGTGTTCTAGAAGCTTGTATGCAAACAGGTAGGTGTGAGCCAGGGTGTTATCTGATTTTGTCTGATCATGTTAGAATGTCCGTGTATGTGTGTACTGTGTATGTAGGTGTCTTTCCTGATCCAGAAAAAGCATCGAGGTCCAAATAGGGCCAATATTAATACGGTGAGAGTTTCCCTGAGGTTGCAGGTCTCCTCCCTCCCCCTGCCCTGGCTCCCTCCTTCCTTGTCCACTCTGAAACAAGAGTGCATTAAGTAGAGGCTGTGTTGGCTTCGTGGGGATTCTGGCCTTACCCCAAGCAGTGCTGCAGAGAGCTGCAGATTAGGAGGTAAACTTCCACCAGTGAAGACTTGCTCTTCACTGGTAAATTTACATTTAAATGCACCCTGTCATTTTTAATCTCAGCCACTTGACACAATCACCTCCCAGGGAGCAGGCTGGCTTTGTAAGGCCTGCTTCCAGCCGGTAACACCCAGGCTGCAGGAACCCATTGTAGACTCCAGGGCCCAGAGGCAGCTATGGGTGTGGATGGAGCAGCCTGGTGATGTATGCAAATTTTACTGTCAGGGTAACTCAGATGCAGTCCAAGGAGAGTGCCAAGGGGCATTTTATGTTACCAGGCCTTGGGCGGTGTCCCCTGAGACTGGAACTGTCCAGGTAGGAGGTGGGACCGAAGAGTGGCCTGTTCAGTCCTATTAAAGGTGGGAATGCCTTGAAGGCTGCTGACAAAGTAGAAAAGCTGCTGTTGTATAAAAACCGTTGACATTTCAAAGAGAAGCAGGCTTCCTCGAAGCTCCCATCGCTGCTCCAAGCTCCTGGTTCAGAGCGCAGAAACCTGGCTGAGCTCAATGGTCCTTTATTGTCAGAAAGTGAGCTACCCACTCCCAGAGTTTGTTTGGTTTTGTTTTGTTTCATATTACTTTATTGTATTCAGATTTGCAGGTTAGTGGTATTAGCAATGCCCTCAATGATAGTAATAAATATATACATGTTATACCCTTGTTTCTGTCCCTCATCACTGTTCATCTTGTTTGAATCTTTATAAAAGCTTCATATTTCTCAAAAGTCCCCATCTGAATTAAAAAGTGCACAACTTCTCTTATAGCACCAAGCAATCCAAAAGTAGCTCTGGAATGTTTGCAGTGGGTCTGGAGCGTGAAAAGCCTTTTTGTTTTACCCAGAAAGACACTGAACTCAGGGTCCAGTGACATGCCTGAGGCCACGCCGTGAGTAACTCAAGGAGAGCCGAGAAGCTAAAGGTGACAGGCAAAAATACCCAGTAACAGATTCACCTTGTTAACTGTGGCCGACCACCAGGTGACATGGAATGACCATCCATAACGGAGGACAAGTTAAGAGACTAGAGGGTCAGAAACCAGATTTGATCTGCAAAAGTCTATCGTGTGAATGTTGGGTATGGGAAAGAGTTTGGTGCAGGCAAATGACAGGTACTGATTTTTTTAATTTGGAAATGGTGCTTTTCCATTATAGAAAAGCCAGAATGTATAAAGAAAGGAGATTTAAAATATTTATCTTTACTTCACACAGATGTAGCCCGTATTTCCTTCCAGTGTATTCTCCCGCTCATCTAAGAATATCAGTCTAGAGACGGAGGAGGGCTAAAGCCCTCAGCTGACTGTGTGGCCGTGGAATATGGGGAACTGGTCATTCGTAGGTCCTTCTCCAACACCACTGGGACTGTTGTGGTTTTACGTTAACACTCAGTGATAATTAATATGCCTTAAACCCGCAGATGCCAATCTTAAGAAAAGCTGGTGTTGTGCATTGAATCATAACCACCACCCCCCACCCACACACACAAGATATGTTGGAGTCCTCGCCCCCAGGACTTCAGAATGTTACTTTATTTGGAAACAGGATCTTTGTAGATTTAACCAAGTTAAGATGAAGTCCTTAGGGTGGGCCCTAATCCTTTCCTTATGGGAAGATCTGGACAGACACAGCCAGAGGGAAGGCCCGTGAGGACAGCTGTGGAACAGGAAGCACAGGTGGGAGTGATGCAGAGCGGGCCAGGGAACAGCAAGGATGAGGGCCACCACCAGGAGCTGGGCAGACTCACGGCGCGATCCCGCCCAGCGGCTCAGGGGGGCAGGGCCCTGTCCACACACAGATTGATCTGGCACTTGTGCCTTCAGAACTGGGAGCGAACACATTTCCACTTTAAGCCCTCCAGCGTGTGGTCCTTAGTTTTAGCAGCCTTAGGACGTGCATGTGGTGGCATCCTTGATTCTGTCCATGTGTGAGCACTGGCACTATTTCTGTTGGTTGGTTTGGTTTGGTTTGGTTTTAGATACAGAGACCAGAGGATATAAGACATAAAAGTTTGAGACTTCCAGGACACGAGGATGCCCAGGACCTGGCACAGCTGCTGAGACGAAGTGCTCTGTGTTCTCCTCACCTCCCCAGGCCCCCTGAGAGGTAGGCTGCCAGGCCCAGCTCTTCCAGATCTCTTTTCCTGCCACAGTGACCGGGGGCCACACATGCTACACGGCACAGGTACAAGACAGAGGGGAGCCCCCCGGTCCCCATCAGACTTTGTGTGCAAACTTTACTTGTGCTATGCTGAGATACTGGACTTCATTTGTGATTTCAGAAAATCCCATCCGATCCTAGTAAACCCCGAGGGTTGTTCACAAAAGGGTTAAAGGGGATGCTGAAGGATCTGTGAAGATGGCATCATTGACCCTGGCAGGCAGATGAAGTCCATTCTCTGAGACCCATCTTCTCCTCCCACCCATATCCTTGCAGCTTGGAGTAAATGCAATGACATCAAGTTCAGTAGCTATGGGACTAGGCTCAGGAGTGAGAAATCCTGGATTTTAATGTACGCCAGCTCTATGGCCCTGGGCAAATTCCACATATGCTCAGTACCTCAGTTTGCTCACATGTAACATGGGATAATAGCAGCTATCTCATAGAACTGCTGAGACCTTAAACTGAATGAGGTATATAGCATGGAGGGAGCATCTATCTCCCAATAAAATAGTAAACACAGAGCCTGGCACGGAGTCCTTTTGATGACTGTACTTCTCTTACTTTATCAAGAAGGCCAATACCTTTGATCATTGGGATGAGCCTCTCTCCCTAGTAATTCAGAATCTTTTTATGTCTGAACACCAATGGCTACACACAAACCCATGGACTTCCTTAGTGGTTAGATATTTCTCCCTTAAACATCTCTGTGGATTCGGTTTCCAGGTTTTGTTCTCCACATAGTGCTGGTTGGTTTTGCTATACACTTAGGGACTTGGGGACAGACTTTAGGTTCTATTTTAAGATAATGTCATTGCTTATTATATTCACAGAATGAAGATATTATAGTAATGTATTTAAATGAAACCCATCTTAATAAAAAAGTAAGGGTGAGTGGAGGTTTCTTGAGGAAAAAAATGAGATTTCAGTTGAAATCATCAACATCTGTGCTTACAGTGCTCTTCTTAAAGCTGTGGTTTTCACCCTACTCTGTGTCCAGTTCACTGTACCCAGAACTTATAAACCACAGTTCCTGGAGTGGGGCCAGGCACATGTGTTTTTTGATGACCCTGAAGTGATTCCAGTAGGCAGCCAAGTTGAGAAACCCTCTTCTGGAAAAAACTTGATCAAAGACCCATAATAATAGTTCTTACCATCTTCAGGGTGCAGTTGGCAGAAAGACTTCTAGAATTTTCCAAGGCTTATCGCAGCTTTGCAAAGTGATGGTGAGATAATTAGCATTCTCTCCATTTCTCAGATATGGAAACAAGTCTCAGAGAAATGAAAAATGTTGCCCAAATTCATACCATTAGGAAGCAGTGAAGTTAAAACTTGAGCCTCTGTCTGCATACCAAGCCTTCTGAGGAGAGGATGGGCCCCATTGTTCCGCTGGTTCCTCTTAGGGTGGCTCAGGCACAATTCTGGTCATGAATGTCTGAGTTCTGTGGCTGCCTGATGGTAAACCAGATGATGAGTTTCTCCAAGGCAACATTGTGTCACAAATTTCTTAACCCGGGAGCCAGTGACATTGGTCATGGAGAGGGCAGCTAACTAAGTTCCCTCACATTCTACTCTGAAAATTCTGATGCAGAGGCCAGCTTGTTAATTGCACAGAACCACAGAATAGAGGTGATGATAATCAGCAAAAATGAGAGAGGCCAGTCCTTTTGGTTGGGGGGTTTGAGAAGACCAACCCACTGAGTCACACTTTCTGCACACCAGCCAGGCACCCTGTCCATTCACACAGGCCCTCCAACAATTCTAAATAGGCTTTGATTCCCCAGCCTTTGAGAATGCCATCTCCTCACCCATCCTTTCTCCTGAGCAACTGTTACTTCCCTTGCAGTAGTGTAAGTTTTAACTTCTGCAGGCAGAGGGCGGCTCCTGATTTTGTTTTTGGTTTTGTTTTTGTTTTTTCATGGCCAACAGTCCTCTCTGGAATGACTCTTTTCACTCTGTAACGCAAAGGTCAGTTGACCTGGCATCACCCCCACAAAAGTGTCAACTTCTCTAGGGCTGGAACTATGTTGTATTCATCTTGGTATCCCATCAAGAACGATGTCTGGCATGCGGTAGGCCCATGAGTTAAAAAAAAAAAAAAGAATAAATGATAAATCGATGGGAAGTTTGGTTCTTCTGAGCTAGGCCTAGGGTTTTCATGAACCAAGGAATACCTCCTGGTTCTCCGACTATATTAAAAATAAAAACACCCTTGTGATGTGTGGAGCCATTTGCTGTCAGCCCCATGCTTTGTTTTATCATGGGAAAGTGACTTCAGCTTGGAGCCCGAGCCCTGGCTGATGGGAGCAGGTCATCCTCTGCCCCATTAAGAGGATCCCCCCCCCCCCAGTAATTACAGGGTAAATGACTTGTTAAATCCAGAGCCCTCACAATACATGTAGTTCATATTCCTTGGGTGGTTTATCGCACTTTCGAATAGTACATATTTTATAGAGAAGGGAGAGCGCTCCAATTAATAGTAATTGTGATCGAAGTGGTAATGATCGTCTCCAGCCTCATTCCGCAAGAGGAGACTGGAAGGCCCATCTTAATTGCCACAAAGAGCTATGTCTATCTGCGGCAGTATATAAATAATAAACTAGGGGAAGGGAGAGCGCTGCAATTCTTAAGGTCTTAGAGGAGGTACGGATATTTATGTAGTGCTGATTGCTAAAAATCCTCTCCAAGTAATTATTAGTAAAAGTGGAATGTCTACATTTGTAAGGGAATTTTAATTAAGGGGAAGGTGACTCTCCTTATGGGGAAGGAGTAGCGTTTGGGGATTAAAATGCAGGTCCAGGAGCAGAAAGTCGGGTCTGACTGGCTGTCCCTGCTGCCACTTGGACAACGGCAAGAAGCTCAATCCCTCTGGGTTCAATTTCCCCTGGTTTCTAAACCAGGGGAAATAAAAGCAGTTATAAGTGCTTGAAGTTCCATTGGATAAACAAGCCCTATAGTAGGAGGCTTCTTACCTGATTCGGCTCAAGATTGCCTGCTAGGGATGGGATGTGCATCTAACTCTTCTGAGCCTTAATTTCTTCATCTGTAACATTTGAGCACACCATTTTTATGGCTTTATATGAAGTAAATGGGACCAAGTATGCAGGAGGACCTGAACAATTTCTAGGACATTGCTGACTTTCGTAATATTAGGAGAACAACTCCTATCTATTTGTTCAATTTCCTTTGATGTAACTAATTTGGCTCTCATGATTCAGAAATAAGGAGGGCATTCCTTATTCTTGACCCCCAAGCTATTCACCATCTGCAACTGAATGAGATACTCTCAATTCATGATCACTCTTCATTTTCACAGCGAGTATAGTGATTCTTAACCTTTTTTTGGGGGGAGGGGCAGACATAGGATCCTTAGGGAGCTGATACAGGAAAATTACACATTTTTTCATGAGAGTCCAGATATTTCTGGAACCCTAACCAATGTACCTTCAGTTAAGGACCCATGGCTCAGAGGGCTGGACTAAGGAGATTTCAGAGCTGGGTGCAGGAAATGGAGAAGCAGATGATCTCAGGTGACTTATGAGCCCTAGGAGTGATAAGCAGATATCTTCCCCTGTAGGAAGATAAGTTAATTTCAGACTCAGCCCAGCCCTTTCTCTTCATGCCAGAGAGGAAGTTCTTATATTCCGGACATGCCTCCATCAACAGATGGTCAGGGATGCTCATTTGGCCTGTGGGAAACACTGTTTAGTCTTGACTCCCAACTATCCCAACCACACATGGGCATATAAAATCAAGAAATAACAACATTGAAGGGGAATTGGCCTTTGGAAAGGAGAAACAAAATTCAAATAGAAAAGGTAATGTACAAGGAAGTAGACTTAACAGAGGAAATAGATAAGTTGAAACTTATCTAATATCCCTTGGCTGATTCAGCGGGACATCATAACATTAATACAAGGACAACTCAGTTGTTAAAAATTTGAGTTCTTGGAAATAAAAATTGCAGTTCATTAAGGGGATGACTGGAAGAAAAAAACATGATTAGAGGTCAAATCGGCCAACCACATCAAGGGCTGGCAAACTTTTTCTTAAAGGGCTGGAGAGTAAATGTTTTCCCTTCTGTGGGTCACAAAGCCTCTGTCACAACTGTTCAACTCTGCCCTTGTATCTTGAAAGCAGCCATAGACCACACGTAATTGGATGAGTGTGGCTATGCTCCAATAAAATTGTATTTGTGAACACTGAAGTTTGAATTTCATGCAATTTTCACGTCACAAAATATTATTCTTCTTTGATTTTTTCCCAACCATTTAAAAACGATGAAGCCATTATCTGCTCATGAGTTGTATAAAAATGGGTGGTGGGTTCTGTGGGGCCTGCAGGTCATCGTTTGTGGACCCCAACACAGATGATAAACAAAGATGTAGAAATTCTGACGGAGGTAAGAAAAATAGAAAATAGATTTAGCTGAATTTTTTTCTCACTGAAATTAAAAATGTGTACCACTCCATTTTATAGCTCATTCATTCATCCATATGTTCCTTCCTGTGCACGACCCTGATTAAGTGACAAGTGGAGAGAGGGAATTAACATTTGATCAATCAATGTTAACAGGTTAGGAAACAGGTTATCTTTGCATCTCACCTCCCTACAAGGTAAGCATGATTTCATTTTCAAAGATGAGGTGCCTGATACAGAAAGGGCAAAGTATCTCACCTGATAGTGCCGAGAATGACAAGGAGTGCCAGGAGCTGAGTGCAGGTTTGTAGGCGCCCAGAGCCCGTTATTATTCTACCTCAACACATGAGCATCTTAACCATTCTTTTTTTTTTTTTTTTTTTTTTTTTTAAGATTTCATTTATTTGACAGAGAGAGATAGTGAGAGCAGGCACACAAGCAAGGGGAGTGGGAGAGGGAGAAGCAGGCTCCCTGCCGAGCAGGGAGCCCGACGCGGGGCTCCATCCCAGGACCCCGGGATCATGACCCGAGCCGCAGGCAGACGCTTAACGACTGAGCCACCCAAGTGCCCCCATCTTAACCATTCTTGACCTGGTCCTGGGCTCAGTACTTTCTATACTGTATCTCATTATCCCAATGTAGTTGAGAAAAATCAGAAATTAAGAGGAAATGTCAATCCAGTGCAGCTGGTAAATGGCAGAGCCAGGAGTCAGAATTAAGAATGTGAATTGGCAAAGGCACAAACCAACCCGCTGATCATAGAAAGTGATTGAATGACACAGGTGTTTTTTAATTTTATGGAAATTTAACTCACAAGGCCTCGCAATGGTAAGGGGCACCTTATATAAATGTGGCGGTGGCCAGTACGCTTGCACCTCCTCGTTGCGAGGTGCTTTGCTAAGAGCCTCCCTGTATCATGTGCACAGTGGCTGTAGGGAGGCAAGTTTTGCAGGTAGGAAAACAAACCCAGAGAGGTTAAGAAATTTATTTAGCACTCTTTAATAAACTTGTATTTATTCTTCTTCTTGTTTACCGTCATCTCTCTCCTTGAGAATGTGAACTTCACGGGGAAAGGGCATTCCTCTGGGTTGCTGCTACATTCCCAGAATTTAGAATAGCGCCTGGTTCATAAGTAGATACTTAAAATAATTGCGAAATACCGAGTGAGTTCAGGAGTGAATAAATGAATGGATGAGTGAGTGAATTTGCCCACTGTTACGCAGTGAGTAGATATGGGTACAGGGATGGTCAAGTGTCCACATCTCATTAACAACCCTCAGTTCCTGCTAAGAAACATGGAAGGAAGTATGCAGAATTACTGGCAGTCAGGAGTGAATGGGAAATGAAGAGGAAGGTGGGCACCTCTGGATTTATAGTAAGTTCTGTGAAAAAAAGAGTACACAACTTATGGAAACCTGGTTTCTGCTCTCATGGACATATCTGATTGTAAAATGAAGTACTTAGGCCCATGATCAAGACATAGCAATAGTACTTTCTAAACCACATCATGTTTTCTTAATGTACTTTAAGCAAAGCAACTCATATAAGAAGCACTTCATAAATATTTGTGTTAGGATTAGTGCAAGGGCACAGTGGTGGTTTGTTGGTGTGGCAGAGGAAGAGGCTTAGTAAGACTGTCTGCAGGAAGTTGTGTCTGAGTTGAGCATTCAGAGGGGAAAGGAGTAAAAGAGGGAAGAAAGGAAGGGAAAAGGGGGAGGGAGATAGAGGAAGGAAGAATTGTTGATTTGAGCTGGTGGATAGGTATAACAATAAAAATATGGAAGCAGCCAGAGAAATGTCTGGTTTCTGAGACATTTTTCATTCTCCTATTCTTGTCAAAAAGGGAATATACTTATGAAATTTGTATAGAACTTCTATACTTCTGAGCTAGAAGGAGCTAGAAGGTTCTGGAAAATCTGATGAAATGTTCTTGGGAGCTGAAATGGCAGTTACATATGAGAGAAAATTTATGTGATCACATTAGAGATCAGAACTCTTTGCAGTTGCCAAAGCTCCTGTGACTCCCTGTGATCCTGCTGGGGGTTTCTGTGGTCACTGGGACTGTGGGGCAGGCAGTTGGGCTGTCAGGGTGGGGAGGAGACCTGTAGCTTGTCACAGCACTGATGCTGACCTCTCAGCCAAAGTGGGTGCATGCACATTCACACACACTCACACGCAGAGCACACACTCTGACATACTCCCACACGCATACACACTCACCCCATATACTCACACAGATTGACACATGCTCACATGCACAGCACACATGCACACACACACACTCCCACATACACACATGCACACTCACTTCTGCACACCCTCACGCACATGCACACACTCACACATGGTCACACATACAAACTCTCATGTGTGCACTCTCACACTCACCCATGTACACACACTCACAGTGACACATACAAAGTCACACATGCATGCTCATACCCAGACACTCACACATGTGTGCATCTGAACATACTATTTATTCTCAAGCCTCAGGAATCATTTTGTGGTCCCACACAGAACTGATACGACTTGTCCTCGAATGTACACCACGCATCTCTCATGGAAGGATTCCTGTTGGTTGTCAGGCTACCTGCCTACTTCAGGTTGTTTCCTTACTCCTAGAAAAATCTTGAAGAACCAGGTCAGACAAATTCACTGAAAAGCTGGAAAGAGTCGGGGGAAGGGCCCTCTATCTGCTTAATAACATAGTCATTTGTGTGGCTGCTATTATTCCCCCGCTTTTGTATTATTCAGAAATCCATACATTGTGTTTGCCTTTTGTGTCCAGCTTCCAACAAGCCTCCCTTTGTTCCCATCACAAAGGCCAATAAACTCTGTGTGGCAAATAAGTTTCAGGGGCTTCTGGATATGATGACTAATTGTAATGCAGTCTATATCCTCGAGACTATAAACTGATATGAGAAGACAATGGCAGAGAGGGAGCCCATTGAGATGAGAGAGTCCCCTGGTAACCCCACGGGGGCCGCGATGGGCAACAAGGAGGCTATTGATGGTGGCGGCCCCAGCACAGAGCCCGGGAGAGGGGGAGCGGGGTGGCATGACCACATCGCTGGGCTCCAATGCTGCTTTTGTTTGCAGGGCAGTGAAAACTGGCACATTAGAAGTAGTTCTGTTTAGATTGCTCAGAAACTTGTGGAAGGAGAGAAAGAGAGAGAGAGAGGCTCTCCCAGCCCCCTCCCTGGCCCTGTGTGTTAACGGAGAGGCCTCTTGTGCCATAGCTCCTTGGACGCGCCCCCACGCAATTGTGCTAAACTAGGATGGATGTTAAAAGAGATGGGAGGTTCAAGCTGATTGATGCCCATCTCCCTTCTGCACACTAAAAAATATCTCTTCCCCTGACTTCTCTCCACCGTGTGACCAGGGGTGGGGAGGTTGGCTAGTCCCAGGCCCCTGTCCACCTATGATGAGATGGGTCTCTGGTACGCCCAAATCTCTGATGCTGAATTTCTGAGGGACAGCTGAGCTTCCAGGGGCAAACAGTGCTTGGTTATTCATTTGACAAATATTTATAATGTATCTCCTGAATGATACCAGAGTGTGGACAGGTGCTGGCCAAGTCCCTGCCCATCCTCTCTCTCTGTCTCTCTCATTTTTTAAATAATAGTGTTGATTGATTTGATTTATTATTTTCTGATTTAAAAATTATTTCCCTCTTCAAAAGACTCAATAGTGGAAAAAAAAATTTTTTCCCTCACAAAATGTCACAGAACAACTAACTTTGGCATACAGTGTTCAATCAGGTAGTATTAGGAACAGTCTGAATTCTGAATGCAAATAAAGATGTTGGATCAGATTCATTTTGGTGCTACTTCTGATTAAAGTGGGCTTCTAACAAAATGATTGTTATTATGCCTTCATTTCTGTATAAAATTTGCTATTTTATTTTTCTGTCCATCAGTACTCATTAAAATCTTCTCTTTCCTTTTATTCATGTTCTTATTCAGGATATGGAGCATAGACTAGACCTCAGTTTCTTAGCCTATCCTATTTTTTAGCTAAAGGTCAAGAAAGTTAAAAGGCAGTAACTCTGGAATGTGAGAAAATGCCAGAGGCTGCTACATTTATATCTTACTTGCAGGAAGCAAGTTCGGAAAGCACCACAACATTCCCCCAATCCTAAAAGTATACCATTTTAAACAAACAACTTTACTAGCCTTACTGGTTGTAAAACTATAATTGGGTGTGTTTAAGATCAGCCTATAATTTACCCTTTTAAAAGATGTAACTGCCCTGCCCTCTTGGAGCAGACATTCTACTGGGAGAGAGATCATGCACTTGAGGACAGATGACAGCTGGTGCTCAGGAAGCAAGCATGGGATGGGATGAGACTGACAGTGGGGATGGCCTACTTCATTTGGAGCTCTGGAAGGCCTCCTAGAAGAGGTGACTTTGACCTCAGACCCCAGGGTTGAGAAGCATCCTGAGCCAGCAAGTCTTGGGGAGAGCATTAGGGGGAGGGGAGGCTCTGTGAACCTGGCTGTTAAAGGCATGGAGGGAAGGGGACTGAGGCTGCAGTGTGTTGGTAAGTAGGGAGTGGAGGGAGGTAAGCTTGGGGGGTTGGATGGGGCCAAGGCAGCTGAGACATGAACTGTCCCTCTGGACTCTGGTTGACAGATGTACCTCAGTCTGAATTCTAGTTCCATCATTGGCTACTTCTTACCTGTGTGCCCACAAATGAGTTGCTTAAAGTCCCCAAACATTACTTTGCTTGTCTCTAAAATGGGAAAACAATTGTACCCTTCTGACAGGGTTGATGGCAGAAGTCCACAAAGACCCTGGTATGGTTCCCGGTGTATGCTCAACATGAAGTACATACCCTGTCACCCAATCAGTAGGGCTATTTTCTTCATAGAAAAGATGGTGGAACATACAATGTTGCCTGGCTTACATTTTCTTCTCAAGCCAGGCAAAATGTTACCTAGAACAGAAACCCACGAGTTAGGTTGGCCTTCCTAAGTACCCAGTGTTTGCCAAACCCAGTCTCTAGTGCTGGGTATAAAGAAAGGTCAAAAGATTAAGAGAGGTCACAGACTAATAGCAAAAGGCAAAAATGTCAAAAATGTTAATCAGGCATGATGGGGGATGCACCAGATGCTAAGGAACACCACAGAAGGTACCGATCTAATCAGAAAGAAGCAGGAACACTCCTTGGAGCAGGTGATCATTGCCTAGAGCAGGAAGGTTATCATGGAAATGAATCAGGCAAAGAGGGCAGACCTTGCAGGCTCCAGGTCCAGCATGTCCAAAGGCAGGAGGACGTGGGTGCCCTTGACTCTGCTGTGAACTCCTGGGCAATATGGACAGCTGATCCTGAAAGAGCAGAGACAGAGGCAGAGACAGGAAGCGAAGCAGGAGACGTATCTAGGAAGCCCATTTGCAAAGCTAGAATGCAGAAGAGAGAGACAGAGAGCTCTGAAAACAGTTTTATTCACCCTTGCCTGTCCTGAGTTCGGTTATAAGAAATAATAAACTTCCCTCTTTGCTTAAGCTTGTTTGAATTTGGGGTTTTCCTCATTTACCACCTAAAGGATCCTCATACAATGCCAGGGTCCATAGAAGGCTTTGGAGAGCAGAACAATAAGCTCCATGAGCTCAAGGGAGACCCACTCAGGGCTGCAGAGCCCTTGGCTGGTGCTCTAAGGAACCATCAACCAGCTAATCCAATTTTCAAAAATTAATTACACAGAATAATCTGTCAAATGGATGGGCTCAGTGTATGATTCTCTCTTTTGGCATTTAAAAATTATATTCAGTATTTCTCTCCTGGATTATTGTAATTTGTAGCTGGTCTCCAGGGCATCAGATCTTGCCCACCTACCCTCCCCCACCTCCTGCATCCGTATGTTAGCCAAATGAATATTATAATATGCAAATCAGACCAGGCACCTCTCCCTTTCTCCCAAATGATCTGGAGAGAAAGGGCAGAGTTTTTCTTGCAGATCGTAAGGCACTTCAGAGTCTGTGCCCTTACTTCTCTCCAGCCTCATCTCTCAGTGACACTTATCAACCTCTATTCCCCCAGAGCCCCAGTCACACTGAAATTATTTCCAGTTGTTGGAACATGCCATGCTGTCATATCCACATCCTCAAATGCTGTGTCAACCATGGTGGAGCTTCTACTTGGAGATCTCATCCTCCCCTCATCCTCTCCTTCACTTACCTATTACCCGCTTTGAAGGTCTCTCCTTAGACGGCACTTCCACTAGGGTATCAGGATCAGAAACTCTTACTTTGGCTGCTTGAAAAACCATATCCTTTCCATGCTGTGTGGCAAAGACTCTAGATGGCCACCCAGCTGTGTCCTCTTTTCCTGGGATCACAGCTAGCCTAAGTCTCCCAGCCTCCCTAGGAATTTGGAAGGCCATGTGTTGAGAAAGTGGTAAGCATCAGGAATACAGCAGGAAACAGAAGGTAGACCCCGTCATCATCCTCTTCAATTCTAGTAAGGGAAGATAGTCAATAAGCAAGGAATCAAGTAAGTTAATCTCAGTTAATAATATGTGCTGGAAGGAAACACAGAGTGATGGGTTACAAGTCAAGGGGGTGGCAGAGAACATGGGGAACCCTTAGCTGACATGTCCAGAGAAACTATCTCTCTGGAGAGATGACAGTGTTTGAGGCTTGGATGATGAGAAGAGAACATCCTTGTGTAGGATTTAGGGCAAAGTGTTCTCTATGCTGCATACTAACCCTAATATGTGAGGAGCTTTAAGATACATGTCCTTAGTGTACTCCCACAGAGATTCTGATTTACCTGGTCCAGGTAGAATCCCAGGCATTTTGTTTTTAATTCTTCATTCAATTCTAATGTACAGTTAAAATTTATGGTGCCTCCAGGACTGAGAAGCTAGATTGCAGTGAGAGTGGGAAGAATGATGGGAGATCAGTACCAGAGGTCAGAGGTTAGAGGTTAGAACTGAGCAAAGGCAAGTTCACAGGAGGTCAAGTTAAGGAATCTGAGTTTTATTTTGATTACAGTGGGAAATCATTGGAGTAGTGTCTTGGGTAATCAGATTTGATTTACACTTAAAATATCCTTTCTGTGGAAATAATAAGCAGGGGTTAAGAGCAGATACTATTGCAGGAGGGAATCCAGGAGTGTCGGGAGGGGGTGAACCAGAGTGGGGGAGGGAAGACATTACAAAAAAACTGCGCACCAGATATATCTGGACATAGAAACATCATAGTGGGGCAATAAAAGGAAACATGGAAATTAAGACTGACTTTTAGGATTTGGGGTCTGGCAACAGGGTGGACAGACACACCATGGACACAGATAGAAGCAGTTGTCAGAGGAATGATTTGGAATGGGGGTGGGGATTAAGAGATCTGTTTTGGACACACCATGTTGGAGAGTCCTGGCAGATGTCCACAGGAAGAAGTCAGGAAAGAAGTTAGTTTGCCCCATGTGGAGCTCAAAGGAGAAGACAGGATTGGAGACATAAGTGAGAGAAGCATCAGAACATAGATGGCATCTGAAAGCTGGAGTGATTTCAGAAGTGAGCAATCAACTGCGTCAAATGAAGCTGAGCCATTGACTAAAAGGCATTCAGATAATTGACTACTGAGCTTCACAAGATGGTGACCTTCCTATCAGCTACTGAGGTGGCATGGAGAGAATGGAAGTTGAGGAAGTGGAGAGCAAGGACATGGGTGACTCTGGGGGAGTTTTAATGTTAAAAGGGGTAGAGAGATCGGGCTGTGGCTGAAGGGCATTGTGGAAGGTCTTTTATTGTGTTTAAGATAGGCCACAGATGGACGAACGAATGAACGAATGAATGAGCCAACTGTTGAAGCCTTTAGGTGAAGCCCAAAACTAGCTGCTCGAAGCTGTGTACACCATACAAACAGTCCTCTAGCCTTGCGGGCTCCACACAGTGAAATGTTTGGCATTGGCTTATCAAAGACACGGTTCATTTCTCAAATGCCCTCATGGAAAAACAGCCATAAATTTTCCTTTCAGGATTGGGGATATGTCCAGGTGTTTCCTGGATAATCCAGGTGGATCTATGAAAGTACTTCCCAGGGAGGCCTGGTACTTTCCTTGCCTAACAGGCCAGGTTCTGAGAAATCCTATGGTAGTTATCAGACTGAGGTTCCAGTTTTGAGTTCACAGATACAAACAGTGGCTCACATAGATGGCTTTTAGGAGAAAAATCTGACTTGATGTCTGTGTTTTTTCTAACAGCTTGCCTTAATTCCCACCCCACCTCCCATAATTTTCTTTTTCTTCTTGCTTGAAAAAGAAAAGAAACTCAAAGAAAAAAATGCAAGAGAAAGAAAACCCACCCAACTTTCTATTTTTCTACTTAGCCCAAAGCAAACAACATGAAATCAGGTGCCCTATCTGGTGATCTGTTATTTTGGTGTGGTTCTAAGTGTTTTACTCCACTGTTCTTTGAAGGCTGCCTCATCAATAAACCACTCTGGTGAAGTTTCACAGACCTAGAATAATGAATAACAATTAGAGGCATTTAAAAAGTAATATTTTTTCTTGCAATTTGGAAATTGATTTATGAATTTGGGGATTCTCCAATTTCATCAAATAAGTGGTTTCTTCAGTTGAGTTCTTTTGCCAGTCTGAGAAAAGCCCCCTAAAGCCTGTCAGGCTTGTAGAAGTTTCTTGCCAGTTTATTGATTTTGATAGAAAAGAAACTT
Organism: Halichoerus grypus; assembly: GCF_964656455.1. Taxonomy (NCBI): domain Eukaryota; kingdom Metazoa; phylum Chordata; class Mammalia; order Carnivora; family Phocidae; genus Halichoerus; species Halichoerus grypus. The sequence continues at coordinate 7,965,724 of NC_135726.1, forward strand.
TTGACACTTAACAAAATTTGACTATGTGCATGAAGAAAAGCTAGAGCCGTTTTCACCTAGATAATTACTACATGGAAACCATTTGTCAAACAGTCTAGATTTCTCATCACCTGATCCCAATTCTCTCAAGAGAATTTTTCTAAGTAATTTAGTCAGAATGTTTTATAAATATATCTTGAAAATTTATGAAAGAGCATATAAAATGTTTAGAATGTATTCTTTCATTATTAGAAAGCAGTAGATGATTGATAAATAGGTAGTAGATTGATAGAGGATAGGTAGGTAGGTAGGTAGGTAGGTAGATAAATAGAGAGATACCATTGAGCATTGAGAGAAAACATCATATTTTGAGATCTCTGATTCTTGGCATAAGAAATAAGACTAACTCTGTTTCAAAGTTCTTTTCTTTCCCTTCCCCATATTTTCCACCATCAACAAGTAACTTCCTTTTATGGTCCCTCTTTCTTGTATGTTATCATATCTCGTGGCTGCAAATGAATGAGCCAGCAACATGTGCCCTCCTACAAGGTTAAATACATTAAGAAGATTGGAAATGTGGTCAGATCTGGGTCCTCGTATCTTTTCCAAAACGGGGCCAAAACATGGCTTCTGGAGGATTTCCTAGATTAATTTTAAACAATTTGAATAATTTCATCAGCACACCTGTCCTGTGATCCTTTAGTAGGAAGGATAATTCACCCAGCAAACACTTATCGAGCATTTACAATGTTCCAAGAACTGAAATGGGCCTTAAGGCTACAAAAATGGACAAGATATTGTACCACTCAAAAAAATTCTCTACCTAGACTCCAGAACAATAGAAAACAATTAAAATAAAAAAATAGAAAGATAAATGTCTAACTCTCCTACTTTCTACTTGTTATTTTCATGACATAGAAATAAATTTGTATAGGGGTGCCTGGGTGGCTCAGTCGTTAAGCGTCTGCCTTCGGCTCAGGTCATGGTCCCAGGGTCCTGGGATCGAGCCCCGCGTCGGGTTCCCTGCTCAGCCGGAGGCCTGCTTCTCCCTCTCCCACTCCCCCTGCTTGTGTTCCCTTTCTCACTGTGTTTCTCTCTGTCAAATAAAATCTTTAAAAAAAAAAAAAGAAATTTGTATGATAAAAACAGAATTTTTGTTTCTTTTACTTTGGTTCAGAGGTTTCCTCCCAGATATTATATCCACATCATGCTTCTTAATTGGCTTGACTCTTTTGAGTCAATGGTGTTAAACCACAAGGTCTACATGACATCTCAGATGTGTTGTGGAGAATAGAAACTGCCAAGCAGCAAGTCCCAAGTCTGAGCTAATCTCTTGTTCTTCAACGGATTAAGCTTTGATATAAAGTCTCTGGCCCCATTGGGCTTCATGTGCCAAAGAAGGCCACAGGATTGATCTTTATGCCTTGGGCAAGATCCTAACTAAAATATTATGTAAATAGGACTGTTTTATCCCAAAGAATCAAAATATTTGAACATCTAAAAGTCAATCATGTTCCTTGGAATTCTCCACTTCCATATTAATTACCTTGGTTAATTCTCATAGAATCATGATTTCAATTTCCATGCTCATGCTGACCATTTTAGGTCTTTATTTCTAGTCCCACCTTCAAGCTGTTATAGAGATCTGGATGTCAGGATATATGCCCTCAACAGATCCTCTTGGATATTCTTTAAGCATTTAAAATTTAAAAATCAGAAGAAGTAGCTTTTCTGTTATCTGGAAACAGGTGGATCTGGGTTTCAAATCTAGCCTGGATGTCTACAACTGTGGTTGAATATGAGAGCGCCTGGATTGTTGATTTAATTAGTTTAGGGTAAGGCTGGATATCTTTTTCTTTACATGTTTCCTAGATGACAACTTTGCCTGTTTTAAATATCTCAGAACCTGTGGTAGTGATTCAAACACCAGTATTTTTTAAAGCTCTCAAGAGATTCAACTATACAGTGAAAATGGAGAACCATTGCCCTAGCCCTGTCACTTATTAGTTGTGTAATCTTGGTGAGTATTTTAACTTGACTAAGCCTCAGTCTACTAATCTTTAAATTGGCTATGATCATCATGCCTGTTTTAGAGAGTGTTATAAGGATTATATGAGATGATTTATGTGAAGTTCTTCACAGTGTTAAACACATAATAAATGCTCCATAAATACAACTATCATCATCTTAGTCAGCTTGAACTATCATAACAAAATACCACAGACTGGTGGCTTAAACAACAGAAATTTATTTTCTCACAGTCCTGGAGGCTGGGAGTCCAAGATCACAGTTGGGTTCTGGTGAGAGCTCTCTTCTTGGCTTACAGACGGGCTCCTTCTTGCTGGGTTCTCACATGGTGGAGATTGCTTTCCCTTTCTCTTCTTAAAAGGCCAAAGTCCTATAGAATTACAGCCCAACCCTAAGACCTCACTTAACCTTAATTTCTTCTTAAAGGCCCTGACTCCAGACAGTCATACTGGGGGTTCAGGATTTAACATGAATTCTGGGGGGACAAAGTTCAGCCCAGGTCAATCAGTGTCATCATTACCCATTTCCAAAACTCTGCTGCTGGGGTGACCATCTGTCTGGCTTTTCCCAAAATGTTCCCAGTTTCAACACTTAAAGTCCTGCATCCTGGGAAACCTCTGTTGTAGTCCCTACCAAATCAATCCAACATAACGCCCATGCTAGAATCCTTAGCCAACCTGGAGGCTTCCTTCCCATCTGCTTTCTGCATCTGATCAATCACCAAATCCAACAATACTAACTTTTAAAAATCATCTTAGATTTGCCTCCACACCTCCATTTTTACTGCCACCTCAATGGTTATATCCTCAGTATCCCCCCTCTCGAGTGTTGCAGGGCCCTCTTGTAGTTTCCCCTCACTAAAAACCAAAACTTGAGCATGCATCAGAACTCCCCCCAGGACTTGTTAAAACACAGATGGCTGCCTCTCTGTCCCTTCCCATTTTCTGATTGTGTGGCTTGGGAGTGGGGCCTGAGAATTTGTGTTTCTACCAGATGATGCTGATGTGTTGGGGTCCACAGCTTTGGGGTTCAGAACTTTGTGGCTGAGTGGTTTTCACTCTGTGTTTCCAGAGCCATTGGAGAGATAGAGCCCGCTGGAGATTCCAGAAGCATGTGGGTCATGCAGCAGCAACACATTCCCATCCAGGGCCCTTTGAAACTGCAGAATTCCACATCAGCAGGAAAGACCTGGCACCAGACTAGCTTATTGTCAAGTGACCTGCCCAACTGGGAACTCTCTTTATCCCATCCTCATTCCTATTCACAACAATTACTCCTAATTTAAAATGCTGAGTCAGTTGCTCTTCACAGAGGATTTGGGTTGGGACATCCCTGACTTATGATTGGACTGTGTTATCATTCATCATGTTTAAGACCTCAGCATGTTCCAGACTTCTCACCAGCCCAAGGTAGAGTGGATGTCTCCAAACAACTGGGACATTGCTTCCCCTGAAAATCTTCACCTTGTCTAAATATACTTATATATAACTCAACTTGGATCAATTCTGGATTCTCTTTATTCAAACATTAATTAATTCATATGAATTCATTAATTCACAATAAGTATTTATTGTGCCTGCTATGGGCTGGCACCTAAAATACAGTGATGAAGACATTCAGAATCTGCTCCAAATTCCATGAGGTTTAGAGTCTAGGGAAGTTCCCTGATGTCTGAAACGTGACCAGAAACTCAGCTGCCCTGTTTCTGGTATTCTCTCCTGTATAGGAAGCAAAGCATTTTCTCCTCTGCTCTTGGGACTCTGCATACACAATCTGACCAATGCCTGAAGTTTCTACCTACTGCTGTGTTCTTAAGATACAGACGTACACACACTCTCACACGCACACATCTTTCATGTCACCTTTTAATCATCACTACTTTGGTGAAACTCCCATCAGCTCATTGTATTAGTAATTATTACTGCTTAACAAATTGCCCCAAAACTTCTCATCTTAAAATAGCACCTATTATTTTGGAGTTCCTTCAGAATAGGAATCTGAGTATAGCTTAGTGGGGCCCTTTAATTAGTGTCTCACCTGGCTACAATCAAGGTGTCAGTCAAGGGTTTGCAGGCTCATCTGAAGACTCAGGCAAGTATCAAAGCTTCTTTGCTGGTTGTTGGCGAAATTCAGTTCCTCATGGGCTGTTGGGCTAAGGACCTTGGTTCTCCTCTCACTGTTGAGTATATATCATACTCTGTTTCTTGTCCTTTGGGCCTCTCCCACATGGCAGCTTGCTTCATCAAGAAGATGATAGAGAGTCTGCCAGCAAGATGGAAGTCATAGTCTTTTGTAATGGAATCACAGGAGTGATATCTCATTACCTGCCATATTTTGTTGGTTCAGTCCACATGCAAGAGGATAAAAGTGTGAATATCAGGAGGGCAGGCATCCTTGAAGGCCATATGGGAAGTCTGCCTACCATGCCCACAGAGTAGGTTAGTCCCCTTGCCTATAGGTTCTTATAATACCCCATACTTAATGGCGGTAAGCCCTGTGATGATTAATTTTATGCATCAACTTGACCAGGCCACAGTACTTAGATATTTGGGCAAACACCAGTCTAAATGTCACTGTGAAAGTTTGTTTAGATGAGATTATTATTTAAATCAGGAGACTTTGAATAAAGCATATAACCTTCCATAATGTAGGTGAGCCTTTTGCAATCATTGGAAGATCTTAGAGAAAAAAGACTGAAGTCCCCCAAGGAAGAGGGAATTTGACTTCCAGAGGGCCTTTGCACTCCAGCTGCAACAACAGCTCTTTTCGTGAGTCTCGCCAGCCTGCCAGCCTGCCCCACTGATGTCGGATTTGCCAGCCCCACAATCTTGAGAGCCAATTCCTTAAAGTAAATCTCTCTCTCTCTCTCTCTCTCTACACACACACACACACACACACACACACACACACACTATTGATTCTGTTTCTCTAGAGAACTATGACTAATACCAGATCCTATTTTTATTGAATCAGTTATTTATATGACATTTCCCTCCCATAAGCTTCTATTTTCTGTGGGCCTAGCACCATGTCTGTCTTTTTCACTGCTGTATTCCTTCCAGCTAGTAGTGGATTTGACACTAAAAATATACTCAACGGACATCTAGAATTCACATGTACACATGGGTATAATGTACAATATTCACTAAACATTTAAAATCCTACTAAGTGGTACTCATTTGATACCAGTTAATTCTGCCAGAAGTCATGCTTTATATTTTAGCCATATATTTAGGTATAGAGTCTTTTAAAATTCTCCAAGAAATGAGGTGAATAAACCTAGCCATAGGGAATCATTGATCACCCCATGGGAATGGTGGCACACGTGTGAAAGATAGGTATTCCACCCATATATGGGACAATAGCCTATATCATTACTTCTTTGAAAACCTAAGGTTTGAGAGTAGATTCTCCTCATAGTAAATAGACTTAAATTTTATTTTCTAAGAGAGGAGCATGAAAATCAGCTGTAATTAACTTGGGGGATGTAATTTGATGAGAGCTGGCTCGTTGCCATGGTGGCTCCTGAACTGTCCTGATGAATCAGCAAACTGCTGGGTGATTCAGCACGTCCCTCATGATGGGCAAGGAGATCACTCTCCAACTAAAACCCTCATCTCAATTGCTACTCTTCCAAAGCTTTCTCCATGACAGAGTCTCATAATGTATAATACGGCCAGAAAAGAAGAGTCCAAACACCAGACATATTTATCTCCCACTATACTTTTAACACTGACATGTGTGAAATTTGCAGTACTCAGGCCCAATGTGGGTTTTAAGGTATGGGATTGAGTCTCAATGATGCAGAATTACACAGAAGGCAGGGTTATTAGTGGCTTACTTAGTGTGATAACATCAACTGGAGAATACTTCCTAGGATCCATTCCCATTGATAAGAACTTATCAGTGCACATATTGATTGGAGATTTATCTGTGCCATCTGTGCTCTGGAAACTAATGATTTGGGCTGGTGTTTCCTCCAAAGGTGAAATACTGAGAAGTACCATTTGGATATGTAGGAAGCTCACACTGATAACTTCTTGTACCCAGGCCAGTATTGCAAAATGTTTTGTAGGGTAGTTTCTGGACTGCTGCTCGGACTGAGAATGTGCAGGGACAGCATGTCCTAGAGTCAGAAAAGGTGATTTCTTCGCTCAGAGAGTCACATGGTCCCTATAGTTAGGGGAAATTCAGGGAAGGTGGAGCTCACAGGTCTAGCATAAAAAGAGCACAAAATGTAAACATTTAGCGATAGGCATCTGGCCAAAGTTTTGTTTATGGCCTGCGAGTTTCTGGGGGCAGTCATCTAGACAGGGAGGCTTTATCTAGAACCTTCTGCAAAGACAGCTTCAGTGCTCCATACAAACATTCCATGAACTGAATAGACAAGGGCCCTTTGAATTACATGTGGGGTGCCACAAAGATGAGGTTGAAGAGAATGGAGATTCACCAGTGATTATGATATTCGACAAAGTTCTTAGCTTGTCAAAGGGCTATGAAAGGACTAGATGAGGAAGTGTGAGCCCAGAGTTGATGGGCCATGTGTTTAGACATTCTAGGCTACAACTTGGAATTTCTCATATAGGAGCAAAGTAGTGAGATGTGGGACTAAGTAAATACCAATATTAACACTAAAAATGCATACAGTTTATTAAGAACCTCTTATAGGGTCAGGGCTTGTGCCAGCTACTTGAAGTATGTATCACGTATCCCAACTGGCACCATGCCAATCAAGTATTAATTAGTCTTTCCATTTTAAAGATAAGCAAACCAAGTGTCAGAGAAGTTAAGAAGTTTTCTCAGAATTAAGTACCTAAGAAGCGGTAAAGCTAGGATTGAACTCAGTTATATTTGATGCCAAAGTTCAAGCTCTATTACACCATCAAACCACAGAATGTTCTGGAAACAATGGCATTATTTCATTCATTGAGCTTTGAAAGGAATTCCTAAACATTGTTTCTGTCAGAGACTTAGTGATTTTCTATTTGAATATTCTAGGAACAGGAAGCTCACTACTCCTCAAGGTAGCCCAATTTAATTTACTGGAGGATGGAAGGAACTTTAAAAATTCTTTCTCATTTTAATCCATAAATTTATATACAGTATATAAGTAAATATGTGTGTGTGTGTGTGTGTGTGTGTATTTTTTTAACTTCTTTCCATCCTGCAATGCCCATCAGAAATATCTATGGAGCTTTTCAAAAAATGCAAATATGCATACCTTTAGAAGTCTAGATATCTGTTCTGTGAAAAGTAGTCTTACTTAAGAACTTTTTTATACCAGTACGTTGGCAAATGATGGCCAGTAGGTCAAATCTGGTTTCTTCTTTTTTTCTTTTCTCTCTTTTTTTCTCAACTCTGTTTTTGTAAATAAAGTTTTATTGGCCCATAGCCATGCCTACTTATTTAGGTATTATCTTTGGCTGCTTTTAAGCTACAATGGGCAGAGATGAGCAGTCCTAACAGACACCGTCTGGCCCACAAAACCAAAAATATTTACTATTTGATTCTTTGCAGAACAAGCTTGTTGCTTTCTGTTCTGAAACATTTTAGTGCTCAGGAAAAAATCCCCTGGAGAAATTGTTAAAATGTCACAGTGCTGAGGGAAGAGCTCTTTGTGCATTTGGAATAGCACATAAGAGATTCTAAGGCAGGAAAGAACTTGGCTTAGTCATGGGTCGAAGAGGTGTTCAGTGGTGCTGGAGCAAAGAGGACAAAGGGAGGTCAGGGAGGTGCCCACTACATGTCACACAGGATCTGATGAGCTGTGGAAGATGTCTGGACGGCATTCCACTTATTAAAACAAATGGAAGGTTTAAAGTAAGGGAAGCGATATGAATACATTCATGTTTTCAAAGGATCACACCAGCTGCATGCAGCAGGGAGAACGGGGAGGGGCAGGAAAGGACACAGGATGACCAGTGGAGAGTCCTCTGTAGTCAAGTTCAACCATAATGGTGACTTGGATAAGACTGTCCCAAGCCATATATCCTGGCAAGAAGTCCAACTGGGATCAATGGAAATAATGGAGAAATGAACTCTGGGCAGTAAGGAAATCTTCATGCAAGATGGTGGAATTGAGAAGGGGCTTAAAAAAAGGCTGGAATGTGGGTACCCAAGAAAAATCAAGTGGTTTCTTTTTTTCTTACCACATTCTAATTTAGGAAGTGGTCTAAAAAAACATAGTAAGTAGGCAATAACTCTTTATAAGAATTCTTGAATTGGTATTTCCTTTTCTTTGCAAAATTGCCAACACCATATTAGAGTTACAATCATACATAGTTCTGCATTCTTTCTCCAGCCCACTGAATCTCATTCTAGGAGGCTGCCATTTTGAGGGTTTCATATTAATCCATCTTTAATAACAATTACAAATGGAATGTTTACTTTGCTTGATAACATTTATAGTTCTTCTGGTTGGCTAGATTTGTTATTCTTTATTTAAAATCTCTTATTAGGAAATACTTGCACTGTTGAACTTTTGAGCATTTTTATTGTTTATTGTTGTAGTCTCAAGTGTGTTACCCTTCATACTATGGACCAGGGGTGTGTGCATATGAGCGATGTGAATGCATACACATATAAATGGTAGGAAAAGACACTTTTTTACTGATAAAACTATTAGGGATAGTAGTCTCTATTCAACACCAACAACTTGATTCAAATAAAGTATATAAATGCAATTACTGACCCTTCTGGGGCTTAACTCTTTGTGCTGGAATATGGGACATTCATGACCAAAGAATCAGTTACACTTATTTTGCTGCTTTCTCTTCTTTCCACTGTCTAGAATAAGTAACACCATCATTAATGGTTTGATCATGTATTTTAAATGGAGTGCTGAGTAGGACACATAAATGCTCTGTGGAAAGGAAATGTAGTTTGTGACATCATAGAGTCCCATGAGTGAGGTATTTCAAGGTGGGTGAGAAATAGCTTACAGGATATTTTACTGATGCTTCACATCAAGAAGGATTCATAGCGTAGCACCCAAAGGATAATCCACGCGGGGAGGGAGAGAAATGGAAGAGTGGGGACAGTAAGTGAGGCTGTTTCATGGATGCTACTGACCTGGCTGGGCTCTGGAGAGCTCACTGTGGAACAAGTCCTTGCTTTGGAATGGGTGGAGGCTGCCCAGAGCCCCTCTTGGCAGCCATGGTGAGAAAGGAAAGGAAGGTTGAGGAAGGCCACATTGAAGGTACTCATTCTGTGTGAGAAAATGGTGACTGGAAATAGCTTTCGTCCTGGCCAAAGGACGCACCAGAAGACATTGGGTGAGTGTCATAGTGATGGCCAGGAAACATCTGGCTTAGGCAGGAAACGGATGGAATTTGAACATAGGCACATCTGTGGTGATGGTAGGATGGGATCCAAAAATATGAAGAAATTTTAACTTTCGGGAGAGGACACATAATTGAAAAAAATAAGAAAAGAAAAGTATGTAATTACCTGTGTTCTTTTTTTTTCCTCCTAATTTGTAGCAAACAGCCTTATTTTTTAAATTTTACTTGGAAAAGTTTTGCATCAGGTATATTATGAATGCTGAGATAGAAGACTCAGGAGAACACACTTCCGGGGAAAGGCCAGAGAAAGAAGACAACCAAAGTCTTCTGGAAGAGATATCTCAAACTTAGTTTCTGCAAAACTTTTATCAGGTCGCCCCTGGGAAGTGGCAGATTAGATGTCTAATTAACATATGGCCTGTGGTTATACTTGATGGCTACTTTCCAGTAGGAAGGAAAACATCTTCCTCAAAATATTTTAAAGATTGCTGAGTCAGATAAGAGACTTTAAAAAAGGATTAAACAATTCAAAGTCAGAGAAGCAAAATGGAGATTAGCGATGAGGTGATTTGGATGCTTTCAAGTACATGGGAAGCAGGGAGATATCAGGGAGGCATCAAAGGCAATTTAATAAGTCAGGAGCCAGAAGCCCCCATCTGGGGAGGTTTGTATCTCCTACTAATTTGATTCATTCCTGACTGCACTTCTCCCTGCTCTCCCAACCCCCCTGCCCTCTCAAACTGTATTGGGCCTCATGCATTCATTTAGGAGTGGCTAAGGGGTGGGGTAGGGAAGAAACAAAATGAAGAAGGAATCCAAGAAGACAATAAAGAGAAGGCTTTAAAAGTGCAAAAATAGGAATATCTTGTAGCTTTTACCTTTTGAAAGTTTCAATTGTGAATTTTCCCCAAGGTCCAGAAAGCTCAAAATGTCAACCATTAGGTAAAAACAAACCAACCACCAGTTGAGCGATGGTAGGGAAATGCACATGAAATTGACCCAAATGAGACTTTACAGTCAGAATGGAAAAGGAGAGTTGAGACAGGGGCATTTTCAACTCTGAACTCTAAGAAGGGATCAGGTGAGGGCAGTATTCAGGACATTCTTAGCAACTAGCTTGTCTCTCCATCAGCATCTCTGAGAGTTTGACCTGGTTTTTCTAGGAGGTGATGGAGGGTGTCATAGGTGAAGTAACAGGACTTGAGAGCACCGTTTTAAATCCTGAACTCCTTGAGGATGGGGTTTCTCTGTTCCTAATCTAAATCCCCATAACTCCAGGACTTAACTCACTGCCTGAAAGACAAAGTGATCATAAATATGTGTTCGACTGAGGATCCATCTTAGAGCCTTGCTCATAGTTCCATAAATACTTGGATCTGAATGTCTATGGAATGAGCACCAAAAGGAATAGCTTCAACCTATTGTTACCTTCTCTTAGCCTTAGATTCCTCTTCCATAAAATGAAAATATCAGACCTACCTGGCAAGCCTCTTGGGAGAAATAAGGCCGTGGTGAGACCTAACTTGGGTTAGGCAGCAATAATTCTTAGCCTCTTTTTCAATCTCCCTCAGTTCAGGATCTGCTAGAAAAGCTGAAGGGTTTTCCGATGCAGAATCAGCTTGATTTGTGTGGGAAAAGGCAAACGTGAGGCATTAGGTGAGGGCCAAATGGTCCACAGTCAAATCCATCTGTCCCTCTTCACCGAGGCTGTATCCTGTGGGTATGGTGGCCTGGGGGCTGGGGAGGATGCTTGGGGGGACAAGTGCCAAAGAGGCCAATAATTCTGTCAGGGGTTGGAGGAGGTACAATGGGGCCCGAGGGCACAGAGCCAACACCAGTCCTCCCTCAGAACAAGAGTGGCCACACTATCACCTGCCCTGCTTGTTCTGCTGCTTTTCCTCACCAGGCCCTGGAATCTTCCCTTTTTTGTTTTTGTTTGTTGGTTGGCTAGTCAATCAGTTGTTTTGTGAAATTGGACACAGGAAACCTGGTTAAGACAGCCCTGCATGAAGGGCTTGCTGTGACCCAGCCTGCCTGTCTGGGCATTAAAATCCTGTCTGGACTCTTTGGGAGGCCGTGTAGCAGAGTGGTTAACCACTCAGGCTTTGCAATCAGGCTGACCTGGCCAACATTTCTGCTCCTTCACGACTGGGTGGATTGTCTGGGTGTGGCCATTCACAACCAGCTTCTTGGAACCAGTGATGGGATGCGTTTCTATGATCAAGTATACTGGTTTCCCCTTCTCTCTCCTTCCTCTGGAGGAGGCTTTCAAAGCTTTAAAGTTTCACACTGGATTTGAATCCTGGCTCCTACACTTATTTGCTGAGTGGCCTTGGGAAAGAAAAAAATCCCTTAATCTCTGTAGGTCTCAGTTTTCTCAAAGAGAACTAATATTACCTGTTGGAGGATTAAACAAGATATAATTTGTAAAATACCTCACAGGGTTTCTATCACATGGTGAGCTTTCAGTAAATGCTAGCTATTATTGTTCTCTTAGCTGGGAACATCTTCCCCCAGGTATACACATGGCTAGATCACTTCCTTCAGGGCTTTGCTCAAAAGCTACTTTTTTGAGGGAGGTCTTCCATGCTCACTCATAAAACACTAAAAATTTCACCCTTGTCCCAGTGTTTCTTAACTCTTTCCTCTGCTTTATGTTTCTCTATGGTGCTTTTTGTAATCTCAGATGAATTCTATCTATCTATCTATCTATCTATCTATCCATCCATCCATCCATCCTTCCATCCATCTATCCATCCATCCATCCTTTATCCCTCCCTCCCTCCCTCGTACTATCTAGGTATTCATCCATCCATCCATCTAGCTAGCTAGCTATATTCATCTTGTATCTTCCCTCTAGGATATAAGTTTAAATAGGGCAGACATGTTCATCTGTTGTTTTGTTTTTGTTTTTGTTTGTTTTGCACCGCTCTATCCGCAGCACCTAGAAAAATGCCGAGCACTTAGTAGAGGCTCAATAAATATTGAATGGGTTAATGAATATTATTATTGTTGTTGTTCTTTTTTTTTTTTTTTTTTTACAGATTTTCATTTATTTATTGAGAGAGAGAGAATGATAGAGAGCATGAGAGGGTGGAGGGTCAGAGGGAGAAGCAGACTCCCCGCTGAGCAGGGAGCCCGATGCGGGACTCGATCCTGGGACTCCAGGATCATGACCTGAGCCGAAGGCAGTTGCTTAACCAACTGAGCCACCCAGGTGCCCTATTGTTATTCTTTTAATTGGAGCTTTATGGTAGCAATATAATACTTAGTTCAGAGTTATTAAACTCCAGGCATTAACCTGAGAGCTAGCTGTAATAACTTCCATCTATTAACATCGATATTCTTAGAATAATTATTGTATATGTTTTATGCATTGAGATTAGTGGGGTAGTTGACACAGTGGTGTACCATTAGACCCACCTTCAGTACTGAAGCATGCAGGTGCTCATTTGTCTACTTGCCAGGGGCATTGCCTCTTTGGGAATTGCCCTTGCCTGATAAGAGTTGCCTTGTCCAAGGCCACAACTCCTGCATAAAGGCAGCTCACATCCAGTAACTTGTAGATGCATTGGTATAAAGGGCTGGCCCACTTGTCCCAATTCAAGACAACTCTAAAGTGTAATCCCAGATTCTGACAGGTTGGTTGAAGCGTCCATTACTACTGCATTCAGCTCCACTTCTCCCTTTGCCTGGTCCTGCTTCCTTCATTCCCAATGTATGTGTTGATCCTGAAGGCTTTCCCTAATAAGGTTTCTGCATATAAATTTCCATTTCAGAATCTGTTTCCCACTGACCTCCAGTAGTGACCTTTTATTACTATTAGTGGAAATTTCTATTATTTGGAGGTACAAATGCTCAACCTTCATATCCCATATAGGCTCCATCATATGATTTCTCAGAGACAGTGCTTCTTTCCAATGTGGTGCATATAATTTTTCGCCACTTGTTTATGATTAGCTTATTTTGCTTATCCAGTGAACAAATACTGAGTGTCTCCTATGTGTGCAGCACTGTGCTAGACTTGCTAAATGAGAAGATAGATCTGTCTCTAGGTTCTCCACCATGATCTGCATTTCATTCCCTTCCCTAGGTTGGGAAGAGCCATTTGTTGGCCTGATCGAAGTTAAAAATGTACATTTCCATTAAGCATAATTATCTAGGCCATACTCCTTTCTGTGTGAACTTCTTCTGGTCAGCTCAAGAGTGTGATTCTGTGTAGATAAATATATATATCATCAAACTTGAAAATAAATTGGGTTATTCTATGTATCTTTTTCTCCTCTTTGTTTGCCTAATGTGTCTTGGAGATTTGTCCATGTTCATTCAAGCATATCTCCCTCATTCTTTAGTAAGACACAGTAGTAAGGCTGCATAATTTTCATTCAGCCATTGACTCATTTAATCATTCAACAAATATTTTCAAGTGCTTCCAAAGCCATCACACCTTGTCAGCTCTGAGCAAGACCATAGCTTCAAGGAGATAAGATTCTCTAGTGGGCAAATCAGAAAATAAACAAGAATGCAAATAGAAGAATGGGATCTTTTCAGAAAGGAAGACATGGAATAGGATGATGGGTAGTGAGGAGAAGAGACTGAAAAACCCTTCCCCAAACTGGCTGGTCAGAGAAGGTCTTTTAGGACGCGACACTACAGTTGAGTCCAGGGAGCTGAAACAAGCCAGACGCAGGAAAACCATGGCAGTGGGCACTCCAAGCAGAAAGTATAGGATATGCCTGTGATATGAGACAGGAGTAACTGTGGCTTCTTCCAAGACCAAATAAAAGCCAGCTTGCTTGAGCTCAGAGAGTGTAAATGTGAATGTGAATTAAGGAGGCTGGGTCTAAAATACAGCCTAACCTCTAATAGAAACATCTGATGGGATTTCCTATCTCTGAGAAATACATTTTGAAATTCATTATTCATTCAAAAATACTTATTAAGCATTTTACTATGTGTTAAAGATAAAAGTAAGCAAAGTCAACGTAACATCTGCCCTCATTGAGTTTATGGCCAATGGAGGAGACAGAAACTCTTTTTAAAAGTTTAATCATTTAACTAGCACAATGGATATTTGGCAGCCTATTGCTGTTTGAGTATTACATTTGCAGGTGGTAAAGTCCAACCTCTTAACATAACTCTTTCCCACTAAGGCAGTGAATGGTCATACTCCATAAAAATTAATAATGTCGTCTGCAGGAGCTCATTGGCCTTGGAATTTATTTTAACTACATGCCTAATTCTCATTAATCACTGTTACGCATCATTTGTTAGATGTTGTCTCTGGAAGTTCCCATTCATACCATGCTACAATCCTAAACACAATGTTTTCCTTCCCTAATTCCTTAAGTTCAATAAAAATGGCTTCTCTGACAATGTCAGTGATCACTTGGTATTCTGAAATTCTTGTTTAACTTAGTAGGTTCCTCAGCCATCTGTCCAATGCATAGGGTCTTATTTCAATTCCTATTTTAACATTAGATCTTTGTTATATTATAACCATTGAAAAGGGTTTAGCAATCCATCTGTCTTCTATTTCTCCCCAATTCCATTACTAGCATTGTCCTTTAGGGACATCCCTGCTGGCAATACCATCATGTTGCCTGGTGCTCCCACCTGCCCAAGTGGTAGTAGATAAGCTTATTTGGCAGAGACAACAGAGGGGAGAAAGAGTGGGGCTTCAGAGTCAGGGCTTTCTGAGTTTGAAGTCTCTTGTGTAGAATAGGCACATGGTCTTGGGCAAAGGCCAAATACTACATGAGCCTTACTTTCCTGATTTGCAGAATAGACCTCAGGGCCAGGATTATATAGTGAGGTAAGTGAGGCATTCCCTTCAGGTGCAAAATTTAAGGGGGCATCAAAAAACTCTGTAATCAAGATGAAAAAACACCTTAAGGCAATCGTTTATAAGACTCAAAATTAATGCAAAAAATCCATGATGAAAAAAACCCCAGAATTTTACATAAAGACAGGATCTGACAGGATCTGACAGGATCAGCATTAGGACAAGGAGAAAGAGACTGAGTTGTACAAATGTGGGGTGCCCCCTTAAATTTTGTACCTGAAGCTAGTGCCTCCCTCACTCCTCCTAGCCCTGGCCCTAATTGGCCTAATTGCATTACATGATAAATCTGTTATGAAAATACATTTTGATAATTGAAGTAAAGAATCTTACATAGTGACTTGTACCCACTTAAGATATTTCTCTCCCCTAACTTCTCATCTTTGACATCTTAATCTGCTTCCCCAAGATGAGGCAAGATGAGGGATAGACCAAAATGAACCTTCCACTCATCAAGTACTTATCAGTGTTGTGTACAACTCATCAACCCTCCTAAGACCTAGAACATTGGTCTAGCCAACTGTGAGATGCTTCTAAGTGCTTTTCTTTCATATGGACCTCTTTCCCTCTCTCTCAATACAATATTGGCAGCATATTTATTTACTCTCTGCAAGAAAACCACTGCAGTCCTAGGCTGGGACATTCTCTGGCTCCATGAGACTTACCCAGACATCGTCTAGATCTATGACTTGAAAGTTTTCCCATCAGCCTCCCTCCCTTGTACAAACTGAGGCATCATGCACACTCATCACCTCGAATCCTGTGCCAAGTTCTTGCTTTATGTGCGCAATTTCAGATCCATTGGCCATTTGGGCAGGAGGCCTAATATGAACTCCTAAGTATCTTCTTGGCACCAATTCCCTACCTAGTGCTCTTGCCAACCTCATCTTACCCACAGTGTTCTCTGTACTCACTTGTATGGAATATGAGTCTTTTCTAAGCTTCTTAGAGTCTGCTCGTTCTCCTTCACCATCACACAGCATTCTTAAGCCTATGGATTCTTCCTATAGCTCCTGACCTATTGACATGTGATGGCCTTAATTTGGAGGTGCAAAGGGCTGACCAAACCTGCCACTTGGGCAGGTGGGAATGCTAGGCCAACATGATGGTGTTTCACAGGGGGATGTCTCTAAAGGACAATGCTAGTAATGAAGCTGGGGGAAAATAGAAAGCCTATAGATTGCTAAGCGCTTCTCAAACAAAAAGTTCAAAAGTTATAAGAGAACCAAGAACAAATGTTAAAATAGGAATTGAAAGAAGACTCTATGCACTGGACAGATGGCTGAGGAACCTACTGAGTTAAATAAAAATGTCCGAATTCCTAGTGGTCATTGGCATCTTCAGAGAAGCCATTCTTCTAGAACATACTCAAGGAAGTAGAAAAGGAAAATACCTTATTTAGAACACTACCATAGTATGAATGGGAACTTTCAGAGACAAATCTAATAATCTAAGAATGTGGTTAAAATAAATTCAAAGACCAATGAGCTCCTACTGGTGACATCTATTTTTTTTTTGCCTTGATCTGTGTTATTGCCACAGTACTTGATTTCCCTTCTTCACACTGAGGGATGTCTTTTGCCTCACTTACTTAATCAAGCTTGTTCAGAAGTGGGCCATCTTGGATCCCCCAGGCCCCTTGAGACAGGAGCAGGGCAGGATGATCATGGACTTTGAAGTAAGACCAACCTCATTTCAAACCTGTCTTTAATTAGCGGGGTGACTTCATGAAAACCCCTTCAAACTTCTGAGCTTTAGTATTCAAATAAGTCAAGTGGGCAAAATGTCTACCCCACCACTCTGACTATATTTTTTAAAAAAATAAAACTCAATGTAAAAGTTCCATTTTAACCTCATTGTCTGCAGAAATCCATTGATTCAAACAACAGAGCCGAATTGAGAACTTGCAATGACATAGGTGGAGCCCCTGCCCTCCAGTGACTCAGAGACAATTAGGGAAGAGACAAATAAGCAAACATGGCATCAAAAGGATAGGGAGCTAGAGGACAGTGTGAGTGGAAATACAACAATGGCCCAAGGAAGTTCTGGAACCTAGTCTGGGAAGTGGGTGGGATACAAGAATGCTCCCCAGAGTAGGTGTCCCCTGAGCTGTGTAGAGATTAGTGGTTGGCCAAAGAAAATGAAAGTATAAGGATAAAGATGTGGATTCGAATGCATTATCTTTCTTCCCGTTGCCATCCAGGGGCCATAAACCACTGGGGTTGGCAACCCCTTGACAATCTTCACTTCTAGTCCTTCCTTGTTCCTTTATATTATTTGATTATTAGTTTTGTTTTTACCCAGCAGTACTTTGCTTCTCCCTAAAAAAAGAATACTTTGAAAAGCATTTTGAGATCAAAGAATTTGCATTATGCAGAGTAAGGTGAGCCATGGGATTCTGAGGGCTGCCACCAGAGCATGACCTCATGATATACAAGTTCCAGGAAGAGGGACAAAGCCTTTGCCTGGGGACATTAGATATGAGCAGCTGTTTTGAGTCAAAGCTTAGAGACAGCAGATCTGGGATAGAACCTAGTTTTTCAGATGCCAGAGGTCACTTCTCTATCCACAGTGCTAGCTAAATAGGAGCAAAGATGAGCTTCCACCGTTAGTGATTCTCAATCTGGCCGATAATAGAATGACTCAGGTAGGGGGCACTTTTATTAAATATCACCTATTGCTGTGTTGCAATTTATTGGATCTCATGTCTGTATTTCCAGGAGATGATAAACTTCCTGAGGCCAAGTAGGCAGGCTATTGTTGGTGACCAGCACAGGGGTCTGGCACATGCTAATATATACCACAAAGGATGATCTATCCGCATCGAGTTTATCTGTTTCATCTTAAAAACACTGATTTGTGAGGGCATGTGGGTGGCTCAATTGGTTAAGCATCTGACTCGATTTCAGCTCAGGTCATGATCTCAGGGTCATGAGATGGAACCCCGAGTCAGGCTTCAGGCTCAGCTCAGAGTCTGCTTGAAATTCTCTCTCATCCTCTCCCTCTGTGCCTCCCCCTGCTCATGCTCTCTTTAAATAAACAAACAAACAAATAAAATCTTTTAAAAAACCTGCTGATTTGTGAGTCTTAGACCTATGAATCAGAATCTCTGGGGATTGGAGAGGCCTGGAACCTTCATTTTAATAAAGTTCCTAAATAAGTCTTATGCTTAATCAGAGTAACCACTTATCATAGTGATGCAACCATGGAGGGTGGGGAGACAGCTGGTGAAATTTTCCCCTCTTGGTTTTTTTTTTTTTTTTTTACAACTTTAGGATGATCGGAAGACCCAGCAGAGATTCAGGCAGGCAGAGCAGGAGGAAGGGTCCTTGGATGGGACACAGAACCCGGAGAGAAAGAGGAGTCTGTCCATGTAGACTCAATGTGACAGTGAGCCACAGGAAAACCTAGAAATTGTTGAGGGTTGAATCAAATCAACTGTCCTAATAGATGCCTGTCAGTATATTCCAGTGAAAAAATCGGTAGCCTATGCCTGGCTAGCAAATTTTGGTAACAGTGAGACTTCAGTGGGGTCATTAAAACAGCCCCTCAGGGTTCAGCCTCCTCTGTCTCCTCCTTTGTGCCTGACTCTGACTGATTGGCACCAGTCCCCTTAGTCCTTGTGAAGGAAGGTGCCTACTGTGTGGCAGCTGCACCAAATCCATCGTGAGGAGCAGCTTTGGCATGAGTCATTTGGGGATGTGGGAGTATTGGACAAGACCATCACTCCAGAGAAGATCACCTGGAAATGTGTGTGTGTGTGTGTGTGTGTGTGTGTGTGTGTGAGAGAGAGAGAGAGAGAGAGAGAGATGCTGTATCCATTTTCAAGGACTGTGCCAATTAAAGAGGAGCCTATGTTTTCATTCTGACGTGCTTGACCCCAAGGCATTCTGGGAAATCAGTGACAGCCAAGTCTGATAGGAAATCAACTCCGGTTATACTGAAGTGCTAAGAGTTTGGTTCTCAAGTCAGACAGACTGAGTTTGAATCTCAGCACTGCCATGATCTCTTGATCTTGTGCAAATTATGGGAATAAGAACAGTAACAACAACCTCAAAGAGTTATGAGGATCAAATGAGAAAATCTATCCTTATAAAGGACTGGCCCCCTTCAAATGCCAGTAAATGTTAGGTTCACAGTTCCCCAGAATAATTCAATTGTTTTAAGTCAGCCACAACATCTTCCTAATAAGCCTATCTAACCTTGTCACTCCTATTTTATAATGTTTAAGAGTCTCCATGTGTTAGTCAGGAGGGAGTAGGCTGGAGTGTACGAAAATCCTGGTGACTTGACCTAACAGAGGCTTATTTATTACTCCTATTAAGTTGGCTGTGGGTCCAGGCAACTCTCCTGGATGATTTACCTCCGTGTGGTTACTGGGTGTTCAAGGCTTTGCCTTCTCTACTAGAGGCTCTGTGGGTCTTCATTGGGAAGAGAGAGGTGGACAAGAATGGGGAGAGAGGGGATTCAGGTCCGCCTATTGTTAATTTCAGCCTGGGAGTGACAGCCATCATATCTGCCCATAGCCTATTGGCCAGATCTGGTAACAGGGCTGCCCCTAAATGCACGAATGAAGAAGTGAGGGGGAGTGGATAAAATGAGAAGCGATAGCCACTTTCTCCGCCACAACCTCCTTCACTACCAGAATCTAAACACCGTGGTTTTTATTTTGCTATCTCCCTGCTGCCTTATCTCCCACCATTTGCCACCTTCTGTTTTGAAATACTGGTAATTCTGTAGGTGTGTCATGAACTATCACACATCCATGCCTTCGCCATGATCTTCCTTCAAACTGGGTACCAACTCTCTACTCATCCACCTGACAACCTCCTATGGCTCTGAAGTCTCATTCCCTTGGAGGGCACTTTTTCAGGGATGATGAACTTTTGTGACAAAGAGTTGAGGAAGATCCCATCACTTTCATGAAGCCATTCCACTGCTATTCCTCACTCCCACAGGTGGTGTTTGAGCCCAAAGTCTTTGCCATCATTAGTTTTAAGCCATACTTCACAGTGACCTTAATAAAAATTTAAAGACCATATAACATACATTATCCTGTAGGTGTGTTAATTAGTCTTATATATGACATCATCTGGGCTCCTGGGATTTTTTTATGGCTGTCATATATCTTGAAGGTAAGACTTAGCCATTCTCCACATAACTACGTAAAATTCTGTTTAGTTTGCCAGGCACTACAAAGGAAATATATCCTCTGAAACATTACTATGTATTTATAATAGCAAAATAATTACAGAACAATATTTATAGAATATTATCTCTTTCAAATAAATATGTAAATTTTAAAGTATTTTTTCATAATTAAAACTGACACGTAATTTCAGTCATGTTTCATTGTGTCATTTTAGAAGATTTTAATATTTGGAAGACTTTCTAAATTTATGTATAAGCACAATATCAGACATACCTATAATATTGTCAACTTCTGCCTTTACCTCATCATGCCAGACCCGTGAAAAATCTGCCAGTCTTCTGGATGTTCCGTTGGTATATATATTTAGGAAAATAGCTGAATTTTTCAGTCCTCTCTTAGCATTTTGGCACTTTATAACCACAGCCTTCACTCTTCAGACCCAAATTGAATTGTTGAAAGGAAGGTGATACAATTGATCAGAGAGTTAGAACTTTTTTTTGAAAATCACTCAAGTGATATTTCAGACAATCTGAATCGTGTCATTAGAAATGTGGGCATTGAAGAATTATGGATTTCATGTGTACTATGTCCAAAGAGTAGGGTCATGTAAAATTAAAAACTATATCATATTTTACATGTGGTTCATATCAGCTTGACTTGTTTTTCGGAGCTCATTTTAAGTTCCTCAAGGCAAAGATCTGTCTCTTCCCTGTTAGTGTGGACCTTCTTGTAGCGCCTTGAGTATGTTAAACATAATTTCCCCAGGGCATGCAGATAATTTAACCAACAAAATAAATGTAGTCCTCCTCTTTTCCACTGAGAATTTTAACATATGGTCTCTATTACCCAAAAGATGATACAAACAGAACATACAATTATATTCAAAAGGGTTTGGAGGAATGTATGGAGCCAGAGAATATCATATATTATCCTTTGGGATCACATAAGCGACAGGGAGGATGGGTCATTGGTATCTTTGTTTGCATCCCTATTGGGTTGCAAGTTCCTTGATGGCAAAGAATCTGACAATTGACATTCATTTATTCATTCTACACATTTATGAAGTGCTCATTGTGTCTTGCACTGATCTAAGTAAATAAATACCTAATTGTCTATTTCCTACAATCCATTCAAAGGAGTTAGAGTTGTTTTTCTAGTGGTGGTGAAGGTCTTGGCATACTTTCATCTCTTCGTACCTTTTTAACCAAGAGCACAATATGGCAAGAAGCTTGCTGCCTTGGACAGGGTCTAGAGCCATGTTCATGAATCAGAAGTCAGGCCAGTGCTCCAACAGGAAATGACCCTCACAAGTAGCACCCTGCTTTAACCCATCAGGTTCCCCATCCTTCAGTATTATCCAGAGTACATCTCGGCCAAAGTGACAGTTGGCTGACCCAGTGAAAAGGTATGAGCGGGTGTCACAGTAACCTCATGTCTCCATGACAATCCTATCCTGCTCCAGTATATAAAATTCATTAATAATGCAATGTCTTTGTGGTAAGATCAAGAAATGTGCAGATTTTTTATGAAGTATAGGGTGGCTGCTGGGCACAGAATACCAGAAAGTGGGCTTGATAAATTTGGCTTTAAAATTCCAAGGGAAATACATTTATATAGCCATGTAAGTACTTCTAGGGATGAGATATACTGCACTTCCTGTTCCTCAGGGGTGAGGAGGGGGGATTGCCAAGCCATCTAAACAAAGCACTAGAACTTGTTAATGAATTAAACCCCATTGATTGGTGGAAGAAAAGGTTTAGATTCGAAGACTAGTAGAGAAGCCCCAAAAGGTAGAAAGCCCACAATAATTAGTTTGAACAGTTTTTGTTGTTTGCGTTTTAGGTATCAGATCAATAAAGCAACATTAATAATTAAAGACCAGGATAAATATACCAATTCCAGATTAGAGCTTTGAGCTTTAAATTGCTTGCGCCCAAGGCTTTTTTTTCCCCCTTTTTTTAATAGGCTCTAGTCTTTCCAGATGTACTGAAGGGCTATAAAGTGACTTCTTATCCTGTGGATTTGGTGAGAAATATGAGGTAGTTATAGATGAGGGCTGTTGAGAGGTGACCAAGCAGGCATCTGGCGGGGCCACAACAAGAAGGGATAGGTATGTCTTATTGAAAAGAGTTGAGTCTCTGTTGTACTCCTTCAGATTTACGTTTGCAGCTTCTAAACAAAGGGTGGGAGTAGGACTTTCTGCTCACCGGGGGCTAGCTGGAAGGCTGCCATAAGAGTTCAAAGCTTGGAAGAGGAAGAAGGCAAGATCTGAGTGAGATGTGGCTGAGAAAGGGCTGCTGGAGCTCAAATTCTAGGGGTATTAGATAGTCTTTGGAAATGCACTGACAAGGCAACTCCTAGCAGAGAGAGCTTATGACTTGGGAGGGAGTGGGGGGATTAGGAAGTGGTACTTGACACTCGGAAAGTGTCATGACTTCCCCCAAGACTGGGGGAACAGAGTAGTGGAGACCAAATGTGCTCTTCACAAGTCTTTAGTCCAGGGAGATGTGCACTGATCTCAGTTCTCCAAATAGCCATACCCCATGAGGGGAGAGGGCAGCAACTTCATCAGGCCTGTGTGCTAAGGGACAGTCTCTGTCTGAATCCATGTTTCCTGTAAAGCCTTCTGGATAGATTTCCTGAGGAGCTCTTCCCATCGGGAAGGAAGTTGACTATGTCCACATTGGTCTGGCCTTAGGCCAGGTACATATCATCCTTAAAAATAAAAGACACACCCACATCCACCACTACTTCATGTCCTTCCCATTCTTTCTGGCTCTTGTTTTGTTTTTTAATTCTTCCATTGTCCAGTTTTTTTTTTGTTTCTATTAACAACATATAAGTTGTCTGTTATCCTAAATCTTATGCCCACCACTCTGTTTGCTTCTTAGTCACTCAGAGACATCCCTACAGGGTCAGTACCTTTATTTTCCCTCATTCTTACCCCTCGTCTCTAAGGCAATGGTCCCTAATTTTGCTATGACATTTGTACTCTTGGTTTTTCTAGCAATGTACTCCATTAAATTTGACCACAGCTAGGAATGTTGATGGTTTCTCATATGGACTCATGGAATCTTCAAGTGAAAATAATTTGGAGATCATGTAAAGTTCACACCTCTCTCCCCTTGCCCCCAGCGTGATATCCATCCTCACGGAAGGTTTCTCTTGTACTATCGGAAGTGGTGCATACTAACATCCCTCTTGGAGACACTCAGTGCTAAAGATGCGTGACATGTTTAACTTAGGTTAATTTAGTGGTTCCCCTAATTACCTAACCAGCAAATTATCCTCTCTTTATTTTTTCTCTAATAACTATGAATATCCTGTAACAATATTTCAATGAGCACAATGGGGGATGGTGATTGAACCTAACACTTCTGTCCAGCAAAGTCATTCCCTCTTCAACACTCCTGAGAGATCATCATCTGTATCTGTTTTGATACCTCAAATGATGCAGAGCTCACTATCTCTCAAGGCAGGTTCATTTCATCCTAAAAATCATTGTAACCTGTATCTTTTCACCAATATTGCCACCTTTGGTTAAAATGCTGCTGCTTACTGTAGATACACACTATTTCCAGAAGGTTCTCATACCTCTTTTCTGCCTTTCAGCTTGTTTCCCTTCATACCATGTACCATATTCTTTTTCTTGATTAAACCCACTCTTTTTCCTGAAACCCACCTATGAACATTTTTCTACACATTTTTAGCATGTCCCAACACTCCCAAAAATTGTAAAGGCAAGCAGAGTTTCTTTCTTAATCACCCTAATCTGAAATTCCCGAGTTCAAACACAGGAATTTGCTCATTTCTATCACATTTTCAGATCTTGAGAAATCAATTTTGACTGTATTCATTGAATTGATTACCAACGGGAGCCTCTCTCCCTCTGCAGGCCACACCCTCTAGTTTTTCTTGCATAGAAATCCAAGCTCATTTTTAAAAGACATGCACTTCAGATGGCTAGTAGGTCTATTAAATTACACCTTCTTCTGGCTTACATACTTGGTCTTAGATAGTAGTTTAATAATATGTCACGTTTATTTTTCCTTCCAATCTTTATACAATTTGCTGTTAGGAAACACACCTAGTACTTCCCTTTTTTACTGCACCCAAGGAATCCACCTCACTCTTGTAAAATCTCTCATTCTAAGTGTTCATTCTAGGAGTTTCCATATTCATAAACTGGTTCCCACTCCACAAGAATTTAGTTCACCCATTCATTTGCCCCTCTGCACAGTCTTATTTCTTGGTACTGAGCTGACCCTAAGATTTTCAGTTCTAGAAGTGCCCCAGATTATAGCCTGGCTATGAGAATCATGTACTGACCCTTATCAATGACATGTTATCATGGGCCAGGAAGCACATGGCTAAGTGTTTTATGTGTGTTGTTTTGTTTCCTCATTGTAATTACTCTAATAGAAAAGAATTATTTCCCCCATCCTAAAGATAAGGAAACTGAGGCTTATGAAGTTCAGGTAAATTCATCTGTGGTCACCTCATACATAAGGGCTAAAGTCAGGATTGAACCAATTCCACAGTGAGCAGCTCTAAGCTGCTGAATTATGCTTCAGTTGTTGTGAGCCTCATGGCAGTTTCCTATATCTTAGACTTTATTTTGAAGACTTAATTCCTATCTACAATGGACCCTTTCCTACCTTCCTCCCTCCTTCCTTTCTTCCCTCCTTCCTTCCTCTCTTCCTTCCTTCCTCTCTTCCCTCCTTTCTTCTTCTCTCTCCCTCTCCTCCTCCCTCTCTTCCTTCTTCCCTCCTTCCATCCTTCCTCCCTTCTTTCTCCCTCTCTTTCTATCATTAATCCTTCCTCGCCTTCCCCCTCTTCCTTTCTTTCTCTTGTCTTCTTTAGTTTTACTACTTTAGTTTTACTTTAATATTAGTTTTACTCCATTCTCCTTTCACCTCTTTAGAATACACGGGAGGCTCTTCCAGAATGGAGAAACTATGCTCTAGAATGAAAGGGCCTCAGAAAGGGGCCTCGGGAGACTAGGGTTCTTAGTGGCCATGATCTTGGGTCCTTAACGCCCGCACTGTCTTCCTAGAAGGAGTTTGACAAGCTGTGAGCATTTATTTTGTGCCAGGCATAGAGGGTACAAAAAACTAAAACATGGCTGCTATCTACTAAGATGTACTATTTACCTAGTTCTGTGCCAACCACTTTGCATGCCTTTTCCTCACTGTCTTTATTCTTTTCAGCAACAGTCCTGCTAGGTAAAGGGTTTCATTCGCAATTAACAAAGAAAGCAAGCAATGGTCACAGAGGTTCCATGTCCATATTTAGCAAATGGAGGAGCTGGGACACCAACCCAGGCCCAAGACTCCAAATTCCTGTTCTGTGAACCACCACACCACCATGAATTCCACAAAACAGGAATATCAAGAGGTGTGATGCAATAAAAAGGCCTCTTTGATCAAATAAGTTTGAGACATTTTAGGTACAATTCGATTAGATCACACTGGTGGTAAATGGCAGTTCAGGATTCAAGATAATATACATAGAACTCCACTTCAGTTCTCTCCCTACAGCATTATACTGCCTCTTTGGTGGATTCCCAGAGAAAACTTGAAAATACGTTTGAGCTTAAAAACATACCCATATTGAAGACTGCATAGGACCCAAAGGCCTTAATAAGAATGCATACTTATGCTAAACGACATTGCAAATGTAAATGTCATGTGTCCGTATTTCTTCTAAGGATAATTCATAACCAAAAGGCGGGTGCATGCTCCAGCAGTGACGACAGCAGGACAATTCTTTACAACCGATTGCCGCCGTTTTAGTAATTAACATGCTCCATATAGAGTGAAAGGTCATTTCTTCTCCTTTTTCTCTAACAGTCTCTAATATTTACCAAATACTGTCACATTGTTGGAAATGTCACAGGCTCTACAGCACAGGGGTGATTCCACACAGTGATTCATGATGACTTAGTTCATTAAGAAAATTACAACTCATTTATTTGGATGCTATATCTCTTCTGCTCTCAAAGAATTCTCTTTGATTAAAAAAGTGAATTATGTTGACTTGTTTCGGTATTGTACGTGGCTTCTAATTAAAATAAAAGATAATGTGTCTTAGTCTTAAGTACGTACTTCCTTTTAATGACCATTAGAAGTTTCCATAAAAAAGTTGTGATGGCAGAGGCACAGCGATTCAGAGCTGAGTTCTTTTCTCTTTCCCCTGTCACTTACCTCTCATTGCATGGCACCTTGGATAAACCTGTCTCTAAGCACGGACCAGGGAGCCATCCTGGAAACCCGTCTCTCTTTCTTCACCAAGTCTGTCGGTTTCATCTCCAATACTTCGTTTAAGTCTGTCCCTTCTCCCCACCTCCATGACAGTTGCCCACATCACTGTCCCCAACATAATAGTCTCTCCACTCCCCTCCCTTCTTCCAGTCGCCTCCCGCACAGTAGCCAGAGAAGCATTGTACAAACCATCTGTGGTAAAAGACAAGGTATTTTCCCCCAGTGTATTGTGGACCGACATTCTTGTAAAATGCACAGAAATACAATAAAAATGTGCTCAGATATTGCGGCAGTCAAATGCCGTGGAAGTTTTTAAATGCCCGTGTTCCATTTCTGTGCTCATCTCGTGGTCTGGAAACAGACTTTGCAGTCTGGCACTGATCTCAGGCTCACATTTTGAGTGTCACTGAACTAGAGAGATTTAAAAATATATATAAATCAGATCACAACCCCCCTCGATTCTGATTTCTATTAAATTACAAACTAAAATAGTTAGCATCCCCTACATGGCCCAGCCTCAGCAGACCCTATGCTATGTCCTCTGGGCTTGCCACCATCAGCCACCCTGGTTCTCTTTCAAGTCCTTAAAATGCTGAGTATCTGCATACTTTTCTCTGTCTGGAATGCTCTTCCCCAACCCATCAGCCTGGCTTTCTCCTACGTTCTTCAAGGCTCACCTAAAATATCTCTTATGCAGGAAGATGTGGCCACACCCTCCTACCACTACCACTGCTAATAAAATTATTTGACACTCCTTCCATTAAAAGGTGGGGTCTATGCCCACTCCCTTGAATCTGGGCACACTTGGTGACTGCTTGCCCAATAGGATATGGTGGAAGGGAGACTGCCAGTTTTTAGGCTCAGCCTTCAATATTGATCACTTGCATCAGGTGCCTCTTAGATTAGGGCTATGAGAAGGTGTCCACCATGTAAAAAGTCTGATTGGCCAGAAACCTCCATGCTAGGAGGGAGTCCAAACTAGCCATGTGGAAAAGCTCCATTTAGACACTGGTTCCCATGCCAGGGAGTTGAGTGAAGAAGTGACTCCAGTCTCAGGTACCATCTGACTATATCCACAGAAGGACTCCCAAGTGAGAACCCGCCCACCAGCTGAGTCCATCCACCCCAGACCCATAAGAGATAATAATAAATTATGATTATTAGACACTAAGTTTTGTTTGTTATATAGCAACAGATAACTGAAAGAGTTTCCCTGCTCTATTATTTGATGCTATCCTGTAATATTTTTCTTTTAGAGTGTACATGGTAAACATTGGTATGAGCTTGTCTTGGTTTGGATTTCCCTCAGAAGCGGAGCCTGAGACAAGGATTTCAGTGCAGGTGGCTCCTGGGTCAAAGAAAAATATATTATTTCCCAGATTAAGTCTATATTTCCTTTTCTGCACCCAATAAAGGTTTCAGTACAAAGCTGTCAAAATAACTTAAGAGCAGAGCAGTTTGTAGTTGCATTTGCCTTATTTCTGTCATCATCTGGGGAGGTGATCCCAGGAGGCCCTGTGAGCAAAACAAGGCTGGGTTCTTTGGGAGCCACTGGGGCTCCATGCCACTGGGGACCCACTAGAGACTGTGTGGAACATGCCTCACAATGACCCCACTGCCAGTAGGGAATGCAAGAAAGCTGGGGTGTCCATTCACCAACTCTTAGTATCCTTGATTGAGGGTCACTTCTGGAAAGTTAATTCTCAGACACATTAGCCTGTACGGCAGGAAGGGTCACCACATTCCTGAAGCTGGAAGATGGCCTCGGGCAGAGGGATGTGGGCCACGTGCTCAGAAACTCTGTGGAGACCTCTGGAGTGGAAGAAGGGGATGTGGTGACAAGGGTCCATGGGCAGGAGGCACGTCTGTGTCATTCCTTGCTTTATATGTAGTGCCTGGGGCCTATGGAGCATGGGAAAAACATTTGTTGAATAACTAAAGGAGTGGCAAAGATACCTCCTTCTAGAAAGATTGTAGTAATGATCCATACTCTAGGAGTCTCAGATTTTGCTGTTGACCTTGGCAAGACCCTTTCTTCTCTCTAGGCCTTGGTTCTCTGCATATGTGGTAAGGAGGTTGAGGTTCAGGATTTGTGCGAGCCCTTCTAGCTACAATGTCCTATGGCCTATGGATAGAATATATATAACCTCATTAGGCTAAGAGATCATATTCTAAGCTGAAGGAATTAGTTGGTTTTTACCAAGAAATGGAATGAGTATTTTAACAAGAAAGTGTAATTAATGATATCGTGAGAATTACATTGTGATCTTCTGTCCTTTTAAAAAGGAAGGTTAATTATTGCATAAATTGGACTACATATACACCGTGGAATTATTTAGCAACTATTAAAAATCAACCTTATGGGGAATGTTTTATGATATTGAAATATAGGCATATATTATATGTGTAAAACATTTGTGTGTGTGTGTGTGTGTATCTGTCTCTGTGTGTGTGAATATATATCTGAAAGAAAATAAAGGATTATCTAAACTATCATTTTAGGTTGGTGGGATAATGGGTTTTATTTTTAGATTTAAACTTATTTACACCTTCTAAACTGTGGAAAATAGGCATGCATTATTTTAACGATCAGAATTTATGTAACAAGTGTGCACATAAATGTGTTTAAATGGTGCAAAGAAAAGGTAAGGAAATACAATCAGGGAAGCATTAAAAAGCCCCTCTGACCTTACTCACTTGCTCAGGGGAAGGCTATAGTGCTGTCCTTATGTAGACCTTGAAAGCTACACAAGACAAATGAAAAGTGCTGCATGTCATTTTAGATACATATTCAGGCATTATCATTAGGCATGTATCTCTCTTAAACTCTTCTGTCTTCAGTATCTATATCTATATAGTGGGTATACCAATACTGAATTCACATGATTATAAAGACTACAGGATATAATAATAAAAATACTGGTACATTTAAGGACAATTAAGGTTTCATGAAAGATGATAAGAAACAGAACATAGGCAACTTTAGTAGACTATTTTATAATAAATGGAATTTCAAAGGCAGGGAAATGATAGCCTAGTTTTTATTCTGCCAGAGTCTGCCAACTTCTCCTGGACCAAACAATGGGTGCTCTAGCACTGTAAGACATCATTGGTGCTAAGGGCATTGATTTGAGCTGTATGACTTTTAAAAACAGGTAATAAAAAACAAAATTGCGCTGCCTGGGGCTCTCTCATGGGACATGAACCTTGGGAGTCCTGAGCCAACATGTGTGAAGTCTGGCTACCTCAAACTCACCATGCTGGAAAGTCTGCATGGAGATGCCACATGAAGATGGAGAGAGGTACCCAGGGAACCCCATCTGCTCCAGCCCCGCTCTGGTCAAGTCTTCCCAGCCCAGCACCAGACATGAGAGTCAAGAAGCCTTTGAAATTTTCCCAACCCAAGTCAGCAGCATCCTCTCGCAGCTGCTGGGAGACCCTGAACCAAAACTGCCCAGCCACTCCTGAATTCCTGACCAATAGACACCATAAGAGATAATGAGTATTGTGGTTTTAAACTGCTAAATTTTAGGGTGATCTTTTGCACAGTAACAGATGACTAATCAGATTTACACAGTGGGGAAGGTGCAAACTGATATATCACTAAGCCACTTCTAATTCCAAGTCTGCACTTGCATCATCATCATTCATTGCGACTAACCTAATGTGACGGAAGGTCCCTCCATGGGCAAGCAGGGCTCATGATGGAAGCAGGGTCTTCGGTTTAATATAGCCACCCTCTCACCTCTGACTCTCTTTAAATGTTATGTGTGTATATTGTGGCTTTCATTTCATTTTGCCCTGTGTAAACACATTTTTCTAACCTCATTATTAACAATGGCCAAGTAGAAATTAATCAGTAGAGAGAGAGCCAGCTCTTTAATTGATGACTGTGAATGTGGACTTGGGATGAAGTCCTGGTAAGGCACATAGCTGCATTGCTTCTACATTTTTCCTCTTATATTTTACCTACCACTAATTCACAAAAGCAGACATAGGCTCTATTTAAGATAATGAAAAAATGTCTCTAAAGGAAATGAACACAATCGTTTTCTACTAACAGATTTCTGGCATTAAAAAAAAAAGCTTCTTCCTCATCACATTAGCTACTTTTGGATTGACTTGCCAAAGTCACTGAGTAGTTTGGTGCAACATGGAGATTAATACATTATCTCACCTGTTGTCTTCGTTTTCATCCATAATAGAGTCAGTAGTTAAAAATATGTTATTGCACTGATTCTGTATGTATCTCCTGTAATGCAGCAAGCATTGTACTAGCTACTAGTGAGGCAATGGTAAAAAAAAAAAAAAAAAAAAAAAAAAAAGGTACACGTGGTTCTCTCATCCTTATGAAATTTACAGTCTAGTTGGAAAGATAAATTGGGTAAACAAGCAGACAACGTAGTTGTGTTGAGGATGTTGGAACAACTGGAAGTTCTTTTAATGGCTGATTGAAGAGTATGTTAGAACAACCACACTTAAAAATTTGATACTATCTACTGAAACTAACCACTCTTGAGTATATACCCAACTGAAATCTGTACATATACTCACCAAAAGACGTGTTAGAATGTTCGTGGCAGCACTATTTGTCACAACTCCGATAGCAGCTCTCCAGAGCAACATGATGAAGCTAACCAACATAATATTGAATAAAAACACACACAATATAACTGTATTTACATGAAGTACAAAACCAAGAAAGCTAATCTGTGCTGTTAGAAATAAGGTTATTGTTACCCTTTGTGAGGAAGCAACTGGAAATGGGCATGGAGGAGGGGCTTCTGGGAGCAAAGGTCATGGTCTGCCTTTGGATCTAGGGGTTGTAACATGGGTGTACTCGTTTTTCTGTTCATTTTCCTGTATGTATGCTATAATGTATTGCAGAAAGATAAGATGGTCAGTGGCTTTCTGTTGTGTACAAGTTTCATCCTAAAGCCTTGTGAATGAAGATTGAAACTCTTATGATCAAGTTCTAATCTACCCCTTCAGCCTTTCTTCCTTTCCCTCCCTGCCCAAACTTACTCAACTGAACTAACCCCCTTTTGTCAAGCACACCATACTGTTTTCCATCTTCTTGATTCTATAAATGTGGTTTTCTTCCCTGGAATATACCATTTCTCTTTCCCACCTCAAGTGCCCCTTCTCAGCAGATGCCCCAGCTCAGTTGTGATGTTATATTAGCAAGAAATCATCCCAAATTGTTCTCTCTATTCTCATATTCCATCTCATATGTTGTGCAGTTCCCTTGCTATATTTCTTATTATGTTGTATTTAAAATGATCCATTTACATGTCTGATGACCTTCCTTGCAAACCCTATAAGCTCTAGACTGTGAATAGTGTCCATGGAGGGGTCTCACCTATTCTTTAACTCTCAAGTGCCTGGCATAGCTCCTGGCATGCTGTGTGTGCTAATAAATGCTTGAATAATGGATGCATGAGTAGATTCTGGAATAAATCTGACTTGAAATGCAGGAAAACTAGGTTGTCATATAAAGAAGGGAATCCAGGGACCTGCAATTTGTAGAAACAGCAAAACTACCAACTCTTATATGATTGACCCAACCAGGAGATGGGATTTCTGGAACATTCCAGAGAAATGGTGTAACCAGACAGAATAATTATTGATGCAGGTTGGAGTGTTGGGTAAAGAAAACTTTGAGCACATAAAAAAAGACCTTTTAAGCAAATTAATTTTAAAGGCAATTTCCATACAATAGAAGGATAAAGTTGTCTCCCTCGTAGCTAATCTATGCATCTAATGCATGCATTTACTCACTTGTTTGTTCATTCATTCATTCATTCATTCATAGCTCTTTATTGAGCTATGACTATGTGCTGGAGATCACAGGTGACTCAGTCACTGCCTATAAAGGGAAGAAAAACCTGCAAACATAGCATTAGGTAGATCCAACTTGATTATTAAGAATCAGAAAATGTCTCTACCATTTCAACTATTCTTGGTGTCTTTGGTATCACTGTGCTGTTTATATGAAACATTTCTAAATAGTTCCTAAATCAATTGTATTATTTTAGTAGCTGCCAAATTTTTGCCTGTATGTTTTACATAGGCAATAAATCATATTTCCTTTTCTTTTGGAAGCTAATAATTATAGTAAGCAAAAAGAAAAAAAGAGAAACTTTAAGCGAAAGTTATTCTCTATCCATAAAATATGTATTTTCTGATTTTTTCCCAGGAAAGTCTTCTGACTTGCCATTGGGAAACATTGAAAAGCTTGGCCAAGTATTATCTCTGCTTGGTTGATAAATAGGTCATAAGGAGGAAAGTGTTACAGTGATAAAATGTGATCTGTTTTATAACCTTAGTGTCTATTACTGTCAAAAGTTACTTTGCCACTTTGGGGACATCTTTTTAAAAAACATTTAAATATACTGGAGGCCAGAATTCACTGAACAAATCCCAGCTTACTTGTTTTTCCTCTTTCCTAAATGTTAATCACAACTATTCAGATTGGTAATGGTCCGGGGGAGAATCGGCAACATCCTCCGGTGTGGTCCTGTACGTATCACTACGCACTCAGCTCTCTCCCCGCACAGCTGTGCACAAGGCATACGTTGTATTTCATTTAATAATTTGTGCATCTGTGTCTCTTCCTTGGCTGTACACTTGTGGAATGGAGAGAGCAGGACTGTTCGTCTTTACATCCCTGAACCCAGGTTCATTGCATGGCACATTTTAAAGATTCTATGTTTGTGAAATAAACTGAATGAATGTGTTTCTTATCTTTGGTTATTTTTCCACATTATTTCTCTAAGGATACATGTTTTAAGTAGTCCACGTTGTGCTGGGCTTGGATTTTGCTTCCATTGAGTCCTTTGATTCCAAATTGACCTAGGGATTATAAAGCATTGGGCTGATAAAATATCCACAGATATTTGGAATGTTGGTGCTTTAACTGTGTGAGGGAAGACACACTAACAAATGCAGACACATCCCCCAAAATAAGAATAAGAGGAAATGTGTGAGGTCATCCCTCTGGGAATCCCACTGCCCGCTAAAGAAGGAAGTCTGTCTTTGAAAGTTGGCGTGACTGTGGGATGCTCAGCTGTCACTTTTTTCTCACATTTATTCTGAATGAGGACAATCCATCCATCAGTGCTTAAAGAGTTTTCCAACAGTACATTGACCTTGAATGCAGCACATTGATTTTCAGTAACGCACCACAAATAGGGTCGTTACTGAGTCACCCAACAGTGAATGTGATTGGGAACAGATTTCTGAAATTCCAATAGGGTGCCACCTGCCCTGGATGATGGATCAGCCTACTGTAAACCATCCATCCTTGCCGAGGTCTTGAAAAGGGTGACACTTGTATGAAATTTATCATTATATACACCACCAGGCACAGCATAAGACCATAACTAGGCTTTTCTGTGATGGCAGGGCCTCTCCAGTAAGTGGTCTGTTTTTGCAGTAGCATGTATTTACTGAAAGGCTTTTCTGAGAAGGAACCACTGGTGATGGTGACAAAGATGTAAGCACTATAGGGAATTACATCTGCAGCAAGGATTGAGCGATAGATAAAGAGCCCATGTCTTAAGCTGTTAGAGGTTAACACCCGATCAATT
The DNA here is from genome assembly GCF_964656455.1 of Halichoerus grypus. Classification (NCBI taxonomy): domain Eukaryota; kingdom Metazoa; phylum Chordata; class Mammalia; order Carnivora; family Phocidae; genus Halichoerus; species Halichoerus grypus. The sequence continues at coordinate 7,999,863 of NC_135726.1, forward strand.
AAGGTGATTGTTTCTTAGATTGCATTGGACAAATGTATGCACACAAAGGGGACATTAGCACAACCAGAGGAGAAGAACAAAGAGAAATTAACTGATGCTAAACTCCAAATCAAACTGGAAAATGATTTTATGTTCTTTTGAAATGCTAAATTATCTTAATGAAGAGTTTTCTTCCAAACCAAAACTCCTATGTCCTTTTTTACTTTAGTGTAAGAAACCTTAGAGTAAAATAAGAGGTTTCATCAAGAACTGGGTAATTGTAGAGGCCATGCTAATTTTGCAAAAATACAGATTTTGGAATTTATGTCTTTTTTTGTAAAGTGATAGTGTATTTTATTAATATAAGTAATAATAATTGTCATTTATTATCTGCTATGTGTAGATACCACCCCTGGTACATTATAGGCATTACATAGACTTTTTAATAACCTCACCAGGTAGATTTGATTTTTCTCCCCATTCTACAGGTGGGGAAACTGAGAGTCTAAGATCTTGAGGAAGTTGCTCAGGCTTTATAATTATCGATGGCAGAACTGAGACTGAAAATCTCGTCTTTACTCTCTGACTTCAACCCCCGTCCCCCACCACATACTTTCTGCTACGTTCCACTGTTGCTCATGTAGCATGGGAAATTCAGTCACAGGCATTTAGGTCTACCACCTGGTTTTATTATTGCTCACCTTAAAAACAGCCAGTGAGAGCAGACCACTTCCTGATTCTCCATCCGAGAGGGTTAACAGATGTTGCTGGGCATGTGCACTTTGTGAAGGTGCTCTTTTGGGAGTTGCTAAGCTCATGATTATCCCTCACTAATTATAAACTGCTTGGGAGAGGGAAAGTGTGTGGAGGGGTCTGAGTCTATTATAATTGATGCCTGTGAAACACACAGCCCAACTCAGCAGTCGTCTCTCCTTGCTTCAGACAATCCAGCATCAGATGGACATGATGCCCCCCTCCCAACCAAGTGGCTGACATCCAGCCAGGCAGGCCTTGCAGTGATGATAGGGAGGGCTTCCACGAGTCCAAACTCAGCCCAGGCTACTCACAGGAAAGTTTGGAAAGTGCTCATCTCACTTCTTTTGATAATTAAGCTCTGCATTGTGTGTGTGTGTGTATGTGTGTGTAGGGGGGTGGGATACAGTGTCTGTAGCCAGAGTGGGCTACTTCCTGATTCTGCTTGTTCTTGGAGCTCTTTTCTGTTTGCCTTACTTCCTGGAGCAGGCACAGAGGTCTGTTCCCAAGACTCAGCTTCATTCATGTCCATCTCCACCTCGCTCCTACATTCAAGTTTGTGTTCCCAAAGGGTCCTGTATGCCTCTGGACTACAAGGTTTGTAGAACTGATGTCTTCCTTGTCTTTTTGTTTTAGCTCCTAGAATCTACCTTTGTATATATAGAAGACCCTTGTTGCATGTTCACTGGAGGACAAAAAAAGTAACAGAGGGACTCATCATAGTCTATAGCATTTGCCCGCTCCCATTCTTCCACCTCACAGAGACTGCCAGATCATGTGGCGTAAGCAACAAAGATTATGGCCTTTCTGTGATGATGACATGAAGACAGGAGGCCTTTCCTGGGATTTATTGGCTCATGGTTAGAACAATGCAGCTGCCAAGATGGGCCATTCCCATGTCTTACATACAGCAGAAATTTAACAAATGTCCATTGAAAACACAATTATTTGTTAAATAAATGGATGAATAGACATCTATTGAATGAATAAATATCCGAATGAATGGATACTGTAAATAACTAAATATTTGCTGAATGAACAGACGGATGGTTATTTGTTGAATGACATGACTTGGCTATGTCAAGTTTCCCACAGTGCTAGGAATTCAGGCTGAACCAATACAGTAGACGACTTTGAATCTAAACTTGTCAACGTGTTGTGTTCAAACTGCCCAAATACCTAAACTCCCCAACTGCACAACCGATGGAATTGACTGCATAGAAATTTGTCCTCAAGATTCCAAAAACTTGCAACCAATTCTAGTTTCTTTGTCTAAAGATAAACCTCCCACTCATTTTTGCTATTCATTTCCTCATTTTTGAATGATGAGAAAATGGTATCCTGGGTGGTGGGCACACTGGGTGTGTTCGAGGAATGAATGGTGCCTCCTAAACTTCTATTCCAGGAGCTATCAGTATTCAGAAAGGAGACCGAACACATGACAAATGTGATTAGAAACGACTGTCAAATAATGACAAATAAGTTCTAATAAAAACAGACACAATCTGAACAATTACTTGAAATGCAGGTATTTATCAAACAGGGCGAGATTAAAAATGACCATATTGCATTAAAGAAATCAAGCTGATGGCATTTTAAATATGCAACTTGGCTGTTTCCCTTTGCTCACGCCTTCCTCCTCACCAGGCTCCTTGCACAGAAATGGGGTGGGAGTGAATTCAAACAAAGAGCGTTCTAATGTGCACTGAAGTATTCACATTTTTTACCAATGTTATCTCCAGAGTTGGACACTGCAGAAAAATGCGACCACAGTATAGAGGAGAGTGGGACAGATGACAGCCTCTCAGACTCCAATTGTGGGAAACAATGGAGAGATCGCAAGTAGCTGACTGTTCTCTGTGTGGGTGAGGGGTGCTCTGGGGCCCCTAGGAAACTGTTGTCAAAGGGCCATGTATTATTAATGGAAAAGTCCAGATAGATTGATCTATGGAAAAATAACTCACCAGACATTGATGGTTAGGAAGACTTCCTCTTGCTCTGTCTGCCAATTCATGAATTATCTATCTTTATTTTAGGGGCTTTAGAGAAATTCTGTGACTCTAGCCATAAGGCACCAGAAAGAGCCTGACATGAAAATTGTACCAGTTATTTAGCTTCCTATAGAAGTAGTGAGCATATTTATAAATACCATCACTGATAATCATCATCATCATCATCATCATCAAGATATATATTTTCATTTTAATTGCCACCATGATTTGTAACTTACTGATATGAAAAATCTTTTTTTAAGATTTATTTTTTAGAGAGAGAGAGAGAGGGAGAACACAAGTAGGAGGGGCAGAGGGAGAGAGAATCTCAAGCAGACTCCCTGCTGAGCGTGGAGCCTGACTCGGGGCTCTATCTTGGGACGCTGAGGTCACAACCTGAACTGAAACCGAGAGTCTGAGGCTTAACCGTCTGAGCCACCCAGGAGCACCAATATGGAAAATCTTAAAAAGCGCTAAAATATTAAATGGAACATCTGCCATCTACCATTTAGTGAATGCTGCCTACATGCCAGCTGCTGAGCTCTGGACATTCTGTGGCTTCTGTGGGGCCTGAAGCTTATGTAATTTGGAGACTCTCCTTAAGAAAAATAATGCAATATTATAAATACAAAATTCAGTATAAAAGTACATATTTATTTAGAAAGAGATTACAAATTATAAATTTTAACAAGCTTTCAAATACTATGAACATTAAATATTTCCAGGGTCTCAGGAGGGGCCTACAGGAGAGAAAGGCTTCAAAACTTAAACTTCACCAATGTCAATGTGGTGACCCTGACACTATTCTGACACTATTTGGGATTGTTGTTTAATCATCCTCTTCACAATCCTACAAAATACATGCGGCTTTTTTTTTTAAGATTTTATTTATTTGAGAGAGAGAGCAAGAGAGCATGAATGGGGGGAGGGGCAGAGAGAGAGAGAGAGAAGCACACTCCCCACTGAGCAGGGATTCCTAGGAACCTGGGATCATGACCTGAGCTGAAGACAGATGCTTAACCGACTGAGCCACCCAGGCACGCCTGATGCAACAATTTTTGACATGCTATAGGTGAAGAGACAGGTGGCTCAAAGAGGTGGAATGACAGGCTTGAGGTTGCAGAGCCAGGATTAGCACTCAGCTCTAGGACCAGAGGTGATGCTCCTCATCATTATGCCAGACTCCTCATTGAGTGAGCCAGCATTCTGCATGACCCCTCCAATTGAAAAGACAAGAATTACATACCACATGGATCTAGGGATGTCAGGACCGGGATACACATTGGTCAGTATCCTAATGGGTACTACCTTAGTTAAAATAAAGGAGATGAGGAAGAAAGGAAAGGAGGGAAGGAATAAGGAAAGGAGGGAGGGTAGGAGGGATGGACTATGATCAGGCCAACTTCCATCCCTTGATCATTAGCTGTGTCGGGCAATGGTGCCCTAAACCATACCACTGACGGGCATCTTTTTTAACTTAAACGAAGAATCACATGATAGGGTGTCTCATTGGTTAAGAGATGCCTATTGTCTATGGTGACAATCATGTTTTTTTTCTGGAAGAATCCACAACCTACCCCTGAATACCTTCCCCACCCGGAGTCCTCAGTGCACTACTGTGGCCAGGACCCACTCCCATCTCTCTTAGACATTACCATCCACTTATTCATACCCACCTTCCTTCAGAATAAGAAACAGGACAGAAGAAATTGTCAGACTTTTGACTTTTGAGTTCTTAAGAAACTGTTTTTTCCCCAGCTTTCCAGCCCTTGCTGAGTTCATGTAATATCAACATCATTTTCCATTAATCCAAACTAATTTACAGGGTTTCCTTCAGAATTAAAGATTCCAGATTTGTTGAGGTTTTTTGTTTTTGTTTTTCCTGCTCCTCAACTAGGATATGTGGTGACTATAGAGAAAAGGAGAATAATCATCTTATCCCTAAGTGTTTTGAAAAAGGAATAGGTGGGCAATGAGGACATAAATAAAATGTGAAAGGGTGAGTTTTTCAGGGACGTAGAGGGTTCTGCCCCACCATGTCCAAGGAGCTGTGGTACTGACTCGCAATGAAGGCAAAGCGAACCCCTATCGTGGAGGGGGCTCTTTGCCTTGCAAAAGTACAAGTCTTGGTTTGGCTCATGTGACAAGTGTGATCCAAAGAGGGGCGTAGATGACTCCCCTTCTCTATCTCAGGCCAACTCTGACTCTCTTCTGACTTCAGGTCCTGGTGTGCTCATATCGGACAGTATGGGTTAGAAAAGCTTATTATGAAATCACCAACAACATCTTAAGGATCTCTTGATGCAACATTCTAGAACTTGTGTGTATGGTTTGATACTTATTTGCCCCTTCTTTACTTAGCTGACCATTAGGGCATGGTCTCTAATCCACCAAACCTTCAAAGAGCCTATCCCAAACTTTTGTACCTCAACTTCCTACCAGTTAGAATGATGATACCCATCCTGAGTCTCCCTACCAGATGGGGCTACCTTTATTCATTTGTTTATTTATTCAATATTCATTTACAAATATTGATTATGCATCTGCTATGTGCCAGGGGATTCACTGGATTTTTCTACATCAAAGTCTTGATTTGATTATAGGCAAAGTGAAGAAAAAAGTCTTGAGAACCTCATTTAGCATATGCTTGTCTGATGGCCAACTTTAACACAAGGTCTTTGGGGAGCTGCTCTAGCATCATTGGCTTCCAAGTCAGATAGTTCCTTATTTAGCCAATGCTCTCTCCAGCTTTCATCACCCAAAGCTTATGGAACAGCAGAAGCAGTTTCCAAACAAGGGCATAAGAATCCAAGGCAGAGGCCAGAAAGTCACCATGACTCATCTTCATCAAGATATCCTTTCTCTTTCCTGCATCATTGTGTGTTCTTTCTCAACTGGACCATGCCCCCCAGCATACAAAAATATATCACTTTCCCATCCCATCTTACACCACTTTCCACTCATTCTGTATGCTCTAGAACCCTGGATTTTCTCACTTCCTGAACTTATCAACCTCTTTCCCAATTTGAAGGCTTTGCAACATGCTGTCCCCAATATGGTACTGAAAATGTGTTCTAGCTGGCTCCTTTGCCATATAGCAAATCTCATCTTAAATGGTTAATCCTCTCAGAGGCCTTTCCTACCAGCCTATCTACAGTTGGTCTGACCATCCTTTTTCTTTTTGTGATCGTCATTTGTTTCCTACTTAGCTTTTACCACAGTGTATGATGATCTTGTTTTTTTCTATTGTTTTCATCATCTCCCCACTAGAAAGCAGTCTCCATGGGAGTAAAGATAGCTGCAAGAGTGGCGAAAGCTCCATCTTGTTTGACGTTGTTGTCTCGGCAAGGAATGATTGTTTAACTGGACACATGAATGGATGCATCCTCCAGTAGCTTTGCCCCTCATGTGCTTTTATAAAGTGCCACAGAATTAGGGATTGTCAGTAATATCTATTTTTTTCATGGATGAACAGGATATGCCTGTTCAACAGCAGGAGGTGGGTGGGAGTGGAAGACAGACAAAGAGGACCCAGGCAGCAAAGATTTTGTGTGAATATAAGATGTTTATTACCCACCATCACTGATCTGTGTGTCTACGTGAGCCCATCTCTGGTTCTCTTGCTGGTCATCCAAGTGGCAGCAAAAATCTACCTGGAAATGTCATTGCATAGATCATCTCAGGTGTGGAACTGCTCATTCAGAGGGATGTGGGGAGGATGACAAAGGCCAAGGTCAGCAGACAAGCTGCCCGGCTGGCTGGCTGCTTTGTGTGAGCTTCCTGTTTACCTTGAAGCTCTGTGTCCAGTCATTGTCCTTCCCTACTGGGTGGACTTCCCATCTCCCTGCACAAGAACATGGAAAAAGGGAAAAATCAGAAACACATTGTCCAAGCTGAGATGCCTGTAAGCAGCATGGAGACTTAGAAAGAGCACAGGGCTGGGGATCCGAGAGACATAGCGTGAGTCTGAGCCCTGCCATTTACCAAGGTGGGGCTGTGGGATGCTCATTTAATCTCTAAGCCACAATTTACACATCCATCAGGTGAGAACAGCAGAAATACCTCCAACACAGAACTTCTATGATGGCTAAGTGAAAAATACATATAAAGTGTTTAGCACAGTGCTTGCTACCTAGTATGCATTAACCAAAATGGAATAGCTTCTAGCAGTAGTATTACTAGCAGGGTAGTGGTGGAGTGGTAGTAAGAGCAGTGAGAGGAAGAGGAGCTGTAATAGAGTTGTGGTGGGAGTTGTACTATTCATAATAAGCAGGGGAGGAGGACGTGTAATAGGGCGGCGCTGACGATAATTATAGTTAAGATGGAGTGTTAACAGAGCTGCAGTGTTGGTGGTTCTAGGAGCAGTGAGGGGTGCAGGAGGAGTTCCAGAAATGATGGTGGGGATGGTAGGAGTGGTGGTATTAGTCGTGGTAGGAATAGACATAGTAGTAGTTTCAGAAATCATAATGGTCTCAGACACTAGTTTTAACAATAATCATAATAACAGCAATGATAGTAATGGTAATAGAAGAATCATTTTGATAAATGTTCTCTTCCCATCCTCTTGGGCCCATGCTTTCAAAATTCCCAGGATTGATTTGTAGTAAGTACTGTATGCTGGCTCTTTTTGAAGAATCCTTGACATGTTGTGAAGTTCAAGAAACAGATGAATGTGCCGTATAAAAAAATGAAATGACTTTCAAGGGGTTCTAGGAGTTAATCCTGGAGTCTGCCACACAGGGAGGGGTGGGCTTCTTGCCAGACACACAGGAAACACACGTGAGAAGTAGTGAGTGCCCTATTTCATCCCTTACCCTTGGCAGCAGTGAAAAGCTTAGTGGAAGAAAAAGGAGGGACTGCACTGATTTGTGCCCATCGAGTGCCAGCCATTGCCACTCACCCCGTTTACTCCTGTGCAGAATATGAAGGCGGAGGTTGTTCTCATGTTATAAATAAGGGGACAAAGGCTCAGGGGTGTGTAAGAACCTGGTCAAGATAACACAGCTGGTCTAAGGAGAGCTGGGATTGCGATCCAGGTCTGTTCCTCTCACCAGGGACCGACCAGCCTCCTCGAGCCCTCCTGTCTCCCTCTTCCGAAGGCCATGTTGGATGATGAAGCACAAAAGTCTTAGCATTCACTTGTTCCCTCGCTGACACCGCGCATTAATCTGTCCTCAGCTAGATTGTAAAATCTTCATGAGAAACCCAAGGATGTTCTTTGCATCACACATGGTGCCCATTAAACCACAACAATAATAAAAACAAAAAGAACCACTTTGTTGCTCAACTATCATGTGCTGGCAATTGCCCTCAAGATGAAGTTATCTGTACAAATAACCAGAGGGAAAATGAACTAGCATTTTGCCAGGTTTGGGGCTAGAAAGAAAGCAGACAGAGGGGAGTTTAGATCCAGCCTCATTCCTTATTGACTGAGAAATAGGAGAAAAGCAAATTACATTGCCCTCCCGAGCCTCAGTTTCCACATTTCTCAAACAACCAGATTTCTCTCTTTCAAGTTAGACACTTGGAAATAACTTAAGCATAACACACAATGTGGTGCCTGGCAATTGATAAGTAGCAGTGATGGGCAGAGAAGGAATAGTTGGATCCCTGGCTTAACCATTTATTAGCTGTGTGAGCTTGAGTCAGTTTCCTCACCTGTCAAATGAGGTGACAATAATTGGATCTCATAGAGCTAGGACTCACTGAGTGGATACATATCTGGTGTGTTGTGGAGTGTCTGGCACACAGCTGATGCTCAATAATTTTTAGAAATTAGCAGAATCATCTATATTATGGGAGGTGGTCTAAAAATAAGTAAGAGGCAAGACAATGTAATCTGTAGAAGAGAGGGTATTTGAAGTGGGCCTTGAAGCAGAGGCTGTTTTTCTGGAAGGCTAGGAGGTCCCACAGATTCCCAGCAAAGGAAACAGAATAAGCATGGTGGTGGGAAAGGTGTGGCTTTCCTAGAGAATTGGCAACACAATTATCAATAACGTCACATGTACACCTTCTACCTCCCGGAAGCTGGGATGAGGTGGGTGAAGCCGAAGCCTGTTCCTTTGATGCATCTGGAATGACCAGCCCAGTTCTGACACTGGCAGCATTCTAACATTTATATTCCACTTATTCTCCGTGTATTTTACTCTGCACACTGTGTACTGATTTGTCACTTTTTTAGGGTAAGATTACGTCTCTGAGTAAGCTGATTAGTGTTAGACTGATTGTTTTAAAATAACTCAAGCGGCATCTGAATTTATTTACATACATGATATTGCCTTCTATAAACACAGCTGTATGCAGAAAGAAAATTCAACGGTATTTTGGGAAGTTAAGCCAACAGTTTTAGCTGTAATAAAGGCAGGCTTCTTGTTCTGGTTTCTCTTTATTTTTTTTTTTTTTTCTTTCTGGATTAAGTTTTTACAGGAGGGGTAGGCCCAAGTACTCCTGCCCAGCAGGGTCTCAGGCACTGAGGGAGTCGAAGCTCCATTGGGCGTGGGGAGCATGTCACCAGCAGGCTGTCGGGGTCTTTGAAGGAGGTGACTCTGCAGAGGAAAGTGAGCTGATGTCCCATCCTGGCATGGATTTGACAAGGCCATGCTGATTTCTGTGCCACCATGGAAACCGTTATGAGTGTTAGGGCTGTTTCTAACTTCTGCCTGTATAGAGAAAGGCTTTTCTTTTTTTAATTTTGTTTATTCCATGTGCATTTGCTGAACACCATTCTGTGTGGCCAGGCTCTGGGTTAGCTCTGGAGATACAGTAATAAGCAAGTAATATAGAGATCCTGCCCCCATAAACCTCAAGGTCTACTGATAGTTAGGTATTCAGTAAGAAGGTGTGAAAATGACTTTTTTTATTGCTAATATGGTAGGTGCCAATATGCCAAGTACAGAAACACGTGAGATGATGGAGACACTTAGCCTGGGTGTGGGTGGGTAAGGGAAAACTCCTTTGAAGAAGGGGCATTTAAACTGAGCAAACAAAAAGATGAGTATGAATTGGCAAGTTGGAGAGACAAGGAAAGTGTGTCACCTGGAAAAGAAAGGAATTTGGTGTGTCCAAGGAAGTGGAGATGGGTCACTGTGGCTGCAGAAGAGAGTGAGATGAGGCTCCTGGGCAGGTCAGAAGCCAGAGCAAATAGGCTTATGCAGGCTATGCCACGGATTTTCACTTTATCCTCCAAACGGGAGTCCATCGACGGGTTTCAGTCATGGAGTGACATGGTCAGATTTGTGTTTCGAAAAGATCCCTTGGGCTGCCAGCAGAGAATGGATTTGTAGAGAGCCAACAGTGGATGTGGTCTGTCAGTCAGTTGGCTACTGCAGAGATCCAAGCAAGAGGGGAGGGTGATTAAGACTAAGGAAAATGGAAGTAGGCATAATCATTGGGGTTCATGTTTGGATGTGAGGAAGAGAAATGTCAGGTCTAACTACCCTTTTTTCCCCCGTTGCCTGAGCAATAGGTATACACAGAGGTGCCACTTAAAGAGATAGAATTGCTAGGAGGGATCCAGGGTGGGGCAGAAAAAGGAAATGAATAGGTCTTTCTGACTTCCATAAAATTTAAGATGATTCTAGACTTCCAACAGGAGATAGTGAGAAGATAGAAGACGCATAGTTCTGACTATCTCAGGAAGGACTTGGGCTGGAGATTTTGTTGGGAGATAAAGTATGGAAAACCACTCGAAGGATGAGATAAGCTCTGGAGAGAGAGGAAAGGGAAAAGAGGTTTATGAACACACAGCCACTTGAGAACATCTCTGTTCATTTCGAAGCACAGCAGACAGTTAGACTTCCTGCCTGGGGAGCAGGTCTCTGACACAAGTTTTGTGTACCGTAGGGCAGAACTCAGAAAGTAAGCTGTGCACACAAAACAGGACACTGATTCCAACCAGAGGATTTACACTATTTGTCTCCCGATGGGTCATGATGCAGGAAGATGTCAGTGTTCAACCCACAAAGGATTTATGTCAGCACTCCAACCTACCCATTTTAAAAATCCAGTGCAGAAGTATTTATTAGGTGCTGGTGCTTGATCATTTTTTTCTTGGAATTTTGACTGTAGCACATTCTTCTTTTAATTATTTAAGCTCTTGTTATATTTTAACCCATTGCCATGAAGTCTTCTGGGTAAAGTGGAAACTTTCTTCAGTGCCCAGTGAAAAGGAAAGAAAAACAAGAAGGAAAAAGTTGGTAGGAGGATCATTTTCCTCTAAAAATGCCACTGTTTGGAAGTTACCTTAGTGGAACTACTAGCACATTTCAAGAGGCAGTTTTGGAAGCTTCTTAGAATGGGCCCAAATCCCAGCTCTGTCACTCAGTAGCTGTGTTACCTGGAGCAAGACACTTAGCCTCTCTGTGTCATTTGCCTCATCTACAAAGCAGACATAATGAAAGTACCTGCCCCATTGGTTGATCAGGTAAATTAATATAGAGATTTAATTAGAAGTATTTCTGACACATGTAAGTACTCCTTAAGTGTTCTTAAGTGTTAGCTGGTATCATTTTCATATAGATGACAGGAGCCCATAACTGAAAGGGAAACCTCAACTGTTTTCCCTAATCAGTCACTGATCACTCTGTGGCTCAGGCAACCACATAGTTTGGACCATATCTTCCTAGGAGGGAAAAGGGGTTATTTTATCCAAAATCCTATAAAGACCATTTTTTGGGGGGCTAATGTTAAAATAAATTGAAGTCCTGACATTGATAAAAGTCTTTTATGTGCAAAGATGTGTATCACATCTTTTATAATGGAGAAATATGGTAAACAACTTAAATTTCCCGTAACTAGGATATGATTAAATGTGGCCCATAAACTTGATGAAATATTAAGTAATCAGTTATTTTATGTCCATGTGACTATATGTACAGAGGCACGTTATATAGATGTATACATATGTATATACATATATAATATGCTATTTTTGCTAGAAAATCCATAACTAGGCATGGGGTAGAGACATTAATTGTACATTGTACATATTCTGTAATGATTGAATATTAGTAGATAATGGGATTTAACTTTTCTTCTTTATATATTTCTGAGTCAAAGACACAAAATTTACACAAAGTAAAAATCCACCAATTTTGGGAATATAATTAATGAGTCTTGATAAATGTATCCAAGGTGTATAACCACTTTTACAATCAAGGTGTAGGACCTTTCTAGCATCCCCCAAAACTCCCTCATGCCCCTTTGCAGTCAGTTCCCTCCTCCCATCCCGGCCCCTGAAAACCATGCTTTACTTTCTATGGCCTTTACTTGTGCTGTATCTGGAATTGATATACATGGAATACCACTGTGTGTAGTCTTTAGCCCCACCACCTTGACTTAGCATGCTTTGAAGATCTATCCATGTTACTGAATGTAACAGTAATCTGTTCTTTTTTATTGCTGAGTAATATTCCACGTCTGGATCTATCACAATCTGTCTATTCACGTAGACAATCATTTGAGTTGCCCCTAGTTACAGGCTATAATAAATAAAGCTCTTATGAGCATTACAGTTACTGTCTTTGTGTAAACAAGCTTTCGTTTGCTAAATACCTAGGACTGGGGTTCCAGGGTGGTATGACAAGTGTGTATTTAACTATAAAAAACCACCTAATGGTTTTCCAAAGTATCTGTACCATTTCTCATTCCCACCAGAAATGTAGGAGACCCCCACCTGCTCAACATTCTCACCAATATTTGGTATTATCTGGCTTTTAAGTCTCAGCCATTCTAATGTGTGTATAGTTGTATCTCTTGTGGTTTTAATTTACATTTCTGTAGTAACAGATGAGGTTGAGTGAATTTTTATGTGTATATTTGCCAATTGCCTCTCTTCTTGGTGGAAGTTAATTTTTTACAAAGTTGTTTGGTTTTCTCTTGTTAAATTGCAAGACCTAGTTTGATATTCCAGATAGAATTCTTTTATCAGATGTTTTATAAATATTTTCTTTTGGTCTTAGTAGTTTGTTTGTTTTAATAGCAAAAGTCTTAACTTTGATAAAATTCAGTTTATCAGGGTGCCTGGCTGACTCAGTCAGTTAAATGTCTGCCTTCGGCTCAGGTCATGGTCCCGGGGTCCTGGGATCGAGCCCCACATCGGGCTCCCTGCTCTGCGGGAAGCCTGCTTCTCCCTCTGCCTCTGCCCGCTGCTTCCCCTGCTTGTGCTCTCTCTCTCTCTCTCTGTCAGATAGATAAAGTCTTTTTAAAAAATTCAATTTATCACTATCTTCCTTATATTTTCATGATTTTGATATTCTTAACTATAAATTAGTTTTCTTTAATAGATATAAGCCATATTGGTTATCTATTTCTTCTTGAAGGAACTTTGGTGGTTTTGGTATCTTTCAAGGGATTTGCAAATTTTATGTTATCAAATGTATTGAAACGAAGTTGTTTGTAATATTCCCTCATTGTCCTTTTAATGTCTGCAAAATCTACTGTGATCTCTTTTTTTTGATATTTGATATTAGTAACGTGTATCTTTTCTCTCCCCGCTCTTCTGTCTCTCGTGTGTATGTGTGTGCTTGTGTGTGTGTTCAGTCTGAAGATTTTCCAATTGCATAGCTCTTTTCTAAGAGCTGGCTTCTTGTTTCATTTATTTTCTTGATCCATTTTTGTTGATGATTGCTCTTTTTTAATTATTTCCTTGCATCAGCTTCCTTTGTTTTAATTTGCTTTTCTTCTAATTTATTACAGTAGAAGCTAAGATCACTGATTTGAGACCTTTCTTTTATCTGATGTAATTATTTAATGGTATAATTTTCCCTCTAGGTGCTGCTTAAGCTGCATCTCACAGATTTTGACATCTTGTGTTTTCATTCTCATTCATTTCAAAATACTATCTAATTTCTCATGTGATTTCTTCTTTGGCCAATGAATTATTTAATAGTTTTTAGTTTAATTTTCAAATGTCTTGGGATTTTCCACATATTCTTCTGTTATCAATTAGTAATTTAATTCCATTGTAACAAAGAACATATTTTACATGATTTCAACTATGGTAATAACTGAATTCTGTTTTATGGCCCAGAATATAATTTATCTTGCTGACTATTACATGCGCACTGAAAAAGAATGTATATTATGCTGTTAATGGATGGAGGGTTCTAGAAATGTCAAGTAGGTCAAACTGGCTGATAGCGTTGTTCGAGTCTTCCACATTCCTACTGATTTTCTGTCAACTCTTTCTATAATTTACTGAAAGAGGAGTCTTAAAGTCTCCAAATATAATTGTGGTTTTGTTAATTCCTCATTTCAGTCCTATCATATTTTGCTTCATGGAATTTGAAGCTATTAGGTACACATGCATTTAGGATTGTTATGTCCTCTTGATGAATTGACCCCTTGAGCATATGAAACATCCTTCTTTATCCCTGGTAATATTACTTGTTTTGATATTAATATAATCTCTCCAGCGTTCTTTTGATTGGTGTTTGCTTGGTATATCTTTTACCATATTTTCACTTAAACCTATCTATGTTTTATTGTTTAAAGCGGGATTCTCACAGAAGCATAAAACTGAGTATGATGGTTAATTTTATGTGTCATCTCAGCTAGGCTATGGTATGAGTTGTTTGGTCAAACACCAGTTTAGATATTGTCATAAAGGTAATTTTAATTTATTTTTTATTTTTTAAAAAGATTTATTATTTATTTGAGAGAGAGAAAGAGAAAGAGCATGAGCTGGGAGGGGCAGAGGGAGAGGGAAAGAAGCAGACTCCCTGCTGAGCATGGAGCCCAACACAGGGCTCGATCTCACCACCCTGAGATCATGACCTTAGCCGAAATCAAGAGTCAAATGCTTAAATGACTGAGCCACCCATGTGCCCCTATAAAGGCAATTTTTAGATGAGATTAACATTTAAATCAGTACACTATGAATAAAGCAGATTTATTTATCTAATGTGAGTGAGCCTCATCCAATCAGCTGAAGGCCTTATTAGACTGAGGCCCCTGAGGAAGAAGAAATTCTGCTTCCATATTGCCTTCAGACTCAGGATTGCAACATCATTTTGTCCTTGTGTCTCCAGAATATTGGCCTGCCCTGAGGATTTTGGACTTGCCAGTCCAATAATTGCATGAGTCAATTCCTTAAAGTAAATCTCTCTCTATATATATTCTGTTTGTTCTGTTTCTTTGGAGAACCCTGGTTAATACATTGGTTTTGCTTTTTTATACAATGGGACAATCTCTGACTTTAATTGAAAGTGTTTAGACCATTTATATTTAATGTAATTATTGATATGTTTGAGTTTTAATCTATTATCTTGTTATTTGTTTTATATTTAAAACTTCTTTCTTCTTTATTTCCCTTCCTTTTTCTTCCTTCTTTTGGACCAATTGAATATTTTGAAATGTTAATTTATCTCCACTATGGCTTACTGTTCTAGCTCTTTTTTTCCTCTTCTTAAAAGATATTGTTCTATGTGTATATGTGTGTGTGTGTGTGTGTGTGTATATATATATGGTTTATTTTATATAGTTATATATATGTTACATATGTAACATACATATATGTTTGGAGGTGGGCTCCAAAATATTGTGTGTGTGTGTGTATATATATATTCATACATTGTGTATATATATACACATATATATGTACATTGTATATACATATATATGTTACATATGATATATATGTGTGTGTGTGTGTATAAGTTATTATAGCCCACCTCCAAATAGTATATCACTTCATATATAGTAGAAGACCCTTAAAGCAGTATACATCTATTTCCCCCCTCCTAACTTTTTTGGTATTTGTGTCATATATTTTACCTTTATAGAGCTACTCAATCCCACAATAAATTGTTATTTTTTCTTTAAGTAGTCAATTATATTTTAAAGAATTTTTTAAATGAAAAAAGTAATTTATATTTACTTATATATTTACTATTTCAATCACTCTTCGCTAATCTGTTTAAATCCAAATTAGTATCTCCTACCATTTTATTTTACATAATTGTCAATAGGATTCTTCTATCATTTTTATCTTTGTTCTTCTGTACATAATTTGCAATATTTCTCTGGATGCTCTTAAGATTTTCTTTATTTTTTTCTTTAAGATTTTATTTATTTATTTGACAGAGAGAGACACAGTAAGAGAGGGAACACAAGCAGGGGGTGTGGGAGAAGGAGAAGCAGGCTTCCTGCAGAGCAGGGAGCCTAATGCAGGGCTCTATCACAGGAGCCTGGAATCATGACCTGAGCCGAAGGCAGATGCTTAACGACTGAGCCACCCAGGCACCTCAAGATTTTATTTTTATCTTCAAATTTCATCAGTTTGATTTTGATGTGCCTTGGTGTGGTTTTCTTTGGATTTATTCTGTTTGTGGCTTGTTTAGCTCCTTGAGTCTGTCGACTTCTAGTTTTCATCAAATTTGTAGGATTTTCAAACATTGTTTTATCAAATATTTTTTTCTGCCTCTTCCAACTCCTTCTTGGAATCCAATTACTTGTATGTTAGACTACTTTCTATTTTTACCAGACGTTACTGACCCTCTGTTTATTTTATCAGGTTTTTTCTCACTTATCTTACTTTTTTTAAACTTCCTGTCATTCTATCTGTAAGATCATTAATTTTATCTTCTGCAGTGTCTAATCTGCTAATCCCACTTAATGTAGTCTTTTTCATTTCAGATATTGTATTTTTTCATGTATACAAGTTCCATTTGGGTCTCTTAAAAATATATTTCATTTCTCTATTCATCATGCTCTTATTTTCCCTTATCTTCTTGAACATGTGTGATATATTTAGAAGTTTCTTAGAATAACTGTTATTTCTAGTTCTGATTCTATTGACCTTTTTTTTTCCTCCTGGTTTTTGGTTATATTTTCTGCTTTTTTGTATGTCTGGACACTTTTGGTTGAATGTAGAGCATTGTAATATGTTGTTGATTGCTGGATTTTGTTGTATTTTTGACTCTCAGTTATTTAGAATTAGTTGGATCCTTTTGAGGCTTACTTTTAAGCTTTGTATGATGGTTAGCATTTAGTCTAATTTAGCCCCACTACTAAGGCAATAGCCTTCTGAGAATTCTACCTAATGCCCTGTATTTTATTACAATATTTTCTCTCTGGCTGGTGGGAAGACAAACTATTCTCAGTTCTATTTGAGCTCCAGGAATTTTTCTGCCTACTACTCTCGTGGGTAATTTGCTCTCACTCATGTAGAAATTAATACTCAGCCAAAGACTCCAGGGCATCCTGATGCAGATTTCTCAAGCTCTTTCTCTATGCACCTCTCTTGTCATCTTACTGTGTCCCACAAATTCTAGTTACCTAGGTTTTCCTGAACTTTGACTTCTATCTCCTTAATCAGCAAGACTGAGTTGCATCTGTTAGGTTATCAATCTCTGTGTTCTGTCCTGGTAACTGACTTGTCTGTAACTTACTAAAATCATAGAGTTTACCTTACCCATTTACTTTTTTTCAGGAATCATAGTTCTATAGTGCCTGTTGTCCAATGCCTAAAAGCTGTTGTATACATACACACAGAGACACATGCACACACACATATTTCTGATTGTTTAAGTTAAGAGAATAAATCTGATCTTTGTTAATTAACATTAGTCAGAAATGGAAATCTGGAGTTACATTTTATTGTGTTTTTCTGACAATTAATAATTTAATGATAAATTATGAATGTTTTACAAAAATACAGGAATGCATGTTTTAATAGTGATAATCAAAATATATATGCATGTGCACATTACTGTTTTTATGCCATCTGTACAAGAATAGCATGAAAAGATATTATGGGTCCTCACTGTGGTTGTCTTTAGATGGTAAGATATACATCTATACAACATATTTTTTTTTTCTTTCTTCTCACTTTTTTTTTTGTATTTTCCTAACTTTTGAATGGAAATTGAGAAATTGATTTTATGTTGGAAAAATAACTTTTATTTTAAAAATAATTAAATAGTTATATACTAAGGAAGTAATGCTAGAGTAGAAAAGTCTCATCTCCAAAAAGTTTTATATACATGAATTAACATGCACATGCAGTTATCTTTTTATGTAACCAATCCTGGGCTTGGCAGTTTCCCCTCATATTTCCCTTATTTTCAAAATATAATTGAGGCTTATAATAAACAGATACAATAAAATAATAAAAGTGTCAAATGGAGGTTAAAGTTCAAGATACAGGAAATGAAATGGGTGGATAGTATATGGGCTGAGTGGAGAATGGTGGGCGTGGAATAAAAAGGAAGCACTGTAATTTTAGCAGCAAACTCCTAAGGTTTGGAATGGGGATCACTTTGGAAACTGAGCACAAAACTTCTCTGGGAGCTTACTGGCAGCTAAAACAAAGAAGGAAACAGTAGGATTTGGACTCTCAGAATTTAAAAGTGATTTCATCTAGAGATTCCCTTTTTAATTTTATATATTCCACTTCTTACTTCTGAAAGAACATTTTCACATAAATTAGATCAAAGAAACCCTCCATAGATAGAAATGTTGTGCTCAGTTCTTTTAGGACAAAAGTGAATGGCAGGCATAGACCCTTTCCTTAATGGGACTGGGTTCCTAGAGAGTAAGGAAGACACATATATAAACCTGGAATCATTTGAGACTGAAACAAGACAGCATATGATTGATCTTAAAGTCACAGCCTACAAGATTCCAGTTAAAGGGTGACCTTTGGGTCTTAATGGATGGGTGAATATGGATAAGCACAGGGGAGGGAAAGGCATTCTAGGGGAAATGCACAACACAGAGTAAGGCAGAGAGGGAGATGAGGGCATTGCATGTGGACTGGGAAGGGTTAGGTGCTGAGCCTGCCTGTGGGGGGAGAGGCATGCATATGGAAATAAACACACTGACTCTTCAATGAGCGATTATTCCATTCTAGTCACGCAGGAGTCCTAAATGTCATGGTGGAGGAAGCACTGACAATAAGCCCACAAGCTCTCAGTTCCAATCCTATCTTGGCTAAATCAACGGAATTAAGTAAAGAAATGCAATACCCAACACCCTGAGGTTTTACCAGGGCTAGATGAAGTTTCATATTTTAATGTGTGCTAGGCACCAGGCTCTCTCGTATGTGTTAAGGTATTTTGTACCATTTTAAAGACAGTGCAAAACCTCAGATACAGGAAGGAATTGTTTTGAGTTCAAATCTAGTCTTCATTATTTTCATAATGTTTTAATGTAACAAGGCATTTTTGGCCAGCAGAGCTAAGACTTGGAATTTCTGATAGAAAGTTCCCTGACCTGAGCCCACAATTATGCATAGAAATTTCATTTTGTCAGTTACTCCAACTAGGAGTTTGGGTTAGTTGAAAGGGTGAGGAAGACAGCAGACTGGATGAAATTTCTAATCTGAGTTTGAAAGCCTATCGTTAGAAGACCGAAGGCCTGAGACAGACATGTCGCTGGTGTGTGTGTGTGTGTGTGTGTGTGTGTGTGTGTGTGTGTGTGTTTGTGTTTGCTTTTGTGTTCAAGTCCTTGGGGAAGAAGCAAGCTGCTCTCAGACTAAGAGAAACCATGAAGTTCCTTTGGAAGGCAATGACCACCTTTGGCCCTCACCCCCTTACATCAATAGAGGTCCAGTCAGGAAAACACAAACCGCACTGTTTCAGCTCAAGAATTCAATGAAAGAACTTGGTTGCTCGGGCATTGGAAAACTCAGCAGGTAGAAAGAGGCACACTGAGGTCACACAGCAGTAATGCCTGCAGGAGGTGGCTACCAGACCCAGGGCTGGGGAACAAATGGTAGATGTTAGGGATGTCTGGCTTGGTGGAGAAGCAGCTGATTCCCAACTGTGGCTCAGGCAAGGGACCCTCGGAGCTGAGCCCCGGAAGTCTGTTGGTGTTCATCCCTCTGAGGGGGCGCAATGAGGCTGCTTGTGGGAGTTCTCAAAATGCCATAGAGTCAATAGCTGCAGCAGGGATGAAGTCCCACTGCCAAGGTGAAGTGAGGCTGCGAGAGGAACAGCCAGCCCAGAGAAGGTAGCAGACCCCTTCTCTTGCCCTTGCCCTGCAGGCTGCCTCTAGCGCCCCCTATTGGCAGGTCCCAGCGTGGAACCAGCAGCAGGCGGAAATGCAGTGTGCCCAGCCCCAGTCCCAGCCTCACAGAGCAGAGTAGAGAAGGGGTTTGTGAATGACACATGCAGCCTCATAACCAGATTCCTTTTCAGGATCTCACAAAGGCTAGCACAGCATGTGGGTGCTCCCTGGCTTCATGAAAACGAAAGGCAGCTGGCCTTTTTTGAGGAATGACTCTAGGCTGTGTGCTGAGATGAAAACATTCATGTTCTTACTTTATTTTATCCTTACAATAACCCGGGAGATGAGTAGTAGTATTTCCATTTCACAAGTGGAGTATTTGAAGCCCAGACAGTTTATGTAACTTTCAAAGGGTCACAAAGCTAGTAGGTGGGAGAGGCAGAACTCAGTGACTCCAACCCTCTTCCCTGTTCACTAAATGATAACTCCCTCTGCACTCTCTTTGGTCATGCTAACCTACCTTGAACACTGACCAAGCAGTGACATCCTCCCCACTGACGAGGAAGTCCCATGAAGTCAGCATTGTGGAGAACTTGCTCGCAGCTGCATGCAGGTCACCAGCACTGTGTACATAGAAGGAGAGACACTCAGTAAATACTCATTAAATTAAAAAAACATATATATATGTATATTTAAAAAGTTAAAATATATATATATATATATATATATATATATATATATATATATGTTTAATTTCTGTTAGCCTTCCTTTAGTGTAATAGGAATGTGTGCCCAGATGTATAATATGATACCCAAACATATCTAACTTATGCATAATGCCCGTGTATGTCTAAAATATATTTTAGCACTGCACAAAGGAAAGCAAATGCTTTTGAAGCCAGAAAGGAAGCACATGACTCCAACATGCCTGTCGTTCCTTCTTCTGAGGGACTACATGTAGTTTTAAAATGAGGCAAATGTGAATACATGTGTGATCTTTGAATTAACTATCCCATTGAACTATGGTCCCTTCTCCCCCACCTCCACCCATCCCCCACCCCCAGCACAGCCTATCATTAGCCACTATCTGGAATCGACAGTAGAGTAATTTGAACTCTGGTTCCCAAGGGCCTATTCTTTTACTTCCTGCTGTAGGAATACGGTGTGTATTGATTAGATATCAGACCGTAATGGGCTTCCAATCTCTCTGCCTTAAGATATATGATGGAGATGACAGGAAACAGATACTCTGTTACTACTTGTAAATAGTCTGGTTGAACAAAATGGTTGGTAACCACTTCGGTGCCGAGCACTCTGGTGCTGAGCACTCTTACACCAGGAAGAAGCTACTTTATCACTCTTTCCAATATAATTTCTTGGAAAGGCGAGGCAGGGGATTTCCTTGTGGGGCCACAGCCACGGCCCAAGATTGTCATCTCCTCTGGAAACTCTGCCATGAGGAGAGTTGCTCAGCTGGTTCAGACAGCCCCAGCAATAGTCCTAGTCCACTAGGCCCTGTGTGACTACTGCAAGGGGAGCAGGGGTGGGGACTGAACAGAAGCCAGAGCAGGGCCAGGCTCCTCCCCTTATGAGCAAGATGTAGAGCCAGACTCTTCTAGGAACCTCAGTTGTTTCCTTATCCGGAAAATGGGGGCATTAATCTCGTTCACAGCACTGCTGCAAAGATTGAGCGCAATAGTGCATTCACGGTAGCTAAGATGGTGCGTGGTGCCTGGTCAGTTCTCTTTCCTTTCCCCACTCCTGCCCTATGCCTGGAATTAGAAGCTTTCCCTTTGCTGGAATTCTGACAGTCCTTCAGTTTAGGCAAGACGTAGCCACACTCAGTGTATCTCCTTGTGTGGCAGAGTTCAGACCCCAAAGAGCACACAGTGGTGGCATTTGCAGGCCACTGGGCTGAAAGTATCCCAGGCTGGGACGAACTTCCTCTGGCACCGGAGCAAATGCTGGTTCCACATCACTGACGGCAGCCTGGCCCCCGGCGCTGATAACTCCCTGTTTGAAGCTGCCTGGGCTTAGCCTACTTCCTGCACTAGGCCTGCAATGTTGGAGTTAGCAGGACCCTGACTCACAGCTTGATAACTGCAGAGGTAGATATGAAGTTGACTCTGCCATCTTCCTCTTCCTGGTGGCCCTGCAGACGCCAAGGAAAAGCTTTACACGCTGCCCTCCCTGAAACGGGAGGTTTGGTTTTGCATGGATCCGGGTGTCTTCTGTTGGATCGTAAGTTTCCTTCCCTTTTCTTATCAGCAAAGATGACTAAAAAGCAAGTTGGACTGCAGTTCAAAAAGGATTCCAAAGGATGATTGTAAACTTTTAAGGGGGAATAAAATGTGAGTTTATACATTTTTAATTACACCAGGCCTGAAGCTCATATTCATTTATTACCAGCCATATCAGCCACTTATCAGCCACTTCTCTAATCTTTGCCCTGCAAACAGGCCTGACCTCTGATCAAGGAAGATAAGAGGAGAATAAACAATGGCTACCTGCTAGAAACTGATTGGAAGAGAGGGATCAAAATGCCAGAAGCCCCAGTTAATCCTGGATTCCTTCCCATCTTTTCTGCAGCCACTGTTTCTGTGGGCAAACACAAGTGGACCCAACCGCCTCCTTTGCTAACATTTCCCCATTGCTCCTTCCTCCCCTGCCCCCATTAGAGTCAGGGGATCAATAAAACCAGCTTTGAGAGAGGAAGGAACCGATCTCAATGCCCGTATCAAATGCCATATCTCCGCAGCACATGGAGAAGGGCCAGTGTGCAGCTAGTGACTTAATTGCACATCCAGAAACACCGAATTCATATTATTGGCTTCATCAGCATTGTCCCTCCTGGAGGTTGCTCTTAATTAGCTCAGAAGTGGATTGAAGAAAAGAACTGGGACTGTTAGCTTCAATACAGAAGGATCTGGCCAGGAGAGAAGTAGACACACATAATGATGGGCGCCATTTATTGAGTGCTCTGTCTGTGCCAGGCCCCGAGCTAAGTTCCTGAGGGTCGCTGTCTCCTTTCATCCTAGCGACAACTCTTGGAAGACAGTCTGATTATTCCTGGTCTACAGAGGAGGACAACTGAGGCTTGAAAATGTTAGGAAGTTTGTCCCCATTTGCACAGCTGGTAATTGCAAAAGCAGATTTCATTCAAAGGTCTGTCTGACCCTCCCCACATCCCCAAATTCCAAAATGAAGGCTGCCTCTGAGTCCCCATCGTGTCAAGCCGCCTGCCCTCCATCAGCAGAATAAAGGAGGAGGTGCAATGAGGTCATTGAGTCCAGCCCTTCATTTCTCAGATGAAGAAGCAGAAGTTCAGAGAGGGAAAGTGACTTGCCCAAGGTCACACAGCAGAGCTGTCACTAGGTCCCCTGTTTGTAGACTGTCAGCCTCCTGCCCTTGGCAGAGATAAAACACACTTGTTGGCTCTGCCTGCATCCCCTCCAGATAGTAGCAAGAAATACACCACTCCTCAATAACATGGAGCTACGAAGGCCAGAAAAGTGGAGAGACAGAAACTTGATATAATACAAGGGATTTTTATAGGTTATTTTGTTTATTCAACAAACAGACTTTCATTGTGCATCTAATATATATAAAGCACAGTTAAAGTGCTGCAGTTTTAGCAGTGAAAAACAGGTACACTAAAGGTTTGCTTGTGTGTGTGTGTGTGTGTGTGTTTATTTTCTTACTTTCAAGTAGCTATACTAGAGACAAATTTGAGCTTATAAGTAAAATGAGGCAAATAAGATTTTAAATAATAAAAACTTCAAGTACCTGTAGACATGCATTACAGATGAAGGCATCAGAATGTACATTTGCTTCAGAATTTATCTTGATCACCCAACATGCTTTTCGCAGTATTGAAGTAATCAAGTTTTTTGAATTCACTAGTTATAAAGTAAATAAAAACAAACTAAAATAAGAGCTCTTGTAAATTGTAAATTCTTACCTGGGAGTAAAATGCTGAGTATTTTAGAAAGAAGCCCTAATGACACTATCTTTTGCTGAGTACTTACTCCGGGCCAGGCATTCCACAGACATGATCTCATTTCATCCCCTCGAGACTCTTGCAAGGTGTTATCATCTCTATTTTACAGATGGGGCACTAAAAGAGTAACAAAATCTCACTAAGACCCATAACCAGGCAGCAAAGAAATAGCCAAATTAATTGCAGAGCTGGTATCCCAGGTGAGATACCTCCCCACTTCGTCACAAGAGGATTGTTAGGGTCATATAATAATGATCAAATCACAATGACAAAATAATAATTATTGTATCTTGAGCAGATGCAGTATATCAAGTACTATGCTGAGCACATTTCAGACATTATCCTATTTGATCCTCACAACAAACCCAGGAGGGATGTACTATTATTATCTTCATTTTACAGATGAGAAAACAAAAGCACAGAGAGGACAAACAACCTGTTCAGGGTCACACAGCTAGTACATGATAGGGCCAGGAATTAAACCCAGCTAAGTACAGCGCTAGCCCTACACTCTTAACCACTATGCTATATTGCCTTTCCAAGAAGAAAAGATACAGTTCAGCATGGCCAAGTGTATTTCCCCTAAAATATGATTTTATATGGTAGGTCAAAAAATGCCAGAAGGGCAGAGGAGGAAAAGCGAAACATCAGAGAACAATGAAATCAAGAATTCTAGAAATATCAAAATATCACTGTTACCACTTACACCAATCAATGCAAATATGGTTTAAATAGGAAACAATCACTCCACATTGTATTTTTACCTAGGAGTTGGATGCATTTTTACCCTTTAACGTATATTGTATTATTTCCTTCCCCGAGATATAAAACACACAGGGAAGTTCATGCTGAAAGCTCAACTTTTTACAGTTACGGTTAAAGGACTTTTGATTTTCCCTACTGTATTTCTTACCCATCGAGGCCATTCCTAGCAGTGAAGGACCTGTGTTCATTGTCCCCTGTAATAAACATGCCTGGATTTTCTGTGTGGTTGTATGTTGGATTAGCAAAGTTTCTTCCACCAGGTCTGGGAGGTTTTTCTTCAGGCTGTGAAATGCTGACTTGCTTCCCCCCATCTGTCTGCCTTCATGGTCTCCCGGGGCTTCCCGAATGCTCTCTGAGTGCCCTATTCCACTTCATCCTTTATGCTTCAGGGCACAGGGATATTTGGCTGTAGGAATGTTGGGCCTCTTCTTTGCTGCTCTGTTTATCAGACTCATGAGTAATTCTCCAGGTCACCCTTAGCCAATATGAGCATCCTCTCCTCATAAATGCCAACAACCAGTTCACAGAAGTGTCATTACTCCTCCATGATGAGGGTCATACACTAAGTGAAATCAGAGAGGAAAATCACCTGACATGTTTTAAGCTTCTACCTGATGTCAAGCACTTTATGAATACTATCTCATTTAATTGTCGTAAGACCCCTGAGAAATTGGTGTTACCGGGGCGCCTGGGTGGCTCAGTCGGTTAAGCGTTTGCCTTTGGCTCAGGTCATGATCCCAGAGTCCTGGTATGGAGCCCCGCATCCTGCTTCCTGCTGGGCAGAGTGTCTGCCTCTCCCTCTCCCTCTGTTGCTCCCCCTTGCTCGTGTTTCCCTCCCTCTCAAGTAAATGAATAAAATCTTAAAAAGAAAAAGAAATTGATGTTACCACCCCTATCTTATAGATGAGAAAACTGAGGTATCTGATATGCCAAAGGTTATAAAATGAGTTTATTATTAATAAATACAGCTAGCATTTATTAGGTTCTTACTATACACCAGAAACTGCCTCTACTACTCTGCAAATATTTGTTCATTTAATTCCACAATAACCCTGAGGGGTAAACATAATTTTTATCCCTATTTTATAGTTGAGAAAACTAAAGCACAGAGATGTTAAGCAACTTTTACGAAGTTGAACAGCTAGGGAGCAGTTTAAAATCACAAAGTATGATTTTCGAACCTGTACTCTTAAGACAAAATGAATGGCTACCAATTTTTCAAGAAAATTAGAGTAAGGTTCTATGACCTCCATTTTAGAGATACAAATGGATGGGACCAACTCTGGGCAATTGCCAGTTTTAGGATTTAAGGTCAGACAGTATTAACTGGAGGATTGGTTCTGCTGCATCCAGCAATATGGTCTTGCGCAAGACCTCTCTGGGTCTTCCAGGCAGAGCTGCAAATTCTCTCTCTGTGAGAGAATGTAGGAAAAGGATAATCTTAACTGTAATTGTCCATATATTGGTAGGGCCACAGAAAGCAAACAAAAGCCCTGCTTCTAAAGAGGAATCAGCACCTCACCCTCCACCAGTTTAGGGCCACAGCTTCATACAAAAGGTATCCGTTTTAAATTTCTCACCAAAATAGCTACTTTCATATTAGAAAAATAAACCCTTCACAACAATCCAAGAGATTAGTTTCATTACATTTTTTCTTTCATTGGAAAAATATTATTGACTTGATTTTTAAAAAAATGAAGGTAGCCCTAAATGTGTAAAAGAGAAAGTTCCTGCTCTCCTTTGCAAGAGAGATTTTTAGCATGTCTGTGCAATCTGGGTCTGGCACTTGCCTGTCGCCCTCAGTAACAGATCATGGGTATCGTCTTGTGTTAGAGTCTGAGGGGCTCCTTCATTCTTTCTGATAGCCTCAGTGGCCCTGGCATGTGGAGGCCAATCACTTGTCCTCCGTTCCCCTACCAATGGGCCTATAGCTTGTTTCCTGCTAGCTTTAGTTACTGCAGATGCAAAAAAGCACTTACATTCTATTTATGTGTATATTTTTGTACAATTGCTTTTTGTAAATTGATTTAAATGAGATTAAATGCCAACATTTAATTTGGGTTATGGGAGAAACCACTGAGAGATGTTGATAGGTGTGTAATTTCCACACATGGGGGAAAGGGGTAGGTAGTTTGACCAGACCCTGAAGATCTCCTCCAGGAAAGGGATCACTGCACCACCCCTCTGTTCCCGAACTCCTTCCCCTGCCACACACCACCACCCGGGACCCCAGCGTGCCTCCTGCAGACCCCTGCCTTTTATCTAGCTAGACCACCCAGGCAATAGCCAGATCGCTAGCTATGTCTTTTGAATCGGCTCTTTTGAGAGTTTGGTCTCCCATCTTCTTCACAGTAAGAACCGATTTATAACAATAACAAAAAAGTATTTTAGCGTGATTCACTGACTGTTCTTTGCTAGAGGGGTCACAGCCTAGGAGTTCATGGCAGTGGGTGTGCGATGCAGGTCAGACATTAACCACATTTACATAGTGAGGTCACTCCAAGAGAAGTTCCCCCTTCTGTCACCTCGTGCAAAACCAAAGAGGTGCTCAGAAAGAATCTTTGTTTCCTCCCTAAGACCAAAAATGAAAACCAGTTGCCTCGAAAATCCCAAAGATTTTTGTTCAACTTTTCTCTCCTTTTAAGAAGAATGATTGGGACCTCTGTCTCAGTCCTCCAGCACCGATCATTAGGGTCCTAAGCTCTTCATAGGGTGAATTGGATGTGAGAGGGAATGTCTTAAATCATTTCCTGCTATTTCTGGTTTTAAGCCTCGCCCTGTCAGATTGGCTCTCCGCGTGGCCTACTGCAGCCACAGTGTATCTCCGGCCCCGTGCCTCCGGATCTGCCTGGCAGTAACATGAAGAGTGTATTTGGATTCGGATGCTTACTTATCTTTTTGGTTCCTTCCCCACCTCAGCAGCCAGCCTCCCACTAGCTGGGAATTGACAATTCTTTTTGGAAAACTAAGCAGATCTTTCAAAACAGTTTTCAAGTCTTGTAACAGCACGTTTGTGCTGCTAGAGCTAAGAGCTGTCAGGTCTCCTGCATGCACCTTGATTTCAGCTCAGCAAACAGAGCAAAATATCCATTCAGTGCATGAAATTGCCTGTGTTCTGTGTGGGAATCTCTGCCTTTCAGCACCCTGTGCACGTAGCGGGCTGCATTTGGCTTTTCCTTGGGTTGGGAAATTGGGTCCCAGAGAATAGGCGCCTTCTTGCCGGATGCTGGAAAAGCCATCCCCGAGGAAACAGAATTCAAAGTGAGAACCATGAATTCTCACTTAGAACGTTTTTCCTTGAAATGTATTTTTTTTTTTCCTTGAGAGAGCCCACAGTTAGTGGGGATATGATAAAATCTTCATGCTCATCCAATACTTTTGAAAGTCCAAATTGCTCAGAACCCTGACGGTGTGAACTTATTTCATGCAAACAAATAAACCAGCAACAAGAATGACAACCAAAGCTGCCCTCTATGTGTGATGTGGAATAGCATCGAGAGCTTCAAAACCCTCTCACTTCACTTACTGGGGGTCAATCCTGAGGACATACACCTTAAGCCACATTTCCAAGCGCATACAAAGAAAGTCATTAAAGCATTACCAAACAGGGTGACAATCTGGAAAATAGAGAAATCACAGTGCATCAACTAGATGGAACATTTTGCAGCCATTAACATGAGTTTACAAAAGGAGTTGACAAAAAAATATTATGGCAGATTTTTTGAAGTAAGTTTTATCGAAGTATAACAAATACACAGAAGAGTACACGAATTGTAAGCATAGAGTTCAATAAATTTTCACAAATTGAACACACCCATATAATCCGTACCTGGATGGAAAAAAAAAAGAAATCCTAGCACTCCAGAAGCCCTGCCTATACCCCGTTCCCATCATTACTCCTCCCCCCACCGGGATAATGCCTTTTAAGACTTTTGCTCAGTTTTGCCTGTCTTTAAACTCAAATGGAGTCATAGTTTCTATATTTTTTGTCCTTTTCTTTCCTATTTTGTTTGTAACATCATCCACGTTGTTGTACAGAGTTGTAGTTTCTTGATCCCCATTCCGTTGTGTTAATATACGACTTACTTGTTCATTCCACTGTTGATGAGCATTCAGGGTGTTTCCAGTTTTATCCATCATGTATAGGTGTGGTTATGCTTATTCTTGAAAAGGCTTCTTTTGGTGATCATATGTACACATTTCTGTTGGGTATGTACCTAGAAGTAGGATTGCTGGATCATTGGAGATGCATTTAGCCAGCTTTTACAGAGACCACCAAGCAGTTTTCCATGTAATTGTACCAATTTCTCCTTCTCCCAGCGGTGTGTGATGGCTCCAAGGTGATTCAAATAGTTGTAGACCTGGTGTTGTGTGTCAGATTTTTTTTTTTTAATTTTAAAAACATGGAGCCAAAATTACAAATACAATGTAATCACAGATTTGTAAAAAAAAAAAAAAAAAAAAAATGTACACAGAAAAAAGCCTGGAAGGAAATACTCCAACATGCTAAGCATCAGGAGCTCTGTGTGGATTGTGGAGTTATGTTCTTTTAAAATTGTTCTATAATTTTCTCCCTGACATTATCTTATTCTCTAGAATGAAGTAGTATTTATTCTTGGAACTCCTTTGCATCAGGCCATAGGTAGGGGAGGGCATTGATGGTAGGGCTTTAACATTAAGCAGAGTAAGCATGAGACCACCTCCTCAAATGATGGTCACTTTCAGATGCTCTTGGCCTTGAGGAAAATCAGTGTTGTCATTGGACATCTCCATGGGCTAGTCAGGCATTTATCCACCTAACCATTCATGCACCCACATGCTCATCTACTCATTAGTTTATGCATGCATTCAGTAAATGTTTGCAAAACAACTACATGGGGCCAGGCATTTTGTTGCATAGAAAGGAGTCATGAAAAGATTTTTTTGGGGGGGATAGATCACATAGTTTTGTAATTAGGCATCAACAATATAGCAATATCAAAGATATACTGATAAAAGTGTAATACCAATAACAAATATTTTTGAGGGCTCACAGCATACCAGGCACTGTGCTAAGAGAGTTACATGAGACAGTCATTTAAATCACAATCACGTTGGGAGCATATGCTTTCTTTTTCTTTTTACCTCCATAGAACAGATATGGAAGCAGAAGTTTAGAGAAGTTAGAGTACTTGCCCAAGATTACAAAGCGAGACTGGGATTCCAACCCAGGTCTGCAGAGCACCAACCCCAGGCCTTCTTGGCCCTGCTTCCTCCTCCCCAGGTAGGGTTGAAGAGGGCACAGTGGGAGAAGGGAGCCCAATGGAAGTGACATTAGCCAGGAATCTCCAGATGGGCTTTGAATGTGCTCTTAAATGAAAAGGAATTCATTCGGCAGAAGAAGAATACGGGACATTTTAGGAAGCTTGTACAATGCAAAGCAAGGATGATTCCAACTTTGACTGAGGGAGGGCTGGAAGCCAGAGAGAAGGCAGGAGGAGGGAATGTGATGGACTTTAAACCTCCCAGAAGACTGGTCCCTGAGTCTTCTCTGTGTCATCCCAAATTTGGGACCAATCCAGAATGAACCAAAATACATGGAGGACTGCTTTTGACCCTGTACCTCCAAGTGCCCTTTCTCCCTTCCAGGCTGGGAAGTCTCTGGTCACCTTACTGCTCCCACAGATTCTCTTCACACTCTCATTACCACATTGGCATCTTCTATAGCTGCATTATCCAATGTGGTGGCCCTTAGCCACATATGGTTATTTAAATGTAAATCAATGAAAATTAAGTAAAATTAAAATGCAGTTCCTCAATTGCACCAGCCACATTTCAAGTGCTCAGTAGCCAGATATGGCTAGTGGTTGCCAAAAATAGCTATAGAACATTGTCGAACATTCTACTCAAGAGCACTGCTCTATTATCTGTTTTCTATGCATGGAGAAGCACCTAGAGACAGGGACCATGCATGAAGGATGCTCCCAATGCCTTGTATGGAACCTGGTGCAGAAAAGGTGCTCAGTGGTTATTAAGTCAATAATTTTAGGACTAGAATGGAACTTATGCCCCACACCCTTTTCAACAGGGAGGAAGTCTAAGGCTGACACTGTGACTGGTGACATATCCTTGAACAAGGGTCTCTACTCTGGGCTCTTTCAGTGCTAATGTGCACGAGTCGCCTGTGGTTCTTCCCAGTGGCACAAGTCTTGGTCCAGTAGTTTGGGGTGGAGCGTAGATTCTGCATCTCTGAGAAGCTCCCAGGTGCTGCTGATGATGTTGGTCTGCCAACTGCACTCAAAGACAAAAATAAAATACTAAAAGACAAATCTGGGAAGTCTAGCTATTGGTATGGAGATGAGTCCATGAATTTATTTTTGTGGACACAAGGACAAATTTAATTCACTCATTCATCTGTTTGTTTTCTGATGCATTCATACTGCCTTTTAGAATATGAGATCTGAGAATATGTTCAGAAATCAGATATTAAGAAAACCAACCCCCTTCCCCTGCCAATATTTCTATCATACCCACAAAGAAAAGTTAACAACAATAACAAAAGCTTAAATTCAAGGAATAATCCATTATGATTCCATTTAGCAAGAGAAACTTTAAACAGATCAACACACTTCTGAAACATGAGTCAGAGAGGAAACAAAAAGGCCAATGTGTTTTTAAGAAACTTCGGGAAGAGAGGTACATAAGCAGCATGCTCTTCCCAGGAAGAAAAATCTCTTTGCAAGTTTCTCCCTCCTGCCAACATCTCCTTCAAAACCACATCTGACATGGGTCTAATTTCCTTGCTCAATAACATCATCATTAAAAAGCCACACATCACAAGTAACATGTTTATCATTTTAACATTTCTTCCAAGATTGGGTTTGAATTATGGATTGTGAAAACATAGATTCTGTTGCTTGGAAAGGGGGAAAACAGAGATCTATCAGTGTTCTAGAAAATGAATGTTTAATACTATTTGAAAGACAGATTACAGATACTCAGAGGTTTTCAGTCTTTAAGACCATCTTCCTGCCTGAAACAAATATGTTTAATTAGGGAGCTAACAGTTCTCCTTAATGGTAGAGAGCTAGAGAGAAGCACAGGGAAATTCTTCAGAAAAGGAGCAGGAACTCCTAGCTCAGAATGCTGGTCCAATGACCATAGTGCCACAATTTCCTCCGTGTGTCTCTTCCCAGCTTCAGGGAATCACAGCATGTTCGACATGAGTCAAATGGATGTGGGATTAAATCTGGCTGGTGCCTCTTTCTAGCCATTTAATTTCGGCCAAGTTACTTAATATTTTCTGAGCCTCAGCCATCTGGACAATAGTAATACCATTTCTGGGTTATAGGAAATATTAAATTAAAATAATGTATATAAAGTGCCAGATACATGGTAACTATTGTTTTAATTGAGGTAGTAATACTCCTAATGGTATTTGGCCTTCATCCTGGGATGGAGAATGTGAGTGCTGGGACAGGCGTGAGTTTTCAAGGACATAGAGAATCCATCCATCCACTAACCTGCACAGATGACCACTTTTCTGTCTCCAAAGGCATCTGCGAAAATGCACACCAGAGGTGTCCATCAAAGTAGTGCTTTTCAGAGTGGGGGTGAGGGTGCAAAGAACAGAGGAGGGTGGTGGGCATACCGACAGGTTGAACATGATAGTCAATACACCACTTTTATTCATGAATATAATTAACATTGATTGTATCCCAACTTACACCAGGCAACATGGTAAACATTTTCCATACCTTACCTCATTCAATCTTCATAGCAGCCCTGAGGATCAGTACTATTATTTTTATTTAGTACCAGGTGTTTCAATTTCGACACTATGGACATTAGGGGTCAGATAATTCTGTGTTGTGGGAGCTGTCTGGTGCATTGTAAGATTTTTAGCCGCATTCCTGTCCTCTACGAGCTACATGCCAGTAGCACACTCTACCTCCCCGCCCAATATGTGACAGCCAGTAATGTTCCCAGGCATTGTCTGATGACCCCTGGGGGGGCAAAATCACTCCCAGTTGAGAACAGCTGGGTAAGTGAATAAAATGAAGTAATGAAGTTCAGTGACATCCCAAGATCATCCAGCTAAAACGTGTTGGAGCCAGGTTAGAAATCAGGTGGCGAATTCACAAAACCTCATTCTTTTTTTTATTGTTATGTTAATCACCATACATTACATCATTAGTTTTTGATGTAGTGTTCCATGATTCATTGTTTGTGCATAACAGCCAGTGCTCCATGCAGAATGTGCCCTCTTTAATACCCATCACCAGGCTAACCCATCCTCCCACCCCCCTTCCCTCTAGAACCCTCAGTTTGTTTTTCAGAGTCCATCATCTCTCATGGTTCGTCTCCCCCTCCGATTTCCCCCCTTCATTCTTCCCCTCCTGCTATCTTCTTCTTTTTTTCTTTTTTCTTAACATATATTGCATTATTTGTTTCAGAGGTACAGATCTGTGATTCAACAGTCTTGCACAATTCACAGCGCTCACCATAGCACATACCCTCCCCAATGTCTATCACCCAGCCATCCCATCCCTCCCACCCCCCGCCACTCCAGCGACCCTCAGTTTGTTTCCTGAGATTAAGAATTCCTCATATCAGTGAGATCATATGATACATGTCTTTCTCTGATTGACTTACTTCGCTCAGCATAATAACCTCCAGTTCCATCCACGTCATTGCAAATGGCAAGCTTTCATTCCTTTTGATGGCTGCATAATATTCCATTGTGTGTGTGTGTGTGTGTGTGTGTGTGTGTGTGTGTGTGTGTGTGTGTGTGTGTATACCACATCTTCTTTATCCATTCATCTGTCAATGGACATCTTGGCTCTTTCCACAGTTTGGCTATTGTGGACATTGCTGCTATTAACATTGGGGTGCACATACCCCTTCGGATCCCTACATTTGTATCTTTGGGGTAAATACCCAGTAGTGCAATTCCTGGATCGTATGGTAGCTCTATTTTCAACTTTTTGAGGAACCTCCATACTGTTTTCCAGAGTGGTTGCGCCAGCTTGCATTCCCACCGACAGTGTAGGAGGGTTCCCCTTTCTCCACATCCCCGCCAACATCTGTCATTTCCTGATTTGTTAATTTTAGCCATTCTGACTTGTGTGAGGTGGTATCTCATTGAGGTTTTGATTTGGATTTCCCTGATGCCGAGCGATGTTGAGCATTTTCTCATGTGTCTGTTGGCCATTTGGATGTCTTCTTTGGAAAAATGTCTGTTCATGTCTTCTGCCCATTTCTTGATTGGATTATTTGTTCTTTGGGTGTTGAGTTTGATAAGTTCTTTATAGATTTTGGGTACTAGCCCTTTATCTGATATGTCATTTGCAAATATCTTCTCCCATTCTGTCGGTTGTCTTTTGGTTTTGTTGACTGTTTCTTTTGCTGTGCAAAAGCTTTTTATCTTGATGAAGTCCCAATAGTTCATTTTTGCCCTTGCTTCCCTTGCCTTTGGCGATGTTTCTAGGAAGCAGTTGCTGTGGCTGAGGTCCAAGAGGTTGCTGCCTGTGTTCTCCTTTAGGATTTTGATGGGCTCCTGTCTCATATTTAGGTCTTTCAACCATTTTGAGTCTATTTTTGTGGTGTAAGGAAATGGTCCAGTTTCATTCTTCTGCATGTGGCTGTCCACTTTTCCCAACGCCATTTGTTGAAGAGACTGTCTTTTTTCCATTGGACATTCTTTCCTGCTTTGTCAAAGATTAGTTGACCATAGAGTTGAAGGTCCATTTCTGGGCTCTCTATTCTGTTCCATTGATCTGTGTCTGTTTTTGTGCCAGTATCATACTGTCTTGATGATGACAGCTTTGTAATAGAGCTGGAAGTCTGGAATTGTGATGCTGCCAGCTTTGCTTTTCTTTTTCAACATTCCTCTGGCTATGCGGGGTCTTTTCTGGTTCCATACAAATTTTAGGGTTATTTGTTCCATTTCTTTGAAAAAAGTTGATGGTATTTTGATGGGGATTGCATTGAATGTGTAGATTGCTCTAGGTAGCATTGACATCTTCACAATATTTTTTCTTCCAATCCGTGAGCATGGAACATTTTTCCATTTCTTTGTGTCTTCCTCAATTTCTTTCATGAGTATTTTATAGTTTTCTGAGTACAGATCCTTTGCCTCTTTAGTTAGATTTATTCCTAGGTATCTTATGGTTTTGGGTGCAATTGTAAATGGGATCAACTTCATAAAATCTCATTCTTACATACAAAAGCTATATTGTTGCCTAGACTGAGAATATAAGGTATAGAAAGCTCTGCATTTTTCTTGGGTTTGGGTGGAGGGAGGGTCGCTTGTACAAAAGTTCTGCTGTGATAAATGAGCATAATTAGCCGTCCTGCAACCTGGCCATATCTGACATTTCCAGCTATGTGTTTTCTCTCCAGAAGCTCTCTTGTGATTCCAACAACATTGCCTGTGCACAAATGATCTGAAAGCTATTCCTTGGGAATGTCTCCCTCAGCCAGTTCACAGCATTCAGGAAAAATCTGACATTTGGCCCCAAACTATTATCTCCTCCTTATTAGCAAGACTTGGCAGTGAATGTCTTTTGGCTTTAAAAAAAAAAAAAAAGAAAAGCAAGAAAGAAATCAAGAAATCCACTTTCCAAGATAGAGATTTGTCTTCACTGAGGACATCCAAATGATTATATCATAGGTTTAAAAGGCAAATTAAAACTTTTTGATTATGCTCAAATATATGTTTGGTGTCCCAAGTGGACAAATTTCATTTAAATAAGTGATCTCTGGGTGATTTGTTACAACGTAGTTCCTCTTGTTCCTAGAGTCCCATCTCTATAGATTAGATGGATCTTTCTCAGGTGCCCTAAAGAGCCCATCATCACATCGGTGAGCGTGGCTTTAATAACACAACTTGCTCACATAGGTCTTATAGTCACCAAGCACATTCATGTTCATCTTAACTCATCTCTGCAACAGTTTCTTAAAGGTATTATTACAAGGCCCATTTTTACATATGTGGAAATCCACGCTCAGGGAGGGCAATGTCCATTGGTTGATGTTTGGCAGAGACCGGGCTCCAATTCAGGTCCTCTAATTCTAAAAGGGTGGATTAGTGATGGTGCCTGGTCAGGAGCAGGCTTTGGAGCCTGCTTCATCTATTCCCCTTTGGCCTGTGACCAGCATTCTAGTGGAGCCCCCAATAGACCCAGGAGAAATGTGCCAGCTAGCAACAGTCAAGTGGTTGGTCAGGCAGCCACTCAGGCCTGGACATATCCAGGGCCATGAAAACGTGTGTATCTGCAATGCTACGTGGCCCAGGGCAGCGCGAACACGTGTGGGTAAATGTGAGCATGGACAGAGTGCATAAAAACAAGAATGCCAGCACTCAGACTGTGCACAGGTCAACACATAATCAAAGTAAGGGAAAGGGACTGGCCCCCAGAAGAGTCCCCAGTACCTAATTATGTCTAATTATGTCTTTAATTATCCTCTCAATCTACCTTCAGTGCCCACCTCCTCACCCACCTCTCCTGTATCCCCAAG
Source organism: Halichoerus grypus (assembly GCF_964656455.1). Classification (NCBI taxonomy): domain Eukaryota; kingdom Metazoa; phylum Chordata; class Mammalia; order Carnivora; family Phocidae; genus Halichoerus; species Halichoerus grypus. Next base: position 8,035,803 of record NC_135726.1, read on the forward strand.
CGTTCACTCAGTTTGCTCAGCTAAGTCTGACTTCTTCCTATGCTCCCTGCAGCTCAGAGCTTATCTCCATCCTTTAGTGCCTCAGACTTTTCTTGTCCATAGTTCATGAGACTTGGCTCCAAGAACACCAATGGAATATAAGAGCCATAAGGTCAGAAAGTGAGAATAGTTTATACTGATGTGTCCCTAGCCCCCATTGGAGTCATTGGCACACTAGAAGTGAGGAGAGGTAAAAAGCAGACTGAGCTAGACCACCAAGGTTGCAAAGCAAGTCCTTCCGCTCACTGACCCTGGGACCATGAATGAGCTACTTAAATTGTGGCCACATCCCAGCCCCAGAACCTGTAAATTGGTTGCTTTAAATAGCAAGAGGGGCTTCAGGTTGCAGATTGAATTAAGGTTGCTAACCAACAGATCTTAAAATAGAGTTTATTCTAGATTATCCAGGTGGGCTCAGTGCCATCACAAGGGTCCTTACAATTAGAAACGAGAGGAAGAAAAGAAGTCAGTGTCACAGTGATGCCCTATGATGAAGATTCGACCTGCTGTTGCGGGCTTTGAAGATGGGGGAGCCACAAGTCTAGAGGCTGGAACAATTAAGGAAATAGATTCTCCCCGAAGTGTCCAAAAAGGAGTGCAGCCCTGTCCACACCTTGATTTTAGCCCAGTGAGACCCGTGTTGGACTTCTGACCTCCAGAACCACAAGATAAGAAATCTGTGCTGTTTTAAATAACAAAGTCCATGGTACTTTACTATAGCGACATTAGAAAGCTAGCATCCTGTTGATTTCACCATCTTTAAAATGGCGGTAATGACCGCACATATCTTACAGTATGAAGAATAATGAGACAGTACCTGAAAATTTCATGAAAGAAAACTGGGCTAAAATAGTAAAGTTTAGTGATTATTAGATCAACAAACATTCGTTGGATGCATGAATGGATAAAAGAACACAGTTGTTTGAGGCAAGACGCAAGAAAGGGGGCCTAGGACGTGTTCAGTGAAGGATCAGAATATTTGCCAATTTAAGGTTGAGTGCATAAACAATTAGTTCCCTGCTGTTCGCCATTCTCTGCAGGAGCTGAAAGTATGATAACCAGGCCCTTCTTTGATGTCACCCCTGAGTTTCCCCACTAACCTGTTTCTGGCATGTTCAGCCAGCATCTCTGTGCTACCATGCTGGTTTTCTCCAGAAACTGATGGATTCAAGCCCCCTTGAATCTCTCTGCCAAGAAATAAATGATAAAAACAATAATAACAAGAGTAGCAATGATAAACAATTAAAATAAACTCTAATGCTGTGAGAGCAGTAGTTGGTGGGGTCTTCCTACCACTGTATTGACCGAAATGTGAAATGATGTGGCCTCCATGCTGTTCCCTCAAAGTCATTTGCTTTCACATCATTTTTGCCTGTGGGAAACCATCCACCCTGAAGGAACCTTGTCTCCACCAAGATGTTTTTTTTTCCTCCCTTTTTTTTTCGTTTTTGTGGTTCCCCTGTCCCAGGCCGTCAGACATGTAACCTACAACAGAACAGCCTGCTCTGTCTTCACCCCCTAGCATTTTCTAAATATTCACATTCTTCACATGCCAGCCCCTTCCTTATTTTCTCAATTCTGTATTTGTTTATCCTCAAAAGCTCCTTTGTAGCTGCCCACACGGATCTGGGGAAATGTGGAGGCCGGCCCTCTTCCCTTGGGCAGCCCAGGGCCTACCGAGAGCTCCATTTTCCATACTCTCTACCTCAGGGGCACTTGCCTGAGAACAGAACTAATGGCGAGGTCCCCAAGGACATTAACATAGATCCAGTCCTTCAAACACAAACTGGTCCTCTGAGGATCCAGGTCCTGGTAGACACAGGACAGGGAGATTTTCAAATCCATGGCTCCCCGTTTTGTAAGTAAGAGCTCCACGTTTGAGCCTGAGCCCCCTCAGATAGATGTCAGAGCCCAGGGTACTCAAAAACCAGGGATCATTCCCCGGGCAGGGTGCCCTGACTGTGAGCTGCTTCCAGAAGGTTGCAACCCTCGCCCACAGATCACAAGGTAATGAGAAAGCCGACTCCCTTTGCTGCAGCTGCAGTGAGCCCTCTGTGTGGGGCTGGGGAGCCCTGTGGAAAGCAAGCAGTGCGGAGTTAGAAAGCAGCAAGCTGAGCCCCTGGATTGCCTGCTAAGGCCAGCCCCAGAGGAGGGTGAGGAGGAAATGGCCTTTCTTTAGGCAACAAGAAGTCATTCTCCTTCTCTCCAGCATGGGCTACAGTAGGACTTAAAGTCCTAGAGGTGGATTCTAGAATCATTTCTTCTTTTGGGGGGAATGAGTCATTCCCTTGCCTCACACCCTTTAATATCTCCCCAGGGCCTTTAGAAAAAGCTCCAACTTCTCTGCAGAGCCCTTCGGAGTCCTGCTTCTACCTGCTTCTCTGCTCCACCCACCTCCTTCCACACTACTGCCTTTCAGTCATCCCAGACTGTTGGAGAGCACCCCCAAACTCTGCATGCCTTCCAGACTTTGGTGCCTTTGGGAAAACCATTTCCTCTGCCTGCAGGACTCTCTTCCCTTCCCCACGTGGGTAACCCTTAGTCACCCTCCACACCTAAGCCCAGCTCTGACCTCTCCAGCTGGGTGTGAGGTCTGCCCCTACAGATGGTCAGGTGGCGCAGAGAAGGTCCTCGTATTTGCGTGTGTTAACGGTCCCCAGCATTTGGCATGTGCCACCTCATTTACTCTTCACCACCGTCCCATAAAGTAAGTAGTATTATAAAACCCATTTTACAGATTAGGAAACTGAGTCCAGAGAGCTTCAGTAACCTGCCCAAGTTTGCAAAGCCGGCAAGAGGCACAGCTGGGATTTGACTCTAAGCAGCCTAGCTCTGGTGTTAAGAGTGTGGGTCTGTACTCAGCTGGGGAGGGATTCCTACCCCTGATTGTCACCCCATGTGACCTTGGATGGATTACTTAACCTTCTCGAACTTTAATTACCTCATCTACAAAGCAGGATTATGAGAGAACCTCCATGAAGAGGTCATAACGGTCATGCTAGCTAAACCTGTAATGCATCCTAAACATGTACCATGGAGCAGGCACTCCGTTCTGATCAGGCAAGTGCGTTATTCCCACTAGTCATAATTAGTATGCCCTCCGAGCCCTGATGCCACTAGAGCTAATCATGGCTGAATCCCCACATAAGGCAGGAACCATGTTGTTTCCGCCTTATAATGTAGTGCCTGATTCGGAGCTTAGCAGATATTTGGAACTTAGTGCATGAGGAAGGGATCATTGCTTCTAGTCTAACATTTTAGCTCACCAGGTGATTCTTGAGCATTCAACTAATTATTAATTCTTAGTATTATTATTTACTTGGATGTCTAACATAGATACCTCTCCAGTGGGGGTGGGGGGGGGCTTCTACTTGTGGCATATTTAATGAAAGACCATCACAGTCTTCTAGTTGATTCAGTTGTAGTTGCGAAGTTTGCTGCCATATCCTCTAAAGAGTAATAGCAAGACTCTTAAGTGTATCGTACAATAAATTGAGATTTCTTTTTTGTTGTTCAAAACAGCGGTGGGGATGGTGGAAGAGTCAAATAGGGTAAAAGCCAAAACAGTCCAATCATTTACCCTGCAATGGGAATCACTAACCACCGGGCCAGGGTCAATATTAGGGCAAGTTACATATCAATTTGGGGTCATTAGTCTCTGTCCTTCATAGTTCTGGGACAGCAGACTGGCCCTGAGCCAGCCCCATGTGAGGGGGTAGCTGGCAGTGTGGACTCTAACCGTGAAAAACAAGATGCTGGGAGGTTTTATGCTCCTGGAGCTTAAAGGTCAAACCGAGTTGTGGTTACAGTGTCCATATGCTTTCAGGATGTGCTGTCTGCAGGGGTGAACGAAGTCCAGCTTGCAGGAGGGAATTGAGGGACTGTGTGCTTGGTAACAACAGGGAGTAGGGGGTCTGCTTGGGTTTCCAGAAGGGCTCTGGGAAAAAGGCAAAGCACCGCACAGAGGGGCTGAGTCAGAGCCAAGGGATTTAAGGAGGAATATTGCCATTCCCATTACTAATTATAATAGTTACTCTCACATGCTAGGTATCGCAGACCGTGCTAGGTGATTTCATATCATTTAACCCTTCAGACGCCTTAGAGGGATTATTACCCCAATTATACAGATAACAAAACTGGAAAGGTCAAAATTGCCCAAGCTGAGCATCTAGTAAGGGGCAGACAAGGGATTTCCTGATGCGGCATGTTTCCAAACTCAGCCATCGGATGGATGTGGGCAGAAAGTACCCCAAACCCATCATCTCCTTTCTCTTTGCTCAGGAGACTACAGTCATGTCCAGAACAGCACTGTACTCACCACTTGGGAAATGCTTGCTCTCCCAGAGCCCTTTGCAGCCAGGATAACCGCAGGACAGAACCATGAGTGAAGTTTAACGGAAAGCCCACTGGGAGAGGGGTACTTTTTTTGCCTCTGTTTGCCTTCCTAGGGAAAAAAAGGGGGGACGGGCTTATCTATTCCCTCTCTGCCTCAAATGAATCCTTAAGCCCAGAGTAACAGAAACCTCCCCCAACCAGCTTCACTGAGGTATAATTGACAAGTAAAAATTGTATAGTGTGTAAGGTTATATGTATACAACGTGTAAGATATACATGTATATTGTGAAATGATTATCACAGTCAAGCTAATTAATACATCCATCATCTCACATAGATACCGTGTGTGTGTTTTGTGGGTGTGTGATGAGAAGACTTAAGGTGTACTTTCTTGGCCCATTTCAACTATATAATCTCGTATTATTAACTGTGATCACCATGCTGTATATTTGATCCCCAGAACTTAGTTCTCTTAAAACTGAGAAAAAAATTATAACTGAAAATTTGTATCATGCATGAATGGATAAAGAAAATGTCACACACAGGCACCCAGAATATTATCCAGCTGTAAAAAAAGAATCCTATGATTTGCAACCACATGAATGAATCTGGGGGACATTATGCTGAATGAAATAAGTCAGACACAGACAGACGCATTCTGTACATTCTCATTTCTATATGGGATCTGGAAAAAAAAAAAAAAAAAAAGGCAGAATCCTTCTTACGCTTGCCAGGGAAAGCTCGGCCCTCTCCAAGTCCTTGAGCAGTGAGCGATACCGGCAACAGGCTCCTGCGTCTCTGTACAGCAGAACCCAACGAGCAAGACAGGCAGCCCCTCTGCTTCACAAGCGAGGGTTCCCATTTCTCACAGCAGGCGCAAGACACACCTGTGAGGTGCCCACTTGTTGACGGGATGGAATGAGAGAAATAAGATAGACAATACATGTAAAATGTAAAAAGTTATAAAATCTCAACAACTGGAACTTGGCCTTGGTGACTGACCATTCTTTAAGACTCGTTTCGCTTCCTAATTATTCTGCTTGAGCTGGGGAACTGGTTTTCCTTGGAGTGGCCAGATTAGCTGCTGGGAGGGTTTAGCCGAGAGCTCTGACCCTCTAATTGCACTTATCATGTACTAATTAGCATTTAATAAGCAGCAACTGGGCACCTATACCTAAAACAATAAAGCAACCTCATCCCCACTTCAAAGATGAAGAAACTCAGATTAAGGTGTTAACATCAGCCGTAATGAAGGGCCGCACATGGCTAATCGGAGTGAATGCCACAATCAGAACCCAGAGCCGCCCAATCTGGAATCTGGTTCTGGGCCAGAGGCTTTGTAATTAGCCACTGTGATTCCTCTGAGTCCCTCCCTGGATGGAATAATTAATACAGGCAGAGTTTATTTCAACGGGAGCCAAGTCTCAGGTATCTAGATGTACGTTGCAAGGCCCCGGCAATCTTTTCTCCCTGGTGTGAGTTCTTGGGTATGGGAGACTCTGCAGAGTGCAGGGTGGGCCTCCCTGCCCCCTTGGCTTTGCCATAGGGCTCCTGACTTTGGTAGGCCAGAGTCAGACTGGGGAGCAGTTTGGCTGTCAGAGTGTCCCCGAAGCCTGTGCCAAGGATTTAGTGACCAGTGGGTGACGTTTTATAATCCTTGCTTGATCCAACATTCTCAACTCGGACTTGATATCTACCTGGAGAATAGCATCAGCATCACCTAGAAACTTTACAGAGAAGAAATTCTCAGGCCTCACCCCAGATCCATTGAATCAGAAACTTTAGGAGTGGGTCCCAGAAATCTGCATTTTAATAAGCCCTCCACTGAATTCTGACAGACACATTTTTGAGAAGTGCTGGCTTGGGCTTAAAACAGGAGCCCTCTTCATAGCTTAGGGTAGGAGTGGTGAGGAGCCCTCAGAGATGGGCCATTCTGGAGCAAAGTCCTCCTGTGGCCCCCATCTAGCCTGTCACCTCTCACAGAACTGCTCGCACTTAGGGACTTTCCTGTAGACAACAGCTTTCTCATCTGCATGTTTCATATCTCCCCACTTTGTTCTCATAGTCAGCTCTGTACAGAATGTCCTTCCTCTTCCAGGAAGCCTTCCCAGACTGCTTTCTCTGTTTCAACAGTGCAAAATAGCCTGTGAGCTCTTACTGAAATTACTTGTCAGTCTTTCCCTAAACCATGCTGTCCAAATGGGCAGGCACACTGGGACTTGCACATAGTCTGTCTTCCATGGCATTCTCCTAGTATGAATTCAGTGAATATTTTTTTCATTAATTTGAAGAACTTACCCAATGTCATATTTTCTTATTTTTACCCTTTACTTTATTCCCCCATCCTTTTTTGGTCACATGTAGATCTTAATTTTTCCTCCACTTTGCTCCAATTTAAAAAGTCATAATACAAGTGTCTCTTCCCTTCAAGCTGGTTCTCTTTCCCCTCTGAGAAAGTCAATGATTAATAACTGGCTTTGCCGGACTCTTAGACACCATGTTGTCTCATCATTATTTTTCACCAGATCAGCATTTATTTACCAAGTGTCCACTTTGTACTAATAGAGAAATATATGAAAACACATTTCATAAATTGGTTCCATTCTTCTGATGTGCAGACCCTGGGCCGGGACACAGCCTTCAAAGAACTAAGATGACCCCGCCCCAGTTAGAGGCAGTTTGTCTGTATGATCCAGAGACTGCTTCCCTGGGCCAGATCCCAGTCCTGCAGGGAGCTAGGGAAGGCAGAAGCATGTGTGTTTGGGATGTCTAGAAAGGCTGATGGAGGAAGGCAGTCTTGAGAGCAACAAAGAGGATGCCCCCTTGGGGTTGAATGTTAGCAATTATTCATTTATTGAGCACCTACTCATCACTGGAGACCACTCTGGCATGAGCCCTTTCTGTAGGAATCTTAACCGTTTGGTTAGGAAGACAGGTCATTTAAACCCACAAGACTTAGGTGATTTGGTACATGTGGAAGAGAAATATGGAGGGCTCGCTCGGGGACGTTGGATCCATCCAGGGCAGTCCAGGCAATGCTCCTGGATAAAGTGACTTCTAAGTAAAGATCTGAAAGCTGAGTGGGAGTTCTCCAGGGAGGAGAAGGGAGTATAGAACAGACATGGGGTGATGTCCCATGAGAAGAGCAGATGCAGACTCAGAGGCACTGGAGAGAAGTTTCTTATGGCCAGGGCTAGGTGTGTGAGCTGCGAAGGGGCAATAGTGTAAGGAAGGGGTTCTCAGATTTGAATGTGCATCAGAAAACTCCAATTGCTTGGTCCCTCCCCTGCCCAGAGTTACTGATTCACTGGACCTGGGGTGGCACCTGAGAATTTGCCTTTCTGACAAGTTCCTAGGTGCAGCTTAAGCCGCTGGTGAGGGGAGGTACACTTTGATAACCTCCGTCTAAGGGCAGGGAAGGTTGCCAACACATAAGGAGCTTGCATGACAGTTAACACCAATCTGGCCCTGTGAGGGGGGTCTACTATTGTTCTGATTTTAAAGATGAGAGAGAGAATCTATGAGGCTGAATCTTTGACCCCAGACCCCAGAACTGGACCATGCTTTTCCCCAACCACCTCATGTCTTAGGCCATCCATGAGATATGGACAGTGGAGTGGCCATATATGAAGACACTAGACCATCTTGCTGCTACTTAATAAGTGGCATTTCCAAGGGACCTGTGGGGGAGATGCAGAGGGGTAAGACAGTGAGCTACAGTTAGCCCATCTCTGCCCCATCCCCTTTGCCCCAGACAGGGCTAACACATGGGTAGAATTTTCCTGTGACGAGTCAAAGGAATGGATCCTGCGGTCTTCACACCATTTCAGATGCAGCAGATCACTAAGACAAATGTCGAAAGGGTCAATAACATGGTAAAAGCTGATTATCAGCTATTTAATCTCTATTAAAGGTTTCACAAACAATTCGAGTTTCTTGAAGGAAAAGGAAAGTCACCACTTTAGCATATGTACTTACTAATTGTGTGCCCCACACACAAACTAAGTGCAAAGTTAAATATGCATACCAGATGATGATTTATTTCTAGATGCTGCATGAAAATAAGATTCATGTCAGAACTTCATAGGAAGTTCTATGGTCTTAGTTGATCTTATAGCAAGAGATACCCCCATCTAGAAACACACCAGAGTTAAGAAGTGCCCCATCTCATTTAATACTCGTGGTAATCCCACAAGAGAGGTGCGGCATTGTCTCGGTTGTGTTATGTTCTAAGGATGGGACCAGATCATACATGAGAATCACAGCACCCAACGCACAATACACCTTCAATAAGTGATGGCTAATAGTATAATTATTACTTCAGCATTTCAGCTTCATCTCTCCCTACGGCTTACTGTCCATGTTGATTTGGGCAGCTGTCTGTTTCTCTAAGGTTTAGGTCCTTTGTCTTTCAAATAGAAAGATTGGGTGGAGAGACTATTTCAGAGGTTGCAAAACATTTCTGATTTTGGCTGAAGAGTGTTGTGTTCAAACAAAATCGTATGCAGAATGGATAAAAGTGGAGATCTTCTGGCTGGTTGCATAAACACTCAGACTTTAAAGTCTCAGACTGTTTGACTTAATATCTCAGAGTCTTAGTTTTGTCTTCTGAAACATGGGACTGATCACAGAACTGATGTCTAGGGTTGTGACAAACAGAGCATGTGCAGTGTGTTAGCTCAGACAAAGAGCCCATGTCTGCCCCCTCCAGTCTCTCCTGTTGGGGGAGGCCTCACTCTGACCCACCAGTCCTTGGGGCCGACTCACAACCACTGGAAAGATGCTCTCTAACACCGCTTCTGCCTTGAGGGGTGCAAGGGTGATGATTGATGATGGGGCCTCTAGCAGGCAGACGAAGAGCATGTGCTCACAAGTGCTCAGAGCTCCTGTCAAACAGAATGGTAGGCTCAGCGAAGGCTACAAATCAATGGGCTTTTCAATATGCCCAATATGTTTCCACGAAGATCCATCCCACTGGTGTGAGTCTTAGTAATAGCGAGATGGGGGGTGCTTTAAGGGGAGTGGGCTGGGCAGAGGAGACGGAAGCACACAAGGTTCTTTGTACAAGCATTTTTAGAAGCTGGGGGTCTTTTTCCTGCCCCAGAAGCTCAATTTATTGAGCTGAGTCAAATTACTGTACATCCTGACAGAGTCCTCGCCACCATTGATCAGCCCTGAAACTCTCCTCCGCATTACATCACCATTTCAAGAAAGAGCATGTTCTCAGAAATATGTGTGATCTGGGAATGACCCCTGGGCTGCATCCTGCCCACTTGGAGAGAAGGGCATTCTGGGAGATTGGCAATCGATGGGCCAGAGACACACCTGAGCACAGAGGGTGGTTCCTACCTGGGCTGCTCTCAGTCAGTGCATGCCTGGCTAAGTGAGCCAGAGTGTGGCATCAATATGCCAGAGGAGGATTTTCCATACTGAACACAGGGATGAAAGGGATGAAGCAGAGCTTGGTCACGCTCTTTTGATTTTAAAATTGAGAATATTAACTTCTCAGCACCAGTTTGGATTTTGTAAGCATTGTGCAGGCTTTGGCCCTTGTTTGGTGTGTGTTGAATACTGCTACTTAATGATGTTTTAATGATGGGTGTGTGTGTGTATGTGTGTGTGTGTGTGTGTGTATCTTTGTGTGTGTGTTTCTGAATGGCCAGATTAGCTGAGGATTCCTTTGAAAAAAAGAAAAAGTCTATATCTTATCACTTTTAAAATCACTAGTCCAAGAATGGGATCTTGTTCCTGTTAGAAGTTCAGCAGATGTTTCTGAAAATTGGATTGAACTTTTAAATTAATTTTGTATTATAGAAGTACAAACTAATTGGATTTTTTTTAATATTCAGAAGAGTATAAGATAAAAAAGTTACCTGTTACCCCTTTCTCAACGTCCAAATATTGCCTAGAGGAAATCTCTGTTGGAAAGCTCTACAATGTGTATCTATCCATATATTTTATGTTATGTGTATGCACAAACTTATATAAGCACACACAATTATTCATTTACATTTCTTGAATAGAATCATATTATATATACCATTTCTCAATATTTTTTTTTCATTTAACAATATTTGACTTGAAGTTGGATGGAACCCCTGTCAGCTTTCAGGTGAAGGGAGGGGAAGTCATTATGAGCTGTCAGTGAAGTTGAACACAGGAGAAAGGCCAGTGTCTGTGCTACAAAGGGAAAGCAGGAAATCAAAACCCAAAGTGTGAGACAAAATAGAGGGAGGGACAGACCAGAGAAGAGAGAGTGCCAGGTCTGAGTGGGGTGAGCATGAGATGAAGAAACTACAGTCAAGTGTGACCAGCAGCCTTTGGTGGAGGTTGACAAGATAGACCATGATGGGTGGCAGTTGTTCTCCAAAGGTGGCCCCCAGTGAGCCACACGTTCTGGCTCTCACCCCCTGGTGTAGTCCTTTCCATGTTGAATCTGGGCTGGCCTGCACTCCTATTGAACATGGGATGCAGAGGAAGTAAGGCAGTGTTGGTGTTCCAGCCCAGCCTTTAAGAAGACTGGCAGCTTCTGCTTCTGACTTCTTGAAATGTTCACTCCTGGGAGCCTTGAGACACTGTGTAAAAAGTCCAGCTGCTCAGTTGGAGAGACCGTGGGGTGAAGACCATGTGGTAAGGCCACATAGAAAGAAAGAGCCCTGAGACAGCATGCACAAAGGAAGAGCCATTTCATGTCCCTGTCTTCAGACGAGTGCAGCCCCAGCCACCAGCTGACTGTAACCGCAGGAGGGCCCCTCAGTGAGACCAGCCCAAGATCCACCTAGATGAGCCCAGTCAACCCACAGACCAAGAAATAATAAGGGGCTGTTCTTTTAAGGCACTGCACGTTGGGGGTAGTTTGCTTCACAGCACAGAGAACTAAACACATAGGTAATGTCTTGAGTATGTGTTCGTTGCAGACCCAGATGCTTTTTCAGGAAATAAAGACATTTGTGGGGAAAGGCCACTTGAAGTAAGGCTCTTGAACATCGCCTGAGTCTTGAACTTGCTCACTTCTGTGATCAGCATCTTATGTCTTTAACTGAATTTGACTTTGGAATTCCTTTGAGAGACTAGGAAAAGGAAGATTCTGGTTTTACTCCTGGTGTTACTATCATAAATCCCTGGCCAGTGTTCCTTCTACCAAGGGTAGAAATGGACCTGTGTCTTCTTAAATGGAGGTACATGCCAGGAAAAGACAAGTGAGCAGACCTCAATCCACGGGTGTTTAGTAATTAGATATCAAAAAGTGTGGGGAAAAAAAACAAAGAAGAAAAGCATCAAGGCAATCTGAATGTCTCTATATATTCTGAAGAATATAATAATTTGCAAGCATATTACTTGTTTGGCCCCCTAGGACATTGGTTGACATAATTAGTTAATTCCTGAGAAGGGTTATGTGTGTGTTCTTTATTAATTGACATTTTTCTTTAACAAGGAACATAAGGACCAGGAAAAATTGTCATTATCAGAGAGTAATGGGTTTTCTTTTGAGAAGCCCATGTGTTTAACGAGGATAGCATCTTTCATCCTGCAGCATTCCAAAGGTATTTAGAAACTTTATGGGGCTTGAAATGGAGCCACCTCTGGCATGAAACCCGGGAACACCTCTCACCATTTGAGGACAGGATGTGCGGAATGCCAACCGAAACTACCCAGAGCACGTAATTACCAGCTGGAATTATCAGTTACCAACTGGAATGGATCCAGGCCCCGGGCTCAACTCTTGTGACAAACATCAAGGGCTATTTAAAGACCACACACAGTTTGACATCTTTGCTTTGGCCTCTTCACCATCTGGGACCCCAGAGCAGAGAGTGCATTAAACAGATTAAGTCTCCCCTGATGGCTGATGTCGAGTTCTGACTCATACAGGATAGGCCTCAGAATCAGGCACATGAACCACGTTCACCCCTGCGGAACACCTGGTCTTGGGTACCAGCATTGAGCTTTGAAGAGAAGAGGGCTCTAAAATCCCTGATGCAGTCTCCTTTATCTGTTCTAGGGCAGGACGCCACCATATCAAGCCAGCCAGGCACCTGGAATTATGGAGAATTATCTACATGCAGAGAGATGTAGGGATGTTGAAGGATGAACAGAACAACTTGAGAGATAGAAAGAGATAGATATGCAAGTGTGTAACTCACATGTGTGGCTTGGGTGTGAACATGTGCATCTGAGTATGATCAGGAATATCCATGAGTTGGGGATTTATCTGTGAGTTCATATATTGGCTGTGCCTATGTGGTTTTGAGTTCATTTGTTTGTTTTTTAGTTTTATTTATTTGTTCAGTGGAGAGCTATTGCCCGACAGCAACAACACAAAGCAGAGCAAAATAAATAAGACTTAGTTCTCTGAAGCATGTAGTCAAGTAATAGGCGAGAGAAGCAATCAGGCAATTCTGATCCATTGTGATAAAAGTGTAAAGCAGTTAGTTACAAGTGAGTTTCTTAGTGTGAACACCTCTGTCCAATGGCGTGTATGTTAGAAGGTGTAAACCTGCAATATGGTGTGTTTGGAAAATAACAAAAGTTTGCCAAGTGGCTGAGGAACATTTGGGGCCATTGGAGCACTTTATGGTGAAGTCAGGGTCATGAATGGACCCTCAGAGATGTGCATGGGTGGTGGGACAGGAAGGTCTTCACACAACACCGTACAGCTAAGTTTTCTGGCCACGGGATCTTCACGCCCATCTCTCCTCATGGCTAAGTTAGCGTGGACTGTGCATTTTGTATCCAGAAGAGAGGGAACAACATGTTTGTTACTGAAAGTAAGATTGTGGTACATGAAGGGATGAAGTGCTGTGTGTGTGTGTGCGTGTGTGTGTGTGTTTCCTTGTCTGGTCCTCAAATTACTTTTTGGGTCCGAAAAAACCTGGGGATATGAGGTTTTTGCAGGCTTCTGCTTCTAGATGTGCCCACTGTCATTTGGGTTAAGTAGATCATGTAGGAAAAGGGAAAAGAAGGGGATAGAAATTCACACTTATGTCATGCCACCAGCTCCCAGGCACTAAACAGAGCAAATTCCCCCTTGTTGTCTCTTTTTAACCTCCTGAGACTCCTTCCAGGGAGGTGTTAGCATGCCCACTTCCAGTCAAGGAGACCGGCTGAGGCAGGTGACATGTTTGATACATTTCTGTTTCTGCCTTTTTCCTCTCCTCATCGCTGTAGGCCCTGGATTTCTGGTCACAGTCTCTAAAGTTCAGAGCCCTTCTCACCTGGAGCTCCTCACCTGCACCACAGAACCCAGAAAATGATTTGAATGACTATTTCCCCAAGTCATCCAAGGATGATACATGACTAGAACTGTTCTAGATGCAGAAAGGAGAAGGGCACTCATCGCATGCAATGGATGGCATAGAGCATGATTCTCTTAGAAACCCCAGCTCTTCCAGAGGCTTCTAGAGTGAAGTTCCTGAAGCAAGGCTTGATGCAAGCTCATCTCCTTTAGAAAAATCCTCTGTGGCTCACCACTGACTTCCCTTGGCTCTTTCCTTACCCTTTTTGGAGGTGTCCTTTTAATGCCACCTCTTCAGGGATCCCTTCCTAATGTAGATGTCCCTGCTCCCATCAGTCTCTGCACTGTAGTCATTTCCTCCCCAGGAATTACTACCAACAACATTTAAAGTGCTTAGCTATTTACTTTCCTCTTCTCTGTCTCCTCTTACTGCTAGGGCAATTTCATGAAGGGCAGGGTTAATCTTTCTTGTTCACTCCTGGATCGCCGGCATACAGCATGGGTATGTAGTATGTTCTCAGTAAATATTGGTGGGGTTGATTATCAATTAATACTAGGATTTATCAAGCCCTCAGAAGAATCTCGAATCTATAAAACTAAATAGTTATTTATAATGCACATGCACGAACGCATGCACATCCCAGAAACATCTGTGTCTGCATTTTTTCCCTCTTTTTTTTTGTCAACTTCCTGAACTTAGCACACCCAGAATCTGCTCTTGCCGAAAAGCAGGATCATAAATATTCAGCCCGGTTTATCTCTGCCTGCGAAGATCATGTTAGCCCAAAGGCCCCCACACAGTCTTGCGGGAAGAACAGCCATCTCTGGATGAATGGCAGGAAGCCCACAGCTGGGGGGTGGGAAGGGATGGAGAAGGAGGGGACGGAAAAGGAAACAGTCCCCCATTCGTGCCACTGAAAGAATGATGGGTGCATCTCCCAGATATTGATAGCGATCTGCTTGGCCATTAAAATTGACAGAGTTTGTCACAGCCAGGCTGTAGCTCCAGCAGGAGTAGCAAACGGGAGCATTTGGGAAGGGCACACACTAGCAGCGCTGGAGGGATGGGCTGTTGGGACACGGTGGTTTTCCAAGGCAGTGGGGCATGCCCAGGCACGCAGCCCCCACACCACGCTCAGGCATGCACGTGGAGCAGCCCACTTGTGATGAAATTGGACCTCGCAGAGCCCCGAGGAATCAGAGAGCTGCTCCATGGGCCCTTCAACATGTGGCAATTGGATTTCATTTTTATTTGTCAGATTGTGTGTTCTGATTTCACTCAGTGCTAAAACAAATATTGCAACATCCATCCGTGAATACCTAAAAAATTAGAATGTCTATAATATGTATGCACACACTGCATGTGTATATCTATATATTTCCTCTCCTAATCAAGCCATAATGATGTCCTGACAATAGCTAATGTTCCCTAAAGCTGTGGCTGGCGCACTGCAAAGCGGTTGATGGGTAGGGTTGCCAGATTTAGAAAATAGAAACTCAGGGAACCAACTAGGTATAAGTATGTTTCAAATACTGCATGGGACATACTTATGCTCAATGATTTTTTTGTTTGTTTTCATTATCTGAAATTAGAATTTAACTGGGCATCCTGTATTTTATCTGGCAAACCATTTACACGTGTATTTGTTTCTGAAGGATGCTATAACAAATTACTACACACTGGGTGGCTTGAAACCACAGAAATTTCTTCTCTCACAGCTCTGGAGGCCAAAAGTCTGAAATCCAAGTGTCAGCAGAGTCGTGCCCCCAATGAGACTCTGAGAAGAATCTTCCCTTGACTCTTTCTAGCTTCTGGTGGTGACCAGCAATCCTTGGCTTGTGGGCACATCACCCCAATCTCTGCCTCTCCTCTCTGGTCACAGGGAGCTCTCCCTGTGTTTCCCTGTCTCCGTCTTCTGTCTTCTCCTAAGGACACCAGTCATAAAGAATGCAGGGTGTACCCTACTCCAGTATGACCTCACTTTAATGATTACATCTGCAATGACCCAATTTTCCAAGAAGTTCTGAGATACTGGGGGTTAGGACTTAAACATATCTTTTGGGGAGACATAATTTATCCCATGACTTGGGTTTATCTTATTTATAATTTTTAGGATAACTTGATTCTGGTTCATTATGAAGAATCCTCTTTAACATACGAGAAACTGGGTCCCAAATGGTGTAAACAACCTGCTCAAGGTTTGCACAGCTATAAGGAGGTCTTGGTGAGACCCAAAGCCAGGCAGCTCAGGCAAAGAGCCTTTGCTGGTAGTTGCTACTCAGCAGGGCCTCTAGAGAGGTGAGTCGTGCCCAACATGAGGAATGAGAACTCAGAGCTGTGGCCTCGGGTCAGAACAGGCTCCTTGTGGCCTGGCCATGGGTCACTCCCTAGCCCTCTTTGGCTCAGGGTCCTGATGTCAAAAATGAAAAGATTTTGCTAAAGCTGCTGTGTTGTCCACCCCTGAGCCACAGCCACACGTGGCAAAGGAGCACCTGAAGTGGGGCTAGTTGGAGTGGAGAGTGCTTACATGTCAAACACGCCCTGGGTTTCAAATACACACTCCAAACAGAGCAAAAGAACTCATCAATAATTGACATTGACCACATGTTGAATTAATAGTAATTTGGATATGTGGGGTTAAATAAAACATCTTGCTAAAATTAATCCACAAATTTATTTTTGCTTTTTAAAATGTCATACTTTAAGAATATTTTTCAGTCATTATTTTTATTAACATTTTTTTCTTTCATATCATTTAAATATTTTATGCATGGCTCATGCTAGCTTAGATCATTAAGTCTCAGGTCATGTGTTGGCTTTTTTAAAAAAGTTGTTTGTCTTTAACTTTGGAACCCTTCATTCAAGCACAACATAGGGTATACTCAAAAAATTAATTTTATTTATGTAATCATGTGCTTATTCAACAAATGTTCATTGAACACATCCCAGGCAGCACACACTGCCCTGGAACTGGGGATTGAATGGTACACAACAGATTTGACATCTATTCTCCCCTCTAGGAGCTTGCATTCTCAGAGATGGTAGGGACAGAATGTAAACAAGCAAACAATATACATTTAACTTGAATACAAAAGTTAAATTTTATGTGTGGTTAAGTTCCAGAAAAGAAACAAGCAGGATAATGAATTAAGAGAATAGCATATGACCCTGCTTTAAGGCCAGAGAAAACCTCTCTAAGGGAGAGCACTTGCATGGAGCCCTGAAATCTATGGGGAGAGGTCTTGAGTCCCTACTTAGTGTCCCTTTTTCTGCCTTCCCCTGACTTCCAGCCCAGCCCAACTTGAGCTACGTTCTTAATTCCTTTCACTCACTTCTAAAGGGAAGGATAATAGCTCCTTCTTCAAAGTGAAGCTGTGCAGAACCAAGGAGCAGTCCGGATAAAGTCTTCAAGCCTTCAGGTCCCAGCTCAGTGCTTTGCTTGTGTGTGTGTGTGTGTGTGTGTGTGTGTGTGAGAGAGAGAGAGAGAGAGAGAGAGAGATGAGGCTGGGCACCTGCTGTCCTGTGGGAGCGGGGTTTCTCATACAGTAGACCTGTCAGCAGCAGACATTTTAATGCCATGTTAGCAGTTTTCCCATTTAAAGAGATGGACCAAAAAAGGATTAATATTGAGGCTTAAAGGAGGGAACAGAATGGCTGCAGAGAATCAACAGAGGAACCAAAAGAAAGGTCCTCTCTTGTGAAACAAAATCAAGAATAAATACAGAATTGAGGAGGACCAAGGTGGAGGAAGGAAGAAAAAGGAGGAGGTGGGGCAGGCAGAGGGAGAAGAGAGAAGAAATTAGAGAAAGGGGAGATGGTAAGATCGTCCATCATAGGGTTTGCCATAAACCAGTGTTCTTTCCTTCATCTCCTTGAAAGTTTGATTTAGTCTTGAATTGTCTGGTCAGGTCTCAGAGCCTCCAGATGCCCTAGAAGTTACAGCTGCTGCAGATGATGAAAAGGTGGTAGGTGGCCTGCATCATATTCTGTGTAGACATTCCACTGTCCGAGGGGGAGGCACAGGTTCAGCACTGTGGTCAGAATAGGGGAGCTACCTAGATGGAACCTTTGCCAGATATCCTTGTTTCCACAAAGAAGAGTAGTTTGTCTAGGCTTGAAATGCATTGATTTACCCAGCACATGCTTGGGGGTGGGGGGGTGGGTTTCCACTCTAAGCTCACCTTACCCCTTACTCCTATTGCGAACAGTGTTTGGTATAAGTGAACTTGAACTCTGTTTCCAGAACACTGGAATAGAGACTCACCCCCAAGTGGGTTTTGTATGACCTTTGCAAGCCCTTTGTCTTACCCACTGCTGCTGTCTCCCACTGGGGAAGGGGACCCAGACCACAAAATGCAAACTCTGGGCAAGGGCTGACTGTATCAACCTGCTACAATTGGACCAGCAGTGTGGTGTATATTTCTTCTTATTCTCTTTTTAATAAAATCAATTGATTCTTTTAATGGAGAGGAATTAAATAGAGTCAGGTTTAACCTTATTATAGCATTGATATATTTTCCAATCTTTAACTCTGATATGAGAAGCAAATAAAACCATGAATAGAAGGGAAGTTGGAAAGAAACACACAAAAAACATTATGAACATTTGATTGACAGTAGGGTAAGGAATAAGAACATTTTAACCCAGAACAATTGCCCTGATAGTGAACATGTATTAATTTGAATCCTTAAGATACATTTATATGGAGAGATAATAACATAATAAACCATGCCAGACTATTAAAATGTTATTTTGAATATAAATTTGTAATTTTAAATATGTAAAAACATAATTGGATCAAGTAAAAATGTAAGAAATGACTGCATTTAAAATTTTTAGCTATAAAAATACTATAAGAACATTAAAAATCATTTTAAGAAAAAACAACCGCCCACTATCTTACCATCCTAATAGACCTGCTTCCATTTTTTTTTTTTTTTGCAAATTCCTTTCTATCTGTGTCTACACATGTATATTTACATATTGTAAATATAGTACAAGTCTTATTTTTATTTATAGATCTTCCATCCATCTGTCTTCAGAGTCATAATAAACATCACATCTCAGCTTACTCACGTGTTCCTTGGGGAAATATCTAAGTATCCCCACTCCCTCACTTGTTCAATACTCCCTCTTTAATCACAAAAGGACCATTCTTCTCAACACTGATCAGTGTTTTGTGTGTGTGTCTTTAATATCTCTTTCCTTCTGGAGAAACAGAAGTTCCTTAATGTATCATTTTTTTGCTCACTGTTATATCCCTAACCCATAGTAAGTGTTCATTAACTATTTCTTAAATACACAGTACATAATAGCTACATGATATCTCATGTGCATGTTGCAATATTCCTGACTTCATACCACTTTCATGTCCACTAATTTGCTTCAGATGTGTTTCTTGAATAAAATGTAAGTGTAATAAACATCGTTATGCACCTAATTTTTTTAAATAATTTTTTCCTTAAAGTACAAATTATCAGGCCAATTTTTATGAACATTTCATGGTGCCTGATGTATCTGTCTGTTATTCCAAAGGGGTTAGACCCATTTATAAACAATGTGTGATTATCAAAAGATGAAACGGTTTTAACCATTTATGATTATGTTAAATACATATAGCATAATTAGAAATATTAAAAATTATAAAGAAGACACTTCATAACATCCATAAGCACATTACACAAAGATGACCACCATGAAATTTTCCTTCCAAATTGGGTTTCATGTGTGTGAGTTTAGAACTAGGTCCCAATTACGTAAATTCTGAACCATGGGATTTACATAGTTGAATACTCTGCTCCCATCCCTTCCATTTGCATAATTTTCAATTATCCTGACCACTTAGTTTTCATGGCTGTATATAACTTCATTGTATGGATAAATTGTAATTTAATAGTATCCTACTATCCAAAGATCGTTTTCGGTCATTTCTTATTTTATAGATACTGTAGCAATGAGACGTTTTTGTATATACAGTTGATTCTCATTATTCTTGGTAGTTATGTTGTCTAAAGTCACCCTGAATGCCGGATTAGTGAATACTGAACCACTGCTCCTAGGGGAAATACAGGGTTAGGTTCCTGTGAGCCTCTGGTCACATTTTTATCAACTGATTAATACATAACCATCAGGCTATTTAACATATATTGTTGATTCAGTAACATTGAATTCACAGTCAACCACACTGTAACAGGCCTGAGTGAAGCTTATCTAGCACAGCTGTTTTCTCCATGAGACACATTCCAGTGTTCTTGCTCTCAGGAACGCTAGACAGCACTTCAGCTCAGTGCCTAGGGGCATTTTAAACAGCAAAATCACTAACAAAACACAAAAATGTGAAAAATGACACTAAATAGACTGTGAAAAGGACACTGTTTACAGTAAGAGCTGAAATAAAGAGGCAGAGCATCACCTTGTTTGACCTCATTAGGAACATGTGCATCAAGCAACTCAAATACTTTGCTACTCCACACTTGTCCACGGATGACCACAAAAACACTGCAAGGACTGATTTTGGAGTTACAAGTAAATTTTAGGAAATATGGAATGTGTGAATAATGAGGATTGTCTATACATGTTAGGGGTTTCATTACATATGTCCTTGGCATAAACATGAAATGAAGTCTAATGCTCGCATTCTTTGAGAGGGCTGGAAAGGATGTTTGATAGCCATCCAACCAGAAAAAGATGAAGAAAGTCTGGTCTGGGGCATTTTATCTAGAAAAATAGATGTTAGAAAGGATCTTCTGCCATGATTAGCTTCAAAGTCCTTATTAGCCAGCTCCTTTTAGCACAGTCTGACCTGGTTTCCAGTCCCTGGTATGTCACTCCTTATTCGAGTGACCCTAGGTCAGTTCCTCACCCTTCTGAGTTTTTTCATCTGTAAATGAGGTAATATTAGAACTTACCTTAAGAGGTTGTTGCAAAGAATGTAAGTAAATATAGAGGACGGGAGCCCTGGTCAGATTCAATAAACCATGGCAAGAGAGAGGAAAACCTTCAAGGTGACCCTTCTTCAGAGTCAAACAGAATGGTGGGGAGTGCCATTCTCCTGAAGGCTGGATGTGTGCCAGTTGGGGAAGTCCCCATATTTTACCATTCACAACTGCCCAAGGGGATCCATAATTAAGATTTTTATTTCAAATTCCATGCAGTTTTCAACCACCTGAGAAAGGACAAGTATCCATACTTAACATTTAAGGATCAAAAGTTACCAAAAGATCCTTATTTTGTCTCAAAGCCAGTCTCATTATCAGTTGGCTTCAACACAACTTTGGAGGTCTTTGATTTTATCTCAGATCACCAAGTGATATATTGTCTTTGTCCTCAGCAATGTGTTATCTAAAAAATCAACTGTAAACCAGTAAGGTGATACGGTGGAAAGATCACTGGGTTTTGAGTTGTACTGACCTGAATTTGACTCACTACTTCTTTCTCTTACTCTCTGTGACTTTCAGGCCAATTAAATTCTTCCCTTAAGACTTGGTTTTTCCATCTGGAAAATGGGCATGGATGATGTATAGTTCATATTTTTGTTGTAGATGTTTGTCAAGCTATTTGTAAAGGACCTCACCTGGTGACTAACACCTCTTGGTACTAAATAACCACAGTTCTGGTTAGAGTGTCTGTGTGCATTGTTCAATCATTATTAACAGTCACATTACTTTGATTCTTATAAATATCCTGTAGCTTTCCTGTGCATCGGGTCACATTTCCATTTTGCTTCCTCTTTTTCGATCTTTTCCTCCTGACAGAAAATATGACTACCTGTATTGCAGGACAGAATCTTTACTTGGAATCTGAACTTGCAGCAAGAAGCAAAATATGTTGGTTTGTTAGAAAAGGCATCGCATTGACTTCTACTTCCTTGAAATCTATTTCAAAAATCCTGAGGGAAGCAAGACTCTAATAGAATGATGGTAGAGGGATGACACATGCAATTGTTATAAAATGATGAGTGTTCCAAGGCCAAACTGGAATTAAATAAAAAGGAAAAAAAAATTCCTTCCCATTTTCTTCTCAAAACCAAGGGAGCTGTTCAACATAATTATTATAAGCTCCCCATCCCAAATACTTATAACTTAATATCCTATTTCAAATACTCTATTTAAAGCCAGAGTTAGGGTTGTTTTTTTTTTTTCCTTAAAGAAAGAAGAGTCATCTTTTGTTAGCTAATAATGTAACAATTTTGAATTTGAGTTAGACAATTTAAAATAATATATATGTGTGTATCCGTACCCTTATTTACATATATTCATACATATGTGTGTGCACATAAGCACTTTGGCCCAGAGAGACATAAAGATTTGTCTGAGGGAAGTAAACTAGTTACTCTTGAGGCTGGGGTCTTTGATAATGAAGTGGTTGTTTTTATTACTTATATGTGCAGTTTTATTCTCCTTAAAAAAAGTTGGGGGGGGGGATAAATGTACTCTCAGTTTCCTGATCGTGATATTATACTGGAATTAAACAAGATATGAGATGGGGAGAACCAGGTGGGAGAACCAGGTGTAACATATATGGAATCTCTGTGTGATTTCTTATAACCATATGTGGGGTTACAATTTTCTCAAAATAAGGGTTTAAAAGGGATATGGAGAAAGAAAGAAGGAGAAAAGGGGGAATGGGGAAGAGGGTGGCTCTCACCCTTGAACCTTTACACTCTGCTTCGAGCACTCACCCACAATTGCCCACAACACCCGCATCCGCCTGTTTATGTGGCCCATGCCTTCCCCACCTTCAGATTTGCACTCAACTATTGCATCCTCAGAGCCAGTCACTGGAGTCCTTCAGACCTTCAGACCTTTCCTGTTGAACAATCTCATGGTTCTCTCTGTCTGTAGCCCACACAATTTAAACTAGAGAATTTAATGTCAGTTGGTGCATCAGTCTCTTTTCCCAGTGAGGATGTGGGCTCCCAAGGCAGGTGCTGTATCTCTACCACCCCCTTCCTGTCACCTGGATTGGGCCCAGTACTCAGCATGTAATGTGTATTTAATAAAGATTTAATAGAAGTGATCATTTCTTTATTGCTTAGCAAATTCATACTTTTGTAAAAATGTTGGGAAGTTTGTCCTATAACACTGATCATTTAAAACTTGCATTTCTGTTGACTTTCCAAGAATAGTGAGAGTAGCATCTCCTGTCTTATCATGTATTGTCTGCAGGAAATGACATCAAACTCCTGAACACTACGTCACACAGCCTCTTTAGCCATGGGCCCTGGTCTCGGTCCATCTTTCCATCTGCCACCCTCCCTCACATACTGATGCCAGGTCCCTCCTCTGCCCAGTGTGACACCCTTGTCCATGTCTTTGTTTCTTTGTAACTCCGCTCCCTGCATGACGGTTCTTACATGTGTCTGTTCTCTATCTGAATAACCCACTCATGCTTTAGGTCCCAGTTTAAATGTCAGTTCCTCAGGGAGGCCCTCAGAGATCCCCCTGGGGTCCAGCAACCCTCCTGTTTTACGATTCTGTAACACCCTGCACTTCTTAGTAATAATGATGATTGCACGTGCAATTTCATCTCCCATGTCTGTCACTTACAGCAGGCGGGGGGCCTGTCTATCTCACCCACTGCTTAGAGGCATGCATCCAGCCCAGCGCTGGCCCAGAAAAATGTACAACACGTTGTGTTGGTTAAAGCATTAGCACAATCCCTTCTGTGTGTGTGTGGGGGGGGGGGGCAAGGGATGCGTGGCTTTGTCATCCCGACTCATCCTGCTGGTCCTCTACACCCATAAAGTATTCCCTGATCTCTCCCAGAACCTCTCTCCTGTGGTCCTGTGACTCATGAGCCAGGTGACTACCATCACCTGGAGCCTACGGTTTCATTCTTGTTCTGGCCCACAGGCCCAGCCCTGTACCTAGGCTTGTTCTGTACAAGGGCTGAGACCATGTTCTGTACATCTTTGCAGCACCAATACCTGGAAATGTGTCTGGCACCCAGGAGGCTTTCAATAAATGCGTGGCAAGGGAACCAAGCTTCATCCTGTGTATATTCTCTGGTAGTTACGGCTATAGAGGTTAACAAGATGTTGGTATTATTGAATTTATTTCCCCGTGAGTAATCTCACTTGTGTGTGAGCCCCATGGCTTGAGTGAAGCAGACTCCACAGTTATCCCTGTGCTTCAGACCCACCAGGGAGCCCAGTGTACAGACTGAGTCAACTGGTCTGACATGGAACCTGGACAACAGTATGTTGCCAAAGATCCCCAGGTGGTTGGTGATCTCCACGTGGTTGGGGATCCCCACATGGTTGGTTCTAATGCACACTAGGGGTTGAGAACACTGGCCCAGGAAGGAGCTGGAATTCAGTACTAAGTAAACAAAATGAGCTAAACTTCTTCGAAGGATTCCCCTGAAAGTCAGACACCAAAAATAATAGCACAGACACCAGGGCCAAGCGGGTGGGTTTGAAATGGAGACGCAGATATGGGGTCTGAAAGGATTTCCTAGGCTTGGGGGGTCCTGGCAGGGATGGGGTATGGAGTCTGTGGCTCAGCCATGGGTGGGCAGGGAGCAGCATCAGAGGTGGGGAACCAGGCTGGTTTCATGTGTGGGGCTCCCAGTTTTCCTACTCCCTAACTATTCCTCCTGTCTGACTGCCTAGGAAGGTTCTAGCTCACCTGCCTGGGTCCTGGGCTGTGGCAAGAGTCAGGAGGGGAACCCCTGGGAGGGAGGGAGGGAGGGAAGAAGGGCTGCTTTGTGGCTAGCAAGGGTGGCCCCTGGCAGGGCATGTCCTAAGGGAGCTGGGGAAAGGGGACAGAGGGGGAATTTTTTTAAAAGGAAAAGGGAGAAAGAGATGAAGGGGAGAAGGGAAAGAAGGTTTTGCAAGTTTAGAAAGGGAAGGATTCAGAGTAGCTGTGGATTAGGTGCAAGGAATGGCGAGAAAAAGCATTTTAGGAAGGGTTGCTCATGACCTGGGTTCTCTTTGGTCTTGTTCAGAAGACCAATGAAAAGATCCAAGTTTATTTCTTTTTAGTTATTCTCCACTGCTAGACTAGGCTTCTTTGAGATGAGATTTCCTGCAACACTGTGCCATGGGGGACCCCAATGTGTGTGTGTGTGCCTGCGTGTCTGTGGCTAAGTAAGTCTGTGCACGTGCTTGTGCGCGCGTGCATGTGTGTTTGTGTACTGATCTAGGCAGTAAATTCAGTCTGAACTCAGTCTGGACTCAGACTGCTGAGATTTGCACGCTGACACTAGTGCTCCCCACCCCTGCAACCTCAGAGAGTTGCTCACCCATTCTGTGACTCAGTTTACTCATTAGCAGAACGGGGGATCATCATAGTACCTGCCTCATGGGATTGCTATGAGGCTTACACAAGGGAGTACATTGTGGCGCCAGGCACACAGCAAACACTCGCACACTTAAATATCAGGCACCAGCATGTCCTCACCAGTCAGCAACTCTGGGTGCAAACGCCTGCCTTCTCTAGCACCACATCTCTTTACAGACCAGTTCCCCTGTTTGCCAGGGACAAGGGGGCTTCCTGGGACTCCTCACTTTAAAACTGGGCAGTTCAAGGCACACAGGAACCAGTTGGCTACCCTATCTGTCATCCTCCACCCCTATTCCAACCCCATTCAAAGTCTGTGTATAGCAAACACTTAAGTATTATTGGTTCTCTGAGCCAAGAAATTGCCTGACTCCTGGGATAATCATTTAACTCTTCCTGGGCTGTCTTTGCACCGAGTATTTGGGTGATCCCTTGCCTAATGCCTTCCTGGAATGGGCATGATCAGGTCCAGAAGGGAAACTGGAAAGGGAGGAGAGGCAGGGAGGGGGGCTGAGGACATGTAGGGGGTGACTCAGCACTGAGTCTGGGGGCTCTGTCACGACTGGCTCACCTTCCCTGGAACACCCATGCCCCAACAACGTGCCCCACCCCAAGCTGTGAGTCAGCCAGGACAAGGCGCTCCAGCTGCCACTCAGTGAAGGGCTCTCTAGGGCCAGGCCCAGCCCCTCCTGCCATCCTCACAGGAGGAGAGGGCCACCTCCCAGGCAGAGGGGCAGCAGCTGGTAAGCCAGCTCAGGTCGTGGCGGAGGTTGTATACTGCACCTGCTTCCCGCTGGTCACCCTCTGTAGATGCATGAGCTGAGTCTCTAGGGCCTTTGCCATGTCTGTTGCGTCCCGAGCAAAGTGGGTGCACTCTATACCCAGCTTTTGGGAGGGGATCCTCCCAGTGTCGGTTATTTCCGGGCCAAACTCTTCTAAGCGAAAATGTGGTTGGGAAGCTTCCAGGCTCATCTTCCCAGGGAATAAAGAAATGCTATCGTTATAATGATTGTATCATTGCCACTGTTTCCCATGAATCCCTGTCCTTCCCCAAGCACCCCCTGCATGCCCAGCTCTTTATTTGCTTTCTACCAGCCAGCCCTTGAAATGGCCCTGGGAAATTATTACTATCCACACCTACTATTTACTTCATTAGTACTAGATGAAGCTAAGACTCTGGGAGGGTCTAGAACATGGGCAAAGCCACAGGGTTATGACTGGCAAACCCTGGACACCTAGGCCCACCCCACCTCCCCAAAT
Source organism: Halichoerus grypus (assembly GCF_964656455.1). Taxonomy (NCBI): domain Eukaryota; kingdom Metazoa; phylum Chordata; class Mammalia; order Carnivora; family Phocidae; genus Halichoerus; species Halichoerus grypus. The sequence goes on from NC_135726.1 coordinate 8,061,958, forward strand.
CCTGCCTCTCCCAGGCCACCCCACCCTGAGCATGTGCCTGCCACACCTTGTGCCCTGGATTTTGGCCAGAAAAAAATATGGAGAGCTGGACAAGAGGTTGTGTTCAGAGGCAGTATGAAAAGAAAGGAATCTAAACGTGCAACACATAGTACTTTAAAAAACTTATTCATGGGGCTCCAGAGAGGTTCAGTCAGCTAAGCTTCTGACTCCTGATTTCAGCTCAGGTCATGATCTCAGGGTCATGAGCTCAAGTCCCAAGATGGGCTCCACATTGTGGAGCCTGCCTAAGATTCTCTCTCCCTCTTTCTCTCTGCCCCTGAATACCCACCCCCACACTCACGCGCTCTCATAAATAAATAAATAAACAAACAAACAAACAAATAAATAACTTGTTAGTGGATTCGTGGTCCCTTCCCCTATTTCTGTCTGAGTTTCCTGCTAGTGTTGATGTAGAGCTCAGCTCCGATTGCCATTCCCATTCATTTCTCAGCACCTCTTGGGCTCTCACATTCTGTTCAGGGATCCTTCTGTGCTCCTTGGGTGCATTTGCCAAAACACACTCAGTCCTATGTCTGTCTGCACTTCTGTCAATTCAGTGTTTTAATTATATTTGAATTAATCCATATGATTGTTCTTTATAAAGAAACCAAACTGAGTAATACTGTATTGCACATTTGAAAGTTGCTGAGAGAGTAGATCTTATAAGTTTACATTGCAAGGAAAAAAATACCTCGTAACTAAGAGTGATGTTGGATGTTAACTAGACTGATTATGATCGTTTTGCAGTGTATACAGATATTGAATCAATATGTCGTACACCTGAAACTAATGTAACTTTGCATGTCATTGTATTGAAATTTTAAAAATCCTTTTGTGCTATCTGCTTATAAAATATGCTTTATAAAATCTGAATTCCTTGTACTGACTTGTCTCCCCTTCTCTTTCAGACCTCCTCTGTTTGCTGTCTCGGGAACTGTGGGGAACTGTCTGGTGTCTGTGCCTTCCCCTCTGACCGGGCATCCCTGTGCCCTTCCTCATCTGCAATCTCTTCCTCACCTCTCAAACCACAGTTCCGACGTCACCTTCCCTGAGTCCCCTTGGCCCTCACTATACCTGTTACAGAACTTTGCAATAACTCAAACCCAGTTCTTAGCATGTATGTCTGCCGGGGTTTCCAAGCAGAAGGGCAAATTAGAGTTATTTGGGATTCTGATTAAAAAATGAGACTCCCAGGGCCCATCCCCCAGCCATTTTGGTTCCGCAAATCGGCTGTGGTGGGGGATCTGTATTTTTAACACATGCTCTGGGCGATTCTGATTCAGATGCTTCTCATGCCATGCCCTTAAGAAACTGCACATTATTGTAAGTATTTATTTATATCTCTGTTCTCTGTGACCTCCACCTACCCACCCCCTCAGTGGTCAAGAGCTCTCAGGAACAAGACCAACATACTTTCATTCCTGTGGCCCTGGCGTTTGGCCTAAGTACTGGGACACACTGTGATGACAGAACCCTTTTAGCCATCTTGTTTAGAATAACATATTAAGCACCTACTGTGTGCACACAGTTGTTCTATGCACTGAGGAGAAGCGAAAGAAAGCAAGAGAAACTAAAATCCCTGCCCTTGCAGACAAAGCGATGGATATGTGAATTACGAGGACCAGATTCTGCATTTCTGAGTTTTAACAATCATGTACCAGAGGGTTACAGTTTGCCAGTCATTAGGTATTGTCGTGGACACTCTGTTATTAGACATCACAATAAATAAGAGATAAATAATACAAGAGAATGGTTGCTCCTGTTGATAACCCCCATTTTCATGACTTTTTTTAAAACATTTTTTATTGAAGTATAATTGACACATAACGTTACATTAGTTTTCAGTTGTACAACACTGATTCGACCACTCTGTACATTTTGCTCTGTTCACCGCGAGTGTAGCCGCCATCTGTCACCGTACAATGCTCTTACGGTACCCGACTCTGTTCCCCATGCTGTCCCTTTCATCCCCATGGCTCATTCATTCCATAACTGGAAGCCTCTACCTCCCACTCCCCTTCCCCCATTTTGCCCATCCCTCTACCCTGCTTCCCTCTGGCCACCATCAGTTTGTTCTCTGTATTTTGGGTCTATTTCTGCTTTTTATTTGTTTTCTTGTTTGGTTTTTTAGATTCCACATAATAAGTGAAATCATATGGTATTTGTCTTTCTCTGTCTGACTTCTTTCACTTAGCGTAATACCCTTTAGGTCTATCCATGTTGTCTCGAGTGGCAAGATCTCATTCTTTTTTATGGCTGAGTAATATTCCGTCATATGTATAACACTTCTTCTTTATCCATTTTTCTACTGATGGATGCTTGGGCTGCTTTCATATCTTGGCTCTTGTAAATAATGCTGCAGTAAACATAAGGATGTACATGTCTTTTCGAACAGGTGCTCCTGTTTCTTTTTTAACTGTGAGGAAATTAAAAATTGGAGAGGTTGTGACTGGCTGTGTATTATAAAGCTATTCACCTGCAGAGTCTGAATTCAGAGGCTGGCCTGTTTGTTCCTAGCACTGAGGTCTTGGTTTCCCCGCATGGATTCCTCATGGCCTTGGCATTGCTGCAGTGTTCTTTCTCGTGGCACAGGTGACCATCCTCAGCAGCCAGCAGGCATGATGGTGGGCCACCAGGCAGCTGAGTGAATGGGTCACATGGGACTGCATCCTCACCTGCACGCTCACCTGTGGAGCTACTTGAGCACCAGAGTTCCACTGAGCCAGCAAGCTCAGGGCATACTGGCACCACTGTGCTTCATGAGAGGAAGTGTGTTGTCATTCCTCATGCTTTCATTAAGAGGATTTAGAACAGAGGAGGCTGAAATGGCTTCGTGTTAGCACAAAAAATCAGAGATTGATAGTAAACCTTGAAAATAGTGAAGCATCTGATTTGGGCTTTTCCATCGACAAGCCCAATAACATAGAGGAAACTATTAACATACAAGTAGACAGGCTTCCCATTAAATCAGCAGCAGACAGTTCTGGAAAAGACCTCTTCACGCAGAAAGCAATTATGATGGGAAATCGAGTCTGATTCAGACCCATTTGCAGCAAGCTTGGAAAATCAAAATGTAACCACTCATAATCGGGTAGAGAACCCTGCTGTGGGGGGACGAGCAGCCAATTCTTTATTATTATTGCTACTATTATTATTATTTTAGTTTTAAAGAATTCAGTGTTATAAACTCCAAATCTTACTGACTTGTAACCTCTGCTCAGAGGGTGACAGCATAGGGCAGACATGTCTATTCACATACAAAAAAAAGAATCAACCCACATACAAACAGATTTTTTGGTCAAATTTCCAGAGGTTAATAGGGTTTCTAGCTGAGATGCCACTCAAATTAAGAACTTTTAAATAAATAGACATCTCCTTTGAGTGTCAGCATCCTCTGTAAGTCCGATGCTTTAGCCTGGGCCCTTCTCCTTTAACAGTGCTGGAATATGCAGACCAGAACCTTAGAGGCATGGTTGAGTCTGGAGATGAACAATTGGAAGCTCCAAGGAAGGACAAAACAGTTCTCGAAAACATGAGTGTTTTCTTCCAAAATGTTTGTCAAAAACGTAGCAGGCAGAGATCATAGACACACCACTCCCAGACCTTCATGAAAGTGCAGGAGGTTAGTGACATTGCCAACGGTGATGTCACATGGAATGACCAGCTAAGCCCCCTGCTATGTCCTTTCCCGTCACCCGGCAGTTCTTCTGTGATAACACACTTTACTCTGATTAACAGAGTAGCTTTCTGTCTCCTGTGCTATGCTGCAGGTCCAGTGCTCAACAGACTCCGGTTACCTCTCAGGAGGAGGACCAGCTCCTCTCATTTGACCTAAGACACCCTCCAGGTTTTGGCCCTGCCTCCATCTCTAGCAGAGCCTCCCTCACTTCTCTGTGCCCCACCCAATCTGGTTGTCTTTAGTTCCATAGACATGCAGGACTCCTCATGCTCTGGGCCTTTGCATATGCCTTTCCCTCTGCCTGGAATGCTGCTCTGTGTCCCACCTCCCCACCTCCTGCTTCCAACACAGCTCCCTTGTTAACTGCTGGCTGATATGCACACATGACAAAGAACTGGAATTCTTTTCTCTTAGTGCCTTTGTCCATAATCATAAACTGACTCAGATAATTATTTGGTACATGCCAATATCCTCCCTAGACTCTAAGATTCATTTGATCATGAGCTGACTTTGCCAAAACCTAACACAGTGTCTGGCCGAAGGATGAACAACCTTCCCCAGCATCCAGCTTAGAACTTGTTTCTAGGCCAGATTCTTAGACCTCCCAAGAGGGGTCCAGTTCAACCAAGGAAAATTTTAGAGCTATCTCATTCATGTATTCGTTCATCACTGAATCAGTCATTCAACAAATCCCCTTTGATAATTTGTTGGGTTGGGACAATAATCCCACCTGATGTAACTCACTTTCTAGTGGAAAGAACAGGTGACCAACAAATGATCAACTAAATATGGTTAGGGATGTATGAAGTATAATGAAGAAATAAACAGATGGTGAGACAGCCATATTAGTAAGAGTCATACTAGAAGGTACTACTGAGTGTAAAGAATTACATCTTTTCCTTCTTCCCTCCCTTCCCTTCTTCCTCCATTCTCCTCTCTCTCTCTCTCTTTCTTTCCTTTAACTGGTTCTGCCTTCTGGGATGTTGTGCATGTTCACTTTACACCATCTGTCTCTGCTGCTTACCCCAGGGTAAAGCAGTCTAGTTCTGCAGACAAATGAGGGTAGGATAGAGGGGCCTCATACAAGGCCCTGACCTCAAGAGGCTTACAACCTAGAAGAGACAGACAGGCCTATGACTAATTGTGATAATGCCAAAGACAGACAGGCATACTAAATTCTGTACTGTGGTTTGAGAAAGAAATGAGTTGCTCAGAAGAGAGAGAAATTAGTTCCACGTCTGGAGATGGAGGTTGACTTTCATTAGACTTTGGGACCTGAGGTCATAAAGATATCCCATTCTAGCCCACCTCTGTTGGTTTTGAAAATATGTTCACAGATGCTATGAAGTTCCTCCTTTCAAGCAGTAGAACCTGGAGTGGGATAGATTCAATATACAGGGTTTGATGATGATGAGATTTCTTCTAACTTGAAGAGTGGGAAGATTTCAAACAATTTTGTCCTGTGTAAACCCCAAACACACTCCCTTACAAATGCAGAAAATTTAAGCTCATTTTATATGTACAAATCTCAGAAATGTTATGAGATGATACATGTTTGTTGTCTTAAACTGCTACGTTTGGGGTAATATTTTATTCAGCAATAGATAGGTAACAAATACACCACCCCACTTGAGATCTGGTACCTAGGAGCTAGGCCCCTGCAATGGTTCATTATTGGAATAAACCAGATTATAGACTGTACTGAGGGTCAGCCTTAACTCGCTTTCTATTTGTTCAGCCATGGTATGATTTTATCAGAATTAGAGACTCAATTTGTGCAGAATTCTTTCCCCTTATTCATTTATTTGTTCCCTCTGGAATAAAATGACCAGTTGCATGGATTTGAAGCTAAACATATCTGAGTTCAAGTCTTTCCTTCACTATTTATTATATAGGGAATTGCTGGAAAATTTAATCTCTTTGAGATGAGATGTTTCACAGTAGAATCAGAAAGGTAATACTACTTACTTCATTGAGTTTCACACTCCAGGACACGAGGGTTTTATCAGGATCCATTTAGATAATGTACACAAAATGTTTAGCAGAGTGGCTGGTACCTATTAAAGATGCAAGTAATAATAATCATTGTTATTATCTTTAATGATAGTCACCCAAATTCCCTCACACCAGCAAATAGGAAATTCCTTTCATTCCAAAGGATTGTCCTTACTAAACTTAATTCTGGTAGACAGCATGTTATAGCAGTGAATGTTCTGAAAATGTGGTCCATGAACTTTCTGCATCAGAATGATCTGAAGTGTTATAAAAAATGAAGAGTCTTGGGGTGCCTGGGTGGCTCAGACTGTTGAGCGTCTGACTTTTGGTTTCAGCTCAGGCCGTGATCTCTGGGTTGTGGGATCGAGCTGCACATCAGGCTTTGGGCTTGGTGGGGAGTCAGCTTGGGATTCTCTCCCTCTCCCTCTGCCCCTGCCCCCCACTCTCTAAAATAAATAAATAAATAAATAAATAAATAAATAAATAAATAAATAAGTCTTTTAAAAAAAATTAAGAGTCTTAAAACCAATTTCAGACCCATTAAGTCAGTATCTTTGGGATGGTAGTAGGGTAGGAAGGACAGAATGGGAATCTGCATTTTTTAACATCCCCCCATCCCAGCTTCATTGTGGTGTTCAGGAAAAGCTCCAGAATCACTGAGGTAGAGGAAAGAAGATTCATCTCAGAACAGGAGGAACTTAGGTGCTAGTCTGGCTTCTGACATTTACTGGCCAAAGTGAGTTAACCTTTGTAATTCCCAGTTTCTCATCTGTGAAAAGGAAACATGAACCTCCTTCTCTAGCTTATAGAGCAATTTAAAGATTGGTTGGGATAATAAAAACATTAACTGACTTCTATCTAGTCTGTACACAGTTTACAAAGTGATTATATTCACTTTATCTCATTGAAACTCAGGATTGTCCTTATGAAGTCAGTCTCACTCCCTGTGGGCAGGGACAGGAGCTAAGGTAGGCGAGGTTACATCCAGGCTTGTCCAGGCTGCATCATGGCAGAGTTAGTGTGCAAACCAAGGTTTGGACCACCAATGCAGAACTGAACTAAAATCAAGGTGCTATGTCATATGTCAATCTGCTATTTGTGGACATCACTTTGGTCAAGACTGTTTCCCTGGTTACACTACCAAGAGTAGAGGAGCGACCAAGGGAGAATCTATGTTCTAATTGCCCAGATCACAATTATACATGCGAAGAGCAACAATTATTTTCAAACAAAAACTGTGAGGTCATTGGAATACATTTCCTTAGCAATGACATTAGAGAAAGTGCCAGGCTTGGTCTGTCAAATATTTCTAACTCATGCACTCATCTTAAATTATGAACTTAATTAACTTCATTCATTTGCTTTTTCTGGGTCATTATTTTGTTTCTTCTGCAGGAGGTTTATGCAGGAGAAAAATATTTGGAAAATCATTTGTATTCTCCAAATGCTGTATGAATAAAGGAAAGGGTTTCCATTGGATAGTTTACATTTCTAGTAATAAATTGTCTGCTATTATACCATGTGTAATGGCTGGATGGGTTTTCACCAAGTTTGGAGGGTATATCTAGGGTGGTCTGACGTGAAATATAGGATGTGTTGTGTGTATTAAGTAGATCTTTGGGTGTCAAGGATGGATTCCCCTTCCAAACATAGTCACACATCCTCTGGAATAGCCGCATGTGAAGAGGATTCTGTGGCCAGGACAAGCCACATGTATTAGATTCGGTAGCTCAGAAAACAACGTGCTTTCAAATATGAGCCCAACCTGAAGTCCCAAGGTCAGACATTCTGAACTGTCAATACTTTTCGTGATCCAGTTGATTCTCATATGGTAACCCCAGGTTGAGAGTTTGAGGATCAGTTCTCCACTTAACTAAAGTGTTTTACATTGGGTTCCCCCAAGAGGAGAGCTGAATACAAGGGTCTGAGTGCAGATGGTTTATTTGGGAAGTGGTCTCAATGCACTGGTAGGGAAAGGGGCAAGTTTGAAGGGGAGGTGAGAAGGCCAAGAAAGGACGCATGAGTGTGTAGACTACTGGTGTGGGCAGTTGGTGCTCAGTCCACCTGGACCTCTGTGAGACTGGAGACAACACTTCACAGTGATCCCACCCAGGGGTGAGGAAGCCAGGGGGTTTTTATGCTCTGACTCCCATTTGTCACAGCTGTTTCCAGGATGTTAAGACCCTGGCACTTCTGACCTGCCCGCCAGTGTCCAGAGAAGGCCCCCAAGCCGGGAATCAGGGAGATTTACAGATAACAACCCTCAGCTTGACTGGCCACCTACAGTTTCCCGTAACTCAAAAGGCTGTGTCCTGGGTACGTCTGAATGTAGTAATCATGATGATTCACTGGTGATCCAGCAATAGCCATATACTACGTGCCTGTCCTATAGTGGTTACCATAGTAGGTCCATTATGCATCTCGTTTAACCCGCTCAGTGACCCTATGACATTATGGCTCATATTTCACACCTGAGGATAGGAAGAGTCAGACACCCTCAGTCACTGGCCTGAGGTCACACAGGTGGCAGAGGAAAGCCAGAATCCAAGCCCAGGCCTCTGACTGTAGAACATACTTGCTCCATAGAGCAGGTGGTAAATACAGATCTGGCTAATGGTTGCACTGAGCATACATCCAGAGTTCTTTTAACTTTGACACTGAGGTAATATTTTTGTTGACTTACATCTGTCTTGAATATTTTCTGAAATCCATCCCTCACCTGCCCCTCTCACCTCCGGGCAAGGCTACAATGTGTTCCATAATAAAATGCGGATACTTTTTTGGCTTAAATAAACATGTTTGTGCCTTCTGTGTGTATATAAAGCCGCAGAAAATCAACATGGAGAATTTGGAACAGGTCATAGGGGCCCAGACACTATCATTAACTCATGACAAGAGTAAAAGGACTCCCTCACTCTCTACCACACCTTCCTGCCTTCAAGTTAAAAGAATGTGTTCAACTTAGCTTTATGCAATATCTAGTTTTCTGGGCTCGTTCACAACAAATATTATCAAAGTTTAAGAAAACATGTTGGGCTTCCAACAGGGTTTGAACCATGCAGATGTTAGTGGGATAGAATGTATGAGATAATCTATTTCCTACCACAGGAAGCTTCAGCTACTCGAAGTGCGTTTGTGGTTGACAGAAAAAAATAATAATAATAAGTAAAAAAAAAAAAATACAGACGTACATGCATACATACATAAAAAACTATGAAAGTGTGTTTTCCAAATGCAGTCACACTGAAATTCTCAGGTAACCTGGTCAGAGGTAGAAGGACTCTCAAGAGGGGTTCAGCTTTTAATCTCCAAGAATTCCGGCCACCAGCACGCAGGGTTCATCTACTTGAAGCCATAAAAATTTGGAATTTGGAACAGTTAAGATTTGCCACACAGTAAACTGTATAACAACGTCTTTGGTTATTACCCAGCCTCCCCACTCAAGCTCCAAGACAGAAACCAAAGCTATTTTTCCAAATGGATCAATGTCTGAAATATTGGCTTCTATTTCTGAAGAACTCACTTTTGAGCTTGTTTGTCCAATGCTGTAGTTCAAATTAATTTCACCCTTCAGGGATTTGTAGGCATGCTGACAGATTCAATGACAAAAATGGAATTTTATTGGAAAGGGTGTTAGCCGGGGAAGCAAAGGGCTCGGGGAATAATTTGGTAATGGGCTATGGAGACTTTCTTCTTAGGTCACTGGTTCAAATCTAGAACCTGCTTGGCAGTGATTGAAAATCGTTACCATTTGATAGCTGCCTGACAGGCAGCCAGTAACATGTCGGTGCCCTATTCCTGCAGTTCCTTCTAGGCGAAACAACCACATGACAGGAGGGACGTCATGGATTAAATGAAGTCACAGAAGTTGAATTAACCAGTTTTCTTTCTCAATTGCTTGCTACTGAATAGGTTAAAAGTTTTTATCACATTACCAGGTAATGGCTCACAACCAGATTCCAATGTTTACCTCTGTCTCCCACATCAGTTATTTATTTGTACCTGAATCATGATTCTTTTTCATTGAGGTGTAATTGACATATGACATCATACTGGTTTCAGGTGTACAACATAATGATTTGATATTGTATATATTGCAAAATGAGCACCACAATAAGTCCAATTAACATCCATCACCATATATAGTTATAAAACTATTTTTTTCTTCTGATGAGAAATTTTAAAATCTATTCTCTTAGCAACTTTCAAATATGCAAATAGTATTACTCGCTGTAGTCCTCGTGCTGTACATTGTACCCCCCGTGGCTTATTCATTTTATAACTGGAAGTTTGCACCTTTTGATCTATCCCCTTCACCCATTTCACCCATCCCCTACCCCCCAGTTCTGGCAACCACTAATCTGTTCTCTGTATCCATAAGCTTGTGGGGTTTTTTGGTTTTGTTTTTTGTTTGTTTGTTTGTTTTTTATTCCACATTTGAGTGAGATCATACAATATTTATCTTGCTTTGTTTGACTTATTTCATTTAGCATAATGCCTTCAAGATCCATCCATGTTGTCACAAATGGCAAGATTTCATTCTTTTTTATGGCTGAGTAATATTCCATCGTATGTATGTACCACATCTTCTTTACCCATTCTTCTGTTAGCATTCCAGTGCCTACCTCTTAACAGTGGTTACATCTGATTAAAACCAAGGAGAAAAATGGGAATTAGTGAGAACTGAAGGGTGAGTTACAACAAACCCCACATCAACCAGCTGCTTATAGCTGAGCTAGTAATTTACACATTTATATAAGAACAGAAAATCTTAAAAAGGCCAGAACTAGCATCAGGAAAACACACAGGGACAAGCCCCAAATAGACCGGCTGCAGGAAGAAACTTGGCAGATTTCCATCTCAACGGCCCTTGAGAGACAACCAGGCCAAGGAGCCACATAGGACCCATTATGGGAAGGTTGGCGCCATATTAATTTCGGCATGGCCATTCTCAGCTGGAACCCAGTCACCTGACCACATCTCCACAGGGGTCCATCCTTAATGCAGGCTGGGACAAAATAATGAGGACTTGATTCTAAGCAAGGTAATTTCCTTATTTCAATAGGCTTAAGCCAAAACCTTTAAAATTATTTTAATGTCATTTTTCTTCTTAATGGGACATGTAAGTACTAGGAAAATTATAGGCATTAAAAGGGTTTCTTTGGACTTTCTTTTTTTTTTTCTTTTTGTAATTGCCTTTTAGAGGGTGGAACTTTTAATTTGTTCTGAATGTTTCACTCTGATATGAGAAACCTGACCTAAGCCTCATATGCTGAAGTAAGTTCCTCATATTTCCCCCCAAAATAACATTCAAGACACTCACTAGTTTGAGCTCAACATGTTTTCTTACCCCTTAGATGATAAACCACTGGATTTCCAGAGAGGTGACAAGATTTATCTGCAGCTGTTGGCCAAAGTAAAGAGTTTGCCACAACCACGTTAGAGATAAACGTATTTAGCCATGTGACTGATTTTTAAATAACATCACAACCCGTCCATCTGAATGAACATTGCTCCCTTCAAAGTACACCTGGATGAGACTGATGAATTTAAATGTAGGTCCCTGCCTTAAGTTTTAACTGCAATGATGTCCTGAGCACACTCCCAAATCTGAGTGGCTTATAACCATAAGCATTTTTTTCTTGCTGCCAGGTTTGCATATTGGTTGTGGCTTAGCTGTCTTTGGCCAGAGGCCCTACGTGTCTCTTATTTTAGGACCTAAGCTGTAGAGACAACACCTAGGGAACGTTCTTCCCATTGTGGAGAACAGGAGATTAAAAAAGATGAACACACACATGCGGAGCCTCTTACAGCCTTGGCTTGAACTGGCACATAGTCATGCCTGATCATGTTCCATTGGCCAACATGACCAAACCCCAAGTGGGATGATGGGTCAGAGGGAGAAGGGATCTTTGTTGGTCATTAACACCATCCATAGCTGCCACATAGCTTCAAACCCTGGGCTCTACAGGTGTGACTCTTTTATTGACTTAGCGCATGTTGATGGAGTCCCTACTCATTACAGGAACTCATTACGGGATTGAGATGAGCAAAGTACATTCATTATATCATGCCATCTTCACAGAGAACCTCTAAGGGAGGTACTTGCTCCATTTTACAGATGGGTCAGTGGTAGCCCAGTACGCCTTGGCCCTAACACTGGAAAGTGGTAGAGCCGGGATCGGAGTCCATACGGTTCTGCAGTACCTGGCTCTGTGCTGAAGCATGGGGCTGGGGGAGGAGGGTCACAGTCCCCATGTGTAGATCCTCAGGCCAGTGCACACACCACTATCACCTGAGGGATAAGATTCTGTTTGGAAATGATTTGAGGGCATCTGACCAATTCTGGAAACCAAGGAGGTTGATTAGGCTTGGTATTCCCAGTTGAGGTCTGAGGTGAGATGTGATAATAAATTAAGGAGGCTGATCTTATGTGCCTTATAACCTGGCTTAGGAGGAAATTCTCAAGTGGTATCCCCACCACGTCATCGTCCTCTGCCTGTAATGGAGGCTGGGAATATCTTTACCATTGAGGCCCATGCATCGTTAATTATACAGGGAGGAACAGGATGTGCGTGCCTAACTCTTGGATGGGATGAAAGGACAACATTGCCGTCCAGCAGGGCTTATATGAAGGGCTGGTGCCTATAACACCCCCTCACCTACAGCCAAGTTCAAAGAGAAGAGATGTCACCTCTAGTGAGATCTTCCTTAGTGCCTGCTGCAGAAGGGAATTAGTCCCTGTGTTATGAAGGGAAGCTTTTTCTTTTCTTTCTTTCTTTTTTTTCTTCTGCTTCTTTTTTTTTTTTTTTTTCTGTGAGAAATCAACTTCCCACTGCCCCAGAAAGCCTTGAGGTATAACTAAGGAACTGGACCCTGCACAGGTTAGATGCTGAGTAGTAGAACTACACTTTGCCAACAGCTTATGGAATCGGTGCTTTGCTCTCGGGCATTCAACACGTGTACCCAGTAGTCACTATATTCCAGAATCATGGGAGAGAGAGAAGACTGGCACAACCCTTCCATTAAAGAATTCATGGTCTGTGCAAGAAAACACCCCCACAATCATGCAATTGCAGTACAGTATCCAGGACAATGCTCTGGAGTATTGAGCATGGAGAGGCCTCTCCCTCAGATTGTGAACTGGGATGTCAGGGAAAGCTTTCTGGGAAGAGTGGAGGGCAGAGGAAATTCCTGGATGATTAAAAGGAGTTGACCAGGCAAAAAAGAAGTATCAGTAGCTCCATTAGAAGGAACAGTTGGTACAAATCAAGGGTAGGTGCAAAATAACAAAACAAAACAAAACAATCCACAGTGTATTAGGGCACCAAGAGAACATTTCAGCTGCAGTCAACATCCCACCTGGACAAAGTTCTTCGATTTAGCATCCTCCCTGCTCAATCTGCAGCAGTATTGCTTCTTGTTTTCCTTCTGGCCCCCAGCTTTATGGAGGTATCATTGACATGTAACATTGTGCAAGTTTAAGGTGTACAATGTGGTGATAAGATACACTTAAATATTTTGCAATGTTTACCACAGAGGACTAAGTAACATACCCCTTTCCTCATATAATTACTATTTTGTTATTGTTGTTACAGTGACAACAGATAATTGTTAACTGTTGTGATCATGCTGTGCATTAAAGGCCCAGACTTTACTCACCTTATAACTCAACATTTATATAATTTGACCAACATCTGCCCATTTCTTCCACCCCTAAGTCCCTGGCAACTATATCTCTACTGTTTCCATGAGTTTGATATTTTTAGATTCCATATATAAGTGAGATACTACAGTATTCATCTTTCTCTGTCTGAATTATTTCACTTTGCCTAATGGAACTGTGTTTTCTGCTTCCAAACTTGTCTTATATGGCCTCTCTAGAGTGTCACTAGAATCGCTGCCAAAACTCCCATCTGGATATTGGGTGTCTTTGGCGTTGGAGTTGCGGGCAGGGTTGGTATTGGCATTATTGGCATGAGTGCTCGTTATTTCATGGGTGTCAGTGCTCTTGAGCCTTGGAGGTCATTTGCACAGTACATACACATAGCACCCAGAGATGTGATGGGGCAGATGGCAGGTTTCCTTCCCACCAACTCTCAGGTAAAAGCCAGCTGCTCTGAGAAGACATTAGCCATCCAGAAGTCACCTTCTGCTCCTTTGATGTTTGTGGGAGGATTTTCTTCATTGTGTCTCTGTTTTATATACATATATAACCTCTCCTGTTGGATTGGGAAATTGTAGAGGGCTCTGTCTAGTTGATTTGGGACATAGTATAGGGTAGTGTTTATAGGCAGAGCTTTGAAGCTCTGCCACATTCCTGCCACCTCTCCACAGGCAGGTAATGCTGCATGCTGAGCCCCGTATTCCTCTTTGAAAATGTCATCTAGCCTATTTCTGTAAGAAATGTCATTGGATTTTGATAACGGTTGCATTGAACCTGTAGACCACTTTGGGTAGTATGGACACTTTAACATCTTTAAGTCTTCAATCCATGAACAAGGGATGTCTTTCCATTTGTATCTTCTTTAGTTTCTTTCATCAGTGTCTTGTAGTTTTCAGCATACACGTCTTTCACTTCCTTGGTTAAGTTTATTCTTAAATATTGTTAGGAGGATTGTTTTCCTAATTTCCTTATCAGATAGTTTGTAATTAGTGTATAGAAACACAACTGATTTTTGTATGTCAATTTGTATCCTGCAATTTTATGGAAATTGTTTATTAGTTCTTATTATTTGTGGAGTCTTTCGGGTTTTGAAAAACTAGTTCTAAATTTCATATGGAGCTATAGTAATTCCCTCAAATTATTTTATAAATTTAATAAAATTTGAATAAAAATATTTAAAGAACTTATCATTGAAGTTGACAAAATTATTCCAAAATTTATTGGCAAAACTAAAGTGCTGAGAATCCATTTTAAATCAAGTGGAAAGCATGGAAAATTCAATACAAAGCACAGGAATATTGGCATCCAAACAGGGAGGGAGACTAACTCAGATCTCTGTTTCATAGAATGTTCAATAATGAATTTCAGTTGGATTAAATATCTTAATTTGAAATGCAAAATTTAACACACCTAACTTTAAGACCCTGGAGTGGGAAAAGGTTTCTTAAACAAGACATGGGAAGCACAATCCTTAAATGACATTTTTTAAATGTAGAACTTTTCAATAAATGTTAATTTAGAAATTCACAAACTAAGAGGCGCCTGGGTGGCTCAGTCGTTAAGCGTCTGCCTTCGACTCAGGTCATGGTCCCAGGGTCCTGGGATCGAGCCCCGCATCGGGCTCCCTGCTCAGCAGGAAGCCTGCTTCTGCCTCTCCCCCTCCCCCTCCTCTCTCGCTGTGTCTCTCTCTGCCAAATAAATAAATAAAAATCTTAAAAAAAAAAAAAAAGAAATTCACAAACTAAGAGAGATGTTATTTTTATAGTATACCCAAATATATGAATAATTATGACATATTAATAAATAAAAGGTATACAACTCAATGCATGGTGGAAGGAATGGTCAAATAATAAAATAAAGGAAATTCAAAGAAGAAACCCAAACATTGGGTAAAAATAGGCTCATCATTTCCCTCTTTGACTTGCAGTACCTTCCTGGTCACATACCAAACATTGGTGTCTGTCTTTAGACCCCCTTTTTTGTTTCTTTGATCTACTGGTCCATTAATAGAGTGATCTCTGCCCTTTATCACAATGTCTGGATGCTCTAAGTCTGTGCTGTCACTATCTCATTTGGCCATTTAAATTTAAATGGGTGGAAAATACAGTAATCAGTCAATGCCTTGATCACACATTTCGGACATTCTCAGTGCTCACTAGTCAAATGTGGCTGGTAGTTACCATTTTGAATAGCATAAGTATAGAATATTTCCATAATCACAGAAAGTTGTAAGACCCTGCTACTTGAGCTCATAAATAAATTCTAGTATCATTATTATAATAGGACATGTCTTCTTTCATTCTTCCTCATCTTTAAAATCGCTTTGGCTCTTTACTTTTCCAAATAAGTTTTAGGATAAGTCATCAGGGAAATGGAAATTAAAACAACGATAAGATGCCACTCTACAGCAACTAACATGAATGCATTATATGTATCAAAATAGATGTCAGAGCATAATGGGGTGTGAGAAGAGCAAGTTGCAAAACGGAGTGTGCGTGTGTGTGTGGGGGGGGTGGAATGCTACGACACAATTTAAACAAATTTTTTAATTTTAAACACACGAAACTATTCTACTTACAGTTTATGGATCATCATAATAGCTAATATTTATTAAGCATTTATTTTTCCCAGGCTCAGTTCCAGGGAACTGAAATATTTTCACATTTGACTCTTGCATCCAGGCTTAATTCACTATCATCTTCTTCATTTGACTGAGGCATTGAAAAGGTAAGCAATGTGCCCCAGCTTACCCAGCTCATTGGTGCAGAGTTGGAGCTCACAGCCAGCCTGTCTGGCTTCCAAGTCTGAATGCATAACCGCGGTGCTATCCTGGACTCAGACCAAATGACACTCACTAGACATGCATGGGAATGTTTCCAGAGAGGGAGAAAATAGAAATGGGCTATAGGGCTTTACCTTCTGTATAATGTCTGTGTGTGTGTGTGTGTGTGTGTGTGTGTGTGTGTGTGAGAGAGAGAGAGAGAGAGAGAGAGAGAGAGAAAGAGAGAGAAAGGTGGGGGAGAATGGGAGATCTGAAGGAAAAGATAGGGTGAAATATTAACATCTTTCAGGTTAGGTTGTTGGATATCATTTTCTGTTTGAGTAAGATGTGAAATAGGTTAATTGATGAAGTAAAAATTAATGGGTATGTTGTGAGAGAAAGTAAGGCTTCCTTGCTATGCTACTTGCTATGATCTGAAGTGTGCTAACTAGACTGGTGCACTGCTAAGTCTTACCCCTTCTGCTCTGCAAAGTCAGGTATGCAAGCTGAAGGGTTTGTGAGTACAGGTGAGACACAGAGCCAGCTGCCCCCAAACCGGGAGACACTGCAGGGGGGGAGGTTCCCGGAGCTGACCAGAGGGAGGGGCAGCTGCTGCAGGGGAGCTGGGGCAAGAGGGTATCGGAAACCCCTGGTGCTGGAAGTAAGTCCACGTCCATTTCCCCCGGTGAGAGCTTCAGTAAAGTCTACATTTACCGCATCTTTAGCTGTTGGATTACTATTTTCCTTTGGCACATGAGAAGAGGCGAGGCTGGTCTCAGTGAGACCATGGTGTACATGATGTGTGGCCCCTGTGGGTGATGTTCTGCTGAGGTCACTTACAGAAAGTGTCTCTTCCTAGCACCCAGAGCAGGGCGGTTGGTCTTAGTAGCCGGCCCTGCTTCCCACAGAAGCCTCTTCTCACCTGGCACTTCTTGTCATCTGATCAGGCCAGCTCTCAAGCTTCACGCCTATGTCACCTTGCTCCAGTGGCAGAGCTGCCTGTGAGCCTAATGCCCCAGCGTCCCAGGCAAGGAGACTCTGGCTGTGTCCTTCCTGCCAGCTCACGTGTGGGGCTTCTTGCACAACTGCTGTCCTGGGAGCAGACGAGTGGGAGGGGCAGCATGGTGCCTACGCGGGCAGGTCTGGGACAGCTTCACTGTGTGAATGGCAGACACCTGCCAAGCCACCAGGAAGGGGAGCTGGGTTCATTTAGGGGAAGGGAGGGAAGAGGGGAGGTGAAGAAGGCAGCTGGCGGGAGGTCTTCGTTCCTCCTTTCCCTGCAGCTGCTCTGCACAAGGGACCCACCGCCCCGGCCACTGAGCCCCCTCCACCGCCGATTTATGGCTTCTCTTCGGCAAGCTCCTCAGTAATCATGGACTAGAAGGTTCTTAGGAAGCAAACCTCCTACAAGGTGCAGTCTAGCTCTGGCTCCACTACAGCCCCTCCTTGGACACAAAAGGAGGTTTCCAGATCCCGGGATTGTGGCTGGCCTGCACCTGCCTCCAAGCCAACAGCAGGCCTCGCGCTCCTTTGTGCAATCCAAACAGGGAGCTGCCAGGCTAGGCTTCCACACATGCCAGCACACTTATGTGCAAGCCAAAAAGCTAAGGTAAAGAATGATAAAATGCTGGGTTTTTAGGGTATTTTGCAATTGAATGAAGCCCTGTGAGCCTTGCTAGGGAATGCACCACTATGAAATCTTCCACTCTCTGTGGGGCAGGGCTCTTGGGCCTGTCACAGTTCAGTCCTGCTGCTTCGGCCACCTGCTCCCAGAGCTCTCTGAACCCACGCCCAAAGGCCTGCCTCAGATTTGGGGTTCATGAAAGAGGAAAGATGGGTTAATGGTAAAGAACAGTCCTGGGGTCAGGCAAGACTGGGTTGGGATACAGCTTTTTGAGCTTCATACTCTTTATCAGCATGGAAAACCTACCTGCTCTGAAGAATTTCTAAAATTAGAACTAATATATGTTCATGGGGCTAGTTTCTCTCGTTAAGCCCCTTGAGGACCATGACAGCTTATTTTCTGGTTCTTGGAATATTCTGCATGTTATAAAGTCAATCGTGGGTTGTTAACACTGGTTTGTTTTAAATATATTTACTATTAATGAAATTATCACAGATATGTACATAGAAATGTTTTTAAATCCTCTCCATCTCAATGATAAATACATAAGTAAATGGAAGATAGATTCTTCAGTTATTTGTTTTTCATTTATTAGTGCTACATTTTATATCTTATTTAAAAATATAAAATATGTATATAAAATAATTACATATGTACATATTATAATATATTATGTTTATATCATATACAATATAGTATCATTATGCCTTAAGAAATAAGAATGGGACGATGTATAAACAAACCCACTTCCCACTGTTCACTCTAACACATCATAGCTTTGTGACCTTAAGTAAGTTAATTAACCCCTCTGAACCTGTTTCTGCTTATTCGGGGAGACAATTTGCGGAATGGTTAAGGGCTTCAAATCTGGAACCAGATTATCTGGGTCTGAATGCCATGTCCACTACTTGACTCTCTGTGCCTCAGTTTCCCCAGCTGTCAGACTAGGAACAACCTCATGGCAAGGCTGTGAGGATTACACGTGCCTATAGAAAGTCATGTAATGCCAAGAGCTTCAAGGACTGCGTGAGACGCAGCGATTAAGATGGCCCTTGGCGGTCAGGGTGAGGATGAGATGAGGTGATGCGTGAAGCGCTCAGCTCAGAGCCGGACACCCAGGTGTGGCAGAAAATGGTAGCTGTGGTTGCTGATATTTGACTTCAGGGCAGGAGACAGGAAGCTGGCCTCCAACTCACAATGGCCGGGATGCACTGAGGGTTCTCCAGGCCCGGGATCCTAGGCTATGAGTGGGGGAGATGGAGCAGGGGAAGGGGTGCAAAGGCCCTGGGCTCGGGCACAGACAAGGGCTGCAGAGGCTGCACGCACCACACTCTAGGAAGCCGAGCCTCTCCTGCACCCGGGCCAGGGCCATTTTGTTGATCCACTTCCTGCTGCCAAATGTTGTTCCACCCAGAGCTCTTTGATCCACTGCCAGTCCTTGGGCAATGGAGGCGAGGTGTGCCGGGATCCAGGCAAGGCCCCCGGGGGAGGGCCTGCCGATCCTGACAGCGACCGTGCCAGCGCAGGGCCCGGGGGGAATGTCCCAAAAGGGTGGGGATGGGCTGGGCCTCCTGAGCCCTCACGGCTAGGAAGGCAAAGACACTTCATGGGGACCGAGGGGCTCCCGGCTCCGGCGCTCAGAGCCTGCACGGCGGCTGACACCCCCTGTGGGAAGTACAGCTTTGTTGGCACTGTTGCTCATGGCGCCGGTGCTCCGCTCCTCATGCCCACCTCGTTCAGACCTCTTTGCAAAGGGGAGAAAACTAAGGCCCGGAGAGGCGAGGAAAGTCTCCTGCGGTCATAGAGAGTCCATGCCAAGAGAAGGTATTGCCGGGTCTCTCAGTCTTGGCTCCGTTGCTGTTTGGGGCTGGGTCGTCTGGGGCTGTGGGGGACTGTCTGCTGTACTGCAGGGTGTGGGGCACGCCCCTGGTTCCCACCCACCAGATGCCAAATGCCCTTCCTCCCTCCCTCAGTAGCGACAACCTAAAATGTCTGTAGACGTTGCTAAATGTCTTCGGGTTGCCAATTTGGCCCGATTGAGACCCGCTCGCTGCCTTATATTCCGAAGAAGGAAGGAGGGGAGAGAAGCCAGGAGAATGGGGAAGAGGAGAGAGAAAAGGATGTGCCCACAGAGCAAGCGTGGCCTCAGGAGCCAGTGTTGCTGCTGCAAGGCAGGGACCTTCCCCTGACTGGGCCCCGAAGGGCAGATTGAGGGAAGGACACACCTCGGAGCAGCTTCTTCCAGAAAGGCTCAGTATGGTAGCGTTTGCCATCACGTTAAGCTTTTCCCAGGAAATGCCTGTTCTCCGTCATCTGTGCCGACCTTTGGGTCTCTAACTCCCCCGTATGTCCCTGCTAAGGGGAGGGGCCCACACCCTGTCCTCCCGGGGCTGCTTGTGTTTTCCTGACCAGGTCCAAGTGCCCCAAGTGGGTGGTGCCAGCCATGTTGGGGGTCCGAGCCTCTTGCAGGGCTTGCCCTCTGCTGAGAACAGCTAACCCCCAGCAAGCATGCCCAGAATGCAGAGCGGAGCACCGGCGTTGAGACATTCAGACTAAAAGAGTGCATGCTGTTTACGTGAAAGTCAAATTTAACGGTGCCTTTTGTATTTTTATTGGCTAAGCCTGGCCACCCTAGACAGGCAACTCAGACCTGACCTCAGTGGCTGAAAAGGGAAGAGACCTGGGGGTCCGAAGTCATACCCCATCACACCTCTGCCAGGAAGGCCGCCAGCTTAGGAGGGCTGAAGTGTGTCCATCCTGCCACATGGCAGGGTGATTTTATCCCCTGGCAAGAGAGGGACAGAGAAAAATCATTCTCATGGTTATAACTTGGTGCTAGAGCAGGCAGTCCTGAGGTCCAAGTATATCCCAGGGTCTGTGCTACCCATTTACGTTCATCTGAGGGGTAGGATTTCCATTTCTATTTGCATCTGTGCAGATGCCACGAGCTACAGAGCTGGACTCAGCGGCTGGCACAGACATCACCATTCACCGGGGCATTTTCGTGCCACTCTCTTTTTTCTCCAAACCTTTACAATATCCCTTTCTCAAAAGTGAGCACCCGGCTGTGCCTGCTATCCCAGGTGAGTCAGAATCCAAAGGCAAGTAGGGTAGGTGATAAGGAAGAAAGGACTCAGTCCAAGAGGCCCAGGAAGAAAGAGTTTGGGTGGCAGCACCCAGCCCTGAGTCAGAATCCAGCTCTGTCACTGCCTGTGTGACTTTGGGGGAGTGACATGCATTGCTAGAGCTTCGGTTTCATCTGCTAAATAATTGGGATAATAATGCACACAGCATAGGGTAGTTAGGACTTAATGAGAGAATGCATAAGAAGTAAGTACTCATCAATTGAGCTATTACCTACCTCAAAGGATTGTTGGAGAAGTATAAAAGGGATCTAAATTAAAGAAATGTAGTACGTGCTTCATAAATGGTAATTATGATTATTGTTACCAACACCCTTTGGAATTGGTTATTCGTTTACCAGAAGCCACTCAAAAATTCTATTCCTATCGCACAAGAATTGGATAAATGACTTCTTTGATAAAGTAGCTTTTCACCTGGGGGACCTGGTTTGCTGATCCTACTCAGGTTAAAATGACTGAAAATCAATTTGATTTGACAGCTGTGGAAAAAACAAAATGCATGTACAAAGTGTTGAGCAGCAGAGCCCCTTAGAACTGCTATAAAGTGAGACACAGAAAGGGCCTGCTGTCTGTGACCCGGTGGCTGGCTTCCTTCCGTTCAGGGCGCCCACTGGGCGACCCATCCCAGCCTACAGATGGCAGGTCTTCCTGCCTCGCTGACCCCGTGGTCTCCTCCGGAACCTGCAAGGTGCACACGGGAGCCCAGGCACTGGGGCCCTGGCCTGTTTCTGTGCTCCCAGAGCCTGGCCTTGGCAACCCGCCCCAGGCCTGCAGACTCCAGAGCATTCTCTGCAGCCATGCAGCACGGTTAGTGACCACTAATAAGCAGAACACCAGGGATGGGACAGCTATGTCTGCTGATAAGGTGAAGGGAGGCAAAGGTGATTTCGTCTGCTTGTCTCTTGCCCAAGGCCAGCCGACAGTGCCGGCACCCTCGGTGCCTCACTCAGCCTCACCAGACCCTTCTTTCCAGGGCCTGTTCTCCTCCGGTCTCAAGTGTCCCTTCAGTTCCATTGGCCCAACTCTTGAAATGACACATCCTATGAGGCTATGAGGCACAGGTCAGGGCACCTGTGCAACCCTGGGAAAGGGCCTTAGCCTCCTCAGTTTTCGTGTTGGTCAAAGTGGGGAGAAGAAATGGACGTAGCAATGTCTGCTTTATGTGGTTGCTGAAAGAACCAGGTGGTAGGTGAAGGCCAAAAGGGCTTTGCAAACTGGGTGTGCCTTCAAGTGGGAGTTTTAGAGCATTGACCGTGCTCTAGAATGCTGCGAATGTTTTCCATATAAGAGTAGGGACATTAATCATTGACCTTGCTCTTCTTGCCATTCTTCCATGTGTCCTGATTTTCTTTCACTTGCTATGGGGTAGGGTTGGGATTGTCACTGGGTCCATTCCACAGGAGACCAGTCTCCTTGAGTCTTTAGCATAAGTCACCTAGTACCCAAATTGAGGAATCTTGTTACTTAGAATATTCCCTATAGGTTTATTTTAAACGAGCTGCTAAGAATAATCATTAATCATTATGACATAAATAAGTCCTATGGCTGCTTTCTTTGCCATATGAAGTTGTCCTTGTTAGCAACAGCATCTCCTCAGACCATACATGGCCCCAAAGACCTCTACCCTTAATTTTATTCTCTTTCTCTTTCTACCCCACCCCCGTCCCCAGCTCTGATCTTCATAGATCATGAACTATTTTACTAATCAATGAGCCACATGGACCATATGCTAGTATCTAGTATGATCTACTCTGGAAGATGCTTGCCTATTTTTTAAAGTACAGGATACATGGAATTCCTATATACTACTTAGCCTGTATTTTAAACCAGATCTAAACACACCATCCAATTTTGTTGAACAACCATTCACCCCAGTTTTATGTACCCAAAAGAGGCTCAACTTATTTATAGGGATAGATATAGTAACTATCTGCCTTCAGCCTAGAGAACGGACTGTACTAGACAATCCTGGGCAAGTCGCTTAACTGTGTTCAAGAAAGTGCCAATTACTTGCAATATATTGATATTACCTTTCATGGAGTGAAAAGTGCATGTGTGCCAGGCATTGTGCTAATATCTTATTTAATCAGCACAAGACCACCTCCAAGGGTTAGGTACTATTATTACCCCATTTTACAGATGAGGAAAATGAGACTAGGAGAGATGAAGCAATTTGCCAGAACTAAGCTATTAAGTAAGAGTCAGAATTCAAAGCAGGGACTTTAAATAAAACACTTTCCACTAAGCCTGCTAATTAACTCACAGTGCTTTTGTGTGCACAAAAGGCCTGTGAGCTGCATGCTGGTGTTGCCCTCGTTTTATAGAGGAGGGGTGAGCCCAGGGAGCCTTAGGTGTGATGAGTTGAATGGAGAGAGATGAAAGATGCCCTTCAACCTCAGCATAGGGGAGGGGCCTGGGAGCGGCCATGACCCAGCCTCGCGGCGACTGAAGAACACTCTGTGCATGATCATGCATAAGATTGTTTCATTAATTCTATTGCTCACCTGTCACAATATCTACCTTTATGAAGTGTCTTTCATCTTGAATCTCCAAAGCAGGTGTAAGAGCTATAATTAATTGTAATGGTTGTTGCGTTTTTTTAATAGTTACCTGCTATAATGTCCCTTTGATAGGTAAAGGTGCTGAAGCTTTGGGTCAGAGGGAGATATCCCGAATGTGGAGACCCAAGGCATACATTAGCCAAGGCCCTCCTGTCTCAAATGCCCTTGAGCCTCACAGGAAGACTTAGCATGTCATCAAACAAAGAACTGCCATGGACTATACAGATCTGTCTCCTCTTGCCCCTAGGAGGGGCTCATATTTCTTCATACACAAAGGAAAGTGGTTGCATTCCATGGCATTTAAAGCAGGTGGGTGTAAATGGTCCAACCCATAACAAAGGCAAAGGGGGTTCAAGAATCAGGATGCTACTGCAGCACACACCAACCTGTGTGCACATTGACAACAGAAGGGCATGAGGTCATGATAAATTCTAAATCACAATGGTTTTATACTCTATTATGTCATGGTCAGCCAGGTGCAGCTCCAAGAGGAGACACGGTGAGGTTCAGGAAAACAAAGTTTATTATATCAACGGTGCTAGAGACAGGAGGGACAGCACATGGGGCCACATGGGAAAGATACTGGATGGTCAGGAGGCAGAAGACAGGAGCAGGGGGAGCCTTTAGGTCATGGTCTTTATTGGGGTTACTGAGGGAAAGGCAAAACAGGCCAGGATAAATAGCTTAGGATTGGCTAGTTGGGATAATTTTCATGGGCTTTGGGCTACAGGGGTGGTCTCTAGTTGCCTGGCACCTGGCCCTAGGACAATTAGGTAGAAGTATATTAGCTCCTGGTGTACAGGGGCCAGATAGAGGAAGTCTGGCTCTGGATTGGTTAGTTTGCATGTCAGTGGCATGCTTCTGGTCCCTTGCTACCTTAAAAATTGGCTAGTCTAGGGGTGCCTGGGTGGCTCAGTCATTAAGCGTCTGCCTTCAGCTTAGATCATGATCCCAGGGTCCTCGCATCGGGCTCCCTGCTTGGCAGGAAGCCTGCTTCTCCCTCTCCCACTCCCCTGCTTGTGTTCCTGCTCTTGCTGTCTCTCTCTCTGTCAAATAAATAAAATCTTTAAAAAAAATTGGCTAGTCTAGAGAGGGACAGTATCTCCCCAACTAGAGAGGTTTTTAAAAGATGTCAGGGGCGCCTGGGTGGCTCAGTCATTAAGCGTCAGCTTTCAGCTCAGGTTGTGATCCCAGGGTCCTGGGATCGAGCCCCGCATTGGGCTCCCTGCTTGATGGGGAGCCTGCTTCTCCCTCTCCCACTCTCCTTGCTTGAGTTCCCTCTCTCGCTGTCTGTCTCTGTCAAATAAAGAAATAAAATCTTAAAAAAAGAAAAAAAAAAAGATGTCAAATCATAATATAAAGAAAATAAAATATATTATTTGGCTTCCATAGAACACTGTGTGTGTGTGTGTGTCTGCATACATGTGCTAGGAGATGCAATTTTTGAGATTTGGGAAGAGAGTAGAGAGAAACCTCCTCCTCTCTAATAAAAAGCAAGAATTAAGAACAAGGTGAACTTATCTACCTTCCCTTGGAGGAGTTCATAAGACCCTCTAAGTGAGATTCTTCTCCCCTTTCCATTGACTCCAGTGACTATATTTTTGAGTCCAGGACAATCTGAAATACAGAAATGATGACAACCTAGGTCATTATAAAATGCACAGAGAATGCCTTTGGTTAGGCTTAGAGATTCCTTTGGATTCCCCTATTTTCTTGCCCTTTGCAGCATACTAATGAGTCTAGAATATTCTTCTAGTTCTGTTTCTTCAGATGTCATAGTCCTGAAGTCAATTCTAGTGTAATGGCCATTCAGTATAGCTACTTGGACACTCAGGGCAAACCTGTGGGGTAGACAAGATTGACCCAAAGTCATTATTAGTAAATGGAAGAAGCAGGATTCCAGCAAGGGCTCTCTTCTCAAATGACCCCCACTGTGTGAGTGAGAGAGAGGTGAACCTTGACTGGGCCGCCATTTTTCAGAAAGTCATGAAGTGGAAACTCACCTTTGGAAAATAAATTCTGCAGAAATAACAGTGTGGCTGCTTTAGAGCAGACTAATGAGAATCTTTTGACAATCAGACAGTTCACCATGGAGTAGCTCTACGGACCCTTACCTCCTCATCAGTTCAACTCTCGGGTGTGTACTCTGGAAAAGCTCTTCTTCATGTGCATCAGAAAACATACACAAATGTCATAGGGTCATACTTCTAAAAGAAAAAACATGACACAAAAGCCAGGTAATTGAAAATTACCCCATTCTCCATCCACAGAAGAATAAACAAATAGAATAGAACATGATAGGGGATAGAGTAGTATAGATAGAATAGTAGGGGAAAAAATGAACTACGTATAGCTACAGACACCAACATCTTGGAAATGTAATGTCAAGAGGAAAAATCAAAGGAAGTAAGATACGATAGCTCAAAGTGATGTTTTTACAAAGCTGAAAAACAAGGCATACACACACATAGTTGAAGCATACTTGCATAAGTAAACTTTAAAGGAAAACAAGAGACTAATAAACATAAAATTCAGGATAGTGGTGCTTTGATAAGGGAAAGAGAGGGCCTTGGGAAGGAGGATACACCAACACTGGTCTATGGCTCTGAATACATTGTTTTACAGGCATTTTGTCATCATTTCATGGCTAACATATAGAGGACATATATAATGTTGCATGTCTCAAAAATACGTATTTCCAGAGAGAAGCTGCCTAGCACTAATGACCCAAAGGCCAACTGCTTCATTCAGTCAAAAACAGCAAAGGTGAACTTCACAGAAAATGCAAGCAGTGTGGTGTGTTGGGGGAGGGAGAGGTGCCCAGGGGGGACAAGGAAGAAGCAGAAAGTGGAGAAAAATACTAAAAGCAGGGATGATATGAAAATAAGTGTCTGTGGGTCTTGATTTTATTTCTCCTGTGTCCATAAGATACTTTCAGCTACTATCTCCTCTTCCTATACCCTCTGAGATACGCTTCTAAAGGACCCATGCACAAAGGAGAAAACAGGAAGGGCCCCTGCTCCAGGATGTAAGGCTCGCCCACTTTCATGCTGGCCAATACACTGGCAGGAGAGGGACCCCAGGCAGAGTCAAACCTCCAGGGTCCTATTTCTACTCTGAGAGGTAGAGGCCTTCGTGCCTTTCAGTAATGGGGGCCGTGTGGGCAGAGTACACACGAGAGCACATGGTGGGCTGTGAAATGCTGTGCCCATATGTGCTCCTAAACCCAGAATCATGGCTCGCTTACTCTGCCTATAAAGAGCCTAGCTCCATTGTGCTCACCCTACTTTCCACTTCATACAGGTTGCCCTTCGCCATATGTAGAAACACCTTCTGAGTTTGAAGGACACAGAAGTAGTGTTACCCTCAAACATTATGACTGAACCTATAACACCAAATATCCTAATTGGATTATGGACTTAATGTTACTTTGAGTTTGTATATGAATTAGATACCCAATAAGGAACACCTTAATAATAATAATAATGGTGATGGTGGGTGGTAATGATGATGATGATGATGATGATGATAGTCATGGGAGCTACCATTCAGCAATGTCAACAGCATGTCACACACACCGATGGACTCACATATGGCACCCTACTTATTTTCAGACAATATTTTGAGGTCAGTACCATTATCCATTTACCAATAGGGTTTGGGGGGCATGTAAAGCAATTTGCCCAAGAACACGCAACAGTTAGGAAGTGGCTGTGTTAATAAGATCAGAACCGGGGTCAGTCTGGAGATTAAAGCCACTCATATTATATCCAGGTCCTGATATAGTATTTTCCAAGCATTTAGCAGCCAGGAAAAGGTAACAGCCAAGCTGAAAAAACCCTATTTTATGAAGGGCTTCCATTTATTTAACACACACACCTACTCAGAGCAATTAATTTCTAAGCACTTGCAAGCCACCGGCCTTGGGCTGAAGCTCTGAAGAGTGAGGGCAAATGTCTGTATTTCAGTGAAGCCAGGGATGGAAGGAAAAAGCAAATCCATTCTGATTCTGCTTGCCAAGCCACATAGCTCCCTCCAAAATTCAAGAGTTGTTACCATTGGTAAAGGACATTAAAAATCCAATGGTGCTTGATTGGGGTGGGTCTCGCCTTAGCTGCTTTTGCTCTGCAGTCCTCCAGGCTGTAGTCCAGCTCTGTTCCCAGTGACGGTGGTGAGGGCCATGCATCAGAGGCCCCTCGGTCCAGGCCCGGGTGAGGTGCTGGCCACCCCACATCCCACTGGAGCCATAGTGCAGCCCTGCAAGTTAGGGCCTTCCATGGGCTCCTCACTGGAACCTGGGCCCCGAGAGGGCAAGATGTTTGGTCCAGGTGGGAACTCTTCAAGAGGCGAGAAGAGTTTAAGAGCTCCTGCCTGCTCCAGAGCTCCCACCATGGACAAGTATTCCATCTCTTCAAGGGTTTCTCAACTGACAGAGACATTAATAATGCCTGGAGACATTTTTGGTTGTCACAACCAGGGTTAAGAGTTGCTGCTGGCTGGCGTCTGGTGGGCAGAGGCCGGCGATGCTGTTAGACACCCCACAAGGGATAGGATAGAACCCCTCTCCCCACAAAGAATTCCTGGGCCCCAACCCTGACATGGTTGAGAATACTTGGGCCAAGTTTGGCATTAAGGAGACAAATGGGAGAGAGCTAAGTCCACTGTAGGAAAGGGGTTCCTATCAACAGCAGCATGCCTGTATTCTAGGCCCAGGCTCTGGCCAGCCTGGCTCTTAGAGAATCCTGTGCCTCCCTTTATGCAGGATAGTTTGAAACAACTAGAGACTTCTGAGGAAACCATCCTCCTGCCCAAAATCTCTCTCAAGAGGCTCACATCTTTGAGGAACTGTCAGGGGTAGGCTCGTCGAGGCTAGGGAGTGGAGGTGGGAGAGAATGAAGAAGGGGTTCTTGTTCTCTAGAAGCATCGAGCGGTTACAGACAGGCAACCCTGAGTGCCCGGGCTGCATCTCTAGGGAAACATCCTGCTCCCAAGAATCACCTGGCAGTGTCACGGGGAGCAGGAGAGATGTCTGTGAAGGGTTAAATGCCTATCTTCCCTTGCTGGCCTGTCTCCCAGGCTAAGTGAAGGCTGCTTCATCTCACGTGGATATGAAAGAGACAGTGCAGATTGAAAGCAGCTGTAGAGCGAGTGAACGGGCCACATGGCCACAGCGCCATGCCGTTCAGCTCGGTCTGTGCCCTTTTGTTTGACTTCGGAGGAGCAGTACAAATAAATACAGTAGGTTCTGTTTAAACAAAAGACTCTGATCAATAGAGGTTTGGATGGCTTACGACCTTCAACCATAAACAGAAGTTTGAGGTAAAAATCTACAAATCCCAGATCAATTACCAGATTATTTACCCTTTCGCGCTGCTAATGTTCCACTCTGCCTTGCATATTAAAAAGCCAGGGAAGAAAAGGATTTCTGTTGCAGGGAAGAGGGAGGGCTGTGTGGATTTATTAGTCGTGGCAATCAAAGCATATGCCATGCGTTTTCCATATAAACCCGGGTGCAGTGGTTGTGCAAATCGGCTAAGGCAAATTTTAGATTCTGGGACTGTTCAGCTAATGCTACCGGTAGCCTCAATAATCTTTTTCTTTTCTTGGAGGGGCTTTAACCATCTGCCACGAACCTGTTATGCATTGGGGTTTGCCGTAGAGGAAAGTACATACGTTAGGGGCTTCAGTCCTCACTAAGGTCCTTGGGGGCCTATGAGTCCCTGAGATGAGCCCCCGCCCTAGGTTGCTCTGGGCTCAGTTTCCCAAGGTGTAAACTGGGGCTTGCACAGAAAGGTCACTCTGCAGCTCTGTACCATGACAAGTTGTCAGTCTCTTGGAGTCTCTGTTTTCTCATCTGTAAAATGGCAAAACCCATCACTGTTAGCCCCTGGGTCTCTGATGAGGTTAACTACTGTGTAGCCTTTGAGGGCACAGCCCATGCCCGGCATGCAGGATGGGGCACGCGGTGGACAGGAGCTGCTGTTCTTGTCACTGCTAGTCTTAGGGCTCCTTCTCTGGTGGGCTGAACTTGAACATCTCCACGATGTTTTGGGATGAACTCTCTGAGTCAAGGGCTTGCGGGGAGAGGCTGGGAATGATGATCTGGGGAATAAGGGAGAGGGGCCTTAGTGCCACCGGGAAGAGAGGAGAAACATTCTCCTAACAAGTCCCCCTGAAGAAAGGCCCCCTGGCAAGGAAAGGTGATGGGTGCCTTCATGGGACCCCACATCCCCTCACATACACCCATAGAAGTCTTCTGGCTGGAGTGTCTGTTCATCAGAAACTATAGATCTCCTCTTTCAAAGAAATGACGTGGGTGCCCCCTTCCATGATAACTCTCTATGGGATGCTGGCTTTGGCAAACACAATTCTCACTCCATCTGTTGGTCCTTCCGAGGGCTGGGGACCTGTGCCCATCTTGGTCACCTCTGATCCCCAGCCCTAACTCTGCAAAGAGCTCTGAATAAGGTTCAGAGCACACTTGTCAGATGAATGGCTCCTCCGGACTGCCCAGGAATCTCTCCCTTCTCCTTCCATCCTGGAGCATAGACTCTAACCTTTCCCTATTGTTCCAAGCCCTTTTTACTCCCCTATTCTGACCTCCTGAGCCAGTCACAGAGAGGATGTTAGGACTTACCCTATTCTCCACGTCTCTCTTTTTTCCACACATAATCGGGGAGAGATAGAGAAAGCAATCTGTGCCTGGTGCTGTGTTGAGAGCTTGACACCTATGGACTCATTAATTCACACAGGGACACCATATTATCCACATTTTACAAATAGGGGAGTGAGTATGAGGGCAATTATTTATAGGCCCATAACGGTAGGTGAGGATTTAAACAAGGTCTGCGGGACGCTTAACCAGTAAGTAGTTCTCAAACTTAAGCAGCATCAGAATTACCTGGAGGGCTTATTAAAATGCGTGTTACTGGACCTCATTCCAGAATTCCTGATTCAGGAGGTGGATGTGCATTTCCAATAAGCTGGCAGGTGATGCTGATGCTGCTCATGTTAGAGAAACGTCATCCTAAGTACACTTCTTTCTCCAAGTTCCCAGCACCCCTTCCCTCATTCCCAGAGAGCAGGGGCAAAAATCCTCACCAGTGCATAATCCATCCCTTTCCTAAATTTCTGGATATGAAATGGAAGACATTTCCATCATCAGGTGGAAGACAAGTTGAAACAATGACAAACTATGATTGTCATTTTTCTTCTTGTGTTTTGCTGCGAGAACCAACTTAACTTGGAATCATCTGTGTTTTATAATTCTTCAAGTACTATATATAAGTTGAACTGAAATTGAAATTCTCATTAACCAAGTCTTGGGAAACTTTTTGGGGGATTAAGGAATAGGGGATGGGAGAGAAGTTCAGGGGGTGAAAAAATTCTTCCAAATTAACCTTAGAGGTCTAATTATAGCAGAGATTGGCTGTTTCTTTAAAAAAAAGCAGTTTCTTGAGTTGTAATTATTCTACATATTATAAAATGTGGAAAGTAATGGGGTGGGAGGGAGGAGGACAAGAGACTTGCATTCCTTAGTAATGAACTACATAAGCAGTAAAAGCCCAAGTTAGAGTATTTTTTCCAAACTTTTACTCAGTAAATATCCTGTCTCCAAAGTATCAGAAATTCCAAATTAGCAGCGTGTGGATTCATGAAATCCATTCATTTCTCCATTCATGCATCCCACAAACATTTATTGAAGCCTCTCCTCTGTGCCAGGCATCTGCTGGGTGCCGGGCCAGGGGAGGGACATGACGGGTGTGTGCAGTTCTGGGATGTTGACGTTAAGAGAAATAAGATACAGGCCATATCCTTGAGGAGATCACAGGAGAGTGGGGGAGAGAGAGTCATAGAGGAGATGTGTGCGCCTTTGTGAGGGGATGGAAAGGTTGGGGAAGGGTTTTCCAGACAAAGGAATAGCGTGTATTGGCAGGAGCTGTAGATTTTGCTGGTGCTTCATCCAGATACACTTTACGGGGCCACTGCATCTGTCCCACAGCTGCAGGCTATGGTCCTTCCTTCCATCTGATGCGTCCCTGTCAGGTCATGTGTCTGGCCAGGACCAATACCAGTTAACAGGAAATGCTGTACTCTGATTGGCTTAACTAATCGAGACATGCCTCCAGAGCTGGGAATGGGATTTGCCTTCAGTGACTAACAGCTTGGACTTGGGAGCCAGAACGCTGGCATCCAAAAACATGCCTGTGCCGCTTACCGGCTCTGTGACTTCAAGCACCTTGTTGATCTCTCTGGCTGGCCACAGGGCATGAGAAACAAGAGAGTTGTGGTTAATATCGAGGCAAAGTATCAGGACAAGATGGAAATACTTCCTGGCAGGTCTACACTAACCCTAAAGTTGGGGGTTATATGCTGGGACATCTGCATGGGGTTCAGGTGACCACTGAACCCCTTTACTTATGCACATGCAGGTGGGCCTGGCCGCTGGAATTTCATAGTGGGAAGGGCTTCAGCTTCCCATGGATTCTCAGATATGTTGAGATCCACTGCACTGAATGAACTCCCAAATCACACAATTAACCACCTGTATTCCTCGCTCATTTTCTGATAACTTCTCACCTCCAACAAGGAAATGTGGGCAAGTTGTGTCTCTCAGATCCCATAATTTGTGAATCTGAGGCCAGGGCCTGGGGGATGCCAAAGACCCCAGTGCATCCTGCTCAGGGGTGCTCTAGCCCCTGTCTGAGCCATCAACAGAGACTCAGAGTCAGACTGCTGGTCTTTCACATGATTCAACATTAATTAGTGAGAAGCCTGGACCCTGTGGCCCCGCAGAACCCCATTTCACACTCAGCAGGGCTCCAAATCCCACCCTCACGTCACCCAGGGCAGCTACTCCAGTGTGGCCTGGACAGTCAAGCAGCAACTTACAGTTCACAGCCATGAAGGTAGAGATGGCGAGTCTGCATTGAAGAAATTTTATAGCAGTCCAACACAGTAACCTTGTTTGTTTCATCTAATAGTTTAAAAAAATGGGGCTTGCATTGTTCATTCCTTTTTTCATTTTTCCAATCATCCATTTCTGTTGTATTTTATCAAAGTATTAGCCTGAAAAAACCCCTGCTCTTCTCATAGAGTTTGGGAAGCAGTGACCCAGGGAACCTGGCCGGCACTGCCAAGACAGCTGTTGGGCGGAGCTGCAGGAGCAGGGAGCAGACGAGCCTGATACGCACATTCAGCTGTGGAATTTCTGTAAGGGCTCCTGTAACCTGAAAATTGGCAGAAGTTTCACTTCATTCTACAATATATCCACTTTTGTTTTAATATAAACCTCAGTTTGCTGTTTTGTTTATATTCATTCAAGTTGTCAAGTAAAATTTTAGCGCCAAGAAGATGCACAGTGAGTTTTTAGTTTGAGTCTCTGAATAAAACACACATGTTATGTGTATGATTCCGAGTACCCTTTGAAACATCATCATACATCCCTGGGAAATAGCAGCCTGTGTCATCTGGGGAAGCAGCTTTGCAGCAGATATTCAATAGCATTTAGGTCTTAATTTGAGATTTAAAAGCAATTGCGTGGCTAGGTCAGTTAAGTGTCCGACTCTTGATTTCAGCTCAGGTCATGATCTCAGGGTCGTGGGATCGAGCCCCAGTCAGGCTCCATGCTTAGTGGGGAGTCTGCTTGAGACTCTCTCCCTCTCCCTCTGCCCCTCCCCTCCACGCTCTTTCTCTCTCTCAAATAAGTAAATCTTTTTTTAAAAAAGATAAAAGCAATTTGAGTGGAAGAGGCGTTTTTGTTTTTGTTTTTCAAAAAGCAAATGTAAGTTCAATAGTTTTGTACAAGTGTGGCTTTCAGTGCAGTCTTAATATATAGTCATCAATGCAGTCTCAGTATATAGGAGCAAACTCTTAGATAGTGTTCACTGTGCGCTAGGGAATGTTCTAGGTGCTTCTTCTACATCAACCCATATAACCCTTCAGCATTCTTTAGAGATAGGTGCTATTAAGAGCATCTACATGTTATAGATGCAATACTAACCCCAGGGTTGCTAGGTCACTTGCTCAAGGTCACACAGCTGGTAGGTAACAGAGCTCAGGTTTTCACTCAGGCAGCCTGGGGCCAGACACTGGCTCTGAGCTTATCCACTGGACTGTGCCTCCCCAGAGCCCTCCAAATGGGACAACCTTAGAGGCTGTGTCAGCTTAATAAAGTTGTGCTGCATGAAGAGTACTACTAGTATGTTTGACTCAGGACCAAAGAATTACAGGGAAGCTAAAGTTATACACAGGTCTGCCTTAGACTGTGCTCGGATGACATTGACTGGGTTATGAAACTGGTAAATAGACTGACTTTTAGCGCCCTGTCTGCTGTGCATTCTGCCACCTGGGTGATGCCTCAAGTCAGGTCCACCTGGAGAAGAATTGTGTTTGGGGCTGTCCAGTTCAAGGCACCCTGGCTAGAGCAATTTGCTGGAAAATTTGGGGCAGTTTTATAGCCACAAGGACACCCTATCAATTCCACTGACTCTTTTGGACATGCCTGATTTTGTCGTGGCTGTGAAGATTCAGCCCTTGTGAATTATCCACACACCAACCCACATCAGCATTCGATTTGGTGTTTCAAGCATCCCATTTGGTTTTGAAATTAGTTGAAGAGGATGCTATTTAGGGGCCATGTGAAAAAAATATATAATCGGTCTTGTGCTTATGAAAAAAAAAATTGCCGTGTTCTGATTAACTGCACATGACGTGGAGATATATCCCTGTGAAAATGACCTCCATTTGCAGTCTGATTTTGATTTGCAGGCTGTGGAATTAGATTCCACCTCATTGGTTTTATGTTTCTCCCATCGTTTGTCCATTCATTCACCAAACATTTATTGAGCACCAACTACAGCCAGGCCCAGTGCTAGGTGCTTGGGGAGAGGAAGAGAAGGAGAATATCCAAGAATGAATAAGTCCTGATTTCTGTCCTTGAGTTTAGTTTTGTTGGCGAGATGGACATGGAAATATGTAAAACCCAAGCCAGAATCTATGATGGATCCCAAATTAATTCATTTCCTAATAGCTTCGTTATTTTGATTATTACAAATACCAGGTTGTATTGCCTGAGAGTCTGTTACTGAGCTATCAGTTACTGCTTATCTACAACTAAGGTTGAAACAACCAGTCAGGTGTTTATAAGGCTAAACTCGGGATGATGAATAGAAGTGGTAGTAGCATTTGTGTACTTGACCCATTCTAGTTAAAACAAAGTCAACAAACAAAGGACCGAAAGCATGTCCCTGATGCACCTGTATCTAGCCCAGTAACACAACCTCCGTCTGCCCCCAGCTTCACGGAGCACTTCCACATCCACAACAAAATTACCTTGTGGCAGTAACCTCTGATGATTGGCATTGCCATCTAGGGAGAGTTAGGTGACTTGCCCAAGGCCACCCAGCTAGTTAGTGATAGAACAGGGGTCTCTAATCCATGCCTTCTCGTTCTCTGTCCCACCTGGTTCATCATGCTACCTCAACTATGTACTGAACATCTATGGTACATTTGGCTTTGGATTCACTTTATGATTGGACAGCATAATTCCAGTCTCCAGATATGGGTCATCTGGGTCACCTGACCAGTCATTTTATGACTGTAGGTGAGTGGCCATTCTGCACCTGGTAGCATCATGATGAATCCAGTTAGGACAGCAGCATCTTCCAGAGCCAGCTCTTCACAGTCCACTCCAGTCACTTTCCTGGCCTCAAAACCTTGATGTTTTCCTTTATTGTTTGAAGGAAATATCTCTCTGGAATAATCTACTAGACGATCATTAAAAAAAAACAAAAAGAAAACAGCCTTTTTTTTTTTTTTTTTTTTGGTTTGACTCAATTGGGAAACTCAACTCAGCTTTTTGAAAGTCAGAGTGGCCTTTGTGTTTGGAAATTAAATTTTTACAGCACCCGGGGGGTAGTTATTACTCACTGGATACTTTTAGGAATTTAAATGTGATCGATTAATTGATGGTAAAAATTATATTATGTAAATGCAAATCCAGAATTGAATTTGGTGTTCACAGACGCCTGAAAACATTTTAAAAGGCCAGGGTAGGCCTGAGGAAATTGAAGTTTTAGTCATTGCTGTGAAAAAAGAAAAAAAAAAATGAAAGAAAGAAAAAGTGAGTTTGCAAGAAACTCAGTAATGAAGGCCAGAATTTTCTTTTTCTTTCCTTTTTGGACAATGTTATCGTGATCTGTTATCACAACCTAACTGTGCCATAGAAGCTCTGATGTAAGGAATCAGGCGAGCTTTTGTTTGACCCTTTTTTGTTAGAGATTCTGCCCTCCGAGTCTTATCAAGCTTATAAAGCTCATAAACACTGGAACCCCAAACAACTTAGGGAGATAGAAAGACAAAAACTGAAAGAGAAGAAGGGGGGGAAAGAATGGAGATAAAATGAAATTGAAGAGGGTAACACAATAGAATCTGGAGCCATTAATTTTTATAGCTGATGCAGCTACTAATATTTTATGAGGTTTGGAAATATGAGTATAAAAAACACCCTCATATCTGCCCTTGCTCTCTCTGTTGTTGTTTTAATACAAAGATAAGCCCATCATATTTTGTACCTTGAATACGGCCTTATTACAGTTAAATACCCGATGGTAGAAAAGATTCTGCAAGTTGGAGTTTTTCCAAATCAGCGTCCTTTTGTTTCTGCTTAGTTTGATTTTCCACCTTCTCCAACAGAAATTCATGGACCATGTCACGTGCCATTTCTCTCACTTGTTTCTTTCTTTCTTTTCTTTTCTTTCTTTCTTTTTTTTTTTTTTTTTAACTTATCAGACCTTATTTCCAGTTAAATTGCAGTGAGGTTTGTGTTCACTAGCTTTCCAGGACTGTACTGCCGGCAATGTCTCCATTTAAATGTAGATTTTGACTTTACACTGGGGAGGGAGGTGAGAGCCTTCCTGGCATAGAATTAACACCAACGTGAAAATATGAGCTTGAGATAGATGCCCCGTTTCCCTAAGCAGGGCTGTGTGAGCCCAGTTTGAGTATTCGGAGCCATTTATTTACAAGTCGCCTTGTACCCCACAGGGGGAAAACATGGCCCGATTTAGGGCTATATTCTTCCTGAGGCCACAACACCAAACTTTAGGTCAAGGAAATCAAAATGCTGAAGGGTTGCACAGAGACTGGTATGCATACTGACCGGATGCCGTGGGGGCGCTTCCCATGACCCTTTGGAATTAATGATAAATAGGATTAAAAGGGCATGTTTAAGAACTATTCACATCTCTTTTCATTGTTCAGGAGCTTTGTCTACTATGAAGAAATGGAATAAAAATATATACACTGTAAATAAAGCTTAATCATGTATCGAACATAAAGCACTTTGAATCAGATCCCCCCACTTCACATTACTTTGTTTTAGCTGGACTGTGGTAGATACATATGAAGTGCATTTTGTTTTATTTTTTAAAGATTTATTTATTCATTTTGGAGAGAGAGAGAGCAGGGGGAATGGGAAAGAATCTCAACCAGACTCCCCACTGAGCACGTAGCCTCGATCTTATGATCCTGAGATCGTGACCAGAGCCGAAATCAAGAGCTGGACACTCAACCAACTAAGCCACCCAGGTGCCCCACTGTGAAGTGCATTTTAAAGCAAGTTAATGAAATTCACAATTTGCCCTTCCCTCTCTCTCTCTCTGCCCCATTTTATTGACAGGCCATAAAAAGGGGGCAAAATTAAGTAGCTATACTCACATCTAGATAACTTATACAAGTTTTTTCTC
Source organism: Halichoerus grypus (assembly GCF_964656455.1). Classification (NCBI taxonomy): domain Eukaryota; kingdom Metazoa; phylum Chordata; class Mammalia; order Carnivora; family Phocidae; genus Halichoerus; species Halichoerus grypus. Next base: position 8,099,174 of record NC_135726.1, read on the forward strand.
AGCTATTCATGAGACAATTCTACTCCCAACTGACACTGACCTGGAGACTCCTGCACCTTTCAAATGATTCAATGAAGAAAGTACATAACTTTGTCAAGAGCTCTTCAAATACCCTATCCCAGTGAGGTCATAAAGATACTTGTACTTGTAAAATTATGTATCTTGGTTTGGTTTACCAAAAATATGGTACTCTACCTCTCCTAATGCCCCAAATAGAATCCAGATCATACCATGCAAAAATGGTTCTAAGCCTTAATGATATATGATTCTTAATCTACCACCATATGCAAGCTGCATGATTTTGTTCAAGTTACTTAACCTCTCTGTGCCCAAGTTTGCCTCTCTGTAAGTTGGGAATAATAATAGCATTTCCACCATGAGTTAATTTGGAGGATTAATTCACTGCAAGCATGGAAAGACCTTAGAATGGTACATGGCACAAATAAGGGCTCAGCAAATGTTCAGAATTCACACCTGCACACACCCCCCCCAACACACACACACGTTGATATAGAATTCTTTTCTGGAGATTTAAGGAGCCAGAGAGAAGAGAGAGAAAGGAGTAGCTGTAGACTAAAGTCAAGTATCATCTACTTTTCCAGAGACCTTGATATAGGGAGAAAAAATAAGTATTTCCAGTAATAAGAAAACAGTCAGGGAGTCAAGTCAAAACCAGCAGATCCTGACAGAAATGAGAAAGAAAGAAGACAAAGGCAGGTATTTTAGTGAAGACCCCCAGATGCCCGACTCAGCTCAAAGGCCCAGGGTCTCCCAGGGCTAAAAAAATTAAGATTCCCTTCCCACTTTGACAGCCAGACCCAGAAAACCATCGCTTGCACCTCATCTGGTCTAAATATTCAGTTTACAAATGGATGTTGTTCAGCATCGTGTGTTATAGATGCTTTATGTTTATTTAAGAACTCAGTTTCAAGGAATGTTTTCCAGACGTGTGGTTCACCGCAATAGACAGCTGTTGATATTCAGATCCCATGAGCATTATAATATGTTTAAAAATTGCGACACTTTTAAAACCAGATGTTCTACATAAACTGCACACGGGGGAGAAAAGTAGAGAAAGGAAGAAGAAAGAAAGAGAGAGAGAGAGAGGGAGGAAGGAAGGAAGGAAGAAAAGAGGACTGTCATTTGGTATAACAATAAAGCCGTTCGTGCTCACAGAAAATTCACAACAGATTGAAGTGAACCCCGTAAAGCTTGTTCTGGGTTTTCTTCTACAGGAAAGATTAAAGGAAAAGCATTTTAACAGAAAGGAAAGTTCTGTCCTCAGTAAAGACAAGCAAGAGAGCCATAGCTAAAGCCTGAAGGTCAACCACTGGCACTCCTGTGGTTCAAGGTTTTTTACCACAGCTATTTTCTGGGATACACTGAGCATGTGTGTACTTAACTGACTTCCAGCTCTTCTGAAGTTCTATGTGTATTGATCAGTTTTATAAGCAACCTCCACTTCTTTCCTAAGAGTTCCTTTGGGTGGAAGCGGGCTGAGTGATGTGTTGCATTATGTGGGTATGTGTATGCGTGATGGAGTCTCATGGTTACAGGTGGAACTTCTGAGGTCAGACTGCCTGGGTTCAAATCCCACCTCCACCATTGCCAAGCACACGTGGGCAAGATACTTTATCTAAGAGTCCTTTGCTCCCTCCATAGAATGGAGACCATGACAGCACCCACCTAATAAGGGAGCTAAAGCATTCAGCACACTGCTTGGTCCATAATAAATACTCAATACACTCTAGGTAGTTAATATGTAAGACTTTTTTCTTTCCAGTTCAAACCATTTAAGACTAACTTGCTTTGAGAGAAAGTTTGACAACTCTACATCATCCCCTGGTATAATTGGATAATTTAGGGTGTCCTCAAGTCAGTCTTGAAAATCACTGGTCCACACAATTGGAAATGATCAGTTTGGGGAGAAATGGAGCAGTAGGATGGTGTAATGGAAAGGTGGCATAATCAGACAGCCCTGGGTCTGTGCCTGGCTCTGCACCTCACAAGCTGTGTGGCCTTGCAGAGAACCTCTTTCCCTTGGGCCCCAATTGCATCCTTGGCCATAAGAGGGGGTAAGAAATTAAAAGGAGCCAATTTAGGTAAAGTGCCTTGCATACAGTAGGCACTCAACCAATGTTTATTGATTTTATTCCATTGTTTATATGGTTCCTAAAAAACATGTTTTATGTATTTATCAAATGGCCTCTGCCCAAGTCCAGAATTTATTAAACTATATTTTTCATATATTATCTCTGCTAAAAACCGACCAACAAACAATCCATCCAACCAACCAACAAAACAACAAAATGAAACTAAAATAATAAACAGAACTATCAGAGCAAAATAGAGCAAAATGTTTAATGGCTATGCATTGACTCTTGTATAAATATAAGACCCCTACTTACCTCTCCAATGCCATCTCTCACCATTTCTCCCCATCCCATCCTCTCATGCAGCCACCTGAAGTGAGTCGCTTCTTAAACATCTTCATCTCCAGGTGCCTGGGTGGCTCAGTCGGTTAAGCGGCTGCCTTCAGCTCAGGTCATGATCCCAGGGTACTGGGATCAAGCCCCACATTGGGCTCCCTGCTCGGCAGGAAGCCTGCTTCTCCCTCTCCCACTCCCTCGGCTTGTGTTCCCTCTCTCACTATCTCTCTCTCTGTCAAATAAATAAATTAAAAAAAAATCTCCATCTCCTTCACCTGTGGCCTTTGCCCTTCATGCCCTTCTGTCCCACACTGTCTTCAGGCTTCATGTCTCCGCTCAGACCACTTCTAGAAAGCCTTGTGCAAGGTGTGCCCCACTCCTTTGTGCTCTCTTAATACTTACTGCTGACTCCTATCCCAACCCGGAGTTCCCTGTGTTATCCTTTCCTATTAGTTTCTCTTATTTGACTGCAAGCTTTTTTAAGGCAGAGGTGGTGCCCTATTTGCCATATTACTTCACCAATCAGCGCAATGCTGTCCCTGGAGAACTGAATGAATACTTGGCGAATGCATGAATAAATCACTGCATGGATGGATGCATGGGTGGATAGGTGAGTAGGTATGTGGATAGATAGATGGATGGGTGGATATGATGGATGAATGAATCATCTGGGACTGGAAAGGTGAATCTCTGACCTCAGCTACCTAGAACATTTTTGACTGGTTGGTTGTGAGATCCAGCAGCTGAATGTGGCTCATAAAATCAACAGTGACAATGAATTAATTATGAATCCAGACCTTCTTTAGTTGCTAACTGACTTCACCTCTGGTAAGTTCTATGTACCCCCTCAACGTGGCCTTCTTGGCTGTGCCAGCTCTGCTCTGCCTATTTCTCAGCCTCATTTCTCACCACTGGCTGTCTTTTCATCTGTGCTTCAGACTCACCAGCAGGACCTTTGCTCCTGTACATCTTCAAAGTCTCCTTGCCTACAGTGTCTTGGGCATATTATTCTCCCACATTCTCCTGCCTGATTCATCCTTTGGGGATGAACTTCACTGTGGCTTTTTTTAAGTGAGTTTTTCAAAATGTGCTCTGTCTTCAATCCTCGTGTCCAAGCTGGGTAAGGCCCCTCTGGTATTTGTGCTTACAGCCCCTTCTCCTGCCTGACATAGCATTTATCACAATTCTAATTATGTAGGAACTGATGTGATTATTGGTTTAACCTCTGTCTCCTCAACCACGGTATAAGCTTGAGGGACCAAGCACAGAGTATTCACTGCTGTAATCCCAGGGCATTCAGGGCATTGCTGGGGGCCTGACAGAGAGTATGCACTTAAGAAATAATGCTCATCATTGAAATTAATATATGGGGAGCAGGGTTCCATGAACCCCATTAACCCCATTGTTTGCAGAGTGCAGGATTGGTATTCATTTGGCATGAACTAATATCATTGTTCCAGTTGTTTGTAGCACATGTCCATTCTGATTAGTCAGATCTGACTGGTTAGTTATAGATATGGTCAGTATCTCAGGTTTTGTATCATATTTTCAAATGGGGTTTGCAATAGATCCCTATCCCCCCAAATGAAGTCAAGATCCCCTGCTCTGGAATCTGAAAAGAGCTAATATCATGGAAAGTTCTGGAAAGCCATCAGGGCTTCTGCCCACAGTCCTGGGCAATGAGTCAGTCTGTGTTTTCCATCTGTGCCTGCCTTGTATGTGTTCCCTGACACATGGTCCTTCCCAGCTGTATGTTACACATGAAGGATATTCTGGGGCACTTGAAGTCATCGATGACTCATCTCTAGGGAATGAGTGGCTCACCCAGAAAGACATATATGGAACAGAACAACATGCACAGCATTTTCTCTCCTTTGGGGAAAAAAATGTTCAAAAACGTCTGGGGAGAAACAGAGCTCAATGGCACACATGGCATATGTGAGCATCTCCCTCTATTGTCACCAGGGTGTGGGGAGGAGGAGGAAGAGGAAGAAAAGGACAAGTCAAACAGCTATCTTTACCTAAAATGAGAATGCACAGCCCTGCCCAGATACTCCATCACAAATGGCAAAGAGAAGGATCGATAATAAGAAGGCAACACATATTGTTTACTGTGAGGCAGGTACTGTGCTGAGTGCCTGCTAGGCATTCTTTACTTCATGAGCTTGGTACTGTTGTTATCCCATTTGTGTATGATCAAAACCAGCCTTGGGGAGGTTAAGTAACTTTCCTAAGGTCATTTATCTCACAAGTGGTGAAAGTGAGATTCACCCTTGGATCTGAATCCAGGTTGGTCCCTAAACTACCATACACTGTGCCAAGGAATCAAGGGATCTTCTTTTGGACAATAGGGACAGCTATGCTGGCATACCTAGGTAATCACTGAATAAGTATTTACTGTGTACCTACTATTTGCCTGGTGCTGTTCAAGGTGCTGGTCATAGATTGGTGGTCAGATCACATTAGTTCCTTGACCTCTGGAATGTGGTCTGGGGGAAATTAACTTTAAACAATTAACTACATTGGAAGAGTCTTTATAAAGGAAACTAGAAGTGTTGGAAACCCAGAAGCCATACAAGGGTATAGGATGTTCATTCAGTAAAAAGATACACCCTAGAATGTACTATTGATCTTTGCAACAGAAAAAAAAAAAAAAAAGCAGCCCATGAAATTGTGATCAATGAAGGTTGTACAAGGGTCTTCCACTACACTGTAAGCCCTGAAAGCTCCATAAGAGTAAGAATGGTATTGGATCCACTTATGTCGGCATCTCTGGTGTGTACCGCAGGGCCTGGCATATGAAAGATCCTCACTCAATATTTGTGGATGAACGGATGGAAGAATGCATAAAGGTCGTAGATGCCCACAAGAAGTATGGTATGAGCCTAGAAAGTTCTTATCACAAGAAAAAAATTGACTAAGTTGGGGAAAGAATGGGGGAAACAAGGAATAGCCATGGCACCAAGGCAATATGCCACTAATTCAGAGGTCTTCTGAGATGTTAGTACCAATGCTCTTTCAATCAAGAGCCCAAAGGAGAGGAAAGGCTTGAATGAGAGGCCATTAGTTATGACATCAATCTGAGAGGAAGCTGTGGAAACTCATCATGCCTTACCAGTTTCCTCAATGTCCAGACCCACATAGGAAATCAAGTGAGAAGTCCTGGTTGAAAATTCTTGTCTTAATTCTAATTAGGTAAAAAGCTTCCAGGGACTGATGGGTGGATGAGCCTACTTACCATTTGGTGTTTAACATCAGCTGGTAGATTAGAATTGCTATCACATTCACAATGCCCTGGTAAAAACAAGAATTGCTACATTCTTACACAGGATATGGAATTAACTATGTAAACGGCATTATGTAACTGATGTTAAGTGAGTTCAGTGACAACACCTTTAAATGGAGGGGATTTCTTGTGAAATTTAATGACCCTAGAAGTTTTAACAGAAACAACAGGACTTGAAAGTATCAGTAGGAGTAGTTGTAGTCATCACAGAAGTACAACTTTTAGCAGTAGAAGTAAAACAAATAGTAACTACTATTATTTCAGCCTCCAGTAAGGAACAGACCTGAGATATATGATACATGATGTGTGTGTGTGTGTGTGTGTGTGTTTGTGTGTGTGTGTGTATGTGTGTGTTTGTCTACAGAGACAGAAGGAGAGATATTATTTAACTCTAACAAAATCTATGATTTTATATGGTTATAGCAACTATTATTTCCCACATTTTTTATAATGGGGAAATGGAAGCATGATGAGATGAAGGGTCTTGCCAAAGGTGATATAGCTAGTAAGTAGCAAGACAGAGTCCGAATCACTGTGCAATACCAACAATCATCTTTCCACTGGATGCTATTGTTTGGACACATGCCAGAGTTTTTGAAACTCAGAGAAAAGGGAAAGCTTGCTGGCAACTCAGCAAAGGCAATTATGAACAAACCAAGACTATACTTGGTAAATACATATGTCTGGCTGGAGTGGGCTGTGAATGTTGGGAACAAAAGTAAAGCAGGGTGGGAAAGGTTGACTGGGTCATGGAAGATCTGTTACCAGAGGATGGGATCTAGACTCTATCCTCTTGGCAACATGGAGCCTCTGACCCATTCTGAGCAGCAGCATAATTTGTTAAGAATTATTTGTAAGGCTGAAGGGCTGGGAGAGGATGGAGGCAGAGAGGCCAGCCAGAAGGCTGTTGCAATAACTTACCGAGGAGTCCTAGACTCGTGTTGTCATCCCATTATGAAGAAATGTCTGTATTTGCCCAAGTCATTGACGTCAGCTTCTCAAAAAGACATTAAAGACCATGCATGGTCTGATTCCATTTCTCTCTTTAGCATCCTCTAGTGCCTTCCTCCCACCTTCGTTCGTGACAATTTAGTTCACTGATCTTTTTTTTTTTTTAAGATTTTATTTGTTTATTTGACAGAGAGAGACACAGTGAGAGAGGGTACACAAGCAGGGGGAGTGGGAGAGGGAGAAGCAGGCTTCCCGCAGAGCAGGGAGCCCGATGCGGGGCTCGATCCCAGGACCCTGGGACCATGACCTGAGCTGAAGGCAGACGCTTAATGACTGAGCCACCCAGGCACCCCTAGACCACTGATCTTTTAGTTGTTCAAGTTTTCTGAACTCCTGCCCAATTCACATAAGCTACCTTTGTTCCTGAAAAATACTCTTGCATTCTTCAGAGGATGAACCCCTATGCATCTCACACAACCTTCCAGTCTCAACATCAGCCCCACATCCTCCTGGGAAATTTCCCTAACTCTTCTGAATGCTTGGATGGCCCCCTTGATACATTTGCATAACCCCATGGCTTCTCTGTTCACCCTACTTATCATCACAGCTTTCCTGAGTTTGGTCATATCATTTCTCATCTGCTTCTATTGTTTTGTCATTTATTCCTTGAGCACTTGTAGGTCTGCTTTGAGGCCTCACTTCATAGAGATCATGCTTTAATCTCTTGGAAAAGTTGGCCAAGTATATGCAATTGACATTGCCAAGTTCCCCTGAGATAACCATCTCACTGGATCACACTGCTTAAGAACATTCTAGCACAGGATACAATTGTCCAAATTTACCACTCAGGGAATGGAGGGTTGTAGGATTTGGAGGGAAGCAGTATGCTTAATGATAGAGTCAGCCCTGTAGTTGGTCTGTTCAAAGCATCATATGTGCTAGAACCTTACTCAGAGGGTGCACCAAGGACCAGCAGCAGCAACGTCACCTGAGAATTGCTAGAAATGCATAGCCTCAGCAACCCCCCCCAGACTTACTGAATCCAAATCTGCACTTTGACAAAATACCCAGGTGACTGATGTGCACATAATTTGTGAAGCACTGTTGTAGAAGACCACCAGGGCAATGCCTATTGCCATAAAAATCATCCAGTCCTGTACTGGTGTCTTCATCAGTTGGATTTTACCCATACTCTATGAAGAATGTCTTAGGGAAGATAGCCCACAGCTTGAGAGAGAAAGCCTATGACTGTATTCGAAGCTTCAGAGTTTGTTAATATTTTTCAAAATATGAGTCTATGACAGCTGGGATTTACTACCTATTTGAGGGGGAGAATGGCTGCCTGAGCAAACATACTGATCAATAATTCAAATTAAGAAATCCCATTTTTAACACTCAGCCAGACCAAAATGATGGCAAGGCTCAAGTTGTAATTATTACAAACTTCAGCTATTAGAGATTCCACTCTGATTCCTGTAGCCAGGAAAAGAGAAAGATGAGAAAAACCACTCTGCTTCTCTTAAGAGATTGCGCTTCTTCAAGACATGACCAATGGTTTGTATTATCCCCGTGGGAATCTTTCATTGTGGGCTGTATCATATTCTCAAAGAGTATGCACTGGGTCTCCATTAATGAAGATGGAGACCCTTGGTTGAGTGGAGAATATGAAGCTTGCAAACACAACAGATTGTTTCCCAAAGATCCAGATATATCTAACATCCTAAATGTGATTTTGAGGCACTCAACTCTCTTGGGCTGTAATTTGTTTTCTGAGAGGACAGTTTAAGAGAACGTGGTCTTCCCGGGCACCATGAGAAATGTGAGTTACATAGAAGGAAGAGTTTCTTCACAGCACAAGGCAGAAATCAATGAGGGGATTGTCTACGAGTGTCTCCACTTTGGGAATGTCTTTATACATGTAATGGATGGCCGTGTTCTACAGAAGGATATTCTCCCTGGAGGCTGAAGGATGAAGCTGATGACCTTCAGAGGCATTTACCAATTTTTCTGGGCTGTAGCTTTGTGACAAAGCCAAACTATTTTGGAAATAAAAATAAAAAGTATGAATCTGTGGTTCGATATTTGCAGCACAAAATAGAGTGCCAATTCCACTCACTTCAATACTCTTTTCACTGGAAATGGAGAAGTCCTGCACGAAAGTAGAGCGCCCAGAGGAATCTCACATTCACTCCTTCCAGAGCTTCAGTGCAGCTTCTCTCCCTTGATTTATACTCTACAAGGGGCCCAACTATGCTCTTTCCCCATCTTTGTAGTGCCTCAGTTTTAAAAATGTATGCACTACTTGAATCAATATATTTAATCCTTTGAAGGGACTTGGAGGCGGATGATCTCTTGTTTACGGATGAGAGTAATGGGGCTCAGAGATGCTAAGACATGTTCTTCAGGTCACCTGCCTCAGCTTCTATGAATCCAAATGGGAACCCAAGGACTTTCACTCCAGATTCAGAACTCTTAGCCATTAACTAGAGCAAATAGTACTGAGAGCCAGGCACTGTCCTAAGTTTTCACGTCAATAAGAATAAAATACACAGAACACACACATGCTAAGGAGGTGTGGAGAGGAGCTGGGGTCGTCTTGGAGGTAGCCTTTGAAGAAATGTCCAGTCCCAGATAGGCTATCGTTGGAGTGCCCCATTATTCAATACTCTGGCATGGTGGTAGTGAAAGTGTACATTTCCAACTAAATGTATATAAAATGAGGAATGCTTTTGTGTGCAAGTAACAGAAAACCTGACTCCAGAGGCTTAAACAAATAAGAACTTAGTTTACTCTTATTGCACGAAATCTGGTGGTAAGAAGTTTCTGGAATTAGTTGAATACAGTGGTTCTCAACTAGGTTTTGTGCACTGTTACCCCCCCCCCCATAGGAGCATTTGGCAATGTCTGGATGTATTCTGGGTTGTGACAACGGGGAAACCTGTTTTTTATTGTCACTAAATGCTGCTGGCATCTAGTGGGTAAAGGTCAGTGATGCTGCTAAGCATTCCACAATGAACAGGTCAGCTCCCACAACAAAGAATTATCTGGCCTCAAATGTCAATAGTCCTGAGGACGAAAACTCTGGATCGCGTAGTGAATGATATCAAGGCCCATCTCTGCATTTCTCTTGGCCTTCACCTCATGGTCTCAAATTAGCTGCTGAGCCACACCCTCATTTGAGACATGGTAATGTGGCATGGTAGAAAAGATGGCTGCCATAGCTGTGTCTCTTCGATTTGTTGGGAAAAGAAATGCCTTCCCAGAACCCCGAGAAAACCTCCACTTCCATATGTCTGGCCGGAAATATGACCCCATAAGGGATCTGGCATAGGTAACCTCTTGCATGGGACTGAGGATACTGCTGTCCCAAAGAAGCTCAGGGTCTGTTGGCAAGGAAGGAGAGAATGGAGCGTGCCACAACTAGTGTGTGCCACAGAGGCTGATACATTGAACTGATATTCCTCACAAATGCAGGTAGTTCTTTCCAATCAGTCTTATAGAAGCCATGAAAAGTGCAGTGACCACACCCTCTTTAATGGTGTTAAACTGAGTGGCCTCTTTATTCTGCCAGCATCTCTATTTAAAGGGCTAGCCCCATCTCCCAAAAGCAAATGTTTTTAAAGCCTGTTTCCCATTGATAAATCGTCTGAGCAGAGACAGATTGAATTATTTATCTAGACTCTAAAAATCAGTATGGGCTATTCTCAACGCGGCTGTGGTCCAATTTTAGAAAATGTATTTGTGGTGCAATAAATAACAATATTAATCCCAGACTCCTTTTATTGCTGTTTGATTCATTCATTCAACAGATATATAGAGGGCTCTGATTATGACTGCTTGGCTGAAGTATCAAATCATGGACATGGTAAAATTTCCAGAGTGTAAGCTCCTTGAAGGAAGGGATCATGTCGTTCTTGAACATCTGGATATCCACAGAGCCTGGCTCGCTGAATAGCTCATGAATGAAGTGTTATCTTCGTGGGGACTATGTTCTAGTTGGCGGTGGGGGTGGATATGGAAGGTATTATGATACTTCTCAGAAGTGTCAGATACTCTAGGATGGTCTCCACATCCAGCTTTGGGGGAATCGGAAGATTTACGGAAGGAAAAGCTATCTAATGTGAAACCTGAAAGAAGAGGAGTCAAGATCAGTGAATCTGCATTGCATCCCCTTCTCACCCACTCACCCCAGACCACCTCCTCCCTTTCCCATATATTTATTACATACTATATTTAATATATATTTATCATAAAATTATATATATAATTTTATTTAAGGAGGTAGACAACTCAATATTAAGATTTTAAAATTTCTTCTAAGTTCCAACAGTTTGTGAGTCTATGATTTCAGTTCAGTTTTCTGGCTGGAATAAACATCAAGATGGCCTTCCTTTTTGAAGCCTCACCACATACCAGAGACAGAGGAAAAGAGAAAGGAAAAGCTGGACACTCAGACTCCCTCTGAGTTTTTGCATAAGCTATCTCTGTAGGTAGGTCAGAGGTGTTGTTGGCTGCACAAATGTGTTTCTGTTTTGTTCACGTCCCCTTTGCCGCCTCAACCTTCCTGGCCCCCACATTCTGGCATACCATTGTCCAAGAAACTGCAGCCTTCTCCTTGCTGGCAGCCCAGCCTCCCAATACAGAGCTGCCTCTTGGGGATGCTTTCATGACGTTTTTGGTTGGAGCAGCTTCTCTGAAGCTTCCGTGTAGGAGGGAGTCATAATTCTCTCCAGATTATTCTGTTTGTCCTGTGTGAGGAAGACTCCATTGCCAGAAATGGATTCACCAAGCCAGTAACCCATGACTCAGCTCACAGTGGTCTCAGTCACAAAGTATTGTTCACCTTTGGCCCAAAGAAGATTTGTTCGCACCCACCATGTCTATCTGCATGTCTATCTGTGTGCTTACTGATAGCACTTACTGGGTCACACTTACTTTTAACCTATCCATCTATGGCTTTCTAGTATTTGATGAGCTCTATTTTTCTGCCGTTCATTGAACTAATATTTACTGAGCACCTACTATGTGCTTGATGAACACAATGGTCAATGAGACAGATACAGTAGTCTCTGTCCTAATGAATATTACATGCAGACATTCAATTAAATACTCGATTGTAAAAAAAATGCAATGCAAAACAGAGAAGGGTGCTTGGATGATCATGTGCCATGGGGACACTTAGCAAGGGCCCTAGCATATATAGCATGTCAGGGTGGGCCCCACAAGAAGTGCTCTCTGTAAGTGAGGACAATAAAATAAGGACAAAGACTGTGTCTCATCTGTCTTGCATCTCTAGGGCCTGCTTTGCCAGGAATACAAAAGTGTATGCTAACTGGAATAAATGAATGAGTCTGCTGCTGAGGTATCTTCTGGGTCCTGCTCCTCCCCTCCTCCCCATTGGCTTACTGGCTGCCCGCAAGCCCTCACCATCCCTCTTTTCCACAGCAGCCTCCCAGCTGGCTCCGTCACTTCTGCCGCTGGACCCTCCCTCTCCAGCCTCTGCCGTGATGAGAGCCTTAAATCACAAAATGGATCATCTCGTTCTTTTGCACAAATCCTCCCATGGTCACAGGGTAGACCCCACACTCTCTGTCCTTCCTCATTGAGGTCCCTGTTTCCATAACATAGATCCTCACATGGATTCCTCAACTAGCCACACTCTTTCTTTCTATTGTACCTTTGCACCTGCTGTTCCCTTTGCCCCAGTGGCATTTCTTTTCCCTCACGTGGTGAACACACTAGCATGCTTGCAGAGCCCATACATGGAACACCATCTTGGTTACGTTTTCCCCGTTTCACCCTGTCATAGGTAGGCTCCTGTCATGATTGTGTCATGATTGTTGATGAGCCTTGCATCACCCAGTAGACTATGGGAGACTTCTTCAAGAATGAGGATGTTATTACTAATCTTTGTTTCCCTGGCGTTTTATCTCAAGTGCCGTAGGGACCCTATAAATGTTTCTGAAAGGAAAGGGCATTTTCACTGCCTTCCAGAAATATTCACTAGAAGACACAAATTAATAGCCTTTTGTTTTCTAAAAGTGATCACTACTACTACAGGCAAATCTTAGAGTTGTGTATTAAATACTGAAGACTTTTTTTATGAGCAGCAGCAGAATGGCTGCATTTGGCTTTTGTTTATACTGTAAATATTTCAAAATGAATATCTGCTTAGCAATGTCTGTGCCAGGGTCTCTTGCCTAGAGAAGATCTTCAAGGGAACTCTGAGGAACACCAAGACAAATGGACACATTTCAAAAGCATCTTACAGACCTTCTTTTCCAGAAAAGCATCAGAAATAGACAGCTCTTGCCAAAGGCTCTATTTTCCAACAATTTGCTGGAAAACTGAAATAGGAACAAATCAGATTTCCTACTTGAGAAGAGGACTATGATTCAATGGAAATAAGCAAGCCAGCTCCACCCTTGCTGGGTGAGTATGACACAGCCCAAGAGCAAAGATCACCTGCAAACCCTCTGATTAATTGGGGTATTTTCTTAATTGGTCATCAAGAAATGAAAGTATATGTAGTACTCTACTTAGTATCACTGTGATCACTTTACAAGGTCGATTTATCATTGCCACTTGTACCTTCCGTGGAAGAGTGCTTTACTGCTGAGCCTAGAGCTCTAATGAACTTGAACTTCACAATAGCTCCAGGAAATTAAGCAGTGTCATCTCAGAAGACACCAGCCCATTCATCAAGTTAATACTAGGCTTCCATGAACAGGATGTTCTGGGGTTAGTGAATCTTTTGAAGCATGTGGTGACTCAACAAAAATATCTTTGATAATTTATATAATTGACCATGCATGATACCTATTTGTCCAAAGATCCCAACAAGGCACCTAAGAAGTTGTTGTTTTCTTTCTGATTTCAAATCCCATCTGGATGCATCAAAGTGTTATTTGTAAAGAGAATTGCTGCCTATTTCAAATGGTGATTCAAAAGGGTTTTCAAGATGAAGTTGGAAAGAAAGAAATAAGGCTTATTTGATGTTAAAGAGCCAAATTTTACCTTATTATATTGTCTCTCCTTACAGGGACTCAAACACTTAAACACTTAAAGAGGATCTTGAATACTGGAGTGATCATTTCCATCAAATTCCAAGAATTTCACCCAGTCCAATTCTGCTGGTGATAATGTTAATAATATATCTTTTAAAAGTTCCAAGCATGAATTATTTGCAACACAAGTTTGATGGTAATAGCATGCATCATACATTAGCTCTTGAAGCTGAATAATGCAGGGCTTGTGCAGTGTGGGTCGATAGAATTTGGATTTCTCCAAATCGTTTTCCTTTGCTGTCTCACAGAGAAGACAGTCCTTCTATGAGGTTAGTCCCGCTGTGATAGCAGGCAAGCTCAGTTACCTTGCTTGATGCCAAAGAAACAGCAATGCCTCCTCATTTCAAGATTATGCCCTCTGTGTCCAGGACACCACCTCAGAGCTCCAGACAACAGTTATTAATTAATTGATGAGGATTTGTTTTCCAGACACATTGCTAGAACATGTGCTCCAATTGCTGCATGGGCAGGGCAAGTTCAAGTGGAAAAAGGACAGGAGATAGCATACTCTTTGACCAAACAAAAGCAAATCAAAAGTGCACCAGGATAATAAACCTGAGAAGGTTGCTCTTGTAAAGCACAGTTGGAGTTCCCCCAAATGGTCTGGTCTTCTCTGCTCCTTACTTTCCACCTCTTCTGTGTCCCCTTTCTGAATCATCTCTGCAGCATCTTACTCTTGATCTATATTCAGAGACTGTTCTCCTAGGTTCTCATCAGATTTTTCCACCGCTAAATGCCCAGTGCCTACAATAATGCCTGATACATATTAGACACTCAGTAAATAATTGTTGAATGGCCTGAATATATATTTGGGATTGGATGAAAGCCCTACAAAATGATAATGTGTGTCTCCCCTTCTGCATGGGCTGATTCTGATAACATGCATTTTCCCAAAGAGGATTGGGCTGGTTCAGTTAGGCACTGCTGTCTTATCTGCATAGACATCTCACACAAGGCTACTCCAAAGAACCCCCTGCATCATCCATAGCTTGGCCACCTTTGGTTGTGGGATTTTTTTTCTTGTCTAATCATCTGTGGCCTTATGACTGAGACACAAGGCGTCAAATGACAACTTCTGCCAAGGACCAACCTTGTGTGATTATGTATAGGCATAGCAAACATTCAGGTGTCCTGGACACCTCTTTGGTACACCAACAAATATGTATTAATCACCCGTTTTGTGCTCAACCCTGTGCTAGTTTCCATAGACATCACTAGAATAGAATGAGTGGTTAAAGATGTCTCCCAGGCAAGAAGGAAGGATTAGAAAGAGGCCCAAGGAAACTTCTGGGAGTGATGGATATATGTTCATTGTCTTGGTTGTGGTCATGACTTAATAGGTGTATACAAATGTCAAAACATCGAAATATATTCTTTAAATATATGCAGTTTATTGCATAGCAATTGTATCTCAATAAAGCTGTTAAAAATGAAGTAAAAAGATGTCCTCCAAATGGTGAGATAGTTGTTTCCAAGGCTTGGCCATTCCTCACAATCCCTGGTAGGGAGGGATATTCTTACAACCTCCCAATCCAGTGTTTGTCTGAAAGTTAGATGAGAAAGATATTGATCTGAAGTAACTATAACTGGGTCAGAAGAATAGGCCAAATTAAACACATGCTATTTAATGGGGAACAATGTGAAACTTCTTCTTTGTGACTGGCAAGCTAATGGCACGTGTATGGGATTAGAGAGAAATGACTTCACAGGACAATTATGTAGATGAGAAGGAGGACATTTCACTGACTGTAAATTCAACAGTACACCATGATTTCCAAAAAGGAAAGATAGAAAAGTATGATTTAAGGATGTGTTATCTAGAAGAAGGAAGGAGATTGTTTTGTTCTCTTTCTGAATTCTTTACTCTACTGGAATATTATGTTTGTTTTTAGTGGATCACATACTAATAGGGATATTTGGGTAGGATTTTTAGAGGACACAAATCAGGAAAATAGTAAAGATAATATAGCCCAATGAACAGTGGAAGGAGCTAAGAATGTCTAACCTAGAGAGCACCTTCAGTGATTTGCCAACTCCTGGCAGAATGAAATTTGTCAGGCGCCAGGCAGGGCAAGCCTGTGAGAGACGTGGGCTCACTATGTTCACCAATTTTTTCTGGCTCTCTATCTTTGAGGGACATGGAAGGATTATACCTCAAAATCAGGCATAGCCATGTAACTTTCTTTTGCCACTGATGTGTGAGTGTAAATGATATATATAATTTCTGGGTGGAAGTATATACCAGCTGGGTCAGACCCATCAGACCTATCAGCTGGGTCGCTGAATCAAGACAGTACAGGTCAGACCCTGTCCGTAGCTAGACTACAGGCCCCACACAGCCACTGGAAAAATTAAACCTTCGTTATCTAAAGCTACTGAGATGTGGGGCTGTTTGTTACTGCAGCAAGACAAAGCTCGCCCTGACTGATACGATAGTAAATAGTATCTTGGTATTTCAAATGAGAAATAATTTATCTAAAATCCTATATTCAGTCAGTGGTGGATCTGTGATATGAATTCTAATGAGCCCGGCTCCAATTCACACACACTTCATGCCACACAGAGGGGTTAAATCTAAAGTGTAGTCTTTGGGCAGAAGGAACAAAACTAGGAGGTAAAAGAGACACAAGTTTTGGCTCAACATAAAGAGATCACAGCCCCAGTCAGCTGACAATAGAAGAGACCGCAGGGAGGTTTCTGCTCCCCATCTCCAAAAGTGTTGAAGCAGAAACTTACTAACTGCCTTTCTAGCATGTGTTAGGAGCTCTGGAAAGATGTTTGGGCTGAAAAACTTGTTAGTTTCCTTCTAGCCCAGATGTCCTAGGAGGCTATACCTTTTAAGCAGTAGATATGCCTGGAGGGTGCTTCATAAACACAAGCTGACTGCATAAAGCATTCTCCACCAGGGAGGGGAAAGACGCGGCTGCTTCTCAGCAGCTATGTAACGGGTAAATTAAATCAATGTTGATGGCCCGTACACCCCGTATAAGTTCGGCAGAGCCTCACCGAGTCCTCAGATATTAATTGCAGGAAATGATTTGTCTGCCCTAGGTAGTAATACTGCCTACAGCCGCAGGTCAATCTTTATTCTCTAAGATCTCCCCAAAGCAAAATACATTTTTATATTTCTATTTCATCCATGACTCCCCCTCCCCCACCCACCATCCCCAGCCCAGCTCAGTTTAATAAACGCCAATGTTTTGTTGTGACCAGTGATTCTTTCTGCATTTTAAATTCCATTTTCCTTTGGTAGGATACTGAGATCCGTGGTCTCCCAGCCTGAAACTCTCAGCCACATAAATCATAGAGCAAGGAGATTTTTATGCAAAATAAAGCACTTTCCATGCTTCTTCTCTTGCAATGATTATATGATTTTCCCCTGAAACTGAACGATATATGTTTCATAAATAGATCCCTCTCTCTGTAAGCAAACCTTGGAAATGGATTATTTGTTTGGTTTGCATTTTGTTTTTCAGGGTTGCAGCTACGAGAAGCCAGCTCTCATAGGCTCACCACAAAGAGGAGGGATTGGGAGGGCTGAGAGTCATCATGGAGACTGTCCTTTTCACTGGGGCTTGCTCTCTAGATCAAGAGATACTCAGAAAGCCTTGAAAAGAGTTGATTTCTAATCCCAGAGGGGGTGGTTCTCAAATTATCAGTGAGGGAGAGGAAGAAAAAAAGAACGGTAGGAAACAAAACAAAACAAAAAATATGTTTTAACATCTAAAAGTTCGTAGCCTTTCCAAGCACATGTTTATTTTTAGTAACCTCCATGTCACTTCTGAAAAAAAAGAGAAAGTTCAATATTTGAGAGAAGTTACCATTCCCTGCTGAAGGTACCAAACTGCAGGAAGTCAGCAGCATTCTTTACAGGGTGATGCGTGTTAGATACACAGTCAGCTGAAAAAAAAAAAAAAAAAAAAAGACACCGGCGATCACTTTGACAGAAAGGGCACATTTA
Source organism: Halichoerus grypus (assembly GCF_964656455.1). Classification (NCBI taxonomy): domain Eukaryota; kingdom Metazoa; phylum Chordata; class Mammalia; order Carnivora; family Phocidae; genus Halichoerus; species Halichoerus grypus. Next base: position 8,116,868 of record NC_135726.1, read on the forward strand.
ATACCAGGGTTGTGAGTGCTCAGTTTCGAAATACTCCCGAAAGATAGTTTTCCCCCATCTCACAGAGAACGCCTGCAGGACAGAATGCCACCCCACTGCAGGAGTGGGGATGGCATTGGGGTCTCCTGGCTCTCTGACTTCACATGTCCAGAGGCCACGTGAGAACCAGGGCTCCCTGCCCAGCTTGTCTAAAGAGACCAAGTCATTTGATTCCCAGGACAAAGGGGCCTCATCAGAGTGGACGCGGCCCAGCAGGGAAATCCTGACATCACATAAAATAGAGACAACCTCATTATTCTGGAATGTGAGGGGCTTAAGGGAGAGCAGAGTTGAAAAGTGCCTTTGTACCTTACCTAAATCTGAACGTAGCCCATGAGTTTTCAAGTATCATTGAGGATACGGTAAATAATTTCATCACCCTACAGCACGTGAAACATTTGACGCGAATTATGGGTTTGTCCAGCTCAAATTAGCCTTCTTTTTCTTCAGAAGGTAATACAACCTAGTGGCTTCAGAACAGGGGCCCCTGGTGTCAGGCTGCCCACTCAGAGTTTGCTTCTACTTGTTACCCAGAGATGGCTTTGCACAAGAACTTTTCTGAACCCCCTTCGCTCATCTGTAAAATGGGATAGGAATGGATTATTGTCAGGGTTTGTGCAATTTCTGGCACAGACTACGTGATGTTACACTCATTATGATCACAGCACCATCGTCATTATAAGGAGAGATTTCCTAAATATCTCGACTGGCCACCCCTTTGCTACTGTAATGATCCTGATATGAAAATCCACACACGTTGAAAAGTACAAAGATCCTAGACATTGGGATAAAAAAATGCCAGGATGTTGAAAGCCTGAGTTCTTTATATTCAAATGCATCAGCGCATATGTTAAAACTGACTGAATCTCGGTTTCTACATTAACAAAGAAATAATTATATATTTTATATTTTATAATTATATTATAGCCTGGGATCAGGTAGGGTGTAAAATAAGCAGGGCTGTCTGTGTAAGTGGCAAGTCCAATGGCTAGCACACAGCGAATCCAGCAAGGTCCTGTCTCCCTGCCCAGCCTTGTCATGAACTCATATCCAGGATCTCTGGCTTGACAGCCTTTGAAAGTGTGGTAAGGGGGTCCAGGAGCAGCACACCCCACCTGGCTGTTCCTGAGAAGGGGGCCCTTGGTGTGGGGGCCTAATGCCGATGTCTGTACCTTCATAATGCTTCATGCCATTCTGTGGCCACCTCTGAGCATAGATTGAGGCCTGTCTCCCTTCACCTTCTGGACTACAGGCTTTTAGGAGCAGCTAAAGGGCTCATGCCTTTCCCTTATCCCAGCATACAGAACTCAAGCATTGTGTACACATGAATGGGAATCATTCATTAGGTGCTTACTGGAGCAATGGATAATAGAACACTGCCTTCCCCCGTTGTTGAACATAGCAAGCCATACTCTATTTGCTGACTTAATGTCATGTCTTTCCAGGCAGTGCCTATATGCTGGTTTTACATGGTGTCATATCCCCAGGCTGAACACAGTGCCTGGCACACTCTGGGTGCTTAATAAATGTTTGTTTTGTGAATGAATGAAGGAATGAATAAATGAGTAAACCCACGGAGTGGCTCAATAAATATTTAATAGTTCAGGCTAAATAAAACATTTGCCATCTGATGACTTGGGTAAATCGGGATATATGCATCAGCTCATTAAGTATATGGCAAAGAATCAGTCATTGAACTTGTCTCTTTGTAAAATACGATTTGGGGGCTGTAATAAACCCAGGATTATGCATGCAATAAATAAAACTTTGGTTGTAGGCTTTCCATAATGATTCTCTTCATCTCTGTTCCATCCTGACTTGAAGGTCCTTTTCCCTGAAGCCTCTTGTCTTCATTCCCTATCTTCTCATCTCACCCCTCCTCAGGGACAGACCTGTAAATGCCAGCAGACCCTCTTGTTGATTTTTTTCTTGAAACAGAAAAAAAAAAAAGGCATTAAATGGCATGTGATTCATTTCATAGACACAACTCAGGTTTTCTTTTATAAGGTGGAAAAAGCATAAGGGGCTCATCAGAAATCAGTGGCTGAACATTACTAAGTGCTGGCAAGGATGTGGAAGGAGCTCTCACCCACTGATGGTGAGGATATGCGATAGTAAAGCTACTTTGGAAATCTGTTTGCAGTTTCTATGAAAACAAAGCACACACCTGCCCTGTAATCCAGGAACTATATTCCTAGGAATATTACCCACTAAAAATAGCAGCTTATGTCCAAAACAGACATACACAAGAATGTTTCTAGAAGATGTACTCACCTTAGTGAGAAGATAAATAGATATGTTTTCTCCATTTGATGGAATACCATATAGCAGTTAAAAAGAACAAATTGCTGGTACAATAGTACCATCCACTTCAAATTAGTCTGGAATGACCTCACAGTTATTTTGGTGAGTGAGACAAAGCAGACACAAAAGAGCATATACTGTGTGATTTCAGTTACAGAAAGATGAAAAACAGGCAAAACTAATCAATGATGGTGGAAGTGTGAAGAGTGAATGGGGACAGAAGACTATGCTGAGAAGGGATATAGGGGAGCCTTCTGGAGATCTGGAGATGCTTACCATCTATCTGGTTTCCAGTGGGGAGTGCCTAGGTAGTACATGTCATCAAGCCATGGACATAAGATTAGTGTACTTTACATACTTTACTGTATGTATATTATTCTTCATTTAAAAAAATTAAATGGCAACAAATGTCAGGATTCTCTAACTATATACTTATTTATTACTTTTTAACAAAAATTTGTCTCCCTCTTTATTCATTAGCATAATCTTCTTATTTCTTTTAAAATATCAATAAGTATCTTTGGGTGGGTTTTCGAGGTATCATATTAATAAAGTCAGTTCAACTACTCTGATGTTTGTCATGTGGACCTCTCAGCTCAGAGGACAATTGCCATAGAGTAGTATGAGCTTGAACTCAGGAGCCATGGGAACTGGCTTTGCTGTGTATTAGCTGTGTGATACAGTATTGGACACATTATCTTAACCTCTTCGAGTTTCCGTCTATTTACCTAGGAAGTAGGAATAATACTAGTGTGACCTCATAGGGATCGAATGAGAAAATATATGTGAGTAGCTCAGTGCTTGGCACAGTGTAAAGGGTGACTAGTCATCATATTAGTAGTATTAGAAGTAGTGGTTGTAATAGTAGGAAGAGCAATCACAAAGGTAGTAATATTATAACTAGAGTCACATTGGTCTGTCCAGACCATAGCTTAGATTGCTGGGTTTTGAGGGGAAGGCATTGAGGAGGGGCAAGGGGGGAAATATGAGTGCTGTGAGTAGTAATGATACTGTGGCCATATCCACATCAAAATGGAAACCTCTGAGCTTGGCTTGGAAAAAGGAGAACACAGCCTGCAAGACATTTGTTCCTGGATCTGGAATACCCCATATTTAAGGCAGGACATTTATCCATGTTCCTGGTGTCACCAGGAACCAAAGTAAAGCCAGATGTGCCATGCCCCAGTCTGAACCCCAGCCTGTGGTTCAATGGGCAGATGGATCACATAATTCTCTGTAATGATTCTCCCTCAGCGGGCTGCCACGGGACAGTGTGTGCTTACTGTGTTAAAAAGGAAACCAGGGGTTAAACCTTGGTGGAATCCGTGTCTGGTTAGATCATTTACATTCATAATTGCTTTCGGTCACCACAGTGGAGTGTGTCTGGTTGTTCATAATGGGAAAAGTGATTTGCTGTGGTGTCCACATGGAGAAGGCCGTGTGACTCACAGGTCCAGGCCCAGCTCCGGGAACGCAGTGTGGCTGAGTCCCTGCTTTAGTCTGAGATGTTGCCACTCTTCCTGGCAAAGCCTTTAACACTCAGAGACAAAAAGGGCCATGAACTCAATCAGAACATAAAAGATAGGTTGATGATTCTCACGGCAAGTCTTGCCATTGTCAACAGCAATGGAAGCTCTCAAGTGTTTAGCCTCCACTATGAGCTAAGTGTTTATGTGCAGTGTGTCACTATGACCTCACACCTACTCTGACTGTCTAGACATGATCATCCCCATTTTAGAGAGGAAGGGAAGAAGGCTTATAGGATTGAAGTCAACCTTATAAGTGACAGAGCTGGAAATCACATTCTTTCATGCCTGATTCCCAAGTCTGGGCTTCCCCAGTGGAATCTGGTAGAGTATTTGAGAGTCTGACTTTCAATTGGCTATGACTGGGCTCTATGCTCAGGCTCTCCTCAAGAATGATCTGAGTGCTCTCTTCAAAAGGGCTATGTCTGGATCAAACCAGGGATCCTACTTGCCAGCTCCCAACCCCCAGCCCACATATCCTATCCATTTGGAAAGGGTTGTAAGTTCATGGTGGCCCTTTTTTCCAAGGAAGCTGACCACATGAGGAGCAACCCGCAGGAAAACTTGGAGTCAGAATAATTCCGTTTCCTCAGGTTATGTCTCACACATACTATCAGATTCCTAGAAGACCCCAAGATGAAAAGATGTGAAATCTTATATTGTCTCTACCAAAATGTGAACACACATTCCAGTTCACTAGGGTGCCATATTGGTTGAAGCTTGATGACCGAGGCCAATAAATGAGAGTAGCTACTATTGGCTATCACGCTTAACATATAGGATGTATTCAATGAACTATAGTAGTTGTTTTTATTCTCATTCTGTAAAAGATGGGCATTAGTTTTCATCTCTTATAGATGTGCTAAGAGACTTCTTACAAGGATTCAGCTTCCAAACAAGACCATAACCCCCAAAGGCGTCCCACATGCCACTGTTGTGCATGAAGGGGGAGATTCTACCATTACTCATAGGCTGATGGTTCTCTTGGGCCAAGTGGAAGCCCAAGTCTCCCATGGAATCTTGGGGGTAGTGTGTCTTTGGCCCACAGGATGGAATCAAGCTCTTGATAATAGAGTGGAATACTGGAAAAAAGAGAGCAGTGCATACACATTTGCTTACGAGAAGTTAACACCTCTCTTGCAGTGGAATTGGTTTTTGCCTGCCCACTCTGGGGCTGCCAGGAGCCATGGTGCCTGGCTGATGCTGGGGTGTTCTCCACCAAACCATCTCAGGGTGAATCAGAAGTGCACTTACACAACAAAATGTATGGGGTACTGTGGTTGCCTGGAGTTGTGGCAACGGCGCATTGGGAGACGTTTGAAGCAGAACGAATGGCAAGCTGGGTGTATTGTAGTCACGTCTCCCAGATTTACATCTGCTTAGAATATTTTTAGCTCAACACATTTCTTGTTACTGAAACTGAGCTGGAGCTGTCACATACAATTCGAGATAGAGCCAGGCTTGACTCTGTTTCCTATTTTCCAGCAGCCAAAGGCCCACACTTCAGGACTCATTTGAGTGATTATGGAAAAGATGAAGTTGTAGATTTCATCACCAGGAAGGCCTGCCATGTCTTGTAAGTGACTTGATATTTACGTAGATCAGGCTTTGAAAGTAATGAACTTCCAGGAAATATAGAGTGGACATGCCTCCCTAGGTCACAAAGAAGAAAATACCCAATGTAAGGGAAGGAGCCAAGGTAGTGTTTCCCAAAGTGTGCACTGTAGAACCTTCCACGAAAAGAGGGCTGTTACCAAATAATGGATGCATATTATTGCCCCATTTTAGAGGTTCCTAAAGTACATCAGCAAACAAATCTTCTAAAGTCACAAAACCTTCATCTCACGGTTTTCTGAAAGTCTTTTCTCATGGAAACATCCCCTCCGCCCCCCCGCAAGGAGCACCTATTGCCTGGAATGTGTTCTAGGAAATAACCAGCCAACAAAACAGCATCCACTGTTGCAGAGGCCCAGGAGCACATTTCCTCTCGATCTGCAAGTCCTCAGATATATCTCCCAAATAGAAGTCCTGCTGAATAGAATCTAGTGGGCCATAATTATTTAACATTGATCAGATTTTCAGAAAAAAGAGCTGAGAGGCTGGAATAGAATCACTTTCACAAGCACAAAAGAAGGTCTGGACTTTTCGTCATGGCCATCTGTCTTGGTCCTTTTGAGCTGCTATAACAAAATACCACAGACTGGAAGGCTTAACCAACAAGCATTTATTCCTCACAGTTTGGGAGGCTGAGAAATCCAAGATCAAGGTGCTGGCAGATTCGGGGTCTGGTGGGGGCCCACTTGTTGGTTCATAGATGGTCATCTTCTTGCTGTGTCCTCACATGGCAGAAGGGGTGTGGGAGCTCTCTGGGGTGTCTTCTATAAGGGCATTGATCCCATTCATGAGGTCTGCTCCCTCATACCTAATCACTTCCCAAAGGCCCCACCACCTAATACCATCACCTTGGGAATTAGGTTTCAACATACGAATTTTAGGGGAACACACACATTCAGTCTATAACACCATCTAAATTAATCTCTCAGAAACTAAGTCAAAAGTCTAGGAAGGAGACCAATCATGACCTTGATAAAGTCGTAGGCAGGACCTTGGTTCCTGACCTGAGCTGTGGAGTCATTAGAATAACATCTAAGTCCCTCTTTCTTATTAACAATGGTGTGATGTTAGGCAACTCTCTTCACTTCCTACAGCCTCACAATCTTGATCTTTAAAGTGAGGACAATATAATAATAACAGTAGCATCTGCCTGTGTGAATCTCGTGAGGATGAAATGAGACTATAGATGTAAACCCTGGATCTGTTAGAAGCCTTCCATAAATGTTGGCCATTAGATCTCTGCTACTTTTCTGATTCTCTTGTCTTCTCATACTGATGAACACTGAAGCCCTTAGACAGTGAAATTATCTTATTCCAAGGCAATGAATACAGAGGCCTCCCAACTGAGGGGAAGAGGGACCCTGAGATGTAGAGTCGGTGGTGGCCGCCCCGGAGAGGAAAGAAAACAGGCCAAGGGGCTGGGACTTGTGCCAGACAGAGAAAGAAGAGCACAGAAGCAGCCCTGAGCCCCAACAATCACATACAAAAGGAAGGGACCCGATTGCCGCCAAAACAGACTTGTAAAACATGGCCGCAAAATGCCACTGAACTACCTACAAAATGCTGGCCATACCTTTGGGGAAAAGTAGAAACAGCTATGCATTTTGGTTGCTTCATTTTTCTCTTGCATGTCTGGTTTAGTTGTGTGGGTTTTTTTCTTTTAACAGAACTTTGCTATTATCTGGGCCTACAAGATTTTCAAGGATAGGTCAGCCTCTCCATTACTTACAGTACACAAGGTCTTGACATGCAGGCCTGAAAAAATGGGTACTTGCGACCTGTCAGGAGTCTGCAAGGGTGTGTATGGAGCAGTGGGTGATGAAGTCAGGGCTGGACTCGTGCATTCATTTCCTAGGGCTGCCATGACAAATTACCACCAACTGGGGACCTTATGACATGAGCTGGCATTAAAGGGTCAGCAGGCCGTGCTCCTTCGGAAGGTTCTAGGGGAGGGTCCTTCCTTGCCTCTTCTGGTGCTCCTGGCATCTTTTGGCTTGTGGCCATATAACTTCATTCTCTGCCCCCATCTTTACATGGGTTCCTCCCTGTGTGTGTCCTCTGTGTCCTCTCTTCTTTGATAAGGACACCTTCATTGGACATAGGGCCCATTCTTATCAAGTATGATCTCATCTCAAGACCCTAAACGAATTACATCTGCAAAGACCCTGTTTTCAAGTAAGGTCATATTCTGAGGTTCCAGGTGGACATGAATGTGGGGGGAACATCCATATTCAGCACACAACCACTTGGGAGCCTGCGGCAGAAGTTACTGAGGGCCGTGGTGATGGGCTAAGGGAGGAACTGATCACTCAGTAGGAAAAGGAATATTGAAATAGTAAGTGGAGCACCTGGATACCCCTTGTCCTCACTGTGTCCGTGTATTATCTCACTGGGTGCTCATGATAAATGCGTGGGGTGAGTGTTGTTGCTACACCTGCTCTGCAGAGGAGAGGGAGCGAGGGCTCAGCGATGCTGTGGGACTCGCCCCTGCTCACACATCTAATGAGTGGCCATCAGCACTTGAGCTCAGGTCCGCGTGCCTTTGACATCCATGCTCTGAGCCTTTGTGGGGGGTAAAAGCCATACACCACAGTTCTTTGGGGCCTGTTGCAAGTAAACCAATGCTAAATATTTGATCAACATTTGGTTGACTGTGTAAGACTGTGAAATGCTTACCTATAAAGCATTTTCTTTACACAGCTCAAAGCCTGCCCCCTCTTTTTCCAGCGCTATTGCCAACAAACATTTCCTCTACATCCCCCATAGGCCTAGCACAAAATTTATGTTTTCCAGAAATTCTCTAATTGGGGATGAGCCCTTGAAAGTCTGTGTGAGTAGCACCATGGCAAAAAAAAAAAAAAAAAAAGGAAAGGAAAAAAAGGGTAAGCAAACCAACAAAGAAGTAAATATGCTATTTGGGACAGGCCATCTGGGCGCCAGGCTTGGGGCTGTCACTGAGGTGTGATGCAAATTCTTCCAGGTCTCTGGGTCTCCATGTCCTCAGGTAAAAACCAGGGGCTTAGAGAAGAGTTTTCCTGTGGTCTGGCCCAGCTCCAACCTGCTGTTGCTCCCCACCCTCTCACGGCTGTGTTATCTCCAACAGGAAGCGATCTGGTGTCTCAGAATGAAAACTGGTTCCCAATTCTGTCTGGCCCTGCTGGCCACAGGCCTTTCTTCTTTGCTCTTCTCTTCCCTGCAGACATCTCAGTATCCAAAGAAACTCATGGTCACTTTGATAGAGAACTTTGCTTTTCAGTAGGATATTGACTTTCTCTATATTTAAGATGATTCTTTATTACAATGTAATCACCCCCACTGTCCCACCCTTCACTTGCCCGGCCTTAGCCAGACGTCAACAAGAGGCAGGAACCAGGGATGGAACCGGCTACCAGGAACAGTCTCAGCCTTGATCATGATAATTTAGTGCCCAATGAATTCTATTCCAGATATTATGCTGAGACTTGAGTCCACTTGTGGCCCCCAGTCTGAGCTCAGGCGCAGGTCTCTGAGCTGCTGTGAGGAAACAACAGCACATTCGTTCCTGGACCAAGCTCAGTGCTCTCTGATGGCTGACAAGTGATTCTTCTGGCAAGTGCCACATGCACCTTGGACTTTCTATTTTACTTTTAGTTGAAAAATGATTTATACCCTCATCCCCTCACCATCTCCTGTGGATTCGCTGCTTCTCAATCATTAGGAGTTGGTAGATTGTCCACTCTGTATACAGAATTGTCCCAGACACTCTAAAATAAGCAGAGTGATCTAGTGAAAGAGAGAGGGACCCTGTGAAGGTGAAGGTCAAGTTGAAAAGCAGTCACTATAGTTGCTCTTGCCATGCGCTTCACCACCCTCCTAGACAAGGCACACTGGGAAGGCAGGGGCTGGGTGGGTAAGCCTGAGAAAAATTTCTTGGAGGCCTGATTGCAGCTACCTGTTGATATTTGCTTAGAAAATAAAATGGGGGAAAGGAAGCAGGTAAAAGTAGCTGAGCCTCCTTGACGCCCCTTTGGCCTGGGTGTTCTCTGCCATTTTGTGGACTGAAACACAAGGGGCCAGGTGTGACTATAACTCTCCTTGATTTAATAAGAATGCATTTAGAGAAGACAATCTGTCCTGCCAGTGACAGAGTCATAATCTACCCACTGATGTACTGATCCGTCTATCCAAAATACTTATTGAGCATCTACTCTTTGGTAGGTCATATGCTGGACTCTGAAGCCATTGCATAGGTCAGTGATCCGCAAATATTTTCAGTAAAAGTCTGGAAAATGAGTAGTTTAAACTGTGGGCCGTAAGATCTCCGTCACAACTCCTCAATTCTGTCATTGTCATTTTGTCATTTTGTAGTGCAAAAGCAGGCATAGAGGATACTCGAACAGATGAAGGTGACTGTTCCAATAAAGCTTTATTTATAAATATACATAGCAAACTGGATTCGGCCTCGGGCCATAATTTGCAATCCCTGGTGTACATGAGTTGGCTAGAGCCCATATTAATTGGGGACAACATCATATTTTCTGGCCATCATTTGTTGTGTCCTAAGTAGATAAAAGAGAGAGTGAAGAAGCAGGAAGAAGCAGGAAGAGCTGTGACAGCTTCTTAAAAGAGGACAAACTTTAGCTGAGTTTTGAAGAATGAGTAATAAATCACCAGGCTAAGGAAAGAACACATTTCAGACACAAACAACATTAAATGAGGGTCTAAATGTGTGAAAGAGCATGACCTCTGCTAGGAGCCGGAAGAAGCTCTTGGTGCACTTGGAAGGATGGCAGAAAGGAAAGAGGTATTTCTGTAGCAAGTGCATTTCTGTAACGAGCCCAGCGAAGTCTTGTTTTTGCCTGTGGTGTCAAAAAGGATAGAACCATCCCAAATCCAGGGGCAGGAAGCCCGTGACTCCAGCTACCAGGGCAATGGTCTCAGCCTTGATAATGATAATTTGATGCACCGTTAATTCTATTGCAGATATCATATTAGACTTTAATCCATTTTTAACATTCAGTCCCCTTAAGAACACTATAAAGATAGTATTATCAGACCCATTCTACAAGTAAGGAAACTGAAACCCATATTGATTATATTATTCATGAAAATTCACATAGGTCTTCATTGGCAGAAGAGGGGTTTGAATTCAAGTCCGAGTGACTTCAAAGTCTATGCCCTTATGCACTAGCTCAGCTATTCTCAAACTTAAATAGGCATAATAAAAACTGGGGGGGTCCATCAAATGCAAATTCTTAGACCTGCCCCCAGAAGGTTCTGAACCACTGGTGTGGAACAGGGCCTAGGAATTTGCATTTTAGCTAACATGTCCAGCTCGATGTAAGTGGTTCTTGGGAACTACACTCTATACAATAAGTTACTCTACATCCTAAGCTCACATCCAAAATAGGGTGGCCAGCTATCTGGGTTTGCACACAGAGAGTCCCTCACCCCTGGAACTTGGGACAGCTGATGAGCCTACAAGCCTCACTCAATCCACATGTATCATTCCTAGCTCGATGCCTGGCACATGGTCGACCCTTGAAAAATATTTGTGGAGTGAATGAATGAACACAGCTCACAGCGGAAGCCCAGGGTTGATTGGCAGGGCTTTCCTGCAGCTGGGAATTTGAGGGAATCGTCAAGGGCTAACTCAGAGGGACAGCTTCTCCCGCTCCCCTGAGGAGTTAGTCACAGCCCTGGAAAAAGTGATGCCTCATCATGTTCCCATTTGTGCTTACATGTTCAGGCGATGCTTGTCCTTAATGCAAGAAGAAAGGAGAAGGAGGCAGGAGTAAGTCTTTTCCGTCATGATTACTCTTTCTGCCTTTCTATTGCCCTCTCCTGAAACTCACAACCATCCCCTTCCCCTTCTGCAGAGAGACCTACCCACTGGGCGGTGGGGGCTGTAGGAGGGACCCCGATGGTGAAAGACTGGATTCTGACATCTTGTCCAATGTCTGCCTCCCATCTGTTGGTGACACTCCTTGGCAAGTTGGTGATACTCTTAGGACCCGAGAAACGGCATGTAAAGTTGGGGGGGTACCGAACCCCTTTCCTGGTTATCTTATTGGGCTGGCCTGAAGTGCCTGCCTGTGGACAGGGCTATGCAAAGCAGAGGCAGCAAGGTTCAGATAATAAAATATATTTTTATCATAAATATCTGTCCATTCATCACTCATCTACTCAATGGGTATCTTGACCCCCCCCCCCCCCCGTTCAGAGGTAAGGATGGCCACAGGCTTTTGGGATCTCACTAGTTTAGAACTTCAGGTATGTGGGGGGAGTCAGGCATGTAACGAGGATAGAATTACAATCATTACAGTCATGAGAGAGCTCACAAAGAAAAGAAGAGGGCTTTGTCAGACCCCATAACACGGGGACCTGGCCCGGTCTTGTGGTTCATGGAAGGTATCCCTGAAGGTCCAAAGGTTGAGTTGGAGTTAGCCAGATGGAGAAAGGGAGGAATGGCATTCTTAAACAAGGGAACAGCATGTGCAAACACATGTTTACAAAGGGCAGCAAAACTTTCTAGCATAACCTTTCTTCTCTTCCCTTTCTCAGTCTCTTCCCTTCCTCCCCCAGTCTTTTTCTCCCCTTCTTCGTCTCCTTCTAATACTCTTCTTGTTTTCCTTCTAGTGTGGTTACTGTGTGTATCAATCTATGTGCTGCTCATATTGAATAGCTACCATTCCCCAGGCTAGAAATGGGCTCCCAAATCCCCTAAGTGCTGTATGCTTTCCTTCCAAACTTCCGTCTCTAGACAGGGGGGTTCAGTGGTGTGAAAGAAAAGAAAAAGCCCCGGGGGACTCCTCACTATGTTGCAAATCACTTAAGAACAGGCTCCACGGCCCCGCCCTTGCACAGCACCCAAGCCCTCCATGGGCTCCTGGTGGGCCCTGGGGTCTTCAGGTGGGCATCCCAGCCACAGTGGATCTGGCTCAGCTTGCACATTTGGTGAATTGGAAAACGCTTCCCCGAGTGGAGAAACAAGTGGCGTCTTCGGGAGAAACAGAACTCTTTTCACATAGTTCGCTCTGATTTGTGCTACATTAAAATAAACCTTCCGAGTCAGCTTCTGGTGCGAGCCCTAGGACTCTTCTAGATGTATTGTTTTCACAAAGACGTTTTCATTGTTAATCAACGGGGCGCCATGGATTTGACGCTCCGGTAGTGGAGTACAGGTTTTGCAGCTATTTATTTACCGAGAGGGAAACAGAACAGTGGTTCCATTTGCCACTCCTGAATTTATTGTCGGTCCTTCTGCGTGGTGTAAAATTTGTCCTCGTCTTCAACAGCCCTCAGAAATAAGCATTCCAAATATATTCGCCTGCTGTACAGAGATGTGCTGATGCCTCTCCTTGCAATTTTGCACGAGAGGATGGGAAGCAGTAGCTCTAAGTGGTAGGAAATGATTCTTGGGAAGAAAACAAAACATCTGGGGCCTTTGTAAAGCCTAGGAAATGCCAGGAATCACAAAGGTGCCACCTGGGGTGGCCCACTCAGAAGGGCCTGGGTTAATCACTGCAGACATCAGGGAGCAAGGAAGGAGGGTTTCCCACACCTACAACAGCAGTGAACTGTAATAGGACGCACTTTTTCTGCAGGATAACTACAACCATTGGTCAACCAATGGGCCCACCAGGTCTTCCAACCACACCTACTACCTGGCAGCTCATGCCCTTCTCCCTCCTCTGCCAAAATAAAGGGAAATGTCTGGACGTAGCCTGGAGAATTAGGATTGTGTAAACTTAAGCAATCTGGAAGTCCCCAAACCTTCCTGCCCAGTTGCAAGAAGCTTCCTGAAAACAAACAGGAAATGAGACTGGTTTCCAGCCATTTTACCCCGGAGCCAAAGGTACACTGGAGCTGGAGGGCCCCGCTCCCTGGGGCTGATGGGACACATTTCTTCCCAACTCAGCGTGAAATCAGCCATGGCGGGAACATTTTCACCAGGAAAACTGCTAATTGCTACAAATCAGGACTTCATTTTTTTTTTTTAATTTGTCAGCACACTGATGCCGAATACCACACTATTATCCATTCTCTCTCCCCAGATTGCATACCCATTTATTTATTTATTCATCCAACCCATATTTATTGAGCTCTTATTATGTGCCAGCACTCTGGAGTAGGAAATCCAGTTTCCATTTTATCTGTGTGAAAACTGAAAGTCAGAGAAGTGAGCTGATTTATGCAGAAACACTCAGTACCAGCCCTCTGCCCAGCGCTGGGGATGGGGGAGCAATAGACAGCCAAGTCTCTGCCCTCACCGAGTTTACATTCCTTCCACTTTTAAATCTGCGTGTATTATATGATTATTCATTTCCCACTTTTATAAAAGATTTCAAGGCATGTGAACCAGTGTATCGGAGCTTCAGATCAGTTGAAATAAGAAGTGTGGTTACAGTGAACTAATGTCCTCTCCCCAAAAGCAAAGCCATTGTATGTGGCACTGGGAGGAGGAAGCATCTTATTGTAGGTTTGATTTCCATTTGTATCACTGATTATCAGAAAGCATCTTAAGTAAACACCTGGAGTAGGAGTTCTGGTTCCCCCGTTATGTTTGAGAAAGCCCAGAGGTGAACTGGCAGAGGCAAGGTTACAGCTTTAGGAAATGGGATAAGAGTAGACCTTGATGCCAGGGACCCCAAATGGGACTATGTAGTCCCAGGTGCTTTGTAAATAGGGAAGGGCTTTACAAAAGCCGGCCTTAATTGCCAGGATTGTTAGTCTTTAGTGTTACTATTACTACTCCATTTAAAAATGAAAGCATATGACCTTATAATACCAAACACAATCCTGGACTTCCCTTTCTGGGAGAAAGAGCTCCTGTAACTTTTCAGGTGTCCCCGGCCCCTCTCCACGCTTAGGACAGTCTCCCAGGGCAGCGGGGGCGGGGAGGGGATTTCCTACTCCAGGGGGTTGGAGAGCCAGGGTTTTCAGGGAGTATCACTGCTCTGCAGCGGCTGGGATGATAAGCAGGAGGAGATCTCATTGGCTCCCCCAATCCAGCCATTGGGCTTTAGCCAAATCAGAGCTATCACGGGACCCTGAACCAGAGATGAGCAACATCTGCTAGAAATCGAGGCTTCTCGCCCCATCCACACAGTAAACCACTCTTCCTAGCAAAACAAAATGTTCCCGTTTATAATTATTTATTTATTTATTTTATTTATTTTTTTTAAGAAAGTCATGCGAGGCACTAGCGTGGTGCTGAAGCTGGTTGTGTTCAAAAACTCCAAAAATGATAACAAATGTTTTTATTTTATTTTCCAAACCATATGGACTTGCCAGCTCAATGCATCACTGCTTGTTTATTCTAGAGCAGCTGTCGGCACCCTGATAATGCTACAGTATCGCTCAAGTGCAGACTGCCAAACCACAGTATATGGAAATCATCCCACAAACTGAAAGAAAAAAAATAATAAAACCCCACTTCAGATTCCAACGGTGAACTTCTGCGAGGGAGAGGGTCGGATAAGGGGTGTGGAATCCTATAAATAGTCTCAAAATTCAGTATGTTTTAACCAGGATAAAGTGTGACTCGTCTGGTTAATCACAACTAGTATTTGACCTTTACAAAGGTACAATTTATGTTTCATTGCCAAGTGCAACTTGGTGTTTTCTTCTTTTAATTACTAAACTGTGATTCAGAAGTCAGCCGCAAGAACATAGTTTAGAAACTTGATTCCCTATAGGTTTTAGGCACTTTTTATGTATTTATTTGTTTTGATCATGAAAAAATAACCACTCATGACAGGGGTAGCCAGCCAAACACACACATCTCGGCCTTGTGTCCTAGGATCACCCGAAACTTTTATTAGAGTCAGTTGACCAAGTCTGGCCCCTGTGTCCTACATAGAGAAGAGTAAGTTTAGCAGATAATCTAACCACAAAGAAAAGTCCCCTAGTTAGGAGGAAGTGGTTCTGCCAGAATGGATAGAGTGTTGTGCTTCTGTTTGCCCTGTGGACCCAAATCCACCTACTAGAACTTCCTTTATTGTCCATACATGATACTGGAGGCGACTGGGCTAGAAGGAAGAGGAAGACAGGTCATAGGTAAGCCTTCCCGTGTACAAGGCACTAAGCCTTATCTCATCTCATCCCCACTGGACCTCAGTGAGGTGGGCAAGATTATCCCCCTTTTACGGATGCGGAAATTGAGCCTCGGAAGGGGGAGTAGCTAGTCCAAGGCTGTTGTGGGTTGAGCTGTGTCTCCAAAAGGGATGTGGAAGTCCTGACTCCAGTACCTGTGAATGTGACCTTATTTGGAAAAAGGATCTTTGCAAATGTAATTAAGATGCAAGGTAAGATGATGGAGTGGAGTTGGCCCTTAATCTAATATGACTGGTGTCCTCATAAGAAAAAGGAGAAGAGACACAGAGACAGACAGACAAACACATGCCACCTGAAGACACAGACTCCCACAGAGGGGAGACGATGTGAAGACACGCAGGGAGAATGCCATGTGACCGTGGAGGCAGAAATTACAAGGAAAACCAAGGAATGCCTTGCCAGCAACAGTAGAAGCTACGAGAAAGGCATGGGACAGATCCTCCCCTCAAGCCTTCAGCGAGAGCAGGGCTCTGCCAACAGCCTGACTTGGACTTTCAGCCCCCAGAACTGTGAGGGAATAAGTTTTAGTTGTTTTAAGCGACTTTGTGGGAATTTGTTAGGGCAGCCTCAGGGAGACTAATACAAAGGGTTGATATGGTTTGGACACCTTCACGTGGCTGGATAGCCTTCACCTAAAGTGATAAAGGGGAATACTCTGTGCAGGAATCCCAACACGTTTCAAAGAATTCCAAAGATAAATGGGAAACACACAACGGGGATGGGAGAAGGGGGGGGAAGTCCCTCCCTGCCTCCAGTTGCTCCTCAGGGACTGAATGTTTCCTCCACGCCACGTATTCTACCAGGTGCCCGGGATTCAGAGATGAGTCAGCCATGGTCCCTGCCTTGGGGAGCAACGATCCAATGACATTGGCATTATTATCCCCAATGTACGGATGAGGTCCCTAAGAATGGAGATGGAGTCGTAAAGTAGATCAATGGAACTTGGATGCCTAACATCTTCTTAGAATAAGGGGGTGTTCAAAGCAGTGTGTGATGGCTATATGGGATTGTGGCAGGGAGAGGAAGGGGTGGCAACTGAGGAACAGTTCCAAATAAGGATCTCTAGCAGTGATGTTCACACTGGGGAGGTCAGAGGACACTGAAGAGAAAGGCTAGCTGGGTGCAGAAGCCATGCATTGGCAAGAAGGTGAAGCCTTGAGCCTCTGCAGGAAGGCCTTGAACTGCAGGGTGAGTAGTTTTGTGGGGGTTCTGGTAGCCCATGGCAGGTTTTGCAGAGAGGACTGACAGGCAGGGTGCCCAAGCTGGTTCTGAACAACTAATCCAGCAGGAGAGGAGCTCAAGCAGCCCACAGCTGTGCCCAGACTCCCATGTGGGCATTGGCTTTCTCAGATCAGTTAATTCCTCTGAAACCGGTCTAGCCAGTCTGGGTGCTGGGGATCCACTGTCATATAGCCAAGCCTGTGGGTCCCCAAGTCTTGATATGTCTATCCGCCCTTCTCTTGAGGGAAATGACACCACCTAAGCACCAACACAGGTCATTTTGATAATGTGCTCCATCATCTCATTTGGCAAGAAAAATCCGACCAAGGAGAAACCACACCCCCGCCTGGGGGAGCCTCTGGGTAGTGGGTTTCAGGAATGAAGAACCATTTTGCTTGCATAAAAAAAAAAAAATCTTTGGGGTTCTCTAAAGTCTTAATATTCACTTAGCAAATAAACTGCATTCCTCATTACATGTTGCATTTCTGATTTTTTCTGGATTTAAGGCTTACACCAATTAATGTAAGTAGTTAAACCTCCATGTTTTTCAGCATGCTTATTAAGTGTCTATTTTATGTCATTTTATGAAGTATTTATTTTGTTGGGCACTGTGTTAGACTTTCACATCATTTTGAACATTTGTATCTTATTTAATCCTAACAGCATCCAGTTTTATGATCCCTAATTTTCAGATAAGGAAACTTAAGGCCCAGTGAAGGCAAAGGACCCCTGAAAGGTCAACTAGCTGGTTGGATGGAGCACAGGCCTCCAATACCAGTCTCTTGATTCCAATCCCTGTTTTGTGACCGTGTTACTCTTCCCAAAAATCGAAAGGTGAATGATGTCCTTTTTTTTTCCAGGACAATAAAAGAACAGGCCCATACTCTGTTCATGTATTGGCTTAGAGAGGGAGGAATCCCTCTCAAAATATCCTGGTCCTCTGACCCCCACCTATGCCAAACACACAACACACATACACACACAAACACACACAGCTGAGCCCATAATAACATCCTTGCCCTTGAAAAGGGCCTCAGACACAGCTTGAAATGAAGATTGCTGATCTTTTAATGTTTTGGTCAAAGAAAATACGGTTGGTAGAATCTTTCTAAGATGTGCTAGGTAGTGACCCTGCAGGTATCTCTCGCTCTATATAGTGATTACTTTTCTGAAAAGTTGCATGTAATTGTTATTGGTAAATCCCATGTGATTTAAAATTCATTAGCAGAACTTCTCTTGAAAGTAATTCTGGGGACGCCTGGGTGGCTCAGTTGGTTAAGTGTCTGCCTTCGGCTCGGGTCATGATCTCGACATCCTGGGAGCCAGCACCCTGCATGAGGCTCCCTGCTCAGTAGGGAGTCTGCTTCTCCTTCTCCCTCTGCTCCTCCCTCCAGCTTGTGCTCTCTCATGTGCTTGCTCTCTCTCTCTCTCTCAAATAAATAAAATCATGAAAAAAAAAGAAAAAGAAAGTAGTTCTGCAGCATCTTGGTTTATATAATGAATAGTCTGTTTGTAACTTACCCATTTACAAATTATAATTTTTTAAACCTCAGTTGTAAGGAAGTTGTGACCACCCATCTACTAAAAGGGGTTGACCATTTCTTTTTTCCTTCCCCTCCTCAGATGCATCTCTGACTTGAGGTTTATCAATCCCCAAACATTAAGAGATGTAAAGATTCTAAATCTCTATCAAATATTTAACATAAACTCTTTAAAAAATTCACCTCCATGGGGCGCCTGAGTGGCTCAGTTGGTTAAGCCTCTGCCTTCAGCTCATGTCATGGTCTGGGGGTCCTGGGATCGAGCCCTGGGTCAGACTCCTGGCTCAGCGGGGAGTCTGCTTCTCCCTCCCCCTCTTCCTCTGCTACCCACCCCCAGCTCATGTTCTCTCTCTTATGCTCCTCTCTCACACATGCACACGTTCTCGCTCAGGTAAATAAATAAAATCTTAAAAAAATAAAAAATAAATAAAAAATTCATCTCCAGGTCTTGCATTCCAAATGTTAGGTCTATGCATTCCAAATGTTTGGGTCTCAGTTTTCTCATATAAACAAAGCTCTATGCATTAGCTTCTGCTTCTGAAAATCAAACGCTCTCCCATCCCCCAGGCTGTCTAAGACAGAGTTTGTGGATATGTGGAAGTCTAACATTGATCTAAAAATGACAAAGAGAGTCCCCCTTTCCAAACACATGAAAACAATGAATTCTAGCCAGGAAAGAGAAAAGAAAATAAACATTACTGAAGACATTATAAAATGTTTATTACACAGACCAGTATGTCAAGCTATATGCATGTCATTCATTGGAGTCCTCACTGAGGACTTCAGCTATACCCAGGGAGGAACAACGAATCCATGCAAAGAGCAGCCATTAAAAGATAATCCCCTTTCTACACTTGACCTGACTCCAGATGGAGGTGATGGACAACTTGGAGGAGCTGCTTCTGGGGGAGGAAAGAGTGGTCTTCCCAAAGACAGACCCAGGCCATGCCCAGTAGAGTGTTGGCTTACAAGCTGACTCCACACTGACAACTGACTTCCCAGATGCTGGTAGCTTGCCACCAGGACCCAAACACTGGGAAAAACACATGAAGTGTCAGATTTGGTTAGGATTGCTGGATGGGACTCCAAAGACTGATCAGCTCCACCAAGGACTGACCCAGATAGTGAAGGCTTGAGTTTTATTCAGTTCTTTAGCTCTGCCCAATTTTTCTGTCTCTGTCTTCTCTGAAATAGTTAAAATTAATGGTAAAAGGATAACTCTGTACTTTAGTAACTATGTTTCCTTCAGAAAATCTCTAGAATTCTCTAAGCCTCCCTTCTCTCATCTTTAAAAAAAGCAAATGGTTGGTATGAGGATTAAATAAGTACACATCAAGCACTACCTCTGGTCCACAGAAAGCACACCATAATTTGGATGCCCTTGTGGTTTCTGTTGTAGTAGTGCTGAGAGTGGTGCTGATGGTGCTAATGGTGGTGGTGATAATGATGGTAATGGTAGTGATGGTGATGATGGTGATGGTGCTGATGGCAGTGGTGGCAGTGGTGGTGATGATGGTGAGGGTGATGATGATGGTCATGGTGGTGATGATGATGGTGGTGATGGTGGTGGTGGTGATGGTGGTGGTGATGAGGGTGAGGGTGATGAAGATAGTCATGGTGGTGATGATGATGGTCATGGTGGTGGTGGGATGATGATGGTGATGGTGGTGGTGATGAGGGTGAGGGTGATGATGATAGTCATGGTGGTGATGATGATGCTCATGGTGGTGGTGATGATGGTGGTGATGGTGGTAGTCATTGTGGCAGAAGTTGTTACTGTGACAGCCTTGGAACTAAGACATTTGTGTTCACTATCCTTGATTCAACATCCACTCTCCCATTAGTCTCTAGATCCACTCAATCTCTAACCATCGTTCTTTTCTTGGTGTCTACATATGTCTATTCACCTAATATGTCTATCTTGCCATCTCCCTTTCTGCCTTTTCCTCTTCCCAAAGTGAGTTCTCCAACCCCGGACCTATTCCACCTGCCCCACTAAGCCCAGACACCATACTAGTGGCTCCATTTCTCGCCATGTGTCACCAATTTTTCTTCTCCTTTTCCTCTTTTAGAGCCACTATGGCTCTTTTCATTTCCAATTAAATCATGCCACTGACCCTTAGGAGATAGCTGGTGAGAAAGAGGTAGTTCCAGTTATGCCCGTATGGTTTCTCACAATGCACCATGACCCACTGCTTACTGGTATGGGCCAGTGTCCAGCATTTTACATTCCCATGGGGTCTCTAGCCCAACTAGAATAGTGACAATCACTCTCTGCTATGGCAGTCATTTAGTTTTGGTTTCTATCACATTGATAAGCAACCCATGAACCTGGAACCCCTGGCTGAGAGCAGCCAGTGGTATTTAGAACAATATGGTATGTGAGAGTACAAGCTTTGAAGTCAGGCCAAGAGTTACATTCTGATCCTGACACTATTGGATGACCTTGACCTTGATAGTTATTAAACTCCAAATAACAGTTGCCTCATCTATATGGTAGAGATACCAGAACCTACCTCTCAGGGTCAGTTGAAAATTAAATGAGACAATATATTTAAAATGCTGAGGTTAGCACCTAGCAGATAACAAATGTCCGGTAAATATTGCCCACAGTTATTTCTCCTTGGCTTAAAAATTGAAAGTATAATCCAGCAATACCTCATTAAAGGTCATTCCTCTTGTCTAATTTCACAAAGATGCTGAAGGCCAAGGTGACTTCAGATGACAGCCCCAACAGTGGAGGCCCCAAACAAAGATCCTGAGGCCTCTCTGATAAGCAAAGACAGGGAAAGGTACAGTACATGAGATGAGATCTAGAAAAATAAGAAAATTAGGCCCGTTTAAATTACCTTTACCCAGCATTAATCACAATGAATGCAGCATCTGGTCTATTTTTATACCAACATTAGAGGATTTTTTCTCCTCCTCAAATTACTCAGGACTCAAAGTGGAAAAGATGACCTGTTGGTTTGCTGACTGGATACTTTAGGCAAAGTCATGAGGCACTGACTTTTCTCTTCCCGGGATGGAGTAAGGTGATGCTTTGTCAACCACCTGGCTAATTTCATTGCTGTTGACAGTTGATCCTAATAATGTGGTCAGCAGAGTAGGCTGGGGGCTCCTATATGATCTACTCTGGCTCCTGGATTCCCCATACAGGCTGTCTCCATTGATCAGATATAATCGAATAATGGCTGAAATTCTGCTTCTTGATGGGCCCTATAGGCCATTTCTTTATGACATGACCAAATTGGCCATAGCGCATTCAATTTGTTTTAATGGCCAACACAGAGGCAATTAAACGGATTGACCGTGCAGCGATCCAAATTGTCCATTAAGAAGGTGGCCAGAACAACTGGACCAAAGGCATGTATGCCCCATCCACTTATTTGGGGATGTCTAGACTTGGCTGCGCCTTTCATTTTCTAAAAACCCTTGTTAACTAGTTCTCTTAAATGTTGACACTACAGTCTTTAGAATGAAGCAAAGCCGTTTTTGAAAATAAAGAGGGATTTCTTAGGATGATCCTGAGCCTTCTGATCTGAGAGAGGTAATAGGAAGTAAGGACCTCATTCGAGCTCTGAAGATTTACAAGGATATGCGAAATTAAATGCATTGGTGCAGATTGCTACTAATACCCGTTTTATGAGGAGGGATTTATCTTTCCACATTAGCAGCCCCCAAGGTTGTGATCTGTCTCTGTAATATGTACCTGCATTTGAACAACTGACAACTGACTTCATCTGTTCCTACTTGGCTAATTCACCCTGCAAAGGAAAACTACTCTTGCAGGAATTTTAAAGATGAAAAACACACTCATTATATTATTGAATACAATTGATCTTTGAGTACGCTTGCATTTAGGTAAATGCATTTGATTCCTTTTTACAAATATCAGAGACATCCCATGCAGGAAGGCTTATGTACTAGGCAGGGGTAAGAATGTGTCGGCTAAGATGTTTTCACCGAAAAGTTTAGCAGTAGAGGACTAGTTTAATTGCCAGCATAAACAGGCAAAGATATGTAGGATCACCCAGAACAATCCACAACTTTCATATTGTGCCTGTCAAAAGTTCCCATTTTCCATTTCAGTTGGCACTTTTCCTTTATATATTCGTCATCAATAGTCTCTGGGCAAAATCAAAAGTGAGCATGTCAAGGTAGAGTAACTAGCAAATGAATAAATACATTTCAATTTCATTCCAAACAATAAATTTCTCCCACTGTTTGCTAAAATTAAGAGTATCTTAAATGGATGTTGTGTATTTTGGCTTTCAAAACACATTTGCATTACAGTTTCATTTTATTCTCTAGGGCTCCTCCCGAGTCAAGTGTGGCTCTCTCCATTTGACTGATAGTGCTTTACTAAGGTAGCATGGTTATTAGTGGCAAACAGAAAAACCAAGGCTGCTGGATCAGAGCCTGGGACTTACCTGGGTCCTCTGGCTTGGTAGCTATCTGACTGATGTTAAGGAATGACCTGTAGTCACACTGACTATCTATGCCAAGTACTCACAGTCTTGGAGGAGGGCAGCTCATCTAGGCCACCGCCTCCCCAATGTCTCAATTCCTCTGAGCCCACATGATTTTCTTAGAGGCAATATGGTGTCAAGGTTAAAAGTGAAAAATATCTGAATTTGAATCCAGTCTTTGCCATTCATGAGCCACATCTTGGTCCCTCCTTTCCCTTAGCTATAAACTAAAGATAACAACAGTATCAGCTTCGTGGTTGTTGTATATTATCTCCTGACTGGGTTTGTGATGTCTCTCCTTTTGACTGGTATATAGTGATTGGACCACCGTGAATACCTAGCACTCAGTAAATGTTTGTTGAATGAATGAATGAGGCATAAACGAAATAAAAATGTCAAGTGCCTGGCATATGGTCATAAATACTCAATACACATTCATTATTAGTAACAAGACTTTTAGTAATAGATTATATCAGAGAGAGAGAAGAAAACCTAGTGTCTGCATCTCTAAAACGGACTAAATGATATTGCTCTCTTAGGGTTGTTGGGAATATTGTAGAAAAATCTGTGCAGGATTCCTGGCATGGTATTTATTCTTAGTGTTGCTGTAGGCTATGATTATGATTATTATTTGATGTTCTAGGATCCCTCTGAGACTTGGCATACAGGCAGAAAAATGGAAGAAGCTGTTAGCATTCCTAGATGTTCACCATATGCCGGAAGTTTAACCTACAATGCAATAACTAGCCTATGTAAAACGTATTTACATTCCCATTTGCCAGTCATTGAAACTGAGGCTTAGACCTCTACAAGGTCATGGCTGGTGGAACTGGGGTGCCAGTCTGCTTTTCTCTAAAGTTTTTGCTTTTTTTAGACCACATGTCAACTCAGCTAGTCGCTTCTGTCCCTTACCACCTTGGCACATCTTTTTCTCTAGAATCAAAGTGAGAGAGAGAATTCTGAGCACGAAGGCCCATGTGAGGACTACTCTAGTTGCTTCCCCATCGGTTTGAGGAAATGGCAGGAACTAGCATCCTACACCAGCATAGAGCAGGGACTCACTAAGTGTCTCCTGAATGGGTGGATGGATCCTTCCTCAGAGACAATGTCAGGGGGACAGAGTCTTAAGGCCTGGTCACATTCCTCGGTCCCCACACAAACTCCCAGAGGCTCCATAAGAAACCAGCACAGTGGATCTTTGTCATGGTATC